>NC_089271.1:13635968-14249957 GCF_963930625.1 Muntiacus reevesi | reverse complement strand
AGTTAGGTTTGGAAGCATCTATGTCTTTGCACAGCAGTGCTTGTACCATTATTTGAATGTTTTATTACATTTTTTTCTTTTTTTAATAAAAATGTCATTGAGAGGAGAGAGTGGGATGAATTGAGAGAATAGTATGGAAACATATACATTACCATATGTAAAATAGATAGCAAGTGGGAATTTGCTATGTGACACAGAGCCCTCAATCCAGTGCTCTGTGACAACCAGAGGCGTGGAATGGGATAGGAGATGGGAGAGGGGATTCAGGAGGGAGGGGACACATGGATGCTTGTGACTGATTCGTGTTAAAAAAAAATGTCAGTGGGAGAAGCCTAGATCTCAAACACAGTACAGATTCTTAAGCATGCTGAAAGCTGATTGTCTTTAACTTTATTTGGAGCTCATCAGACTTAGACATGAGGACTATGTTAATTGTGAAGAAAATGAATAAAAATAGTCAACATCTCCAAAATGGTGAAAATATATTATTGAACAGTGTTTCAAAATGATTGATGTATTTTGAGTTTTTCTAATATTTTTTAATATCTCTGGGAGTTAAATCTTCTTGTAATGGAGGAAAAAATAATTTTCCTTTCACTCTTCCAGATTCTTGGCTGAGATCGAATGGTAAAAGACAGATTAATGGGAGAAAAACAGGTTTAATATCATGTATGTGTCTTATATATATGAGAAACCCAGGAAGACTGAGTCACTTCCTCTAACCTTCAGTACCATCTCCAGCTAAAAACAAAAGATGTTGGGCAAGGAGAGAACCAGGTTTTCAAGGAAAAACACAGTAAACAAAGGTAAGGATGTTATACAGATTTAAGTCCAAGCCTTCTTCCTTGATCTAAAGATCTAGTCATCTTCCGCTTCTTAGTACTCAAAAGGTACCCTTGCGTATGGAGATTCCCCTTATAACTGTAAATTGCTCTTACTAAAGGGTAACTTCTACTTGGTTTTCAGAGCTTTTCCCATGTCTGCTGTTTTCTTATTGTTGTTGTTGATTTTTCTTTAAAAACCAACCTTCTTAAAATAATCCTTATCCCAAATAGGCATATTTTCGGTGGCAAATTCTGCTTTCGTTCCTATACAATCCTATTATTTGACTTTCTTAAACTAGAATTTGTATACATTGTTAGGAAGATATTTTGTTTCAAACTATGGGGCTGTTACACTGTGATATTTATGCTGGAAACATAATTAGGATGTAATTCCTATTTTTTCTCTCTACCTTTAAGGTAGTTTAAAAATTCAAAGGATGGAGATTCCTATTAATTAATAAACAATCCTGTTGCTTTTCCCCCCTCATAAATGAAACAAGGAACAAGTCTCAAATGGAGTCACTAACGCTAAGACCTATGGAGACTTAATACCTGACCTAACTGCAGTTTCAGCCTTTACCAGCTGTGAAATTTTAAAATAATTTCCTAATCAGCACTAGTGAGAAAAGAATCGTTAAATAAAGCTGATTAGATCTTCAAATTTAGTTAGTTGAATTTTGTTTCTTAACATATGTGAGGTGACTTAATTTTTCTGGGTTCTTGTTGACACTAGAAAAATGAGGACTACAGGTATCATACCCAAGTTATTATGAACCTCATAGTATTCAGGGAACTACTAAAAGAATTTGAGGATTTCCCAGAGGCTAATTTATCATTGAATAGCTTTTACAAATGTAACAGCTTATGTTTTCCCATTCCACTTGAGGGAAGGTATTTTCAGGTCTCAATTTCTGGCTGGAGAGTGTATATTTTAGGGAAAAAAATAGTGGTATTTGGTTGGCTCAGACACTAAATCCAAGTCTTTTACTAAGAGCTTATGAAAATTCCCAGCTTCCAAGACTACTTTAATGTGTCGAAATGTGATCAAAAGAATTCTCTTCATATAGTTTGGAATTACATGTGAAATTGTGGTTCTTGTCATCAATCTGCTGTGTGATCTGAGGAGGTTTATTTAATCTATGGGAGTCCTGGCTTCCTCATATATAAAGCAGAACCTAGTAGGGTTATTTAGACATTGATTGGGTCTTCCTAGGTGGCACTACTTGCAAAGAACCCACCTGCCAGTGCAGGAGACCTAAGAGACTCAGTTTCAATCCCTGGGTAGGAAAGATCCACTGGAGTAGAAAACGGCAACCTACTCTATTTATTCATGTTAGGTGAATCATTTTTGGTATCTTGGCAGAAGGAATGGCAACCCACTCCAGTATTTTTGCCTGGAGAATCCCATGGAGAGAGGAGCCTGGAGGGCTACAGTCCATGGGGTCACAAAGAGTTGGACTTGACTAAAGTGACTTAGCAGCAGCAGCAACAGGCTATGAACATTCTGTGATTGCTTTCCAGATGATTAAATAATAGGTTAGAACTATGTACAATCCTAATTTTAGTTCCTACATTTACGTTTACCTGGAATGCTGAAATGACCCTGTGAAAACCTTTCTGGATTATTCATTTGTTGGGAGATAATTCTCCATGGTGTCTCACATTTCTCCACATCTTCTGAGCAAAGGCATCAGCAGATTTGCATTCTAGACTCTCTTTCACAGGATGCTTGTGTAATAAAAAGCCTTACAAGATATAGTGTCTTCCTCTAAAGCAGAGGGCAGATTTGCTTGCTTTCCAGAATAGTAATGAAATTAGTCTCTCCCCAGGGCAGATTTAGTAGTAGCCCTCTTATCAAAGATCTGTGTTTCCAAGGTTCAGAGCTCCTCACTGCATATTCAGGCATCTCCTGGCCTTCACTGCATCACTGTGGAAACTGGGCCTTGGGAACCAGTGCAGTTGATGCACTGGCTACTGCTATTGTTGGCCTGTGTCTTTTGCCTCTGAGCCAAGAATCCACCTATTTCATATGACTGGAACACAGAGGACAGGACTGGTACCTGAGAGATTTTATCTCGTTACTCCCAGCCTTTGCTTCCTCTCCTCTCACCTCTCAGCAGATGGGGCAGGGGACAGAGGGAACCAAAAATTAATAGTAGGCCTGACTTCTTAGAGTTGCCTGAAGATTAGAGATGATACTTGTAAATCATTAAGTGCAGTGTCTGGCACAGAGGAAGTGTTCAATGAATTATAGCTATTTAACTTTTCTTCTTTCCATTAAAGAGCTTTGGATATATTTCCCCAAGGTTCATCTGAGTATGACTTTGGTTTTCTCTTAATTTGTGGATACTTGTGTCTCCATTGATTTGAGCGATCATTTGAAAATCAGCCCTAACTGACCCTTGGGGAAACATCCATAGATTCTTATATGTATAGATGACATGGTGGGATTTCCCTGGTGGTCCAGTGGTTTAGACTCCGCACTTCCACTGCAGGCAGGGGTGGGGGAGGGGGCAGGATCCATCCCTGGTCAGAGAAGTAGCATCCTGCATGCGGCAGGGCACAGCCAAAAAATAAAAAATGACCTGTGTAGTGCATAGTTTAAGGCAGAAATTCAGTGAGTGTTAGGTATGATGGAGATGGTAACTGTTCGTGTTACTTTCCCTCCCTCCAAACTCATGTATCTAGCATCTTACTCTATTGCTTAGCCCAGGTGTTTTCTACCCGTGGCTATATATAAAATTTGGAGAAGGAAATGGCAACCCAGTCCAGTATTCTTGCCTGGAAAATCTCATGGACAGAGGAGCCTGGTAGGTTATCGTCCATGGGGTCGCAGAGAGTCAGACATGACTGAGCGACTTCACTTTCACTTTCCTATACATAAAATTTAAAGTTACAGAAGCAGAAAATATTAAAAGAGCTTAAATTTAAAATGTGGAAGATTCTGTGTATTTGAGGGGAGGTGTGGAGGGGGTCATTTTTTTTCTTGTGCTTACTGCTTTATCTGATAAAGCAGATAAGGAAGCCAAATAGTGAAGACAGAAACTAAATGATCTTATATATCAGTAAATACAGTAAGTAGGCCTTGTTTGGACCTGATTAAACAACCCAAAGATTTTGAGGTGGGGAGGAATTGAACATACACTAAGTATAAGAATTATTAGAGAATTATTTTTCATTGTGTTAGGTGTGATAATGGCATTTTTAAACAGGCCTTATCTGCTAGAGATACACAGAAATATTTATTGGTGAAATTATATGATGTCCAGGGAGTCTTTAACATACTTCAGGAAAAGAAGAATGCAAAAAGGGGTAAGAAAGGCAAAATCTTAATTGTTGTTGAAACTGGTTCATGAGTATATGAAAGTCCATTGTAACTATTCTACTTTTAAAAAAATTTATTTATCTATTTATTTTTGGCTGTACTGAGTCTTTGTTGCTGTGCATGGGCTTTCTCAGATTGCGGCCAGTGGGGGCTACTCTCACTGCAGTGTACGGGCTTCTCACTGCTTGTGGAGCAATGTGGGGTGGCTTCTCTTGTGGAGCACAGGCTTAGTTGCTCCACAGCATGTGGAATCTTCCTGGACCAGGGATTGAACCTGTGTCCATGCATTATTAGGTGGATTCTTAACCACTGGGCCACCAGGGAAGTCCTAACTTTTCTACTTTTATGTGTTTGGAAATGATCTTAATAAAAATTTTAAAACAAATAAAAAGAAGCTACATGATTTTAGTTTATTTCGGCTTTACTATTTAACTAGTTACTTAAGTTTCCATAATCTCTGTGTTTCCTCATCTGTAAATTGTAGAACATAATAGTGTTAACCTCAAGGACTTGAAGATTAAATGAATTAATACTTCTAAAACAGTTGAGATTTATAGATAAATTTCACTCAGTGATGTCTGACTCTTTGTGGCCTCATGGACTGTAGTCTGTCATGCTCCTCTGTCCATGGAATTTTCCAGTCAACAATACTGGGGCAGCCATTTCCTGATTGAACCTGTATCTCTTATGTCTTCTGCATTGGCAGGTGGGTTCTTTACCGCTAGTGCCACCTGGAAAGCCCTAAAACAGAACAATGCTTTTTTCATAGTGAACATTCAAAAGATGTTCATGAATACACTATTTTCCTATTATTTAGGAAGGCAGGAGGGGCTTCCCTAATAGCTCAGTTGGTAAAGAATCTGCCTGCAATGTGGGAGACCTGGATTCAATCCCTGGGTTGGGAAGATCGCCTGGAGAAGGGAATGGCTACCCACTCCAGTATTCTGGCCTGAAGAATTCCATGGACTATACAGTCCATGGGGTCACAAAGAGTCAGACATGACTGAGTGAATAACACTTGATGTTAATGAGCTTTCCAGGTTGTGCCAGTTGTAAAGAAACCGCCTGCCAATGCAGGAGACCAAGAGATGAAGTTTTGATCCCTGGGTCAGGAAGATTCCTTGGAGTAGGAAATGGCAACCTGTTCAAGTATTCTTGCCTGGAAACTTCCAGGGGCCCAAGAACCTGGCAGGCTACAGTCCATGGGGTTGCAAAGAGTGGGACAGGACTGAGCAAAATATATTTCAACAGTTCATGGAATTCAGAGCAAAGGAGATATATTAGGGGGAAAATTCTTCCTTACTTCTTTTGAAATCAGTCACTTTCCATGGTATTATATCAATTCAGATTGAATTTGGCTATAAGAAGTAAATAGTAAATAAGTTACAAAGCGTAGTAACTTTAATGACTTAAGTAGGAAATACTACATCTCTAGAGTTGGGGAGTTACTGGCATTGGTTTGACAGCTCAGCTATGTCAGGGCCCAAGATGTTGTAATTCCCTAGGCCTTTCCCTCATGGTTACAAGATGCCTGCTACGGCTCCAGGCATTGAGCTGCAGCCAAGACAGAAAGGAGGAGGGAAGAGTAATGGCAGTCTTATCTGTCTAATTTATCAGGAAATCAAAATCTTTCCTGGAAACTCTTTAAATAAGTGACCATTTCTGTCTCATTGGCCAGCAATATGTTACATGGCACTACTGGTAGCAAATGAAGCTGAAAAAATCAATTAGTAGTGTTTCCAGTGTCTAAGTGTGAAAGCAACAAGTGATGAGGGAAGGATAGTTGGGTCATCCAATTAATGGTATTGTTTTCAGGTCGTATTTGGACTTTAAAAGTGAGCATTTGATCTAGGAAATTGCAGACTCTATTGAAAGAATAGTCTGACAGATTCTGTGATTATCCATGAAAACCAAAATGTTATTTCTGAAAGGAGCATTTAGTTCATCTCTCATGTTAATAATGTCTGACATGTTAGACAGTAAATATTTGTTGATTGAAAAAAAAATAACCTTAGAAATGGAAACATAAAATGGCTCCACCTACTGGGTAATTGTATTAGTTACCTATTGGTATTGTAAGTACCCCCCAAAATTTAGTAACTTAAGAGAATAAATACTTACAGTTGTCCTTTGAATAAAACAAGTTTGAACCACACGAGTCCACTTATATGCAGATTTTTTCCCAATATAATTGGCCTTTCATATCCATGGGTTTCATATCCGTGGATTCAACCAACTGCAGATAATGTAATGACATTTGAGATGTGTGGTTGGTTGTATCTGCAGATGCAGAACCTGTGCATACAGAGGGCAACTATGGGACTTGACCATTCAGGGATTTTGATATCAGTGGTGGGTCCTAAAAACAACCCTCCATGAATACCAAAGGACAGTTGTATTGTATCCTAGTTTCTGAGGATCAGAAATTGAGAAACTACTTAAGTGGTTTTGGCTTAGAACCTCTCATGAGGTCACAATCAAATTGTCAGCCAAGACTTCAGTCATCAGAAGATGACTGGGGCTGGAAGATCTCATTCCAAGTTCACTGAAGTGACAGTTGGTCATAAACCACTGTTCCTCACCATGTGGGCTGTAGGGGAGGAACCTTTTCCTTCTCCCACTTAGGTTCTTTGGCTGGTATAATAATGGACATGAGAAACATTAATTGTATGCGTGGGAGTCTTATGGACATGAGAGGGTCAAAAACAGTCAGGCAGTTGAAACTTGTATGCCATCCTGAGGAAAGGAGAAGGGGGATGGGGTCTGGAGCTGAAAAGGGGAGGAAGACAATTCACAGGGAGAGAAGAAATGTCCCTTGAACAGGAAGGAGATCAAACCAGTCAATCCTAGGGGAAATCAACCCTGAATATTCACTGGAAGGACTGATGCTGAAGCTGAAGCTCCAATCCTTTGGCCACATACTTTGATGTGAAGAACCTACTGATTGGAAAAGATCTTGATGCTGGGAAAAATTGAAGGCGGGAGGAGAAGGGGGTGACAGAGGATGAGGTGGTTGGATGGCATCACCGACTCAATGGACATGAATTGAGCAAACTCTGAGAGATAGTGACGGACAGGGAAGCCTGACATGCTGCAGTCCAAGGAGTCACAGAGTCAGGCACAACTGAGTGACTGAGCAACATCAAGAAATGCAAATATTGGTTAAAAAAAAAAGTTTGTCAGGCCACACAGAGACAATGGGTCATGCAGAAGGCTTTGGACAAACAGGCTCTGCTGACAGGCGCCACCCCCCTCCACCCCCACCTCAGCTTACCACACCTAACCCAAACTTTATGGGTTATGTGAATTCTTATATGGTATTAAAGGTAAAAAGCTCTTCCTGAGTCTGTTGGACCTTGACTGTCTTCAGTGAAAAACAATCCATGTGCCAGATAGCATGTTCTGGAGTGCCCTGCCCTGAACCCCCTCAGGGCCCCTCCATAGGGCTGCTTGAGTGTGCTCATAACACAAAAACTGACTTCCTTCAGACTGAGTGATCCAAGAGAGTCAGGTAGACAAGCCATAGTGTCTCTTATGTTCTAGCCTCAACAGTGATAAACATTACTTCTGTCATATTCTGTCATTACACAGACCTATCCTGATAGAATGCAGGCAGGGACAATGTAAGAGTGTGAATCCCGGAAGGAAGAGGTTGTCGGACACCATCTCGAAGGCTGGCTACCACACTCACAGAGCAATTTAGCTGAGAAATGAGAACTGCAAGCCCAGCTTTTCTGATGATCAACCTGTGGCCCACATGACATTTCTTTCTCTTAGTAAAGAGAAATTTTTGTTAAAAACAATCATTTTAATTTAACCAATAGCTTTCGCTGTGTCTTTTATGTGCCCACACAGACACATTGACATGAACACACAAACACATGAGTATTTTGCTATGGCTCAATTTCTGTCAGTATTCTTTAGAGGACAAAACCAGAGTTCTTGCCTAATGCAACTAAAACCCACAGTTGGACAATTAAGAGAGCTATGTCATCAAAAAGGGTATAGATCTACCATAAGAATTATGCAGCTGACCTCTTCCATAAGTGAAATGGAAAACAGTCAAGAAAGAAGCAAAGGAATTGTCTGTAAGATAGATGGGAAGGAAGCAAAAGGTAATTGAAACATTTTTAAATGAAAAGACCAGCTTTTATTTTTTATTGTAGGGCAAACCGAGTCCCCAAGCTCTTCTTTCAATGTGCCTGTGTTTGTATAGAAATACAGATTGTTCAAAAATTGCTCACTCTAGTTAAATCTTATTGCTAAAGGAGACCACCAGGGCTTCCCTGGTGGCTCAGATGGTAAAGAATCTGCCTGCAATGCGGGAGACCTGGGTTCAATCCCTGGGTTGGGAAGATCCCCTGGAGGAGGGCATGGAAACCCACTCTGGTATTCTTGCCTGGAGAATCCCCATGGACAGAGGAGCCTGGCGGGCTACAGTCCATAAGGTCGCAAAGAGTCACACATGACTGAGCGGCTAAGCACAGCACACAAAGGAGACCACACTGAATTTCCAAGTATATCTTTTTTTTTGAGGACACATTCTACATTTTATTTACAATTTAAGACTAACTTTAATCTCAAAATCACATATCCATGCACCTATTTACTTTTTGTTGATTTTACTTACACGTAAATGCATGGTTTGTCCAACAAAGACTGTAAACAAATGTTTACCATGTCTGTTACGTGGAACACAGGAACAGCTTGTGGAAGAAATTCATCCACCTCCCCCACAACATTTTTTTTAATTATAAATACAGGTATCACAACAATCCTGAACATATTCTTGATACTGTTAGTAGTCAGCACCAATACCGCTTTGAAAATTAACACAATTTGTGACAGTATTTGTTGTACCTGCTACTTTAGACAATTTCAACTGAAGCTCCTTCACTCAGCAAGATGGACAGAACACGCCATTCTGGGCTTCCTTCTTGAACTTTCTCTCCAGAAACACACCTGCCTGCACAGCCATCTGACACTTCTCATCATGCTCCCACCTGCAAACCTGAGTTCCCCTTGAGTACTCCAGGTTCATGCTTAAATGATGGTGCATTAACAAGAAAGAAACTATGCTCAATTTTCTTCTTGTTACCATTGCTTACTCTTTTTTGTCCTCCTTCAAGTTCTTCCACAAGTGAAAATTACGAGGAACTTTAAAGCCTGTGGAGACCGCCATCTCCTGCAGCCTGACCTCCAAATGTATCTTACAGGAAGTATAAATTTGTTTTCAGAATGACCAATCCTTTAGAACTTGGAGAAATAAGCAGTTTTAAATTTTTATCAATTCTAGTTTTGGAGCTAAAAATAACAGTAAAAATTTACATGATTTTAATAGTGTCCTTTTGTTCCTATCTCTCTGAAGTCCCTGAAAACCATTTTCTGGGTGTATGTCAATAATTTGACACCTCTTGAAATAATGAAGGGGGAAGGAACAAAGAAGACTGTTTTGGTCTGGCTTCTTCCTTATAGAAATGAATATTTCAATTACCTTCAGTAAAAATTGAAATGGGTTCCTTTGGCGGTCATATGTTTTTAAAACAAGTGTTCAAATCTTACCGAATATAGCTACTCATTGGTTTAATCTGAGTATATGAACTAGATCACACTCCAGGGCGATTTTTTTTTAAGTCATTGAAAATACCAGTTTTTGAAACAGAAAGGAAACTAACATTTCTGGAGCAGCAAGTAGGGAGTTAAAGACTGTCCCAGGTGACGCTGATGTTTTCAGGTAGGATCCCAATTTACAGAACTGAGGTTCAGAGAGCTTAACTTTCTGACTTGATCAGTGACTATTTGTTGAGCTCTTGCTATAAGTGATATGTACTATACTAAATGGCAGAAACACAGTGATAAATAAGGCTAGGCCACACAGCCTGTGAGTGCAAAAGGTATGAGTAAAAGGTTTCAAAGTCCAGTGTCTTTTGATTCCACCTCTGAACACTTAGATGTGAAGACCCAGGACACAAAGAAGAACGTATGATTGGTCATAGACAGGTTGATATTGGGGACATGCTAACATTGAGTGCTGACTTTTTGTCAGGCATTAGGCAAAAAGTTTGCCATGTTTTAATGCATATAATACTCAAAACCACCCTTTGAATTGGATATTAGTATTTCATTAATCCATGGAAAGTGGAGGCACAGAGGGGCTCAGATTTTTGCTCATGGTTGCTCAGATTCAGGAATGGAAAATATGAGTCAAAGAGGGAGGGTCTATTTCCAGCAGGAAGGGTCAGAGAAAGCTTTTATAGAGGAGGAAAACATCTGCTCTGCCAAAAAAAAGGCAAATAAATGGGACACACTTTATTCCTTCTTCTTTCTGTGGTGATGGTCAACTCCACTGAATCAGTCCTGGCACCTTTTCCCATTATGCTGGGACATGGTTTCAGAAATCTCTCAACATAAACTCCAGGCAGCCACCACCAGCCAACTAGAGTCTGTACTTGAGAGAAACCATATTTTCTACTCATAGCAAGCATTTCTTACTGTTTTTGATTGCCCAGCATCCATTTCATCTGTCTGGTATTATCTGGATTCTTTTTGAGGGAGTTAGGTTTTTGCATAGTGTAGTCTTGGTGGGAGAACAATTCCAGATACCAACAAATTTTTACAGAACCAAGAGGACAAGGCAGGATAAAAGTATGAATATATAACCTGAGCTTGGCCGACTGGAAGTTATTTTCTGGGACTTTAACTCAAGGGCAGGAAGGAATGGTGTGCTAAACAGACTTTGTTTGATTTAAGATGATGACTGTGGTTTTTGCTTCCTAATCCTCTGGGATTCTTTTGGTTCCTGCCCATTCTCAAGACCTGTCATTTCTGTAAGCATCGACAGTCCTCCAGCAAGTTGCCTTATGTTGAAGTCACCCAAATTTGGTTTCTGTTCCTTGCAAATATGGAATCCTGATTGATACACAATCCTGGATGGTTCATTGTCACTGCTGACCCTGGCTAACTCTGTAATATCATCACCTGAAATTAATAAAAACAAAACAAAGCTCTCTTCTTATTTGAGTCAAATTCACACTGTGAATTTGAATTTTACACTCTTAAGATAATTGCTGGGGCAATCTCAGCTTGGAGTTAACCTCTGCTTTCCAGCTTTTCCCATTTTCACGGTATTATTTTTATGCCTTTACTTATGAACTCAGGCTTTGAAACTCACTGAGCTTATTCATTCACTCAGGTAGGCTGAGCTATCTTTTCCAAACCATCAACATTATCAAATAAT
Organism: Muntiacus reevesi; assembly: GCF_963930625.1. Classification (NCBI taxonomy): domain Eukaryota; kingdom Metazoa; phylum Chordata; class Mammalia; order Artiodactyla; family Cervidae; genus Muntiacus; species Muntiacus reevesi. The sequence continues at coordinate 14,238,571 of NC_089271.1, read as the reverse complement.
TGACTCTTTCCCAGGTGTCCCATTATTGGCTTCAGGATGCAAGTACCTGACAGGAGCAAGTTGTCCCTTTGATTGGGAAGTTCCTCTGGACATCCTGGCCAGGAGGCTTCCATACTGCTCTGCTTCAGTTATGGAGAACTGATTTTCCTCTTTCCTATGACTGCATGTCTGTCCCTCCACTTAAGGTTTATTCCTTCTCGTCTCATTTTTCCTCCCCTGGCTCTCAGTGTCCCAGGGACTCAGAGCATGGATGAGAAGCACTGGCATCACTTGGGAAAGGAAGAATCTTGGGCCTCACCCCAGACCTACTCATTCAGAATCTACAGTTGAACAAAATCCCCAGGTAACTTACATGCACATTGAATTGAGAAGCGCTGCTCTAGAAGACGGAGAAGGCAATGGCACCCCACTCCAGTACCCTTGCCTGGAAAATCCCATGGACAGAGGAGCCTGGTAGGCTGCAGTCCATGGGGTCGCCAAGACTGAGCAACTTCACGTTCCACTTTCATGCATTGGAGAAGAATATAGCAACCCACTCCAGTGTTCTTGCCTAGAGAATCCCAGCGATGGGGGAGCCGTCTATGGAGTCGCACAGAGTTGGACATGACTGAAGTGACTTAGCAGCAGCAGCAGCTCTAGAGGAGTCCCTAAGTAACTTGGCAGATACTGTATTCTAGACAATTTACGTTCCAACCAGTGTGTTCAAAGCTCTGCATTGACTGTTCCAACCTTATGGTCTAACTCTGGAGGCTGGAAGCTAAGAACTCGTATCTCCAGCCCCCTTTCCAGCTACTGTGGGACCCATGCTTTATTCTTCACCAAATCAGACATAAGCAGAGTGCGCTGTGCTGTTGTTTCTGCCTCCCCCTTACTACTTGGAACACCTCTGATGCTTAGAGCACCAGTCCTGTTGCTAAGAACGGGAGAGACCGAAGGAGCCTCTATTCTTTCCATCTGTGAGCTGCTGAGCCATTCCTGGTTACCTTCTCCTAATATTCTTGGTGCCTGAAGTAAATATATCCCTATTTGGGTTAACTAGAATCAGTAGGTTCCCAGACATGGCTAACTAAACTGGCTTCCCCAGGTTGTCTGATTAAGCACCAAAGTCCTTTGGAAACATGTTTAGATTTTGATTTAAATTTTAATTTTGGCTTTCAACCTTGAGGCTCTGAGCCATTTCCATGGAAACAGTGGAGTTTAGTGGTGAGAAGCAAACCTGTGGAGTTGTACATGCTCCCATTGCTCAGGAGGGCTTTGTGTTTGGTTTAATGCTCTGTTGTTGTAATCTTAAAGTTCTTAATTCTTGAAATGACGGAGGTGATTAAGGTGACAAACTGACACCGACCTGGTTCCAATTTATCTTATCAACTGAGTTGGGAGAGAATTAACTTAGTAGCAGAATTTAGACTTCTTACTATTTGGCTCAACATTACTTAAGTTATGGTTGCATTGTGGAAAGGTTTTTAGTTTTATTTTAGTGCTTAACAATGTTTCAAAGGAGACCTTGCTTTCAAGCCTTAGGTAAAGTCACAGAAAGGCTATGCATTTACCAGAACTTTGAGATTCAAGGAAGAAGTTTATTCTGAGATTATTGCTGCTGAGGCCAAGTATGCTTAACACAAATATATTACATATGTAAATATATAAATATTTTGGTAAATATATGTGAAAAATGAATACAAAATATTCACAACAGCTTCAAGGACTGGGAGTCAAATTCCCTCATCCATGACAAAGGAAGCAGAACTCTCTGAAGCCCCAGTGACAGTGCTGAGGAGCATCTCACAGCTGCTAGAGACGAGGATGTCACAGAGAGGACCGGCGTCAGCCCAGCCACCATCCTGACACCTGACGACAGCAGGAAGGCCCGATGCCAGAAACAAAATCAGCATAGCAAGAATTCCCGTAGGTATTTGTAACTCTGCTGCCAAATTGATTTTATAGTATTGACAGCAGAAATTGAACAAGGGCTCATTTATAGACGAATCAGTCTTTATAGACCACTTTCCGATGTTCGCACCTCTGAAATCCTCCATCGTGCACCTAGTGACAATTTCTAGATGGATATTATAGCAATTTGCTGGACTAATCAGGAACTTGGGTTTTGATGGACACGTTCATACCCACTGAAATACAGTATACGTGATCTTGTTGTATTGGATTTTCAGAGCTGAGGCAATGCCAGGCTTTGCCAAAGTAACTCTTTTGAAAAATTTTTGAGTTAAGGGGTTACTCTAGAGAGGGAGGAGAGAACAATGAGATGAAAAGTAAAATTCGGGTATTCCATACTTTAATTTTTGAAAGGAAAGATATTTTGTCAGGTAGTCAAGCACTCTGGCTCTGAGCCAGGCTCTGTATGCTGAGTGGTGGCGGAAAGTGCATCACCCAGAGACTCCCAGGTCTCCTGGCTCTGGACAGCTGGGTGTGGGTGCCTGATGTGGAGGGGAGATGGACCATTCCCACGGACGGATTAACAATGATTCTGGTTGAGGTGCTAAAGCGGATCCCTAAGGAAAGGAAGAAAAGATTCTTGTGTAGTGCAAAGCCCCTCCAGACTGGCTGGGGGTTTGACGTGTGTATGTAAAGAAATAAGAGGATACGAAAGAGGAATTCCCTTCTCTCCTCACCAGAGAAGGTGAGACAGCAGTCAGAGTGGCAGACACAGATGCAGGGGTGGTGGGAAGGCTCATGGACCAGGGTTAGAGGGGACTGAGGCCAGTGCGCAGACTTGGGGAGATCCCTCCAAACTCTGGCAGGTGTGCTTGGAAGGCGATGTGATCCAAGTAGGAAGAATTGGGAGTCAAACAGAAAATGATGTTACTCCAGAAGCCAAGTGGTAGAGGACAGACAAGAGCCAAACAGAAATCACTTAGCCTTGGACATGCAGGGGAAGGGTGGGCTTTTGGGGAACTGTCATCTGGTGACAAGGAGTGGACTTGAAGGTTTAGACCTTTGAACAAAGGGACATAGTGGTTGGGACTTAGCCACTTGTGTCCAGACTGTGGCCCAAATGTTTGTAAAAATTCATTTACTTCTATATAATGTTTTATTATAATGTAGTTTGACTCACAAGAAATTGCAAAAATAGTACCAGAGTTTCCATGTACCATTCAGCCGGTTTTCCTTGTGAGGTCATCATAGGAATAAAAGTTCTTTTCAAAAAGATATTATCTTGCATAACCTTAGTACCTGTCTTAGTTCTGTCAGGCTGCTATAACAAAGGGCCATAGACTGTGTGGCCCATAAATGACAGAAGTTTATTTCTCCTAGCTCTGGAGGATGGAAGTCTGAGGTTAGGGTGCCAGCCTGGCCAAGTTTGGGTGAAGGCTCTCTGGCAACCTTCAGCCGCTTAGTTAACTTTCTTGATGTCTTCTCTTACTTATTCATCCATCCATCTGTTCATCTAGTGCTGCTAGAATAACTGTCCTATAACACTGCTTATATTAGGCTAGTCTTCTGCTCAAAAAGCTGTAAAAGCTTTCTGTTGTTTCAAGGAACAAGACTCCCAGTGCTGGGGCAGGTGATCTCTGAAAGGGTGTGTTTGATCTAAAGGGCAAATTCAAGCAAGTAGTCTCTACAAGGACACAGTCACCTTAACTGATAGCCCCTTGAAACTTGGGGCCATATTCAGCTCAGTATTTTGTATTCTTAATTTGGGTTCCACAACAGATAGACCTGAAGACAAGGATTGAGTGCTATTGAGTTAATGTGTGAGGTTTTCCCAGAAAGCACCAGTAGGAGCATGGGGAAATGAGGTGGGGAAGGTAGAGAAGTCATTGTAGGGTGTGGTATTAAAACATTAAACTAAGGGAAATGTGAGCTTAATCCCAGTCTGGGGAATGGTGGTTGACAGTAGAGATTATGGATCTCAAAGGGTGAGATGGCTGGAGTCGTACCCACCAACTCATGTCAGCCAGTGATTGAAGGCTGCTCCTGTATCGCTAGCCTGCTCTACAGTTTCAGCCTGGACACGGGCAGTGCAAGCTTCAGCAGCTGGAGAAAGTCCCCTGGCAAAATGCTGCAGGCATTCGCAGCTGGAAGCTGAGCCTGTGTGCACTGTGGGCAGGGCACCAAGGGCAGTTACTACACATAAGTTCCTTTATCCCTCACGCACTGGGGAAGACTCTGGGAATTCAAAGATGTCTGTGATCATTTGTTTGTCTTTGGGGCACTCATACCCTGAACGGAAAATGGCACGAGACCATATGACTCAGCAATCCCACTTCTGGGCATACACACTGAGGAAACCAGATCTGAAAGAGACACGTGCACCCCAATGTTCATCGCAGCACTGTTTATAATAGCCAGGACATGGAAGCAACCCAGATGCCCATCAGCAGACGAATGGATAAGGAAGCTGTGGTACATATACACCATAGAATATTACTCAGCCATTAAAAAGAATTCATTTGAATCAGTTCTAATGAGATGGATGAAACTGGAGCCCATTATACAGAGTGAAGTAAGCCAGAAAGATAAAGAACATTACAGCATACTAACACATATATATGGAATTTAGAAAGATGGTAATGATAACCCTATATGCAAAACAGAAAAAGAGACACAGAAGTACAGAACAGACTTTTGAACTCTGTGGGAGAAGGTGAGGGTGGGATGTTTCGAAAGAACAGCATGTATATTATCTATAGTGAAACAGATCACCAGCCCAGGTGGGATGCATGAGTCAAGTGCTCGGGCCTGGTGCACTGGGAAGACCCAGAGGAATCGGGTGGAGAGGGAGGTGGGAGGGGGGATCGGGATGGGGAATACGTGTAACTCTATGGCTGATTCATATCAATGTATGACAAAACCCACTGAAATGTTGTGAAGTAATTAGCCTCCAACTAATAAAAAAAAAAAAAAAAAGAAAGAAAAAAAAAAAAAGAAAATGGCACGAGAGTGTGGCCATGGCTGGAGTTGGTGTATACACTGTAAGAAAACAAAGGAAAGTAAAATCAACTCTGCTTGGGATCATTAAGGACCATCTCAGAAAGGAAGAGATGTATGCACTGGTTCTTTTTTTTTGTTTTAATATTTATTTTAAAATTTATTTCATTTGGCTGTGCAAAGTCTTAGTTGTGGCTTGTGAAATATTTAGCTGTGGCATATGGACTTTAGTTCCCTGACCAGGAATTGAACCCGGGTCCCCTGTCTTGGGAGCGTGGAGTCTTAGCCACTGGACCACCAGGGAAGTCTGTGCACTGGTTCTTAATGAGATCAAGGTAAGTAAGATTTTGCCAGGATGCCAGGGGAGTGGTGGGGAAGGTGGGGGTGGGGAGGTAGGAAGAAGAGCATTCTAGGTGGAGGGAATAATAAATTACAAAGTAAGATGGAGAGTAATGACCTATTCTGGAAAGAATGGTAATCTTTAATAATTAGAGCTTGAAAAGCATGGAGGGACAGAGTGTGATGGAAATTAATGTTGAAAGATATGTTGGAACCAGGTTGTAAAAGCCTTCTTTGCCATGCCTTTGATAGTGCAACTTCAGAATCACATTGGTTTTACAAACAGATTTCCAAGGAAAGTTTTAAGGAATTCCAATTTGCAGTGACAGGCAAGAGTGATTTCCTTTTATAAAAAAGCTATGACTATATATTAAACTTAAAAATATTATGAAACTGAGATTCTATATTTAGGCTTATATAGGGAAACATATTTTTTTTCCATAAAATTTTATTATTTAGAGTAGAATTTCTACCTGTATTTTGCCTAAGCCAAGAGTAGGAATTTCTTTCTGTCCTAGTTACTATGATATATTTGGTAGCATTGCCTTTATGAAGTTTTTTTTAAACTTTTTAAAATTTATTTACATTTGTGTATTTACTTCGCTAGGTCTTTGTTGCTGTGGGTTTTCTCTGGTTGCAGCGAGTGGGAGCTACTCTCTAGTTGTGGTGGGCTTCTCGTTGCGGTGCCTTCTTTCATTGTGGAGCACAGGTTCCAGGGCGTATGGGCTTCAGTTGCAGCTTGTGGGCTTAGTTGTCCCGTGGCCTGTGGAATCCTCCTGGACCAGGGACCAAACCCGTGTCCCCTGCACTGGCAGGCGGATTCATAACCACTGGACCACCAGGGAAGTCCTGGTACCATTGCCTTTAAAATACTGTGTCTCAAACTCCAGCTAGGATAATTTCCATGTGTGCATGTTAGCACTGATCTTTTAAACTCCTTAATCATATTACTTTACAATACCAAAGGTCAGGCTTCTCTGACAGCTCAGATGGTATAGAATCTGCCTGTGATGCAGTATACGCGGGTTCGATCCCTGGCTCAGGAAGATGCCCTGGAGTAGGAAATGGCAACCCACTCCAGGATTCTTCCCTGGGAAATCCCATGAACAGAGGAGCCTGGTGGGCTACAGTCCATGGGATCGCAAAGAGTCAGAGAAGACTTAGTGACTAAACAATAACAATACCAAAGGTCATCAGTTATTCTGCTGAGATCCAGATAAATTGCCTCTGGTGGCAGTGCTAGCATCTATTATCCTTTCCTACCAATATAAAAAGCAATGTGATTTTTTAAAAAAAAGATTTATCCCTTAGATGTACCTGTTGACAGCCACTTCATTTGCTGCACTCTTCAACTTACATTTATCTCATTCTTTAGTAAAAGTGAACAGAAGTGCTGTGCAATGTATAGGAAGGCAGCCACAAAGAAGCTTCATGAGGTTTCATCCACTTTAAGATCTTACTCAACACAGATAAGTCATCAGCAGTTGAGACTGCTGCCTGAGGAAGGACCACTTTGTTTTTCCAACTACTCACCCATTTTATAATAGAATTGATTCCAGGTTCCATTTAGACTAATCTTCATATCAAATGCAATGGTTTGGATTATTCTGATCAATGTCAAAAATGAGGCAATTACATTTTTATTAAAAAAAAAAAAAAGGTGGTATTTTTGAGCAATGTCTCCTTTGCTGCTGCTGCAGTGCCTCTTAGTTGTGCTTATCTAGAGGAATATATTATGGCTTCAGGAAAGAGCTGCCAAAAACTGAGGCGGGATATTGCATTTCTTGGTTCTTTACTTAAGGAAACCAGCTATTTTCTTCTCTCCCTTTTCCCCAAGGGTGTCTTAGTTAGAAATAAATGTGATTCATTTTCAGTAGAAGAGGGGCTGGAAGATGGCCTTGGGTGTAACAACATCAAAGCATGTGATAAATAAAGAACACAAAGCCAGAGAAAAATACATTTAGGAGGCCATTTTGGACTTGATTGGCTAAAAACTGACAAGTCCTTCCCCTAATGCTTGGCTTTGAACCACGAGGGAAATATAAAAAGCAAGAGGGAGAAAGTTACTTAGCCAAACCTAGAAGGGACTTTGCAAAATTTGTGTGTTGGATAAAGGTCCTCCCCCAAATGCCTGAGATTTTGTTAGCACATTTGTTCCGCAACACATCTGGGAAAGCATGACGCTGAGACGGGCCAGTCCTTTCGGCAGGGAAGTGCTTTCACAAGAGCATGCAGGCACCCAGTGTGCAAACAGGGCAAGATTGCCCTTGGTTTGGAAACGTTTAAGCCTGTGCCCCTTCACTGCTCTGATCCATGCAGAGATTATGAAAGGGGTTTTGAAAGGCAGCTTTTTGCTCCCTGAATCCATTCTCCTCTCCCAGGTGGTAGAATCTACACCCCAAGATCCCCTTGCAATTAGGTGTATCCACGGGACCAAGTTCTCCTCAATGCCGTTCGAAAATGTGCAGCTTCCACCTCCTTTGCTGAGTCCTCTTGTGCCGGCCGTAATGCCAGATTTCCTGCAGCCTGGCTTTGACCAGGGAGATAAGAACTGTGCTCTGGGGGTTTTGGAGTCACAGATGGAGGGACCCATGAGTCTTAAATGACTTCATTCCCAGGATCACGGGAGTCCTGGGATAATTAAAGGAGGACAAGGACCAATTCAATGGGAAGATTAGAAGAACCCTCACACAACCATTAGGCTGCATAGGATCCACATAACTGAATCCTGTCTCCAAGGTGTGGGTCCTTTATGGAGGCCTGGTGAGTAGTCAAGAATCTTCCAAACCAGCCTAACAGTAAGCTTCTTCCACAGTGCATGACGGGACTGGAAGAACCCTGTAGGGATGTGTGGTAACTCACCCAGTGCTGCAAACAGAGATTCAGCTCATCTCCCATCTTCTCTAGTGTGCTCTTGGCATCTCATGATCTCCAGCATATGAAGAATCTGGACTATTTTAGATATATTGGGCCTTGGGGTCTTCCACCATGTCCATAATTTGTAGATAAGCAGGCATATACTCAGATGTACATAAATATTCAATTTTAACTTGTTAAGAAAAGGGAAAAAAGTTGATGGAAGTAACCACCAGGTAACTCTCTTTTCTAGAAGTACAGACTGAAGAGCAACAGCCGTGCTTGAGACAGGGTGGGGGACATGAACATGTGTCCTGGTTCTGGAACCCTGTGTTCTTCCAAAGCACAGGATACTCTTCTGATGCCATTGATGCTGCCATAGGCCAAATCTTCAGTTTTTTCATCTTGCTTGACCTTATGCAGATAGAGTAAAAGATGGGATCATAGCACTGTTTTGAGGTAAAAATTTTAAAAGTGAAATTTTGATTGGAATTGCATTAAATCTAAATAATTTTTTGGAAGAATTGACATCTTAATAACATTCTGTCATGACAACCAGGAGTATTGCAAAATTTTATATATTTAACTGTCTTTAGATGTCTTAGTAAAAGTTTATAATCAGTGTTCTGCATATTAAATAAATGCAGTTTGTTTTTGTTCCTCCTGTGGGTGTGATCTGTTTTCCAAGCATTTATTCTACTTGGTTACTTTGGGGAAGGAAAACTATTTCTGTATAGTTACCTTGTGTGTAGCTACCTTACTGAACTTTCTTATCAATTTAAATAATTGTAAGTGGGTTTTATTTTTTATATTTTTATTGAAGTATAGTTGATTTACAATGTTGCATTAATTTCTGCTATATAGCAGAGATTCAATTATATATACTTTTATTCATATTCTTTTCCATTATGGTTTGGCATAGGATACTGAATGTAGTTCTCTATACTATACAGTAGGACCTTGTTGTTTATCCATTCCATATATGGTAGATTATATCTCCTAACTCCAACCTCCCACTCCAGCCCCTTCCCCCTTGGCAGCCACAAGTTCTCTGTCCTTGAATCTGTTTCTATCTTGTAGATGTTCTGTGAGAATCATGTAGATGTTCTGTGAGAATCGTGTTGATTTAAGAATATCTGTGGGAGAAGGTGAGCTTCATTTCCTACTACCCTCCACCATATTGATTGCTCCTCTAAGTGGATTTTGTTTTGTACGTGTATTGTTTTCTTAACATTCTTTTTTATTTCTTATTGTTAGTGTATAGAAACACAATTTATTTTTGAGTGTTGATTTTGCATCCTGTAACTTTACTGAATTCGTTTATTAGTTCTAACAGTTCTTTTGGTAGAGTCTATAGAATTATATATATTTAAGATCATGTCATTGCAAACAGGGACAATTTTACTTCTTCCTTTCCTATTTGGATGTCTTCTATTTCATTTTCTCATCTAAGTGCTCTAGTTAGGACTTTTAAGTACTATGCTGAATAAAAGTGGAGAGTGGGCATCCTAGTCTTGTTCCTGATCTTAGAGGAAAAGTTTTCAGCTTTTCACCATTTAGTATGATGTTAACTGTGGGCTTATCATATATGACCCTTGTTATGTTGAGATACATTCCTTCTATACCTAATTTATTGAGAATTTTTTATTATGAAAGTATGTTGAATTTTGTCAAATAATTTTTCTGCATCCATTGAGACAATCATAAGATTTTTTCCCTTCATTTTGTTAATGTGGTATATCACATTCATTGATTTGCATGTGTTTAACCATTCTTGCCTCCCATGGATAAATCCCACTTGACCATGGTATATGATTCTTTGAAAGCACTGGTTGAGTTTGGTTTGCTAATATTTTGTTGAGGATTTTTACATCTATGTTCATCAAAGATACTGCTCTATAATTTTCTTGTAGTGTCACATGAATCCTTATTAAAGACGAATTCTGGAGAAGTCAGAGTGAGAGTAGGAGGTGACGTGATGATGAAAGCAGAGATTGGGTGATGCATTTCAAAGATTCAGGAAGAGGCCAGAAGGCAAAGAATATTGATGTCCACTAGAAGGTTGGAGGAAGAGAACGAATGGATTCTCCCTGGAGACTCCAGAAGGAACCAGCACTGCAGCATCTTGACATTAGCCCAGTGAAACTGACTTTGAGTTTCTTGCCTCCAGAACAGTAGGAGAATAAGCGATTACATTTGTTACAACAGCAATAGAAAACTAATACACTTCCTTGCTCCCTACAGATTTGTATCTCTTAAAAACTACTTGCAATCTCAACGTGTCCTTCTGGGGGAATCTAAACTGTAATAGTCACCATCTTTGCTCTACTAGCCGTCCCCTTACCACTCCAGCACTTTCTGGACAGTTGCCGGCTGGAGTCTCTACCAGCAACTACTGAAATATTAAACCTGTTACCAACATGCAGCCATATTTATTGATTTAATTAGAGGTAATGCTTTCAGTACTCATGTCACTCGCTATGACAGTGTGACAGGAGAAATTTGTTTACATGAAGTTAAGTCACTCTTGGAAGTTTAAAGTGATTTGGCATTCATTAATTTCATTTGGTTAAAACTTTCATTTTCTTTGCAATTGATTTTGAAGATTTTTAAGGTACTTACTCATTAAGTAAATATATTGTAGTAAGAAAGTGAAGTAAACATCTATTGTATTTGGAAATTACTTACAGAGATAGAATCAATTATATCTGGGTTGAGTGGAAAGGGAATAGTAAGAGGTATAAGGGATTACCTGGTGGCTTAGACGGTAAAGAATCTGCCTGCAATGTGGGAGACCTGGGTTTGATCCCTTGGTTGGGTAGATCCCCTGGAGGAGGGCATGGCGACCTACTGCAGTATTCTTGCCTGGAGAATCCCCATGGACAGAGGAGCCTGGAGGCTATAGTCCATGGAGTCACAGAGGGCGAGACACGATGGAGTGCCTCAGCACAAGGGGTGTAAAGTAGCAATATTGTTGGATGGACTGAAGAGAGCTAGACGGCTAGAACCCACTTCTAAAGCAAATTATAAAACTGACTCTCCAGGGGTGCTGGTGTTCCTGCCACAATCTGAAAGGTGCTTTTTGAGTGGGCCACTACCACTGAAGAGCTGCCAGGGGAGCCCCTTCTGCTCAGTCAGGAAACTACAGCCTCAGCTGCTGGCATTGGAACCAGGCCACCTCAGTTATGCTCTGCATCCACAGAATGAAATTCTCGCACCTGGCCTCTATTGCTACATAACTTGGTTCCAAATCTGAGCATTGGATGTGTGCATCTGTTATGCAGAATCTAAATCTCACCCACAATTTTAGTTCTAAGGGATCTGAAAAACAGACCTTGCAGCTTTCAAGTCTCTGTGAGCCAGGAAGGCCCAGAAGGGAGTTGGAGCAGAATTGAGCAAGCCAGTCCACAAAACCTAGTACCACCATGTGTTTGCAACAATATTGGAACCATAAAACAGAAAAAAAATGTTTTGCTTAATGTTCCTTGGAATGAAAAACCCTATTAGGTACAGCAGCCCATTCCTGTTAATTGTGATTAATACTCTTATTACTATACTTTTTTTCTGTAGCAATATTGGTTCTTTGCTTGTGCCAGTATTTTGGTAAGCTTTAGTGAGCCCATTTCTAAAAAGCTGCTGCAGGTCACAGACTGCAAGTTCCCTCTTTTAGCTTTCCATGTGTCAGCCAGTGTTCGAGCGCCTAGGGCACTGAGTAATAGTTACTGGCTGATGATCTTGGGCCTTCATTCCATAACCAAAGGGGAAAGTCCTTGAATTAATGTAGAAATGATTTGTTGAATTAGACCCTAGGGCTATAGAATTTTGAATTCTGCCCAACCATAGTAATTTTTCTGGACTACTGCCATGCTATGTTTTCAGCATCCAGAATCCATGTTCAGAGGAAAGGAGAAAAAAATGCTTGCTCTGCAGAGACATATGCATGAAGTCCTGTTTGAATGAAGCTGAGAAACTTTGGGGGTGGTCACAATTTTTCCTTCTTTCTCGTTTCATGGTGTTTAATTTGCTAAAAGTTCTAGTTCTGTCGGATGCTGTAATGGGGGAAGAAGCCACACCAACTGCTCTTCAATTGACAGTTGTTTTGCCTTTGCTCCTCATGGAAAACACTGGAAGCCATTTGATAAATTTAGCTTTGAGAAAATAGCATTTTAAAGGCAGATGATGGTTAGCTTTTAGAATTTTACTCCTGGATTTTCATGCATGCATCTTCAAAGATTTTTGGATTGCAATGAGAAACTAAAACATTACTTTAGGAAGATGGCTTATCCATCCAATGGTTGTGAAAATAAGTGCTCAAATATGAATTGTGAAACTGGGCTCTTAGAAAGAGCTGTAAGAGCAAGATGTTTCTTTTCAGAGAGCATCATCAAAGTTTGTGTATTACAGTAATTTGAATAATGATAAGGAATCTTGGCCAACCAGCAGCAAAATATAAAATGCAAACACCTGAGAAGTTGGCAGCAGTGACTTGGAAGGCTACCACATGGGGTCACAGGTGTGCAAAGTAAATGCTAGGCGATCCGGCAGGACTAGAGGCTGCAACACGAGAGCCTGAAGTTTTCTCTATTTGCTCCCCAAACAGATGACCAGGAAACTAGCCATTAATTTATGCATGTATTGTATATTGTACACATCTCTCTAGAAATATTTATTTTTATCAAACAAATCCAACACTGGGCTTTCTTTTATTTTTAATTGGAGGATAATTGCTTTGTAATATTCTCTTATTTTCTGCCATACATAACATGAATAAGCCACAGGTATAAATATGTCCCTTCCCTGTTGAACCTCCCTCCCACCTACCACCCCATCCCTCCCCTCTAGGTTTTCACAGAAAACTGGATTTGGGTTTCTTGCATCATACAGCAAATTCCCACTGACTGTCTCTTTTACATATGGTAATGTGTATGTTTCAACATGACTCTTTTAATTCATCCTTCCTTGTCTTTCCCCCACTGTGTCCCCAGGTCTGTTCTCTATGTCTGCATCTCCACTGCTGCTGCTAAGTCCCTTCAGTCGTGTCCGACTCTGTGCGACCCCATAGATGGCAGCCCACCAGGCTCCCCCGTCCCTGGGATTCTCCAGGCAAGAACACTGGAGTGGGTTGCCATTTCCTTCCCCATGCGTCTCCACTGCTGCCTGCAAATAGGTTCATCAGTACCATCTTTTTAGATTTCATATATATGTGCTAATATATGATTCTGTTTTTTCTTTCTGACTTACTTCACTCTATATGATTGACTTGGGCCTTTTTTTTTTTTTTTTTTAAATTGTAGTTGTTTATAATGTTGTGTTAGTTTCTGGTGAACAGCAAAGTGATTAAGTTATATACTTTTCATTTCCAATATGCTTTATTTCAGGATACTGAATACAGTTCCCTGTCTCATACACTAGGACCTTGTTATTTATTTTATATACAGTAAATGTGTATCTGCTAATGACAAACTCCTAATCTACCCACAAACTTCGTAAGTTATGGTTACCAAAGGGGAGGGTCCCAACTCTTTTCCTCTTGGTAACCATAACTTTGTTTTCTCTGTGAGTCTGTTTTGTAGTTAAGTTCATTTGTGTCATGTTTTAGATTCCACAAATAAGTGATATCATATAGCATTTGTCTTTCTCTGATTTACTTCACAGTATAATAATCTTTAGGTGCATCCATGTTGCTGCAAATGGGATTATTATTATTTTTTAATGGCTGAGTAGCATTCCACGTTATGTATGTACCACATCTTTCTGTCAACGGACATTTAAGTTGTTTCCATGTCTTGGCTCTTATAAATAGTGCTGCTCTGAACACTGAGGTGCATGTGTCTCTTTGAATGGATATATGCCCAAGAGTGGGATTGTTAGATCATATGGCAACTCTATTTTAGTTTTTTAAGGAATATCCATAGTTTTCCACATTAGCTGCACCAATTTATATTCCCACCAGTAGTGTAGGAGGGTTCACTTTTCCTCACACTCTCTCCAGCATTTGTTATTTGTAGACTTTTTAATGATAGCCATTGTGAGTGGGGTGTGGTGACACCTCATTGTAGTTTTGATTTGCATTTCTCTAATAATGCTGAGCATCTTTTCATGTGCCTATTGATTTATCTATATATCTTCTTTGGGAAAAAAGTCTCTTTAGAACTTCTGTCCATTAAAAAAAAAAGAATTCTGTTTTTGGCTGCACTAGGTCTTCATTGCTGTGCACGGGCTTTCTCTAGTTGCAGCAATTGGGGGCTACTCTTCATTGTGGTTCATGCTTCTCATTATGGTGGCTTCTCTTGTTGTAGAGCGCAGGCTCTAGATGTGCAGGCTTCAGTATTTTCTTTGGCAATTCTGGATCTTTTATGGTTCCATATTAATTATAGGATTATTCTAGTTCTGTGAAAACTGTCATGGGTAATTTGATAGGGATTTCATTAAATCTGTAGATTGCTTTGGGTGGTATGGTCATTTTAAGTTTTCTTCTAGTCCAGAAGCATGGGATGTCTTCTCATCTTAAGTTCCCTTTATCAATGATTTATAGTCATATCATTTTGTTTTGTTTTTGGCTCTATCACACAGCTTGTAGGATTTCAATTCTCTAACCAGGGATTGAAGCCGTTAAGGGGACCCTGATGTGAGAACCACAGCTAGTCTAGGGTTAGAGACATTAGAGAGACAGTAGGCTGTGGTCATCTCAGTTCAAACTTTTAATGAAATTGTGTTTCTTTCCATTTCAGAGAGTAAGCTGCTGTGCAGTTCATTTAGACTGGAAGACAATGCTGCTGGAACTACATGTTGCTGAGATCATCCTCATTAGAGCTGGGAAAATTCCTTTCAGGTGATTAACCACAATGTAGGACTAGGAGGAAATGATCTCTTGCTCATTTATAATTGTGTGTTATCTGACAATTATTTTTTAATTTATGTATTTTTGAAAACATTTTTAAAAATTAAGAAATTACAGATTATGTGACAAATACCAGCCAGTTTGAATCAGCAGACACATTTTGCATATTTTTTTCCTAATGTTACTTTGTACCACATGAAATTGAAATGTTATCTTTGTCCCAAACCTATTCTCCTTCCTCTGTCTTTACTTCTCTTCTTCCCCAGAAGCAACCTCCACCATGGATTTGGCAATGGGCTTCCCTGGTGGCTCAGATGGTAAAGAAACTGCCTGCAATGCAGGAGCCCCAGGTTCAATCCCTGGGTCAGGAAGATCCCCTGGAGAAGGGAATGGTAACCCACTCCAGTATTCTTGCCTGGAAAATCCCTTAGACAGAGGAGCCTGGAGGGCTACAGTCCATGGTATCACAAAGAGTTGGGCACAACCACTTTTTACTCTGTGTTTATACTTTCATCATGTACATATGTATTCACAAATGATATTAGTACTGTTTTTTGGTAGTTTTTCCTCTACATTGACACAGATGGTGTTATATGAAGCACATGATATAAACTTGCTTTTTTTCACTCAGTTTTATGATTTTTGTCTTAATAAGGCATATCTAATTGATAAACTAATTCTCGTTTCTTTTTCTTTCCTATGCTTTATAGACTTTGCTTCATTACCTTGATGACAGACAAGGGAAAGGATGAGGGGGTGGTGTTTGAAAACTAATGTTATTTACTTGCTAAAGGTGATAAAAAGTTACCTCTTGAAACAAAAGATGGTCTGCTTAGAGTTGGGAAGATGGCTAGTCTAACCTAGAAGAAACAAACTGGTCACTTGGTGCTGATTTCACATAAAGAGCATCTGTAACATCAGGGTGTTTGCACTCATGTTACAGTAATGATCTCTAAGTCAAGGGAGCTCAGGCTTACTGTAGCCAGTAAGGACTCAGTGGATCTTTCCTCTTCTGATTGTCATCCCTAGGAGGCCTGGATTTGTGCATGCTGTTTCCCAGTTTTAACCTAAACTGGGGGAAATGCAAGAGAGATGTTTGCTGGTGCAGGAAGTCCAGAGCCAATCCCACTGTCATCACATTCTCCTGCCCTGCATCAGGTGACCACGAAATTAAAATTTGTTTTTTTCCTTCAGTTTAAGGATGGATAGGTTTTCACTGGGACTAAATTATGGTATCTGCTTATGGAAAGGTATTATGGGTTGACTTGTGTTCCCCTCTGGGATATGTTTAAGTCCTAACTACCCAGTACCTCAGAATGTGATGTTATTTGGAAGTAGGGTCACCATAGATGAAGTAGTTAGGTAGAGATGAGATCATAATGGAGTAGGATGGGCCCTTAATCCAGTATGTCTGGTGTCCTTACAAGAAGAGGAGACACGAGACACACAGGGAGAACTTCATGAGCTAAAAGGCAGAGAGTATAGTGATGGATCTATAAACCCAGGGGTGTGGAGGGTTGCTGGCAACCACCAGAGGCTAGAAGAGGCAAGGAAGGATTCATTCCTAGAGCCCTCAGAGGGAGCATGACCCTGCTGATATCATGATTTTGGAATTCTAGGTTCCAGAATGTTTGTGGTACTGTTACAGAAACCCTAGGAGGTGAATACAAATGAAAATGAAGAGTAAGTTTAGCTCAACTCAATATGTTAAAGAGAGCACCCATAACATGTAAGTAAACTGATTATTCCGGAAATGTTAAGGGATTAGTAGTCTAGATAACTGAATTTTCTGGTTTGAGCATTAACCAGCTTACTCTGTAATTTCTACCAACAGTACTACATGTACATGTTTAAACATCTGGATTGTGAGTTATAATGAAACTAAAAAACCCATATGGCCACCAAGTTCCCTATAGATCCTATAATGTTACCATGTTCTTTTAATAAAGACATTAAAGTACTGGGAAAAACTTGCAGATGAAAGACATATTTAACTGAACTAACTTCCAGGATTAAGAAGATAATGTGATATAATTGAAACTAAAGTTCTATTGCCCTTAATTTTCCTCCTCCTTTGATATTTCATAAAACACTTTTAGATATTACAAATATATGCTCGTTATAAATCTAGTTATGGTTGTTAGTCCAGTACTATAGAATAATTCAGTTTATTACTTGCATTTCTTCTTCCTCTTTCACCACTTCCACTGTGGCCACCAGCACTGACATCAGCTGCCTCCCCGTCCACGACCTCCTCCCCCACAACTGCCTCCAGCACCACTGACTTCAACGCCGCCACCACCCTCACGCCATGCTTTAGGCAGACTTTGTGTTGCTGGGTTGGCCAAGAGTCCTCAAACATTTCCCAAAAACAGAGTCTACATATGCAGCAAGGTAGGGGACATAAAAGTTTTTACATGCAGATCCTTAATATAAGGCAAAACATGAAATGGGAGATGCTTAAGATGCAAAAATAAAGTATGGTATTAGTCCAGATCCAGATGACTACTGTTAGCCACGGATGTCTTCAGCCATCATGATGAGTCTGGGGTAGATCTTCTATTAGGTAAGTCATTAACTACCCAATTCATTAAAAACACAGCAGTCACACAGTCATTTTGAGTGATCTCTATTGACCAGGTTTTAGAACTTTTACATGAAGAGACAGCGTCTTATTGCTTTGATTTTTCCATTTTGTGTAGGATAGGCATGGATGATAGAGAATAAGTATTTGATGATTTAATTCCTATTGTGATTCTGACAGTTGAAGCTACAAACAATTTTGAGTTTGAAAGTATGCATGTGTACTTATTTTTGTTATTTTCTTTGAAACGGTAATACAAATTTGGCCAGATCTACCAAACTTAGAGATTTATTTATTTATATACATATGTATGTATGTATTTATATTGAAGTATAGTTGCTGTACATTATATAAGTAACAGGTGTATAACATGGTGATTCATGGTTTTTAAAGGTTACACTTCATTTAGTTAATATAAAGTATTGGCTGTATTGTGTTGTAGCATACATACTTGTAGCTTATTTTATACTAAATAGTTGGTACCAGATGTATTTATTCTTTGCCCCAGTAATTCCACCTCTTAACATCGCTACTACAGATACACATGTACATGGAAGAAAGGCCATGTGGAGAAGGGTGCTCATATCCCAGAGTCCAACAGTAGGGCACTAGGCTGTGAGAAAGGCCTGCTTTACTGGAACACAGCCACATGCAGTCATTACATACGGGTTAAAGGCTGATTTTGTGCTACAGAGAGGAGCTGAGTGGTTATGACAGAGACTACATGGCCCATAAAACCTAAAGTAATTACTATCTGGCCCCTGGGGGGTAAAAAGGCTTATGAACCTCAGTTGTAAGTGATTCAATTTAAAAAAATCATACACATGCTTGTATAGTACACTCAGATACAAGCACAAAACAGTTAAAGTACAAAATAGTTAAAAAATAAAACCCAAACCATGAGCTTCATTCCTAAGAATGCACAGGAGGGATGGTGTTCTTTTTCAGTCTGACAGTATTTCCCCTCAAGAGAAAAAGTGGGAAGTAAGATTGCTTCATTTTTAATTTACCTGACAAATATTCGTTGGGTCTATACTCAGGGGAAGGTACTCCAGGTACTCCAGGATGCAGAGACGAAGAAAGCATGATCCTTCTTCTTGGGGGCAAGGGAGTCAGACATGTTAAACAATTATGATACAAAATGATGAGTGCTGTAAGAAAGAGAAGGAAAAAGTGCTGTGGGAACGTCAGCAGTCACACAAAATGTGTGAATCTACCCAAGGCCTCCCTTTAAAAAAAATCTTGAGAGGTTATTTACAAAAGGGTGTCAAGGTGAAATAAAAATTGCCAGTGAGACACGTTTTACTCTTTCTGAGCAAAGGAGGGTAATGAAAGAACACTTGTCTAATTTAAAACTTAAACAAATGGAGAGAGGTGAGAACCACTGGCTTCCCTTCCCCTGTGCTGAGTTTTAATTTTCACTTCAGATTAGTTCACATGGCTTGTTTTGGAGACTGTTCTAACCAAGGTTTCCTTAGTATTGTTCAGATATGAAACAAATGGCAAAGATATAGGACAGTTCATCCATAAAGTAGAAAGTTCCAGATCACACCATTTCCTAGATGGCCTCCATCTGCTCCGGCAGACCAACTCTCCACCCTTTCTACTCTCCTTTCAGGACTCAAAGGCTGACCTGCATGGATTCCATGAAAACGCTTTCTGGCCTCTGGCTTCCACTTGGGTTCAGCCAATGAGAAGACCTGGCTGATCGCAAGAAGGGGAAGGAGTGCAGTTCCAGGTATTTGTCTCCCCACTTTGTCCTGTAGGATCGTGATATGCCGTATCCCTCTGCTGAAGGAAAGACGGGGCAGAGGGTACTTCATTGTTTCTGGTGATTTCCTTATTGCCTCCCACACATTTGTCAGCAATTTCTTTATAAAAGTCTCTTCACATTAGCCTAGCTGACTGCTATGCCAGGGATTTGAGCGATGCAGTATATTCCTGTAAGGTTGTTTCACAAATCAAAAATTTTATTCTGTTCCATGGCACTAATTTCCACAACCTTGTCTTCTAGCACACTTACACTCAGAACATCTGAGGCAGATGTTCTTTTGCCTCATTTATCCTGCTGTTGATTCCTTCTAGTGTTTTTCATTTCAGTTGTCATATTCTTCAACTCTGGTTGTTCTATTTTATATTTCTGATTCTTTGTTAGAAACTTGTAACTTCCCACTCTCTGCATCCATTCTTTTTCTGAGTTCTCGAATCATTTTTACGATCATTACTCTGAACTCTTTCTCGAAGTAGATATGTTCTTCCTGGATTTTATTTTGTTCCTTCACCTGGAATATGTTCCATTGCCATCTCATTTTGTTTAAATTTCTATATTTTTACATAGGTGGCAGGTGACATTTCTCGACTTGGGTGATGTGGCCTTCTATAGGGGATGTTCTGTGTGACCCCTCTTGTAACCCAAGGGCCAGGGACCAGCTGGTCCAGGGTAGGTTTTGACCTGTGTTTGCAGACTCAGTTCCACAGGTTCCATGATTGCTGTTTACTTGTTTCTGGTGTCTGCCTCCTCGTCGATGAGGCTGGGTCTCAGCTCTCTGGGGGCAGGGCCATGTCAAGAGATGGCTGTGGGCTCAGGAAGTCTTTAGGCAGCTTCTCTGTTGACTGGTGGGGCTGCGTTCTGACCCTGTGGTGGTTTGGCCTGAGGCATCCCAGCATAGGCGCCTACGGGCTGTTGGGTGGGGCCATCAGTGCTAATGAGCCAAGTAAGAGGTCCACCTGTAGCAGGAGTTCATGTAGATAAACACTCACCCAGGATCTCCGCCACCATCGTCTATGTCTTCAGGGAAGCCACAGTCACCACCCCCCTCCCTAGGAAACCCCATGAGACCAGAAAATAGGTCTAGCCCAGGCTCCTTTGAAGTCACTGCTTTTGCCCTCTGTCCCAGTGAGTGTGAGACCTTGAATGCGCCCTCTAAGAGTGGAGTCTGTTTCGCCCAGTCACGTGCAGTTCGTGCACTTAAGCCCTGTTGGCCTTCAGAGCCAAGTGCTCTGGGGGCTTCTCCTCCCAAGGCTGGCCCCCCAGGCTGGGAACCTGACATGGGGCTCAGAACTCTTACTGCTGTGGAAGAATATACTTAACATAATTATTCTCCAGTTTGTGGGTCACCCACCTGGATGGTATGGGATTTGATTATATTGCAAGTGTGCCCCTCTTGCCATCTCATTGTAGTTTCTTCTTTATATCTTGGGATATAGAATATCTTTCTGGCAATGTTCCAGTCTTTTTTTTACTCATAGTTGTTCAACAGTTCCTTGTAATTTTGGTGTGCTCATGAGAAGAGGTGAGTTCACAGTCCTTCTAGTCTGCCATCTTGTCTCCAATTCAGTTTTGTGAGTCAGAAATCCAGATATGGCTTAGCAGAAGGCCTCTGATTCAGACTCATTCACCAGGTTGCAGTGTTCAGTACAGTTTAGCTCAGTCGTGTCCAACTCTTTGTGACCCCATGGACTATAGCACACCAGGTTTCCCTGTCCATCACCAACTCCCGGAGCTTACTCAAACTCATGTCCATCTAGTTGGTGATGCCATCCAACCATCTCATCCTCTGTCATCCCCTTCTCCTCCCGCCTTCAGTCTTTCCCAGCATCGGGGTCTTTTCCAATGAGTCAGTTCTTTGCATCAGATGGCCAAAGTATTGGAGTTTCAGCTTCAGCATCAGTCCTTCCAGAACATTCAGTACTGATTTCCTTTAGGATTGATTGGTTGGATCTCCTTGCAGTCCAAGAGACTCTCAAGAGTCTTTTCCAACACCACAGCTCAAAAGCATCAATTCTTCGGTGCTCAGCTTTATTTATAGTCCAACTCTCACATCCATACATGACTACTGGAAAAACCACAGCCTTGACTAGATGGACCTTTGTTGGCAAAGTAATGTCTCTGCTTTTTATATGCTGTCTGGGTTGGTCATAGCTTTTCTTCCAAGGAGCAAGTGTCTTTTAATTTCATGGCTGCAGTCACCATCTACAGTGATTTCAGAGCCCCAAAGTCTGTCACTGTATCCATTCTTTCCCCAGTGGTGGGACCAGATGCCATGATCTTAGTTTTCTGAATGTTGAGCTTGAAGCCAACTTTTTCATTGTCCTCTTTCACTTTCATCAAGAGGCTCCTTAGTTCTTGGCTTTCTGCCATAAGGGTGGTGTCGTCTGCATATCTGAGGTTATTGATATTTCTCCGGGCAGTCTTGATTCCAGCCTGTGCTTCATCCAGCCCAGCATTTCTCAGGATGTACTCTGCATATAAGTTAAATAAGCAGGGTGACAATATATAGCCTTGATGTATTCCTTTCCCACTTTGGAACCAGTCTGTTGTTCCATGTCCAGTTCTAATTATTGCTTCTTGACCTGCATACAGATTTCTCAAGATGGTCTGGTGTTCCCATCTCTTGAAGAATTTTCCACAATTTGTTGTGATTCACACAGTCAAAGGCTTTGGCATAGTCAATAAAGCAGAAGTAGATGTTTTTCTGGAACTCTCTTGCTTTTTGATGATCCAGTGGATGTTGGCAATTTGATCTCTGGTTCCTCTGCCTTTTCTAAAACCAGCTTGAACATCTGGAAGTTTACATACTGTTGAAGCCTAGCTTGGAGAATTTTGAGGATTACTTTGCTAATGTGTGGGATGAGTGCAATTGTGTGGTAGTTTAAGCATTCTTTGGCATTGCCTTTCTTTGGGATTGGAATGAAAACAGACCTTTTCCAGTCCTGTGGCCACTGCATCACTATAAACAAAGCTAGTGGAGGTGATGGAATTCTACTTGAGCTATTTCAAATCCTAAAAGATGGTGCACTCAATATGCCAGCAAATTTGAAAAACTCAGCAGTGGCCACAGGTTGCAGTATAGTTGTCTGCTAAGGCTGCTGTCATCTTGAAGCTCAAATGAGGAAGACAGTGGTAGAATTCACTGTCGCAGAACAGAAGGAAGAAAAAAGAATGAAAAGAAATGAGGACAGTCTCTGGGACAACATAAAATTTACCAACATTTGTATTACAGAGTTCCCAGAAGGATGAGAGAGAGAATCAGGAGGATAAGAGAAAGAAAACGCCTGGAAGATATTTGAAGAGTTTTTCAGTGAAAAACTCCCTAGCATGGGAAAGGAGAAAGCCCCCCAAGTCCAGGGAACTCAGAGTCACATACATGAATCACTCTTCTCCACAGTTTCTGACTTATGGTGCTCCTCCAAACTCAGGACCCCACACTGCTCTCCACGTCAGTACCTCTTCCTTCTTTCTGACTTACTGTCATCCTCCTCACGCAGGAACTGCACTTCACGTCAAGTGACTATCTCCACATAGTTTTTGTCTTACAGTGCTTCTCCTCATCAGGAACCCACACCTTCTCCAAGTGAGTATCTATGCCAAGGTTCTGACCTATGCACTCGTCCTCACTCAGGACCCTACACTGTGCGCCAAATGAGTATGTCTGCATCATTTCTGACATGCTGCGCTCTTCTGTACTACACCCAATTCCTCTCCAAATGAGTATCTCTGCCTACATGCTGATTTACTGCATTCCTCCCCACTCAAGACCTCCACTCGTCTCTAAGTGAGACTCTCTGCCCAGTTTTGGACCAATCAACTCCTCATCACTCACAACACTCGGACTGGCCATTGAGAACCTCTTGCTAATTTCTGACTTACTGCCCATCTTCTCAATCAGGAAACCCCCTTCTGTTTAACTTTGTATCACTGATTATTTTCTGACTTACTGGGTTCCTCCTCATTCAGGACCTCCTCCCTTTTCCAAGTGAGTATCACTGCCCAATTTCTGATATATGGCCAGATCCTCTTTCACATGACCCACTCCTTTCCATGTAAGAACCTCTTCCTAGTTTCTGACTGACTTCTGTCCCTTCTCAATCAAGAACTACACACATATAGAATTTAGTATTTCTACCTAATTTCTGAATTACTGTTCTTCTGCTAACTCAGGATTACCATTCTATCCACCTGAGGGTCTCTTCCCAGATTTGAACTTCGGGCTCCTCCTCACTCAGGGCCCTTTACATCTCTCCAATGAGTATCACTGCATAGTGTCTGACTGACTGTGCTACTACTCATTCAAGACCTCTACTTGCTTCCAAGTGAGGATGTCTGGCCATGTTCTGACCTATGTGCTCCTCCTCATTGAGGACTTCCTCTCCTCTCCAAGTGAGTATCCCTGCCCAATTTCTCATTGATGTGCTCCTCCTCACTCAACACCTTCCAGTCCTCTCCATGTTAGTATCTAAACCTAGCTTCTAATTTAGTGCGCTATTACTCACACAGGACCTACACTTTTCTCCAAGTGAATATACCTGCCCAGTTGATCCTCTTTTTACAACATGCACTCATTTCCAAGTGAGAACCTCTTCTTACTTTCTGACTTACTTCCCTCCTCTCAATTCCCTCCATCTCAATCAGGAACTACTCATCTGTTCAATTTTGTATCTCTGCATAGTTTCCGACTTACTGAGTTCCTGCTCACTCAGGATCGCCACTTCTCGCCAAGTGAGTATCTCTTCCAGTTTTGACCTAACCCTCTTCCTCACTCAGGACCCTTCACTCCTCTCCAGTGAGTATCTCTGCTTAGTTTCTAATTGACTGCCTGACTCCTGTCTCAGGACCAGCACTTCTTCCAAGTCAATACCTCTGCCCAGTTTCTGTCCTGTGTGCTCTTCCTCAGTGAGGACCTCCTCTCCTCTCCTCTCCAAGTGAGTATCCCTGCCCAGTTTCTCAACTATGCGCAACTCTTCCCTCAAGACCCTCCCGTCCTCTCCATGTTAGTATCCCTGCCTAGCTTCTAACGTATGTGCACTACTACTGACAAAGGATAACAGCTGTTTTCCAAGTGAGTATATCTGCCCACTTTGTGACCTATGGCTTGATCCTTTTTCACAACACCCACTCCTTTCCTAGTGAGAACCTCTTCCTAGTTTCTGAGTTACTTCCGTACTTCTCAGTCAGGGACTACACACCGGTAGAATTTGAATTTCTACCTAAATTGAAACGTACTGTTCTTTTGCTTACTCAGGATCTCCATTCTCTCCTCTTCTCCTCTCCAAGTGAACGTCTGCCACCTATGTGATCCCTTTCCCTCAGGACTTCCTCTCCTCTCCAAGTGAGTATCACTGCGCAGTTTCTTACCTATGCACAGCTCTTTTCTCAAGACCCTCTAGTCTTCTCCATGTTAGTATTTCTTCTTAGCTTTCAACTTATTGTGCTACACAGCACCTCCACTTTTCTCCATGTGGGTACAGCTGCGCACTTTCTGACCTATGGCCTGTCCTCATTACAACACCCACTCCTCTCCAGGGAGAACCTCTTAGTTTCTGACTTACTTCCCTCCTCCTCAGTCAGGGACTACTCACCTGTAGAATGTAGTAGTTCCACATAATTTCTGACTTACTGTTCTTCTGCTCACTCAGGATTTCCATTCTCTCCACATGAGGATCTCTTCCCAGATTTGAACGATGTGCTCCTCCTCACTCAGGGGCCTTCACACCTCTCCAGTCAGAATCACTGCCTGGTTTCTGACTGCACTGCTCCTATCTCAAGACCACCTCTTCTTTCCGAGTCAGTGTCTCTTCCCATTTTCTGACCTGTGTGCCCCTCCTCACTCAGGACCCTCTCTCCTCTCCAGGAGAGTATATGTGCCCAGTTTCTCCCCCATGTGATTTTCCTCCCTCAGGACTTCCTCTCATCCCCGAGTATCCCTGCCCACTCTCTGACCTGTGCTCCACCCCTCACTCAGAGCCTCCTTCCCTGTCCGTGTTAGCATCTCTGCCTTGTTTCTAAGTTAGTGCACTACTCCTCACAGGACCACAACTGTTTTCTAGGCAGACTATCTTTGCCTTTTCTGGCCTATGTGCTCCTCCTCCTTCAGGACTTTTCTCGTTTCCAAGTGAGTATCTCTGCCCAGTTTCTCACCTATGTGCAACTCCTCACTCAGGACACCCCAGGCCTCTCCCTGTTAGTATCTGTGCCTAGCTTCTGACTTAATGTGCTACTACTCACACATGACCGCAACTGTTTTCCAAGTGAGTATATCTGCGCACTTTCTGACCTATGGCTTGATCCTTTTTCACAATACCCACCCCTTTCCAAGAAGAACCTCTTCCTAGTTTCTGAATTACGTCCCTCCTTCTCAATCAGGAACTACACACCTGTAGAATTTGAATTTCTACCTAAATCGAAACTTACTGTTCTTCTGCTGACTCAGGATCTCCATTCTCTCACATGAGTAGCTCTTCTCAGATGTGAACTCTGCACTCCTCCACACTCAGGGCCCTTCACACCACTCCGGTGAGTATAACCGCCTAGTTTCTACCTAACTGTGCCACTACTTACTCAGGACCTCCTCTCATTTCCAAGTTGAATATCGTTGCCCAGTCTCTCACCTACCCACTCCTCCTCACTCAAGACTCTCCCACCCTCCCCATGTTAGTATATGTGCCTGGCTTCTACCTTAGGGCTCTACTTCTCACACAGGACCTCCACTCTTCTCCAAGTGAGTATATCTGCCCACTTTCTGACCTATGGCTTCATCCTTTTTCACAACAACCACTGCTTTCCAAGTGACAACCTCATCCTTGTTCCTGACTTATTTCCCTCCTTAGCGGGGAGGAACAACACACCTGGAGAATTTAGAATTTCTACCTAAATTCTCCTACTGTTCTCCTGGTGTCTCAGGATCTCCATTCTCTCTACGTGAGTATCTCCCCCTGATTTGATCTATGTTCTCCTGTTCACTCAAGGCCCTACACACCTCTCCAAAGAGTGTCACTGCCTAGTTGTAATTGCCTGCACTACTCCTTCCTCAAGACCACCTCTTCTTTCTGAGTCAGCAACTCTTCCTACTTTCTGCCCTATGTGCTGCATTCACTGAGGACCACCTCACCTCTCCAACTGTCTGTCTCTGCCCGGTTTCTCACTGATGTGATCCTCCTCCCTCAGGACTTCCTCTCCTGGCCAAGTGAGTATTCCCGCCCAATTTCTTACCTATAAGCTCCTCCTCACTCAAGACCCTCCAGTCCTATGTTAGTATCTCTGTCTTCGTCCCACCTTACTGTGCTAATACACACTCAGGACCGCCACTGTTTTCCAAGCCCATATATAGCCCACTTACTGACTTTTGTTTGTACAGCTTTATCATTCTTCTAGAACACCCACTCCTTTCCAAGTGAGAACCTCTTCCTAGTTTCTGACTTACTTCCCTCCCCCTCGATTAGGAACTATGCTCCTGTAGAGACTAGTATTTCTACCTAATTTCTGACTTACTGTTCTCTGGTTCAGGCAAAATCTCCGTTCTCCGACGTGAGTATCTCTTCCCAGATTTGAACTATGTGATGCTCCCCACTCAGGGCCTTTTATGCCTCTCCAATGAGTAATACGACCTAGTTTCTAACTCACTCAGGACCTCTACTTGCTTCCAAGTGAGTATCACTGCCCACTTTCTCTCCTATGCGATTGGCCTCACTCAGGACACTCAGGTCCTGTCCAGGTTAGGCACTCTGGCTAGTGTCTAACACAGCACGCTAGTACACACAGGACCTCCCCTCCTCTCCAAGTGAGTGTATCGGAAAACTCTGTGAACTCTGGCCTGTCTTCTATCACATCACCGTCACCTTTCCAAGTGAGAACATCTTTCTAGTTTCTGACTTACTTCCCTCCTTCTTAATCAGGAACTGCACACACATAGAATCTGGAATCCCGCCTAGTTTCTGCCTTTCTGTGCTCTTGCTCACTTGGGATCTCCACTTCTCTCCAAGTGAGTATCTCTTCCGGTTTTGACCTAACACCCTATCTCACTCAGGACCTTTCACTCCTCTCCAGGGAGTAACTGCTTAGTTTCTAACTGACTGCGCTACTCCTACGTCAAGACAACTTCTTCTTTCCAGGCCATTATCTCTTCCCATTTTATGAGCTATGTGCTCCTCCTCACTCAAGACTACCACTATCTCTGCCCAATTTCTCACCTCTGTGACCCTCTTCCCTCAGGACTTCCTCTCGTCTCCAAGCGAGTCTCACTGCCCAGTTTCTTAACCTACTTTCTCCTTTCTCAAGACCCTCCAGTCCTCTCCATGTTAATATCTCTTCTACCTTCCAACTTATAGCACGACTACTCACACAGAACCTCCACTTTTCTCCATGTGAGTACAGTTGCACACTTTCTGACCTATGGCCTGTCCTCTTTCTCAACACCCACTCCTTCCCAAGTAGGAACCACATCTTACTTTCTGACTTCCTTCCTTCTTTCATCCTCAATCAGGAACTACACACATGTAGAATTTAGTAGCTCTACCCAATTTCTGAATTACTGTTCTTCTGATCACTCCAGATCTGCATTCTCTCAATGTGAGTATCTCTTCCCACATTGGAACTACACGTTCCTCCTCACTTGGGGGCCTTCATACCTGTCAGTACCACTGCCTGGTTTCTAACTGACTGCACTGCTCCTATCTCAAGTCCACCTCTTCTTTCTGAGTCAGTCTCTCTTCCCATTTTCTGACCTATGTTCTCCTCCTCACTCAGGATCACCTCTCTTTTCCAAGTGAGTATCTCTTCCCATAATCTCAACTATGCCCTCCTCCTCACTCAAGACCTTCCAGTCCTCTCCATGTTAGTATCTCTGCCTATCTTCTAAATTACTGTGCTATTAATTACACACGACCTCCACCTTTCTCCAAGTGAGTATCTCTGCCCGTATTCTGACCTGTGTGCTCCTCCTCACTCAGGACCATCTCTCCTCTCCAACTGACTATATCTGCCAGGTTCGCACCTATGTGACCCTCCACCCTCAGGACTTCCCATTATCTCTGAGTGAGCATCCCTGCCTGCTTTCTCACCTACGCACAACTCCTTACTCAAGACCCTCCAGTCCTCTCCATGTTAGTGTCTGTGCCTACCTTCTGACTTAGGGCACTACGACTCACACAGGACCTCCACTGTTCTCCAAGTGAGTACATCTGCCCACTTTCTCACTGATGCACAAATCCTCATTCAATACCCTTCTGTCCTCTACATGTTAGTATCTATGCCTATCTTCCAACTTACTGCTCTACTACTTACACAGGATCACACCTGTTTTCCAAGTGAGTGTATCTGGCCACTTTCTGATGTGTGGCCTGTCCTCTTTCACATGACCCACTGCTTTCCAAGTAAGAACCTATTCCTAGTTTCTGACTTATTTCCCTCCTTCTCTGTCAGGACCTTTGCAGCTGTAGAGTTTGAGTTTCTACCTAATTTCTGACTTACTGTTCTTCACTTCACTCAGGATCTCTGTTCTCCCACATGAGTATCTCTTCCCAGATTTGAACTATGCAATCCTCCTCACTCAGGGCCCTTCACATCTCTCAATGAGTATCACTGCCTAGTTTGTGACTGACTGCACTGCTACTGACTCAGGACCTCTACTGGCTTCCACATGACGATGTCTGGCTATGTTCCAACCTATGTGCTCCTCCTCATTCAGGACCTCCTCTCCTTTCCAAGTGAGTATCTCTACCCAGTTTCACACCTATGCAATCCTCTTCCCTCAGCAATTCCTCTCTCCTCCAGGTGACATCTCCTCACTCAAGACCCTCCAGTCCTCTCCCTGTTACTCTCTCTGCCTAGTTTCTAAATTAGTGCGCTACTACTTACACAGGACCTCAACTATTTTCCAAGTGAACATCTGTGCCTATTTTCTGAACCATGTTCTCCTCCTCACTCAGGACCTCTTCTTGTCTCCAAGTTGAGTATCCCTGCCCATTTTCTTACCTTTCTTCCACCTCACTCAAGACCCTCCAGTCCTCTCCATGTTAGTATCTGTGCCTGGCTTCCACATTAGTTCACAACTACTCACACAGGACCTCCATGGCTCTCCAAGTGAGTATTTCTCCCCCTTTCTGACCTATGACTGGATCCTTTTTCACAACACCCACTCCTTTCCAAGTGACAACCTCTTCCTAGTTCCTGACTAACTTACCTTCTTCTTAATCAGGAAAAACACACCTGTAGAATTTAAAATTTCTAACTAAATTCTAACTTACTGTTCTTCAGTTCACTCAGGATCTGTATTCTCTCCACGTGAGTATCTCTTCCCAGATTTGAACTAAGGGCTCCTCCTCATCTCTCCTGTGAGTATCACTGCCATTTCTAATTGACTGTGCTACTCCTACCTGAAGACCACCTCATCTTTCCGAGTCTATATCTCTTCCCATTTTCTGACCTATGTGCTCCTCCTCACTGAGGGTCACCTCTCCTCTCCAAGTTAGTATCCCTTCCCAGTTTGTCACCTATGTGATCTTCCTCCCTCAGGACATCATCTTCTCACCAAGTTACTGTTCCTGCCCAATTTCTCATCTATGCACTTCTCCTCACTCAAGACCCTCTGGTACTTTCCCTGTAAGTATCTCCGCCTAGCATCTACGTTAGTTCTCTAGTACTCACACAGGACCTCCACTTTTCTTCAGTGAATACCTCTGCCTATTTTCTGAACTATGTGCTCCTCCTCACTCAGGAGTCCCTCTCCTTTCCAGATGAATATCTCTGCCCAGGTTCTCTCCTTTGTGATCCTCCTCCCTCAGGCCTTCCTCTCCTCTCCGAATGATTATTCCTGCCCACTTTCTCATCTATGTGCTCCTCCTCACTCAAGACCCTCCAGTCCTCTCCATGTTAGTATCTCTGCCTAGTTTCTAACTTAGTGCACTACTAGTCACATAGGACCTCAATAATTAGCCAAGTGCATATCTCTGCCTATTTTATGACCTATGTTATCCTTCTCATTCAGGACCTCCTCTCCTCTCCAGGTGAATATCTCTGCCCAGTTCCTCACCAATGTGATCCTCCTCCATCCAGAGTTTTTCTCCTCTCCAAGTGAGTATCTCTTCCCATGATCTCAACTATGCCCTCCTCCTCACTCAAAACTTCCCAGTCCTCTCCCTCTTAGTATCTGTACCTAGCTTCTAACTTAATGCACTATTACACACACAGGACCTACACTTTTGTCCAAGTGAGCATCTCTGCCCAGATTCTGACCTATGGCCTGACCATCATTCACAACATTCAGTCCTTTCCAAGTGAGCACCTCTTCCTAGTTTCTGACTTACTTCCCGCCTTCTCAGTCAGGATCTACACACCTGTAGAATTTGGTATTTCTGCCTGGTTTCTGATTTACTGTGCTCCTGCTCACTCAGGATCTCCACTTCTCTCCAAGTGAGTAGCTCGTCGAGTTTTGAATTATACGCCCTCCTCACTCAGGACCCTGCACTCCTCCGCATGTTATTTCTCTGCTTAGTTTGCAACTGGCTTTGCTACTACTATCTCAGAACCACCACTTCTTTCCAAGTGAGTATCTCTGTCCATGTTCTGACCTATATACTCCTCCTCACTCAGGACTCTCCAGTCCTCCCCATGTAAATCTCTGCCTAGTTTCTAACCTAACCTACTACTCACACAGGACCTTCACTTTTCTTCAGATGAGTATCTCTGACCAGTTTCTGTCCTATGTCCTGTTCCTCATTCATAACACCCACTGTTTTCCATTTGAGAACTCTTCCTAGTTTCTTACTTCCTATATTCCTTCTCAATTTTGTATAATTTTGTACCTTTCCTAGTTTTCGACCTACTGTGCTTCTGCTCTCTCAGGCTCTTCACTTCTTTCCAAGTCAGTGTGTGTTCCCAGTTTTAACTATGCTCCCCTCCTCACTCAGGACCTCCACTCCTCTCTGAGTTTGTATTTTTGACTTGTTTCTGATCTTTTCACTCCTCCTCACTCAGAACCCTCCACTCCTCTCCACGTGAGTATCCATACCCAGTCTGTGACCTACACGCTCATCACTAAGAATCCCTCACTCCTCTTCAAGTAAGTACATCTTGCTATTTCTGATCTACTGCTGTCCTTCTAAATCCGGAAGTCCACTCCTGTTGAATTTTGTATCTCTGCCTAGTTTCTACTTACTGTGCTCCCTGCCACTCAGGACCTCCACTTGTCTCCAAGTGAGTATCCCTCCCTAGTTTCTGACTGTCTTCCCTCCTCCTTACTCAAGTCCCTCCACTCCTCTCCACATGAATATCTCTGCCCGGTTTCTCACCTGATCACTCCTCCTCATTCAGGACATCCACTCATCTCCAAGTGAGTATCGCTGCCTACTTAACTGACTCGGCTACTATTTACTCAAGACTTCCATTTCTCAGTGTCTGTCTCTACCCGGTGTCTGACCAATGCGCTCCACCTTACTCAGATCCTCTCACTCTTTTCCAAGTGAGCACGTCTTGCTAGATTTTGCGTCCTGTCCTCCTTGTCAATCAGGAATGCCATTCCTGTGGAATCTCTGCCTAGTTTCTGACTCACTGTGCTCCTCCTTATCAGGAACTTCTTGTCCTCTCTGAGTATCTGCCCAATATCCTATGGGCTCTTCCTCACTCAAGATCCCCTTTCCTCTCCAAGTGAGTATCTCAGACTAGTTTCTAACTGCGCTCATCATCACGCAAGACCTCCTCTCATTTCCAAGTGAGTACCTCTTCATAGTTTCTGACTTACTGCCCTCCTCATCACTCAAGACCTCCCACTCCTCTCCAAATGAATGTCTTTGTCTACCTTCTGACTTACCACTCTCCTCCTTATTGAGGATGCCAGCACTGGTCACTGGTGTGAATTTTCTCCATGTTTATGTGTTCAATAAATAGTTTTTGGTGTGCTCTCCCATACATTGTAATGTGTTTGTAATGATAAATTTCTTACCTCTTTTGAATGTTTTCACTTCCTTGAAACATTCCTGCTTTCATAAGGTGAAAGAACCAGGTTCTCTTTCCTTGTAGCATCAGTCCCCTGGTGCTCTTTGGGCTAGCATTCCTGGTTTGTATCCTGTCTTCCCAGGTTCAATGGCTTGGCTGGGAATTCCTATGTTGTCTCAGGAACTTTAGTGTTGTCTCTCCGAGATCATATATATACATATATATATATGTATACATATACATATCATGTATATACATACATACACACACACATATATATATATAAGGAAACAGCTTGATTTTGTCCTATAGCTGGCTATTTCTGAATGGAGAAAGAATGAGGGGAAAAGTACGGTTATAGAAATGTACAGAATGCTGAAGAATAACATTGAGAAAAGAATTTTATATGTGGTTAGGACTTTCAACATGTGGATTTAATTAAATTAGATAAATGGATTTCATTAAGAGTAGGATGATATAAGACTGAATTTGGGGGCTGCCCTGGTGGCTCAATGGTAAAGAACGCACCTGCCAATATAGGAGACACAGGTTCGATCCCTGATCCAGGAAGATCCCACATGCCATGTAGCAACTGTGTCTGTTCGCTTTGAGTGTTTTCTTGTGCTCGGGGCCCAGGAGCCACAATTGCTGAGTCCACACACCCCCACTGCTGAAGCCTGAACACACGGGCTGCGTGCTACAATAAAAGAAGCCGCGGCAACGAGAAGCCCGCATGCCACTGACTGCAGAGTAGCCCCCGTTCAGTGCAACTAGAGCAAAGCCCGTATAGCAGTGAAGACCAGCAGAGTCAGAACTAAGTAAATAAATAAAATTATTAAGGAAAAAAAATATCCTGTGAATTCCTGTTTCTTCTAACTGATCTGTATTTACTTTTGATTTTTTTTCCCCTACCTTAGCTCAAAGTTTTTAAGTATTATTTCCTAGAAACCTATGATCCTATTTAACTGGGTGTTTTAAAACTTTTTAAAATTGTTGAGAAACTTTCCAAATATAAAATTCTAATTTAAATTCTCTTGACTTCCAGTTCACTTTGGGGTGCTTCAAGGGGCCTCTGGAACATCCCAAAGAGATTCCAAACTAATTGGGTTACTCTATAGGGAGACATTTGCCAGGTTCTCTGAGAATGATGACAAGTTTAGGGATGAATTTATCAGGCTGAGACTGGCATTCTCTCTCCCCTGACAGGACACCATGGTTATTCTGGCCCACTGTGGCACCCTGGATGAAAAAGAGTGTTTACTGAAAAAGACCAGGGAACACATCAACGGCCTACAGGACACCCATCCACACCACCAAACTGATCAGATGGGTGGGGATGCAACCCCAGAACATGACCCACACTGAGTCTATGAAGATCATGTAGGCCAGGCTAGGATGAGACATTACATTACTTTTCTAACAGAAGGAGTGAAAAGGTGTATGGAAGCCTGAAAATTACGATAAAGTCCAAGAGGTTGTGTAGGAAAAAGATGAAAACCTGGCAGCCTTCCTGAGCCGGGTGACAGAGGCATTCAGGAAGTCCAAAACAGACCTTGAATCCACAGAAGGGAGGACACTATTGTTAGGCTTTTATCACCAGGCTACTTCTACTAGCTGGAGAGAATTACAAAAGCTTGAGGCTGGGCCCCCAAGCCCCATTGTCAGCCTTGGAAGAGGAGGACTTCAAGGTCTCTAACAACCAAGACTTGACAGAAGAGGCTGTTGGTGCCCAAGGGAAAAAAAGATAAGCCTGAAGGGCCTCTGAACATGGGACCAGAAAGCACCAGACCCTCCTCGCCCTTCCCACCACGTTGCAACTGTTGCATAATTTCTGAGCCCCCCCCCACCCCCCCGGGCAGCATGGCTTGTACCTTTTCTACCCCATATAAGGAAAGGTGTTTGTCCTGTTCCTCTCCTTCCCCGCATAAGGAAAGAATGTGTATCACATGTAATCAGCAAACGATAGCAAGATTTTTATCCTGCTCTAATAAACTCTACTCTCTTTCATCCTGCCTCTTGTCTGGAAATTCTTTTCCAACCCACACATGGATCATGATAGAGGCCAAGAAGGATAAGAGGCAGCTTGGCCAAGAAGGATAAGAGGCAGCTTTTGGGTGCTCTGATCCACCCACCACCACCTCAAGGGGGACCCTAGAGGCCTGAGAAGGCTGGACAGACAGCAGAAAACCCAGCTTGCCCCAAACCTGTGTGGCCTTTTGTTGGAAGGAGGGGCCCTGGAGCAAGAATGTCCTGAGCGCCCTCCTGTGGGGCAACCCTACTGGCCCCAGTTCCTTGTGAAACTCTTGGATTAGAGATTCCCACACAGCAATTGATGGGGCCTGAATGCCTACCCAGTTCCAGATCCCACTCATCCATCCTCACTACTCCAACAGAGCCTTGGGTCTCCCCAGATAAAAAGGAGTGTATACTGAGTAAGGCCAGGGAACATGCAGACGGCCCACGGGCCACCCATCCATACCACCAAATGGCTTGTTGACGCTGGAGCCGCCTGCTCTGACTTGGCCGGCCAGCCCCCCTCACCAGCCGTGGCTGTACTGTGATGGGAACCGACAGCCAGCCAAAGGGAGGACGATTTACATCTCCCCTTGCTTGCAGAATTGTTTACCTCCTCTTTTTTGTACATGCCAGAATGCCCTATCCCCTCCTTGGGAAAGATCTGATAAGTGAATCAGGAGCTAGTATATTCTTAGGACAGGGTGAAGTCCAAGGAGGTAAAGAATCTGAGCAGAGAATACATCTATTAGTAGCCCTGGATGACCCGCCTGTTGGGCATCAAAATATTCCCCAAGACATCCCCCAGAAATTAGAGAACAGGTAGATCCTGCAATCTGAGATACCTCAGTGCCAGGAGGGGCAAAATGTGATCCCCTAATAAGGTTAAGCCCTGGGGGGAAATACGCCTGGAAGAGACAATATCCTTTAAAACCTGAGGCCCTGAGGGGAATTCATCAGCCAATTCCTAAAACCCAGTCTCATTAGGCCCTGACAATCCCCTTGCAACAGCCCTAGCCTCCCCGTTCAGAGGCCCAGTAGTGAGTAACAGCCGTGTAAGACAAGCAGTGAATGCGGCCATCATTTCTATTCACCCGATGGCGCCAAACCCACACACCCTCAACACGCAAATGCCAGACAGCACCCAGTATTTTTGTTTTAGACCTCAAAGACACATTTTTCTGTGTTCCCCTACATCCGGATCCTCAATATTTTTTTGTCTTTGAATGGAGGGATCCTGACACCATGGAGGTTTACTCAATAAACATGGACAGTGTTTCTGCAAGGTTTTCAGGACAGCCCCCATCTTTTTGGAATGCATTAGCAAGGGAACTGAGCCTTGAGGCAGGAACTCTGCTACCACATGTTGATGACTTATTGATAAGTACTGAGACCAAACAAGATTCAGATTAAAATATGGTTACGGTCCTAAATTTTCTGGCAAAAAGGGGGTATAAAGTCTCTCCAAGGCTCAGATCTCACAGCAATGGGTTTAATATTAAGGATGTGTTTTGGCCCCAGTGGCACATGCCATGGATTGAAAAACAGCAATTAGTGCATTACCATCTCCAGCCACAAAGAGGCAACTCCAAGGCTTTCTCAGGATGGCTGGGTTCTGTCGTATCTGGATTCTAAATTATGAACTTACAGTAAAACCCCTCTATGAGGCTCTAAAAGGAGGAGAAAGGGAACTCCTTCAATAGAATAGGAACCACCACCTGGCATTTGAGATTCTAGACTGAGCTGAGTAGAGGAGCAGCACTGGGGCTTCCAAATTTGGATGAGCCCTTTACCCTATATGTTCATGAGAAGTCAGGGATAGCACTAGGTGTCCTGAGCCATACCTGGGACTGGATCAGAGACCAGTGGCTTACTTTTCAAAACAAGTGAATGCAGTGGTCCTGGGATGGCCAAGCTACCTATAGGCAGTAGCAGACACAGCACTATAGGTAAATGAGGCTTCCAAGCTCACTCTGGGCCAACACTTAGATGTGTTAACTCTCATTACGCTTACTCCTTAGAAGGAAAGTTATGACCAACCTAGACATCATATTAAAAAGCAGAGACATTACTTTGTCAACAAAGGTCCATCTAGTCAAGGCTATGGTTTTTCCAGTAGTCACGTATGGATGTGAGAGTTGGACTATAGAGAAAGCTGAGCGCCAAAGAATGGATGCTTTTGAACTGTGATATTGGAGAAGACTCTTGAGAGTCCCTTGGATTGCAAGGAGATCAACCAGTCCATCCTAAAGGAGATCAGTCCTGGGTGTTCATTGGAAGGACTGCTGCTGAAGCTGAAACTCCAATACTTTGGCCACCTGATGTAAAGAGCTGACTCATTGGTAAAGACCCTGATGCTGGGAAAGATTGAAGGCGGGAGGAGAAGGGGATGACAGAGGATGAGATGGTTGGATGGTATCACCGACTCAATGGACACGAGTCTGGGTAAACTCCAGGAGTTGGTGATGTACAGGGAGGCCTGGTGTGCTGCGGTCCATGGGGTCACAAACAGTTGGACACGACTGAGTGAGTGAACTGAACTGAACCCTCATTAGGTACTGGAAGTTAAAGGACATCATTGGTTGACTGGAGGAAAGTCAGCAAGATATCAGGCCCTCCTAATGGACACCCCTGACATTACCTTAAAGGTGACCCAAACCCCAAACCCAGCAACTCTGCTTGTAGCAGTCAAGAGTGGAGACTTCTTGTATCAGTATATAGAGACCCTAAAATGAACTCACTCCAGCAGGTCTGATCTCCTAGAAGAGACTTTACAGCCCTGAGGTTGCATGGTTTACTGATGGGAGTCGTTTTGTACAAATGGGAACCCTAAAGGAGGGGTATGCCATAGTTAGTCTAGATGAATTTATAGAAGCCAAGGCCCTGCCACCCCAGCTTTCAGCCCAGAAAGCTGAACTAACTGCATTACTAACTGCATTGGTGAGAGCTTTGCAATTAGGGAAGGAAAAGAAATTAAAGACTTTTACTGACTCTAACTGTGGGTTCCACATGCTACATGCTCACGCTGCCATTTGGAAAGAATGTTAACCACTAGAAATTCCCCCATAAACCATAAAGATTTGGTTCTGGCTCTTTTAGAGTAAGCTTTCAACCCAGGTAACAGGAATCCACTGCAGGGGCCATCGGAGGGATGGGTCTTTTGTGAGTCAAGGGAATAGCAAAGCTGATCAAACTGCAAACCAGGCAGCTCCACTGCAGGAACCTGAACAGGTTATGGCTCTAAAGACTGGTCCCCCTGAATTCCCGAGCTTTCCCCAGTATTCCCCATCAGAACAAGAAAATACTGAGAAATGGGGATATGACAAGGGGACTGGATAAAAAGTTTATAGGCTGGATAAAAGGAGGAAAACGTTCTAATCCCCGAGGCCCAACAATGGAAACTCACCAAGAGTTTACATGATACCAACCACTATGGGAGGGATGCACTATGGGATTTGATGCAAAAGGCTTTTACAGGGAAGGGGCTCAAAAGAACAGTAAAACAAATAATGCTTGCCTGTGATTTAATGTGCCTGGCACAGACCCATCCAATCCTTTTGTTATGTCAATTTGACTCCGAGGGGCATAACTAGGGGAAGACTGGCAGTTTCACCCAAATTCCTCACAATCAGGATAAAAATATCTTCTGAGGTTTGTCAATATTTTCACACAGTGGGCTGAAGCCTTCCCCACCTGATCTGAAAAGATTATCGAAGTCTGTAAGTCTCTTTAAGAGAAATAATTCCTCCTTTTGGACTTCCAAAATCTCTCCAGAGGCTCACAACAGCTGTAGGGATGGACTACAAGCTACACACCTCTTGGCACCCCCAGGGAAGGTAGAGAAAATGAACCACACTTTAAAGAGAACCCTAGCACAGCTCTGCCAAGAAAATCATGAACTGTGAACCAACTTGCTTCCTACTGCACTTCTCAGGGTCTGTGTAGCCCCCAGGATTGGTCTGAGGCTTAGCCCATTTGAAATGACCTTTTCTTACTACTGACATTCCACTGGATGAGGAAGTGAACCGGGTCCTGAGATATATTATTGATCTAGGACAAGTTTAGAAGGCAACCGAGGACTATGTCTACAAGGAACTGCCAGCTCCCACTGAAAACACAGAGGAAGGAGCAGTTCATTCACAAATAAATACTAGGTCCCTAGTTCTTAAAACACGGAAAGAGGAGTCCCCCCAAGACCACAACTATTATCAAAATGGAAGGGCCCCTATAAAGTAATTTTAACAGCCACTATGGAGAACAGTATGGAGGTTGCTTAAAAAAGTAAAAATAGAACTATCATATAACCCAGCAATCCCACTACTGGGCACATACCCTGAGAAAACCACAATTCAAAAAGATACATGTATTCAAATGTTCACTGCAGCACCATTCACAATAGCCAGG
Organism: Muntiacus reevesi; assembly: GCF_963930625.1. Classification (NCBI taxonomy): domain Eukaryota; kingdom Metazoa; phylum Chordata; class Mammalia; order Artiodactyla; family Cervidae; genus Muntiacus; species Muntiacus reevesi. Next base: position 14,199,940 of record NC_089271.1, on the reverse strand, counting down.
ATATAGAAGCAACCTAAATGTCCACTGACAGATGAATGGATAAAGAAGACGTGGTACATATATGCAATGGAATATTACTCAGCCACTAAAAGGAATGAAATTGGGTCATTTGTAGTGATGTGGATGAATCTAGAGTCTGTCATACAAAGTGAAGTAAGTCAGAAAGAGAAAAACAAATAACGTATATTAACGCATATATACAAAACGTGATCTACTGGAGGACGGAACAGCAAACCATCCCAGTAAACTTGCTGTGAGAATATCATGAACTGTATAAAAAGACATAAAGATATGACACCAAAAGATAAGCCCGCCAGGTCAGAAGTTGTCCAATATGCTACTGGGGAAGAGTGAAGGATAACTACTAATAACCCCAGAGAGAATGAAGCAGCTGGGCCAGAGCGGAAATGTTGCTCAGCTGTGGATGTGTCGGGTGATGAAGGCTTGCCTGGGGGCTCATATGGTAAAGAATCTGACTGCAGTGCAGGAGACTCGGGTTTGATCCCTGGGTCAGGAAGATCCCCTGGAGAAGGGAATGGCAACCCACTCCAGTATTCTTGCCTGGGAAATCCCATGGACAGAGCAGCCTGGCGGGCTATAGTCCAAGGGGTCACATACACACACGACTGAGCGACTCACACACTTTCTGGTGATGAAAGTAAAATCTGATGCTGCAAAGAATAGTATTGCACAGGAACCTGGAAATTTAGGACCAAACAGGAGATGGCAAGAATAAACATCAACATCTTAGGAATCAGTGAACTAAAATGGAAGGGCACGGGCGAATTTAGATGACCATTATATCTACTACTGTGGGCAAGAATCCCTTAGAAGAAATGGAGTAGCCCTCATAATCAACAAAACAGTCCAAAATATAGTACTTGGGTGCAACCTCAAAACAACAGAATGATCTCAGTTCATTTCAAAGGCAAGCCATTCAACATCACAGTTAATTCAAGTCTATGCCCCTACCACCAATGCTGAAGAAGCTGAAGTTAATCAGTTCTATGAAGACCTAGAAGACCTTCTAGAACTACCACCAGGAAAAGATGTTCTATTCATCACTGAGGACTGGAATGCAAAAGTAGGAAGTCAAGAGATACCTGGAGTAACAAGCAAGTTTGGCCTTAGAGTACAAAATGAAGCAGGGCAAAGGTTAACTGAATTCTGCCAAGATAATGCACTGGTCATAGCAAACACCCTTTTTCAATAACACAAGAGAGGACTTTACACATATACATCACCAAATGGTCAATACCAAAATAAAATTGATTACATTCTTTGTAGCTGAAGATGGAGAAGCCATATACAGTCAGCAAAAATAAGACGGGGAGCTGACTGTGGCTCAGATCATCAGCTTCTCATAGCAAAATTCAGGCTTAAACTAGAGAAAGTGGGGAAAACCACTAGGCCAGCCAGATATGACTTAAATCCCCTATCAATATGCAATGGACATAATGAATAGATTCAAGGGATTAGATCTAGTAAAGAGTGTACCTGAAGAACTATGGATGGAGGTCCATAATATTGTACAAGAGGCAGCAAACAAAACCATCCAAAAGAAAAAGAAAAGCAAGAAGGCCAAGTAGTTATCTGAGGAGGGCTTACAAATAGCTGAAGAAAGAAGAGAAGCAAAAAGCAAGGGAAAAAGGGAAAGGCACATTAAACTAAACACAGAGTTCCAAAGAATAGCAAGGAGAGACAAGAAGACATTGAAGACACTTCTTCAATGAACAGTGCATAAAAATAGATGAAAACAACAGAGGAGGAAAGACTAGAAATCTCTTCAGGAGAACTGGAAATATCAAGGGGACATTTTGCCCAAAGATGGGCACAATAAAGGACAGAAATGGTAGAGACCTAGTAGACACAAAAAAGATCAAGAAGAGATGGAAAGAAGACATGGAAGAACTGTACAAAAAAGATCTTAATGAACTGGATTGCTATGGTGGTGTGGTCAGTCACCCAGAGCCAGACATTCTCGAGTGTGAAGTCAAGTGGGCCTTAGGAAGCACTGCTGTTAATAAAGCTAGTGGAGGTGATGGAATTCCAGTAGAGCTATTCAAAACCCTAAAGAATGATGCTGTCAAAGTGTTGCACTCAATATATCTGGAAGACCCAGCAGTGACCAGAGGACTAGAAAAGGTCAATCCTCATCCCAATTCCCAAGAAGGGTAGTACTAAAGAATGTTCAGCCATCGGACAACTGCACTCATCTCCCATGCTAGTAAGGTCATGCTTAAAATCTTGCATGTTAGGCTTCAGCATTACACACACCAAGAACTTCCAGATATTCAAGCTGCGTTTAGAAGAGGCAGAGGAACCACAGATCAAACTGCCAAAATTCAGTGGATCATAGAGAAGGCAAGGTAATTCCAGAAAAACATCCACCTCTGTTTCATTGACTATGCTAAAGCCTTTGACTGTGTGGACCATAACAAACTGTGGAAAGCTCTTAAAGAGATGGGAGTACCAGACTATCTTACCTGTCTCCTAAGAAGCCTGTGTGAGGGTCAAGAAGCACAGTTAGAACCCTTTATGGAACAACTGGTTGGTTCAGGATTGAGAAAGAAGTATGACTGGGCTGTCTGCTGTCACCCTGTTCATTTAACCTGTATGCTGAGCACATCATGAGAAATGCTGGGCTGGATGAGCTGGAATCAAGATAGGTGGGAGAAACATCAACAACCTCAGATACACAGATGACGCCACTCTAATGGCAGAAAGCAAAGAGGAACTAAAGAGCCTCTTGATGAGGGTGAAGGAGGGGAGTGAAAGAGCCTGCTTAAAACTGCACATTAAAAAAACTAACATCATGGCATGTAGTGCCATTACTTAATGGCAAATAGAAGGGGAAAAGGTGAAAGTAGTGATAGATTTCCTCTTCTTGGGTGCTAAAATCACTGCAAATGGTGACTGCAGCCACGAAATCAGAAGATGATTGCTCCCTGGCTATGACAAACCTAGATAGTGTGCTGAAAGGCAGAGACATTAATCTGCTGACAAAGATCTGTATAGTCAGGTTATGGTCTTCCCCGTGGTCACATATGGTTGTGAGAGCTGGACCATAAAGAAGGCAGCTGCTGCTGCTGCTAAGTCACTTCAGTCGTGTCCGACTCTGTGCGACCCCAAAGACGGAAGCCTACCAGGCTCCCCCCATCCCTGGGATTCTCCAGGCAAGAGTACTGGAGTGGGGTGTCATTGCCTTCTCCGTAAAGAAGGCAGAGCTCCAAAGAATTGAAGCCTTTGAACTGTGGTGCTGGAGAAGACTCCCAAGAGTCCCTTAGACAGCAAGTAGATCAAACCAGTCAATCCTAAAAGAAATCAACCCTGAACATTCACTGAAAAGACTGAAACTGAAGCTCCAGTATTCTGGTCACCTGATGCAAATAGCTGACTCATTGGAAAAGACCCTGATGCTGGGAAAGATTGAGGACAGAAGGAGAAGAGGGCATCAGAGGATCAGATGGCTGGATGGCATTACCAGTACAATGGACATGAACTTGGGCAAACTTCAGGGAAGCCTGGCATGCTGCCGTCCATGGGGTTGCAAAGAGTCGGACATGACTGGGCAACTGAACAACAACAATGGAATCTAGTAAAATGGCACTGATGAATCTATTCACAGGGCAGAGATAGAGACACAGATGTAGAGAACAGACTTGTGGACAGAAGGGGGGAAAGGCGAGAGTGGAACAAACCGAGAGAGGAGCACTGACTCATCTAGACTACCATGTGTAAACAGCTAGTGAGAGGCTGCTGTAGAGCACGAGGAATTCAGCTCAGCACTCTGTGATGACCTAGAGCGGTGGGAGGGAGGCTCAAGAGGGAGACGATATATATACACACAAATAGCTGATTCAGTCTGCTGTGCAGCAGAAACTAACACTGTAAAGCAATTATACTCCAATTAAAAAAAAAGAATGGCCATCATCAATATGTGTAATAAATGGCAGAGAGGGTATGGAAAAAAAGGAACCCTCCCACACTGTTGGTGGGAATGTAAATTGGTACAACCACTATGAAGAACAGTATGGAGGGTAAAAAACTAAAAACAGAACTACCATATGAGTCAGCAATCACATTCCTGGGCATATGTCTGGAGAAAACTGTAACTTGAAAAGACATGAATCCCAATATTCATAGCAGCACTATTTACAATAGTCAGGACATGGAAGCAACCTAAATATTCATTGACAGATAAAGAAGATGTGGTGTATATATACTTACAGTGGATTATTACTCAGCCATACAAAGAATGAAATGATGCCATTTGCAGCAACACAGATGGACCTAGAATTGTCATACTGAGTAAAGTAAATCAGACACAGAAAGACAAGTATACCACTTAAATGTGGAATCTAAAATGTGATACAAATGAGCAGATATATAGAACAGAAATAGACCCATAGATTAAGGATTTACTGAGCATGGCCCCACCCATCAGAGCAAGACTCAGTTTGCCCCACAGCCACTACTCCCATCAGGAGGCTTCCACAAGCCTTTTACCCTTCTCCATCAGAGGCCAGACAGAATGAAAACCACAATCACAGAAAACTATCCAAACTGATCACATGGATCACAGCCTGTCTAACTCAATGAAACTATGAGCCATGCCGTGTAGGGCCACCAAAGATGAATGGGTCATGGTGGAGAGTTCTGACAAAACATGGTTCGTTGGAGAAGGGAATGGTAAACCACATCAGCATTCTTACCTTGAAAACCCCATGAACAGTAAGACAAGGCAAAAAGATAGGACACTGAAAGATGAACTCCCCAGGTTGATAGGTGTCTAATATGCTACTGGAGATCAGTGGAGAAATAGCTCCAGAAGGAATGAAGAGGCTGAGCCAAAGTGGAAACAAAGCTCAGTTATGGAGGTGTCTGGTGGTGAAAGTAAATTCCAGTGCTGTAAAGAACAAAATTGCATAGGAACCTGGAATGTTACATCATGAATCAACATAAATTGGACGTGGTCAAACAGGAGATGGCAAGAGTGAACGTCGACATTCTAGGAATCAGTGAATGAAAATGGACAGGAATGGGTGAATTTAATTCAGATGACCATTATATCAACTAGTAGGGGCAAGAATCCCTTAGAAGAAAGGGAGCAGCCCTCATAGTCAACAAAAGAGTCTGAAATGCAGTACTTGGATGCAGTCTCAAAAATGACAGAATGATCTCTGTCTGTTTCCAAGGCAAACCATTCATTATCACAGTAATCCTAGTCTATGCCCCAACCACTAATGCTGAAGAAGCTAAAGTTGAATGGTTCTATGAAGACCTATAAGATCTTCTAGAACTAACACCCAAGGATATCCTTTTCATCACAGGGGATTGGAATGCAAAAGTAGGAAGTCAAGAGATACCTGGAATAACAGGCAAGTTTGGACTTAAGAGTACAGAATGAAGCAGGGCAAAGGCTAACTGAATTTTGCCAAAACAACGCACGGGTCATAGTAAACACGGTTTTCCAACAACAAAGGAGATGACTCTACACATGGACATCATCACATAGTCAATACCAAAATCACACTGATTATATTCTTTGCAGTCGAATACGGAGAGGCTCTATACAGTCAGCAAAAACAAGACTGGGAGCTGACTGTGGCTCAGATCATGAACTCCTTATTGCCAAATTCAAAATTAAATTGAAGAAAGTAGGGAAAACCTACTGATATAACCATTCTGATATGACCTAAATCAAATCCCTTATGATTATACAGTGGAAGTGACAAATTGATTCAAGGGATTAGACCTAATAGACAGAGTGCCTGAAGAACTATGGGTGGAGGTTCGTGACATTGTACAGGAGGTGGTGATCAAAACCATCCCCAAGAAAAAGAAATGCAAAAAGGCAAAATGGTTGTCTGAGGAGGCCTTATGAATATTGAGAAAAGAAGAAAAGCTATAGACAAAGGAGAAAAGGAAAGATACACCCATCTGAATGCAGAATTCCAAATAGCAAGGAGAGATAAGAAAGCCTTCCTACATGAATAATGCAAAGATAAAGAGGAAACCAATAGAATAGGAAAGACCAGAGATCTCTTCAAGAAAATGAGAGATACCAACGGAACATTTCATGAAAAGAAAGGCACCATAAAGGACAGAAACTGTATGAACCTAACAGAAGCAGAAGATATTAAGAAAAGGTGACAAGAATTGTATAGAAAACTATACGAAAAAGATCTTCATGACCCAGATAACCATGATGGCATGATCACTCACCTAGAGACAGACATCCTGGAATGCAAAGTCAAGTGGGCCTTAGGAAGCATCACTACGAACAAAGCTAGTGGAGGTGATAGAATTCCAGCTGAGCTAGGTAAAATCCTAAAAGATGATGCTGTTAAGGTGCTACACGCAATATGCCAGCAAATTTGGAAAACTCAGCAGTGGCACAAGACTGGAAAAGGTCAATGTTCATTCCAATCCCAAAGAAAGGCAATGCCAAAGACTGTTCAAACTACCACACAGTTGCACTCATTTAACACCCTAGCAAATTAATGCTCAAAATTCTACAAGCTAGGCTTCAACTGTATGTGAACTGAGAACTTCCAGATGTTCAAGCTAGTTTTAGAAAAGGCAGAGGAACCAGAGATCAAATTGCCAACATCCACTGGATCATCGAAAAAGCAAGAGAATTGCAGAAAAACATCTACTTCTGCTTCACTGAATACGCTAAAGCCTTTGACTATGTGGATCACAAAACTGTGGAAAATTCTTAAGGAGATGGGAATACCAGACCATCTTACCTGCTTCCTGAGAAACCTGTATGCAGTTTAAGAAGCAACATTTAGAACTGAACATGGAACAACAGACTGGTTCAAAATCAGGAAAGGAGTACGTCAAGGTTGTATGTTGTCACCCTGCTTGTTTAATTTATATGCAGAGTATATCATGTGACATGCTGGGCTGGATGAAGCACAGACTGGAATTAAGATTGCAGGGAGAAACATCAATAACCTTGAATATGCAGATGACACCACCCTTATGGCAGAAAGCGAAGAGGAACTAAAGGGTCTCTTGATGAAAGTAAAAGAGGTCAGTGGAAAAGCTGGCTTAAAACTTAACATTCAAAAAATGAAGATCATGGCAGCTGGCCCATCACTTCAATGCAAATAGATGGGGAAAAAATGGAAACAGTGAGAGACTTTATTTTCTTGGGCTCCCAAATCACTGCAGATGGTGACTGCAGCCATGAAATTAAAAGATGCTTGCTCCTTGGAAGAAAAGCTATGACAAACCTAGACAGCATATTAAAAAGCAGAGACATTACTTTGCCAACAAAGGTCCATTGAGTCAAAGCTATGGTTTTTCCATTAGTCATGTATGGATGTGAGAGTTGGACCATAAAGAAAGCTGAGTGGTGAAGAATTGATGCTTTTGAACTGTAGTGTTGGAGAAGACTCTTGAGAGTCCCTTGGACCGCAAGGAGGTCAAACCAGTCAATCCTGAAGGAAATCAATCCTGAATATTCATTGGAAGGACTGATACTGAAGCTGAAGCTCCAATGCCTTGGCCACCTGATGTGAAGAGCTCGCTCATTAGAAAAGACTCTGATACTAGGAAAGATTGAAGGCAGGAGGAGAAGGAGATGACCAAGGGTGAAATTGTTGGATGGCATCACTGAGTCAATGGACATGAGTTTGAGCAAGGTCCAGGAGATGGTGAAGGACAGGGAAGCCTGGCGTGCTGCTGTCCATGGGGTCATAAAGAGTCAGACGCGACTGAGTGACTGAACAACAACAACAACAGACCCATAGACGTGGAACACAAGCTTATGGTTAGCAAAGAGGATGGGGGTGAGGGATAAATTAGGATTGGGGATTAAGAGATACATATACTATATATAAAGTAGATAATCAACAAGGACCAAGTGTATAGCACAGAGAACTATACTCAATATTCTGTAATAACTTATAAGGGAAAAATATCTGAATAAGAGTAGATATATACTGAATCACTGAGCTGTATACCTGAAACTAATATAACATAAATCAACTATACTTCAAAAGATGAAAATCTTAAATTCATAATGTAACCCTGAATAGTCATTGGAAGGACTGATGCTGAAGCTCCTGTATTTTGGCCAGCTGATGAGAAGAGCTGACTCACCGCAAAAGACTCTGATGCTGGGAAAGATTGTGGGCAGGAGGAGGAAGGGACGACAGATGATGAGATGGTTGGATGGCATCATCAACTCAATGGACGTGAGTTTGAGTTTGGACACTATCTCACAATGGGAGATAGGGAAGGACAGGGCAGCCTGGCATGCTGCAGTCCATGGGGTCACAAAGAGCCAGACACAATTTAGCAATTGAACAACAACTTACTGTTAAAAGAACACTTAGGTAGATGTTTTTTACAGAGGGGATAATTCTTCAATCTAAATGGGCATTGCTTAATTAATTTTTAAAAAATACCTAGGTGTTTATACGGGATGATTTTTTTTTTTAGTACAGTTTCAATTTCTGGATTTTCAGATCCTATTCAGAATACATCTCAAACCTCTTCTAAAAGTTTCCTCAATATTTGAGGATATCCGCTATTTTGTCTCTGTTATGCTTCTCTTCATTATTGTGGACCACTGCCTTCTCACTCAAGTCCAACGAATATTCCTAATAGGACATAATTTAAACTTTGTCCATCATTTTAATTCATCTTCTCTGAATACACTGTGTTGGAAGCACTCATATTGCCTGATTCAGATATAGTCTACGAAAATTATAGGCAAAAATAGTATTTTTAACCACATTCACTAGCATCCATGGAACACTAAGGTATAATCAAATTCCCATAAGGTACCAGAGGAGCTGTGTCAAAGAAACATGAGTCTGCACTGTGAATTGTGAACTTCCACTGTGAAGGGCAGAAAGACTTCAATCTGACCATTACTGCCTTCATCTTGCATGGCACCCTTGTAGAACTGTATTCATTTTCACATCCTCCCTTCCCCCTTCATACAGTTGTAGCCCACTGAGTTATATTAATCTTCCCATCAACCTAAAACTATCAAGTCTTTTTTCAAACATGGCGCTGTTAAGATAGGTTTCCTCTATTCTGTGTTTGTGTGGCCATTAAATATTTCTTTTGAGAAAAGTTCATTCTGTGACATTTACCCATGCTTCCCTGCTTATATACTAGGCTGTCTCACTCTCACCTTGAACCTTGTGAAGACTAAGAAACTATAACAAGGAGACCCTTCATACAGTGGCTTATATCAATATATCATGTAACAGCTATGAAAAGCAGAGACATTACTTTGCCAACAAAGGTTCTTATAGTCAAAGCTATGGTTTTTCCAGCAGTCATGTATGGATGTGAGAGTTGGACCATAAAGAAAGCTGAATGCTGAAGAATTGATGCTTTTCAACTGTGGTGTTGGAGAAGACTCTTGAGAGTCCCTTGGACAGCAAGGAGATCAAACCAATCAATCCTAAAGGAAATCAATCCTAAATATTCATTGGAAGGACTGATGCTGAAGCTCCAGTACATTGGCTACCTGATGTGAAGAGCTGACTCATTAGAAAAGACCCTAATGCTGGGAAAGATTGAAGGCAGGAGGAGAAGGATGATAGAGGATGAGATAGTTGGATGGCATCACCAACTAAATGGACATGAGTTTGAGCAAGCTCTGGGAGATGGTGATGGACAGGGAAGCCTGGCATGCTGCAGTCCATGGGGTCGTGAAGAGCTGGACATGACTGAGCAACTGAACTGAACTGAACAGCTATGAAGTGAGCAATTCAAGTCATCAGACAACCTTTGCTCAATATGGTCATCCTGGGACTCAGGCACCCTCCACGTTGTAGCTCAGCTGTTGTCTCAGGGCACTGTCTTCAACTGCATTCTTGATGCTGGGCCACTGTCAAGTCTATTCCAGTTTCAGCCAGTGGGTAAAGGTAGGAGAATACATAGGAGATATCTCAACATCTTCAGATAGACCTGGAAGTAGCATTCATCTTGTATGCCAAGATTTAATGAGTGAAAGCTCAATTATATGACCAAACCTAACTGCAAGGGAAGCTGGGAAATATAGCCTAGTTGAGTCATCATGTGCCCAGCCACACTACATTTCTGTGTAAGGTAAGAAGGACAAATCTTGGTGGCCAACTAGCAGTTTCCACAACTAACCTCATCTTCTTAGATACTTTCTATTGTTTGTTCATCCATTCATTCATAACAGTTTCACTGAGAACTTAGTGGCATGTTAGAGGAATTCAAAAGACAGATACCATATAATGAAACAACTGAAAATCTAGTCTGCTGAAACCTCTTCGGATCTGCATTATGCCACCCAATGTACTACTTAAAATAGCCAGCTTCTTGTCATTCCCACATATACCAGCAATTTTCTCCTTCAATAAGTGATCAATATGTCAAATGGTCAGAGGTGAGAACAGAGCCTTTTGGTAGTGAAAGAGTCAATTCCTAGGCAGGTTGATAAGAAGTCCAGGGGTCCCCAAGGAGAGAGGGGGTCTGGAATTCTCAAGGAGGAGGAAAGGACAAGCATTTTTGTCCCTCTACATTCCTTAAGATTATGTAACAGTAATGTACCCTGCTTGAGGACAGTTTCTGGAAAAAACCTTCTGGCGAGTCCTGTTATTTAAAATGTAAATTATGGGAGAGGGTCTAGTAAGCTCTTTACAACCTCCAGACATTCTTTTGATTCCCTGTAATAACTAATTAAAAGGTATATAACTCCATTGCTAACACTAGCAAGGGAGCACTCTTTCTGCCCCCTTCTGATGTCTATATCAGAAGCCTTCTCTGTCTCTTTTATACTTTAATAAAACTTTATTATACAAAAGCTCTGAGCGATCAAGCCTCATCTCTGGCCCCGGATTGAATTCTTCTCCTCCAGAGGCCAAGAATCCCGGTGTCTTTCGTGGTTCAGCAGCAACCTTTCAGTAGCCATTGAGAACTTTCTCCCTAGGTTGACTTGACCCAGCAATGAGGCACTGGATATCCTTCCCTATGAGCTCAGCTCTCACTCAGCCTGTCCTCAAGGATATCTTGATAGACTGTCAATGACCTTGCTAGTCTTCACATTCTCTCTGGCTGCCACATTCTCTAGTTTACCATTCAAATGTCCCCATTAAAAGTGAGATTAAAATGACCAGATGTTACTCGTCCTGAGAGAATCTCCCCCCCAACCCATGAGTACCACATCCACCATTCAGTCCTCATAAATAGTCCTTTAAATAAGTTACTCTAAAATTTTGTTCTACCAATTGCTCATTAGCCTATAGATAACAGAATTCTTTGTCCTTTAAAAAATTAAGACTACTTGATCTGTTCATACTTTTAATATCTTTCAATACCTTACGATTCTTCAAAGTTGTTATATAATAATATTGTAATATATAATATATATTATATAATAATATAATCTCATGTGCAAGTTTTCCCAGAGTTCTGGAATGTAACTGGTTCAAGTCAAAGAACTTAAAATAAAAAGACTTATTACCCTCTTAAAGTCTTCTCATCTTTGTCTCCAATTCACTCTTAATACTGCTTAATTTATACCATCCAGTCCAAAGATCATTCTTCTTAATAGAAATATGGCTTCAGGTTGAGTAGGGTTGCTTTCTCTATCATTTATTACCGTTACATTATCTGTCCCAAGTAACATATTTTTTTCCTTCTTAATTTGTCTTTTTCCTACTAGACATTTAAAAATGGGAGCTCCTGTCATCTCTGTGCTACCTTGGCTAAGCTCACTATATTTGATGCTGTCTCCCTTAGGTTTGGGATCTGCTGGTCCTCCACAGCTTAACTACTCTCCCAAATCAAAGATAACCAACCTCTTACCCTCTCACCCTTATATCTCCACTCAATAATTTATCCTCTTTTGCTCCCATCTTGGAGTGGTCTAATCTCCTGGGTTCAAATTTTTGCCAGTGTCTCCTGGTTTCTGGCCCTCTTCCTTGGCCAGATCTCTGAGAATTAGGGTTAAATCATGTATGGGGTTGTGTGTGTAAGAGAGAAAAGTGAGAGAGAGGGTCTGTGTGATGAACTTTTCTCCCGTACTTGCTTAGTTATTTTTCATTTGGCAGCAAAATATCCACGTAGACAATATGCTACCTTGCTCACCTGCATCTAGCACAATGCTTGATATCAACATGCCCATAAAAGGTTACTGAATGAATGACTTCTTCCTCATGCAAAGGCTTTGTAAGCACCATTTCCTTGAATCAACCTCTCACATGCTTTGTGGTCAAACTAAGTAACATATAAGCAACCGAATGACTTGGGCTTCACTGGTGGCTCACATGGTAAAGAATCTGCCTGCAGTGCAGGAGACCTTGGTTCAATACTGGGTTGGGAAGATCCCCTGGAGAAGGGAATGGCAACCCACTCCAGAATTCTTGACTGGAGAATTCCATGGACAGAGGAGTCTGGCAGGCTACAGTCCATGGGGTCCCAGAGAGTCATACATGACTGAGTGACTAGTACTAACTTTACATAACTTACTAAAAAGCTAGTACCCACAGAAGATGGACTCTTTTTCTCCAAGAGAAAGAATAGACAAAACAGTAGACATGAAAGGAAGACAAGGTACATTGGTCCTCAGCAATCCCTGAGCATTTCATTTGTCCTTCAGCCAACAGCATCCCTTCACCTAGTGACCTTAGGGATTTTTCCTTCTTTTAACTAAAACAGACAAGGAGGCAAAATATTGGTCAAGGGCTTGTATTTGTTAGTCCCTGTGCTAAGACTCACATTTGCATCTCTTCATATATCCATGACAACATTTTCATGAAATAGGTGGGCTTATTCTCAATTTTCCAGATGAGAAAGTTAGGCATGGAGGTTATTAGTGTCAGTGTCTGGTTCATAGTTAAGTGCTCAATAAGCTGTAGCTATAGTTATTGTTATCATTTTGTGTGTGTGTGTGTAAATGTGCTGCAGGAGGTATGGAGAAAGTGCTTTTGTAGAGAATATGGTGATGAATTGCCATGTGCAGTCACTGCCCTAGAGATTACGTGAGACATCTTCATTCTCAGAAGGAAATGAGCAAGGCATCTTCATTCTCAGAGAATTAATATGTCTGTGTGCCTGTTTGAGAAGAAGTAAGACAAAATGTCCTAAAAATTATCATAGAGGCACAAAGAAAGCACAGAGAAGATAACACCAACCCTCTGAAGGAGATAGCATCTGAAATAAATTTGCAAGGAGAGTTAGGATTGCCTATGTGGGCAAAGGCAGAGAGGAAGGAGAGTACAGGGCACAGTTGGGCAATGATGGACTGTCTGGTGGCTATACATTCCTGTTCTTTCCAATCTCTGATCTCTGTTTTAAGCTCTGGTTCCCCCAGCTTTTGGTCTGTTAATATAACACACACTCCAAGTTTCCCAACACATATCATCTAGGGCCCCATCACTTATTTTGCAATTGCTCTCTTGGCCCATCTGTCCTAATCCAAACTCTCAGTTCTGTAATCTTGTTTTACAGAACAAATCTTGCCTGTGCTCTTTTGGACTTTCTGTTTGTTCTTAGTAATACTGGCAACATGGCAGCTGCTGTTTCCCCAGATCTTGGCTCATCCCATTTCTTGGTTCATTATCAACTTCTGCCTTGAGTCACCAAGAACCTCTCTCAGATTCCAGTTCTTACTGACTTACCCCCTTCTCTCCTCTCTTGGTCCACTTCTTATGCTCTCCACCCCACACATTATTGTTGTTCAGTCGCTCAGTCATGTCCAACTCTTTGTGACCCCAAGGACAGCAGTGTGCCAGGCTTCCCTGTGCTTCACCATCTCCTGGAGCTTGCTCAAACTCATGTCCATTGAGTCGGTGATGCCATCCAACCATCTCATCCTCTGTAGTCTCCTTCTTCTCTTGCCTTCAATCCATCCAACAACATCAATCTTTCCCAAAAAGAGCCAACTCTTTTCTAATTAGTTGGCTCTTCACATCAGGTGGCCAAGGTATTGGAGCTTAAGCTTCAGCATCAGTCCTTCAAATGTATATTCAGGATTGAGTTTCTTCATGATTGACTGGTTTGTCTCCTTGCAGTCCAAGGGACTCTCAAGAGTCTTCTCCAGCACCACAGTTCAAAAGCATCAATTCTTCAGTGCTCAGTCTTCTTTATGGTCCAACTCTTACAACCATGCATGACTACTGGAAAAACCAGAGCTTTGACTAGATGGACCTTTGTCAGTAAAGTAATGTGTCTGCTTTTTAATATGCTATCTAGTTTGTCATAGCTTTTCTTCCAAGAAGCAAGTATCTTTTAATTTCATGGCTGCAGTCACCATCTGCAGTGATTTGGGAGCCCAAGAAAATAAAGTCTCTCACTGTTTCCATTGTTTCCCCATCTATTTGCATTGAAGTCATGGGCCAGCTGCCATGATCTTCATTTTTTGAATGTTAAGTTCTAAGCCAGCTTTTTCACTCTCCTCTTTCACCTTCATCAAGAGGCTCTTTAGTTCCTCTTTGCTTTCTGCCCTAAGAGTGGTATCATCTGCATCCCTGAGGTTACTGATATTTCTCCCTGCAATCTTGATTCCAGCTTGTGCTTCATCCAGCCCAGCATTTCACATGATGTACTCTGCATATAATTTAAATAAGCAGGGTGACAATATACAGCCTTGATGTACTCTTTTCCTAAGTTGGAACGAGTCTGTTATTCCATGTGTGGTTATAACTGTTGCTTCTTGACCTGCACACAAGTTTCTCAGGAGGCAGGTAAGATGGTCTTGTATTTCCATCGCTTAAAAGAATTTTCCACAGTGTGTTGTGATACACACAGTCAAAGGCTTTAGCATAGTCAATGAAGCAGAAGTAGATGTTTTTCTGTTGCTCTCTTGCTTTTTTGATGATCCAGTGGATGTTGGCCTTTTGATCTCTGGTTCCTCTGCCTTTTCTAAATCCAGCTTGAACATCTGGAAGTTCTCAGTTCACGCCTAGCTTGGAGAATTTTGAGCGTTACTTTGTTGGCATGTGAAATGCGAGCAATTGTGTGGTAGTTTGAACATTCTTTCCACTGCCCTTATTTGTGATTGGCATGAAAACTGATCTTTTCCAATCTTGTGGCTACTGCCGAGTTTTCCAAATTTGCTGGCATATTGAGTGCAGCACCTTAACAGCATTATCTTTTAGGATTTGAATTAGCTCACCTGGAATTCCATCACCGCTACCTGCTTTGTTCATAGTGATGCTTCTTAAGGCCCACTTGACTTCGCACTCCAAGATGTCTGGCTCTAGGTCAGTCATCACACCATTACAGTTATCTGGGTCATTAAGATCTTTTTGTATAGTTCCTCTGTGTATTCTTGCCGCCTCTTCTTACTATCTTCTGCTTCTGTTAGGTCTATACTGTTTCTGTCCTTTATGGTGCCCATCTTTGCATGATGTGTTCCCTTAGTATCTCTGATTTTCTTGAGGAGCTCTCCAGTCTTTCTCATTCTATTGTTTTCGTCTATTAATTTGCATTGTTCACCTACAAAGGCTTCTTTAAATCTCTCCTTGCTATTCTTTGGAACTCTGAAATCAGATGGGGTATATCTTTCCTTTTCTCCTTTGCCTTTTGCTTCTCTTTTCTCAGCTATTTGTAAGGCATCCTCCTCCACCTCACACATATAGTTTATTTTGAAGGACACAAGGGTGTAAAAGTCAATAGACAAACTTGACCTCTATTTTCCTTTTTGAAATAGCCTGAAGACAGTTCTCCTACTCCCCCTAATTTCCCAGCCAAAGATCTCCAGTCATCAGTTTCCCCCTTACATGATTTACAGCTACATTATCATCGGCTTTAGTGGCTTCTGGATGACTCTCACTTCTCTTCGCCTTTTACCCTGCCAACCTGATGCTTCCAATTGAGGGGGAGAATTAAAGTCCCCATGTATGAGTTACTAAAATCACTACCAAAACCAAAAACAACCTAAAAATTAATGGAGTTTTGAGAAGGTCAAAATTAGTATTTCAAATAGGGCAAAGATCATATCCTAACCATCTTTATCTTTGGATGCCTATTTATTAGCATGGTGACTGGAAATTTGTGGGATCATATTAAAGAAGTTGTATTTCTTAAGTTATGAAATTAATCAATACTTGCTCCTTGGAAGAAAAGCAATGACAAAGCTAGACAGTGTATTAAAAAGCAGACACATTACTTTGCCAACAAAGGTCTGTCTAGTCAATGCTATGGTTTTTCCAGTAGTCATGTATAGATGTGAGAGTTGGACCATAAGGAAAGCTGAGCACTGAAGAATTGATGCTTTTGAATTGTGGTGTTGGAGAAGACTCTTGAGAGTCCCTTGGACTGCAAGGAGATCCAACCAGTCCATCCTAGAGGAAATCAGTCCTGAATATATATTGGAGGGACTGATGCTGAAGCTCCAATCCTTTGGCCACCTGATGTGAAGAACTGACTCATTGGAAAAGACCATGATGTTGGGAAACATTGAGGGCAGGAGGAGAAGATGACAGAGGATGAGATCATTGGATGGCATCACCAACTCAATGAACATGAGTTTGAGCAAGCTCTGGGAGATGGTGAAAGACAGGGAAGCCTGGTATGGTGCAGTCCATGGGGTCACAAAGAGTCGGACAGGACTGAGTGACTGAACAACAACAATTTCTTAGTTAGGAAACCTTTCAGTCACTAACAGGGGATTACGGGATGTATCATGACTATTTAAAGAGTTTAACATACTGCTTTAACGGAAGTCTTTGGTTACTTCATTTGCTTTTCACATTCCGTCTCCTCCGACTTTAGTCACTGAGAATTACTTTCTATAGCAACTAATTTCTAGATCTCAGCACTGCATCAAAAGAGTATGGAGTTTTTTTGTCTTACACTCTCCATCATTTTTCCTTAGAAAGAAACATTTTGCTCCTGCTCTTTCCATATTCTCTTGACATTCACACTCAGGCTCAGCCTTGTTCCAGCAGTGGAGCAGGCAGGAATTGCCAGTGAGTTAGTGTGATTAGAATAGCACCCAGTCGGCTACAGACTTCCTCACCTCTTAGTTGGGCAACTCTGAGTCACACTCTGCACTACTTCACAGAATTCAGGGGTTTTGGCCCCAGGTGCCCACAGGAGGTACTTTCCTGATAACATCCTCTGTTTGCTTGCTCCTTTTCTCTCTCTCACTTATCCATTCCACTCCTGTTCTTCTGTGGGCTCATCTCCCAAATGAACTCTTTACACTTGAATCCTTCATTGGGAGTGGGCTCTGGGGGACAACCCAAATTAAGACAACATTTCATGTAGATTTCCTGCATCTCACAAAGGTAGAATGTTACATGTGGGCTTGTCTCATTTCTTCCTCTGTACTTTACATATATTTAAAATCATAATGGAAATATTATCTATATTAAACTTCTTTTATTAATCTTTAAAAATTAGAAATGAGGAATGTTTACATGTCCATAAACAAGAACACAGATTCCTATTTCATCTTTTAGGGGGCTCATCTGGGATCCTTCAACGCCTACACAACGCCTGACCTTTAGATTATTCAGAAGTGTATTGTTAAAAGGAACAAGAGGGCGGAGGAATAGGTAGACGTGGAGTACATCTTTCTCTACGGATATATCAGGAATACACCTTCAGACACAGAAGTGCTTGCAGAACACCAGCCAAGAGTGGGCAGGAGTACCTGACCACTGGAAAAGAATATATATAACCATGCAGAACTCACCAGAGACCACGCTCTGAGCTTTTGGAGTGGGAGCACTGACTCCAAGACCCTAGAATACCAAAGAACTCCTAACCCTAAGGAGCATCAAATAGTGAGAACTCCCACAAAGGCAACCACTTGTATACAAGACCCGGCATCACCCAACTGCCAGTAGCACCCTATGCAGGACGCCTCATCCAAACAATAAACAAGACAAAAATACAAACCAATCATCAGCAGACAGGATTACCACATCACTCAGCTCTGCCCATCAGAGGGAGAAAAATAAAACTCACCTCCTCCCGCAGAAAAGCAGCAGCAGTGACACCTTACACAAAGCTTACACAAACCACTGAACCAACCTTAAGAGGGCAGAAACCAAAAGGAAGAAAGAACTAAACCTTGACGCCTGGGAAAATGAGACCTCAAGCATGATAAATTAAAAAAAAAATAATGAAAAGGCAGAGAAATACTGCACAAATGAAGGAACAATCTAGAAACTCAGAAGTCCAAATAAATGAAGAAGAAATAGCCAAACTACCTGAAAAAGAATTCAGAATAATGATAGTAAAGATGATCCAAAACCTTGAAAACAGAATGGAAAAATGCAAGAATCAGTTAACAAAGACCTATAATAATTGAAGAATAAACATACAGAGACAAACAACACAATTACTGAACTTAAAAATACTCTAGAAGGGATCGATAGCAGAATATGTGAAGCAGAAGAATGGAAGAGACATTTCTCCAAAGAAGACATACAGATGGCTAACAAACACATGAAAAGATGCTCAACATCACTCATTATTAGAAAAATGCAAATCAAAACCATAATGAGATATCACCTCACACCAGTCACAATGGCCATCATCAAAAAGTCTACAAACAGTAAATGCTGAAGAGGGTGTGGAGAAAAGGGCCCTCTTGCACTGTTTATGGGAATGCAAATTTATACAGCCACTATGGAAGATGGTATGCAGATTCCTTTAAAAGTAGGAATAAAACCATCATATGACCCAGCAATCCCACCCCAAGGAAAGAAAACTTGAAAAAGACACATGTACCCCAATGTTCATTGCAGCACTATTTACAATAGCTAGAACATGGAAGCAACTTAGATGTCCATTGACAAATGAATGGATAAAGAAGCTGTTGTACATAAACAGAATGGAATATTCCTCAGCCATAAAAATGAATGCATTTGAACAGTTCTACTGAGGAGGATGAACCTAGAGCCTATCATACAGAGTGAAGTAAGTCAGAAAGAGAAAGGTAAATATTGTATACTCATGACTATAATATATGGCATCTAGAAAAATGGTACCGATGAATTTATCTGCAGGGCAGCAATGGAGAAACAGACATAGAGAACAGACTTATGGACCTGGTGGTGGGGAGGGTAGGAGAGGGTGAGATGTATGGAGAGAGTATCATGGAAACTTACATTACCATGTATAAAATAGACAGTCAATGGGAATTTGCTATATGACTCAGGGAACTCAAACAGGGGCTCTGTGACAACCTAGAAGGGTGCGATGGGGAGGGAGATGGGAGGGAGGTTCAAGAGGGAAGGGGACATATGTATACCTATGGCTGATTCATGTTGATGTTTGACAGAAAACCACAAAAATCTGTAAAGCAATTATCCTTCAATGAAAAAATAAATTAAAAAAAAGTAGAAATGAATAATGTTATCACCAAATTACTATTATCAAATATTCAGTTGACCTAACAATAAATTCCCTGAAACTATGGCTTTATGGCATACTCTAAATATGGTGCTTGTCCCTCAAGGGACTTTCAGGCCAACAATATTGGGACATCTGCCAGCAATAAAAGCATTCCTCATAGCATAGTAAATTTACAATCAAGTAAAATATTGGGGGAATGCTTTCCCACTCGACTTTGTGCACCTTTTGAGAGCTTCCTCTCCGGCAACTCAATACAGATGTCCCATCTCCCCTCATTATGATCTCAGTTTTAAAAACGAATGCATTTTTGACTGAAATAAAGATCAACTGGATTGGAAATAAATGTAAATAAAGATCAGCGTAAAGGAATAGCTAGTTCATTTTTTGTTGAGTTCCTATATTTGATAGAGAAGATCGGGTTAAGCCATCAGAATAGTCAAGATTCTAGAAGATGGTAAAGGAAAGCTTTAGACAATTTAAACTGAACACATGCGGCATTTTGCTTTGAGCAGAAAGCACTCAAACAAGCCTTAGGACTTGTAAATGGATAAACAACTTTCATTGCAGCCATGGATCAGCAAGTAACAGTTTGGCAGTAAATTTTTGAGAAACAACTTGGGGATTGACAGCTGCATTATTCAGTATGAAAATAATTTTCACAGAGAGCAAATACTCATCCATTTTCTCACACCTGAAAACTTTCTTCCTTAGTGAAACAGCTCATTTACATTTCCCTAGAGAAAAGCCTCCTATGCAAACTTCAAGTCAGCAGTGAATTGGAAAATTCTTAAAAACATGCCCAAATGATGAAGATTAATTACCGTCATTTAATGAACACTAAGACAATGGCGAGGCCAAGAAGAAAGCTGGAGGGGAACCACAGGAAAATCAAAGGTAGTCACTGCTCATATCACATGCCTTTCTCCAGCTCATTTCATAGTGTTGCCTTTCCCTACTACCTCCTGCTCCCCTAGACATCCCACAATCTTTCCAGCCCAAATACAGATTCATAAGCAGTGGGAATAATACCAAAAACCCAAACCTCACCTTTGGAAATGCAAGATTTTCACTGCCCTATGCATGTCATGAAAAAAATAGTTATCAAGAATCCTATACAAATGGTTGAGTCTGGGAGAACTGAGTTCCCTGGGATATCTGGAGGAAAGGATGAAGCTAACCTGTATAGCAAACAAGTATTCATGAGAGGTATGGATTACTTTTCTTTCTGGCTATGCTAAGAGGCTTGTGGGATCTTCGTTTTCTGACCAGGGATTGAACCTTGGCCCTCAGCAGTAGAAGCATGGAGTCCTAACAACTGGAAGGGAATTCCCTGGATGGGTTGATGGTCAAAGCTAACAGCAGATAACTAATCAAAGTGCGAAGATGCTCAGGATTGCCAAACCCAACCCTTATAACAGAAAACCCAAGCAAAGTGGAGGCATCCATGATCAAAATCTTCAAGACTAATGCCAATGCCACATACCAAAAAAGTTCCTCTAAATTGATCAACCATCTAAATTTTTTTAAAAAACCAGCAGGGATCTGCTCAGTTTCAGGACCACTATACTGTTTCACAGAGAATAAGATCAAGCCCTGAGCCTTTGGAGTGAGCACTCTGACTCCAAGACCCTAGACTACTAGAGAACTAACTCTAGGGAATATCAAATAGTGAGAACTCACACAAAGGAAACCACTTGAATACAAGGCCTGGCATCACCCAACCACCAGTAGCACTCTGTGGAGGATGCCTCATCTAAACAACAAACAAAACAAAAATACAAACCCAATCATCAGCAGACATGATTACCACCTCATTCAGCCTTGCCCATCAGAGGAAAAACAAAAACTCAGCACAAATCTCACCCTATATGAAGCTTACACAAACCACTGGACCAACCTTAGGAGGGCAGAAACCAAAAGGAAGAAAGAATTCAACCTTGAAGCCTGGAAAAAGGAGACCTCAAACACAATAAGCTAAAAAAAAAAAAAATAATAAAAAGGCAGAGAAATACTACACAAATGAAGGAACAAACTAGAAACACAGAAGTCCAAATAAATGAAGAGAAAAGCAAACTACCTGAAAAAGAATTCAGAATAATGATAGTAAAGGTGATCAAAAATCTTGAAAACAAAATGTAGAAAATGCAAGAATCAATTAACAAAGACCTAGAAGAATTAAAGAATAAACATACAGAGACAAACAATGCAAGTACTGAAATTAAAAATACTCTAAAAGGAATCTATAGCAGAATATCTAAAACAAAAGAATGAATCAGTGAGCTGGAAGATAAAATGGTGGAAATAACTGCTGAAGAGCAGAATAAGGTAAAAAGAATGAAAAGAACTGAGGATAGTCTCAGAGACCTCTGGGACAATATCAGATGCACCAACATTTGAATTATAGGGGGTCCCAGAAGAAGAGAAAAATAAAGGGTATGAGAAAATTTTTGAAGAGATTATAGTTGAAAATTTCCCCAACATGGAAAAGGAAATAGTCGATCCAAGAGGCACAAAGAGTCCCACACAGGATAAACCCAAGGAGAAACACGCCAAGACACATACTAATCAAACTAACAAAGACTAAACACAAAGAAAGAATATTAAAAGCATCAAGGGAGAAGCAACAAGTAACAAACAAGGGAAACCTTATATGCTTAACAGCTGATGTTTCAGCAGAAACTATGCAGGCCAGAAGGGAATGGCAGGATATATTTAAAGTACTGAAAGGGAAAAATCTACATCCAAGATTACAGTACCTGGCAAGGATCTCATTCAAAATTGATGGAGAAATCAAAAGCTTTTCAGACAAGCAGAAGTTAAGAGAACTAAGTACCACCAAACCAGCTT
The DNA here is from genome assembly GCF_963930625.1 of Muntiacus reevesi. Lineage (NCBI taxonomy): Eukaryota > Metazoa > Chordata > Mammalia > Artiodactyla > Cervidae > Muntiacus > Muntiacus reevesi. Next base: position 14,177,767 of record NC_089271.1, on the reverse strand, counting down.
TACAACAAATGTTAAATGAACTTAAATAGTCAAGAAATACAAGAGAAGAAAAAAGATCTACAAAATCAACCCCAAACAATTAAGGAAATGGCAATAGGAACATATATATCAATAATTTCTTTAAATGTAAGTGGATTAAATGCTCCAACCCAAACACACAGACTGGCTGAATCAATACAAAAACAAGACCCATATATATGTTGTCTACAAGTAACACACTTCAGACCTAAAGACACATATAGACTGAAAGTGAGAGGACGGAAAAATATATTCTATGCAAATGGGAAGCAAAAGAAAGCTGGGGTAGCAATCCTCATATCAGACAAACTAGACCTTAAAATAAAGAAGATTACAAGAGCTAAGGAAGGACACTACATAATGATCAAGGGATCAATCCAAGAGGAAGACATAACAATTTTAAGTATCTATGCACCCAACATAGGAGCACCTCAATACATAAGACAGACAATAACAGACATAAGAGGAGAAATTGACAGTAACACAATCATAGTAGGAGACTTTAACACCCCACTCACACCAATGGACAGATCATCAAAACAGAAAATTAATAAGGAAACACAAGTCTTAAATGATACATTAGGTGAGATGGATCTCATTGATATCTTCAGGACATTCTATCCAAATGCAGAAGAATACACCTTCTTCTCAAGTCCATATGGAACACTCTCCAGGATAGACCACATCTTGGGTCACAAATCAAACCTCAGTAAATTTAAGAAAACTGAAATTGTATCAAGCGTCTTCTCCGACCACAATGCTATGAGACTAGATATCAATTACCAAAAAAACTCTGTAAGAAACACAAACACATGGAGATTAAACAACACCCTTTTAAATAATCAACTAATAGTCAACTAAAGAAATCAAAAAGGAAATAAAAAAATTTCTAGAAACAAATGACAATGAAAACACAACTCAAAACCTATGGGATGCAGCAAAAGCAGTTCTAAGACGGAAGTTTATAGCAATACAATCCTACCTCAAGAAACAAGAAAAACATCAAACAGACAGCCTAACTTTACACCTAAAACAAGTGGAAAAACAAGAACTAAAAAAAAAAAACCAAAAATTAGTAGAAGGAAAGAAATCATAAATATATGACCAGAAATAAATGAAAAATAAATGAAAGAAGCAATAGTAAAGATTAATAAAACCAAAATCTGGTTCTTTGAGAAAATAAGCAAAACTGACAAGCCTTTAGTCAGACTCATCAAAAAAAAAAAAAAAAAGAAGAATCAAATCAACAAAACTAGAAATGAAAAAGGAGAGGTTACAACAAAGAATGCAGAAATACAAAAGATTATGAGACTATTATGAACAACTGTATGGCAATAAAATGGATAACCTGGAAGAAATGGACAGATTCTTAGAAAAATTCAATCTTCCAAGACTGAACCAGGAAGAAATAGAAATTATGAATAACCCGATTAGAAGCACTGAAATTGAAGCTGTGATAAAAAATCTCCCAAAAAACAAAAGGCCAGGACCAGATGGCTTCACAGGAGAATTCTATCAAACATTTAGAGAAAAGCTAATGCCTATCCTTCTAAAATTCTTTCAAAAAATTGCAGAGGAAGGAATACTTCCAAATTCATTCTATGAGGCCACCATCACTCTGATACCAAAACCAGACAAAGACAACACAAAAAAAGGTAACTACAGGCCAATATCTCTGATGAACATAGATGCAAAAATCCTCAACAAAATTTTAGCAAACAGAATTCAGCAACACATCAAAAAGTTCATACACCATGATCAAGTTGGGTTTATTACAGGGATGCAAGGATTCTTCAATATACACAAATCAATCAATGTGATATACCATATTAACAAATTGAAAGAAAAAACCCATATGATAATCTCAATAGATGCAGAAAAGGCCTTTGACAAAATTCAGCACCCATTTATGATTAAAACTCTTCAAAAAATGGGCATAGAAGGAATCTACCTCAACATAGTAAAGGCCATATATGATAAGCCTACAGCAAACACTATTCTCAATGGTGAAAAACTGAAAGCATTCCCCCTAAGATCAGGAACAAGACAAGGTGTCCACTTTCACCAGTATTATTCAACATAGTTCTGGAAGTCCTAGCTACAGCAGTCAGAGAAGAAAAAGAAATAAAAGGAATCCAGATCAGAAAAGAAGAAGTAAAGCTCTCACTGTCTGCAGATGACATATTGTATAGAGAAAATCCTAAAGAGAGTATCAGAAAATTATTAGAGCTAATCAGTGAATTTAGCAAAGTTGCAGGATACAAAATTAATACACAGAAATCACTTGCATTTCTTTTTTTTTTTTTTTTTGAGCACACTTTCTTGACTTTATTTGGGGGCACTTTATTGACCTTATTAAATTGGAGTTAAAACCACATGGTTTGAAATAATTTTCCCCAATGTGTTTTTATTATTACCTAAAATTTGATCCAATTATTATATAAATTTTGAATCTTTCAATGTAGGAAATCTATTTTTTTTTAGATTCTTTTTTATTTATTTATTTTTTCAGTGGGTTTTGTCATACATTGATATGAATCAGCCATTAGTTACACGTATTCCCCATCCCAATCCCCCCTCCCACCTCCCTCTCCACCCGATTCCCCTGGGTCTTCCCAGTGCACCAGGCCCGAGCACTTGACTCATGCATCCCACCTGGGCTGGTGATCTGTTTCACCATAGATAATATACATGCTGTTCTTCCGAAACATCCCACCCTCACCTTCTCCCACAGAGTTCAAAAGTCTGTTCTGTACTTCTGTGTCTCTTTTCCTGTTTTGCATATAGGGTTATCATTGCCATCTTTCTAAATTCCATATATATGTGTTAGTATGCTGTAATGTTCTTTATCTTTCTGGCTTACTTCACTCTGTATAATGGGCTCCAGTTTCATCCATCTCATTAGAACTGATTCAAATGAATTCTTTTTAACGGCTGAGTAATATTCTATGGTGTATATGTACCACAGCTTCCTTATCCATTCGTCTGCTGATGGGCATCTAGGTTGCTTCTATGTCCTGGCTATTAAAAAGAGTGCTGCAATGAACATTGGGGTGCAGGTGTCTCTTTCAGATCTGGTTTCCTCAGTGTGTATGCCCAAGAGTGGTATTGCTGGGCCATATGGCAGTTCTATTTCCAGTTTTCACTTGCATTTCTATATACTAGCAATGAAAAATCAGAACGAGAAATTAAGGAATCAATCCCATTCACCATCGCAACAACAAGAATTAAATATCTAGGGATAAACTTACATAAGGAGACAAACTGTACACAGAAAATTAGACCCTAAGGAAAAAAATCAAAGACGACATAAACAGATGTGGAGACATTCCATGTTCCTGGGTAGGAACAATCAATACTGTGAAAATGACTACCAAATGCAATCTACAGATTCAATGCAATCCCTATCAAATTACCACTGGAATTTTTCACAGAATTAGAACAAAAATTTTCACAATTCATATGGAAACACAAAAGACCCCGAATAGCCAAAGCAGTCTTGAGAAAGAAGAATGCAGCTCGAAGAATCAAACTTCCTGACTTCAGATTATACTACAAAGCTACAGTCATCAAGACAGTATGGTACTGACACAAAAACAGAAATATAGACCAATGCAACAAGATAAACAGCCCAGAAATAAACCCATGCACCTATGGGTACCTTATTTTTGACAAAGGAGGCAAGAATATACAATGGGGCAAAGACAGCCTCTTCAATAAATAGTGCTGGGAAAACTGGACAGCTATATGTAAAAGAATGAAATTAGAACACTTCCTAACACCATAAACAAAGATCAATTCAAAATGGATTAAAGACCTAAATGTAAGACCAGAAACTATAAAACTCTTAGAGGAAAACATAAGCAGAACACTTGAGGAGTAAATCAAAGCAAGATTCTCTATGACCCACCTCCTAGAGAAATGGAAATAAAAACAAAAGAAAACAAGTGGGACCTGATTAAACTTAAAACTTTTTGCAGAGCAAAGGAAACTATAACCAAGGTGAAAAGACAACCCTCAGAATGGGAGAAAATAATAGCAAATGAACCAACTGACAAAGGATTCATTTCCAAAACATACAAGTAGCTCATACAACTCAATACCAGAAAAACAACCCAATCAAAAAGTGGGGAAAAGACCTAAACAGACATTTCTCCTAAGAAGACATATAGATGGCTAACAAACACATGCTCAATATCACTCATTATTACAGATGCTCAACATCACTCATTATTACAGATGCTCAATATCACTCATTATTACAGAAATGCAAGTCAAAAGTACAATGAAATATCACCTCACGCCAGTCAGAATGTCCATCATCAAAAAGTCTACAAAGAATAAATGCTGGAGAGGGCATGGAGAAAATGGAATCCTCTTGCACTGTTGGTGGGAATTTAAATTGACACAGCCACTATGGAAGACGTTATGGAGATTCCTTAAAAAACTAGGAATAAAATCACCATATGACCCAGCAATCCCACTCCTAGGCATATACCCTGAGGGAACCAGGGTTGAAAAGGACACATGTATCCCATTCCTCACTGCAGCACTATTTACAATAGCTAGAACATGGAAGCAACCTAGATGTTCATTGACAGATGAATGGATAAAGAAGTTGTGGTACATATACACAATGGAATATTACTCAGCCATAAAAAGGAATGCATTTGAGTCAGTTCTGATGAGGTGGATGAACCTAGAACATATTATACAAAGTGAAGTGAGTCAGAAGGAGAAAGATAAATATTGTATTCTAATGCATATATACAGAATCTAGAAAAACAGTACTGAAGAATTTATGTATAGGGCAGCAGTGGAGAAACAGACATACAGAATAGACTTATGGACATGGGGAGAGGGGAGGAGAGGGTGAGAGGTATGGAAAGAGTAACATGGAAACTTACATTGCCATATGTAAAATAGATAGTCAACAGGAATTTGCTGTATGGCTCAGGAAACTCAAACAGGGGCTCTGTATCAATCTTGAGGGGTGGGATGGGGCAGGAGGTGGGAGCGAGGTTCAAAAGGGGGGGATATACCTATGTATACCTATGGCTGATTCATGTTGAGGTTTGACAGAAAATAACAATATTATGTAAAGCAATTATCCTTCAATTAAAAAAAAAGAAGAAGAAGAAGAAAACAAAGGTTAATTCCTTTATAACCTGAGAGTGATGAAAGCCTTTCTAATTATGACAAACCCCAGAAGTCAAAAAAGAAGAGATTAGTTTCATATTAGACTATATTTAAAAAGAAAAAAAAGTTGCCTGGCTAAAAGTACAATAAAAAAAGGCATAAGACAAATGACAATCTGGGGAAAGTTTTTGTAATTTATATCACAAAATTAAGGTTAATATCTTTTCTAAAATCTGTGTGTGTGTGCTCAGTTGTGTCCAGCTCTTTTGTGACCTCATGAACTGTAGCCTGATGCTCCTCTGTTATTGGGATTTTCCAGGCAGGAATACTGGAGTGGGTTGCTATTCCCTCCTCCAGGGGATCTTCCTGAGTCAGGGATCAAACCCAAGTCCCCTGTGTCCCCTGCATTGGCAGGTGGATTCTTTACCACTGAACCACCCTGGGAAGCCCAAAATTTATATGAAAAAGACCAAAAGCAAAATAGAAAAATAGACAGTATAGCAAAAGAGATGTAAATAGGGCTTTACACACCTAAAAAGATGACCAAGCTCACCAATAACAGCAGAAATACAGGTTAAAATACAGAGAGATCATTTCTATTCCAAAGTTTGACAGCACACTCTCTAGGCAAGGCTATGGAAAAGAGCACTAAAGAGCGCTACTGGGGGGAAAGCAAACTATAACTTCTATGAAAGGGAGTTTCACAATGTCTAATGAAATTAAAGATGCATTTATTCTTTAACCCAAGAATCCCTCTCCTAGGCATCTATCTTAAGGATATTCTTGCACATTTACAACATGACAGATGACAAGGTTACTGACTGCAGTATTATCTGAATAGCAAAATATTGTAAATAGCCCAAGCATGCATGATATAGGACTAGGGAAAATAAACTATGTCATGTTCATACTGTGGAGTTCCATGTGGCCATAAAAATGGACTGAGAAAGCTACTGGTACAGTGTGGTCTCCAGGCTATCTTGTTCAACGACAAAGCACAAGATGCAGAACTGTGTATGCAGTACTCCATATTTTGTGCAACAAAGGGGTGGGAGATGAGAATACATCTACATATTTGCTTCTATTTGCATGGAGAAATGCTGGGAAGAATAAATAAACAACTTATTAAAATGGTTGCCTCTAGCGTGTGGGAGGTGGGAGGGATGAGAATGGAGGAAGGAAGCAAGACTTAACTGAGTTAACATTTTTACATAACATGTCAATATTTTACCTATTCAAAAAGTAAAATTATTTCAGAATCTCAACAAATGCCTAACTTGAAAATAAAAGGAAATACATGTTCTAAGTCAATATCCAATTGATAATATGGCCATATGGACAGGAAACATGTTTCAAGCAACTTTCAGTCAGTTCAGTTGCTCAGTCGTGTCTGATTCTTTGCGACGCCATGGACTGCAGCACGCCAGGCTTCCCTATCCATCACCAACTCCAAGAGTTTACTCAAACTCATGTCCATTGAGTCGGTGATGCCATCCAACCATCTCATCCTGTCCTCCCCTTCTCCTCTCGCCTTCAATCTTTCCTAGCATTGGGGTCTTTTCCAATGAGTCAGTTCTTTGCACCAGGTGGCCAAAGTATTGGAGTTTCAGCTTCAGCATCAGTCCTTCCAATGAATATTCAGGAGTGATATCCTTTAGGATGAACTGGTTGGATCATCTTGCTGTTCAAGGGACTCTCTCTCAAGAGTCTTCTCCAACACCACAGTTCAAAAGCATCAATTCTTCAGCACTCAACTTTCTTTATAGGCCAACTCTCACATCCATATATGACTACTGTGAAAACCATAGCTTTGACTAGATAGACCTTTGTTGGCAAAGAAATGTCTCTGCTTTTAAATAAGCTGTCTAGATTGGTCACAGCTTTTCTTCCAAGGAGCAAGCATCTTTTAATTTCATGGCTGCAGTCACCATCTGCACTGATTTTGGAGCCCCCCCAAAATAGTCTCTCACTGTTTCCTGATCTATTTGCCATGAATTGATGGGACCAGATGCCATGATCTTAATTTTCTGGATGTTGAGTTTCAAGCCAACTTTTTCACTCTTCTCTTTCACTTTCATCAACAGGCTCTTTAGTTCTTCGCTTTCTGCCATAGGGTAGTGTCATCTGCATATCTGAGGTTATCGATATGATATTTCTCCTGGCAAACTTGATTCCAGCTTGCACTTCCTCCAGTCCAGCATTTCTCATGATGTACTCTGAATACAAGTTAAATAAGCAGGGTGACAATATACAGCCTTGATGTACTCCTTTCCCGATTTGGAACAAGTCTGTTGTTCCATGTCCAGTTCTGTTGCTTCTTGACCTGCACAGAAATTTCTCAGGAGGCAGGTTAGGTGATCTGGTATTCCCATCTCTTTCAGAATTTTCCACAGTTTGTTGTGATCCACACAGTCAAAAGCTTTGGCATACTCAGTAAAGCAGAAGTAGTTGTTTTTCCGGAACTTCCTTGCTTTTTCAATGATCCAACAGATGTTGGCAATTTGATCAACTTTAGAGCACAGAATTTGGACTCTGCCTCCTGATTGTACAGTCCCTGTAATGTCGAAAGCCAAGGAGAGCTGTAAGAAAGTGAACTGTCACTAGCAGAATGAGAATATTTTAAGAGAGACAGGGTCCTAATAATATTTTTGGTGCCTGAGGCAAGAAAACAAAGAATGTCTACACACTTTTATGTCTAAATGGTTAAAAGGTGCCAGTCAAGCTAACAAATATAAGTAAGATATGTCCTCTGCCTTGACAGATACGCCCTGTTGTGGCTGGCAGGCCAGATTGGAATATAGGCTTCTTGGATTCCGGGCTCCACAACACATGGTGGCAACATAGAGTATTCCCCCTTTCCCCTCCTTCTTTAGGGTCTAGCCCTTACCAGAAGAGGACCCCATGCACACATGTGGATACCCCAGGCCACACATTAAAGCTCCACCCATCTCTTGCCAACAAGGAAAATCTAGCACAGTACACGCTAGCTAGGGGTCTTAGGGAACATGTTTGCTCAGGTCGGAGAAGTAGGCTTGAGGCCTTTTGGATGGGAAATTCCAGGATCTGGGTCTAGAAAGGTGAACAGTGAGCACATCTGCCTGACCTCTCTGAGTCAGCTCACCCAGATTTAAGTTGGCATTGAGGAAGAATATGACAAGTTGATTTATTATAGCATGAATTTTTACTTACTCTCTCCTTAGTATCCATTTCTTTTATTTCCAACAAGCCCTAATATTTCCTTGCTTCACAGAATTTTTACAGGCCACAAAATTTCAATTTGGTCACATAAGGGAAGGTGATGGGGCTAGGGAGAAGCAAGTGGTTTTGGGAACAGCAAGAGAGAGGGGGGGAGATATTTGTTTTGAACTGGAAAATGGTTGGAAATTATACATACTGGAAGAGTGAGGGTCTTTTAGGAGGAAGAGGAGATAGACATGTGCTCACATCACCATCTTGAATCCTCTGGTGATAATTTCTCAAGACTCTTAGAATATGGTTTTGGATTTAGACCATTTGATAACAGAACACATACTAATACTAATAACACATACTAATAAGCAGCAGCTTGGAGGCTTGGTTCTAAAGAGGAAAACTGTACAACTGCCTGTGATAAGGTTTATGCTTTCAATGTGCCAAAATTTTGCTTAATTTAATGTTACCCATCAAATCTGATCATCAACTCACCATACTGGCAGTGCTAATACAACATACCTATGATTTGGTAAATACAAGAGAAGATTCTCTGTTTTTCACTGAACGTTATCCTGGATGACGATAATCTTACCTACTAAACAAATGGCTCTTGTTTTCCCTGGCATTATCCAAACCTTCCCAGGTTTTACTTGAGGGATAATGTCTAGTAAAGTAGGCATATAAGTGTACATCTGGTTACTTAATAGATTAGAGCAGTACTATTCAGAGTGTGGTCTGAAAGCAAGCTGTGGGCTGACGCTGGCCCACAGACAATAAGCTAACACTCCCAGCAAGTAAGTAGAGAAACTGGGAACAAGAGCCTGATGGAGCATTCAAAAAGCTACAACATGAGTGAACTTTGAAAATATGCTAAATGAGATAAGACAGACACAAAAGGACAAATATTGTATCATTTCACTCATGTGAGGTACTTGGAACAGGCAAATTCATACAGACAGAAAGTTAGAAAGGTGCTTACCGGGGACTGACGGAGGACGGAATGGAGAATTAGTATTATGGGTACAAAGTTTCTACTTGGGAAGATGAAAAAATTCCAGAAATGGATAGTGACGATGGCTGTACAACACTGTGAATGTACTTAACGCCAGGGAAGTGTACACTTAAAAATGGTTAAAATGATAAATTTTATGCTATATATTTTCTGTTATATATATTTTACCACAATAAAAGTATTTTTAGAAGCTATTTACAGAGTAATTTTATATTTATTGGGTCTAATAATAGAAAAATCAGGTTTTATATCTTGCATGTCTAGGCTTGCTTTCTATTTCCCTTTATTCTAGGGAATCATTTCTATTGGATTTGTATAAAAAGAATGGTCTAGAAGAGATTAAACTTAAAACCAAAGCAAACAAACAAAACCAACTTGGTGCTTTGGCACATACACTTTTGAGATGCACTGTGCTATAGAATGAATTGTCTTCACCCCAAATTCATATGCTGAAGCCCAAACCCCCAGTGTGGCTATATTTGGGTAAGAATGTCACTAAGGTTAAATCAGGCCATAAGGGTGGAGCCCTGATCCAAAAAGATTAGTGTCCAGAGAGCTGACTCGCCCTCTCTGTGCCATGTGAGGACAGTGAGACGGTAGCTATCTACAAACCAGAAAGAGGGCTCTCACCAGGAACTGAATTGATTGCCACCTTGATCTTGGACTTTCCAGCCTCTAGAAATGAACTCTCAACAAACAAAAGTCCATGACCAGATGGCTTCACAGGCAAATTCCCTGAAGCATAGAGAGTTAACACCTATCCTTCTGAAACAGAGGGGGAAGGGTAGCATGGCAGCAAGGGCAGCACTGGCATCAGCTCCAGGGGCATCAGCTCCAGAAGTACCCAGACCCAATTTGGCTCCTGAATGAGGATGGTGTTGCAGGGTCCACCCCAGTTGCTGACCACAGGGTGGGCCGGGAGCAGAGGGGGCGCATCTCTGAACCTCAGTGCTCTCTGATATTTCCTTCACTTGGCCCATCTATGCTTAGACCACACCTCCAATCAGACAGAAAATGGGGCTGGGTTAGTACATGGAGCGGTTGATGTCAGACAGGAGAAAACGGAGCAGGGAACTCTTGGTGACTTGAGGATGGGAAACTGCACCAGGAGAAGAAGCTATTTCCTTCTGGTTAAAAATTTTTAGGACATTTACTTAAAGGGCCTCCCATCAGCCCCGACCCCTCCACCCCAAGCAAGTGAGCACTGCCTAGGATGTCCCAGGATCTGGACTGGCTTATGGCCTCATCTGTCCTCCCACCTATTACTATTCCTGCCACTAACCCCACTCACTGGGGAAGTTGAGCACAGGATAAAGTGGGTGCCTTTTAAAATCATACTGAGGGGAATGGGACCCATTTTGAACTATCCATCTTCAGTGCACAGTAAATAATCAATAGGAGTAGGCTTGATTTGTAAATAAAAGCTGTCCTCAGAGACCGTTGGGATGGTTATAGAGACAGAGCTGGTGTTGCCAGGGAGGTTTAGTCGTGAGGGCCCAGGACTCTGTGGCTCGTCTGCTGACACCATTGGAGCTGAAGCCCTGGCCACTGCCTTAGACTGCAGATCAGAGAGGTTTAGACTGCGGCTGCTCAGTGGCTTCAGAGAGTATTATGCTTAGTGAAATAAATGAAGTAAGTAGGACAGAGAAAGAAAAGCAGTGTATGATATCACTTATATGTGGAATCTAAAAATGAAAACAAGCTACTGAATATACTGTAATTTGCATATACATTAAATAAGCAGGGTGACAATATACAGCCTTGACATATTCCTTCCCAATTTAGAACCAGTCTGTTGTTCCATGTCCAGTTCTAACTGTTGCCTCTTGATCTGCATACAGATTTCTCAAAATGGTCTGGTATTCCCATCTCTTGAAGAATGTTTCACAGTTTGTTGTGACCCACACAGTCAAAGGCTTTAGTGTAATCAATAAAGCAGAAATAGATGATTTTCTGGAATTCTCTTGCCTTTTTTTTTATGATCCAAAGGATGCTGGCAATTTGATCTCTGGTTCCTCTGCCTTTTCTAAAACCAGCTTGAACATCTGGAAGTTCATGGTTCACGTACTGCTGAAGCCTGGCTTGGAGAATTTTGAGCATTACTTTGCTAGCATGTGAGATGACTGCAATTGTGTGGTACTTTGAACTTTCTTTGGCTTTGTTTTTCTTTGGGATTGGAATGAAAACTGACCTTTTCTAGTTCTGTGGCCACTGCTGAGTTTTCCAAATTTGCTGGTATATTGAGTGCAGCACTTTCACAGCATCATCTTTTAGGATTTGAAATAGCTCAACAGGAATTCCATCACCTCCACTAGCTGTTCATAGTGATGCTTCCTAAGGCCCACTTGACTTTGCATTCCAGGATGTCTGGCTCTAGGTGGGTAATCACACCATCATGGTTATCCGGGTCATGAAGATCTCTTTTGTATGGTTCTTCTGTGTATTCTTGCCACCTCTTCTTAATATCTTCTGCTTCTGTTAGGTCCATATCATTAGTGTCCTTGATTGTGCCCATCTTGCATGAAATGTTCCCTTGGCATCTCTAATTTTCTTGAAGAGAGCTCTAGTCTTTCCCATTCTATTGTTTTCCTTGATTTCTTTGCATTGATCACTGAGGAAGGCTTTCTTATTTCTCCTTGCTATTCTTTGGAACTCTGCATTCAAATGGGTATATGTTTCATTTTCTCCTTTGCCTTTCACTTCTCTTCTTTTCTCAGCTATTTGTAAGGCCTCCTCAGACAACCATTTTGCCTTTCTGCATTTCTTTTTCTTGGGGATGGTCTTGATCCCTGTCTCCTGTACAATGTCACAAACCTCCATCCATAGTTCTTCAGGCACTCTGTCTACCAGATCTAATCCCTTCAATCTATTTGTCACTTCCACTGTATAGTTGAAAGCAATTTGATTTAGCTCATACCTGAGAGGTCTAGTGGTTTTCCCCACTTTCTTCAATTTAAGTTTGAGTTTGGCAAGCAGGAGTTCATGATCTGAGCCACAGTCAGCTCCTGGTCTTGTTTTTGCTGACTGTATAGAGCTTCTCCATCTTTGGCTGCAAAAAATATAGTCAATCTGATTTCAGTATTGACCATCTGGTGATGTCCATGTGTAGAGTCTTCTCTTGTGTTGTTGGAAGAGAGTGTTTCCTATGACCAATGCATTCTCTTGGCAAAATTGGGTTAGTCTTTGCCCTGCTTCATTTTGTATTCCAAGGCCAAATTTGCTTGTTACTCCAGGTGTTTCTTGACTTCCTACTATAACATTCCAGTCCCCTATAATGAAAAGGATATCTTTTTGGGGTGTTAGTTCTAGAAGGTCCTGTAGGTCTTCATAGAACCGTTCAACTTCAGCTTCTTCAGTGTTACTGGTCAGGACATAGACTTGGATTGCTGTAATATATGAATGGTTTGCCTTGGAAACAAATAGAGGTCATTCTGTCGTTTTTGAGATTGCATCCATGTACTACATTTCGGACTCTTTTGTTGACTATGATGGCTACTCCATTTCTTCTAAATGATTCTTGCCCACAGTAGTATATATAATGGTCATCTGAGGTAAATTCACCCATTCCAGTCCATTTTAGTTCGCTGATTCCTAAAATGTAGAAGTTCACTCTTGCCATCTCCTGTTTGACCACTTCGATTTGCCTTGATTCATGGACCTAACATTCCAGGTTCCTATGCAATATTGCTCTTTACAGCATCAGACCTTGCTTCTATCACCAGTCACATCCACAACTGGGTGTTGTTTTTGCTTTGGCTCCATCTCTTCATTCTTTCTGGAGTTATTTCTCTGCTGATCTCCAGTAGCATATGGGGCACCTACCGACCTGGGGAGTTCATCTTTCAGTGTCCTATCTTTTTGCTTTTTCCTGCTGTTCATGGGGTTCTCAAGGCAAGAATATTGAAGTGGTCTGCCATTCCCTTCTCCAGTGGACCACATTTTGTCAGAACTCTCCACCACGATCCATTCATCTGGGTGGTCTTACACGGCATGGCTCATAGTTTCACTGAGTCAGACAAGGCTGTGGTCCATGTAATCAGATTGGTTAGTTTCCTGTGATTGTGGTTTTCACTCTTTCTGCCCTCTGATGGAGAAGAGCAAGAGGCTGATGGAAGCTTCCTGATGGGGGAGATTGACTGAGGGGGATATTGGGTCTTGTTCTGATGGGCAGGGCTGTGTTCAGTAAATTTTTAATCCAATCTTCTGTTCATGGGTTGGACTGTGTTCCCTCCCTGTTATTTACCTGGGGCCAAACTATGGTGATCAGAAAAGTTTAGAAAAATTTCCCATGTATGTCAGTTGGTAAAGCATCTGCCTGCAATGAGGGGGACCTGGGTTTAATTCCAGGGTAGGGAAGTTCCCCTGGAGAAGGAAATGGCAATCCACCCCAGTATTCTTGCCTGGAGAATCCTATGGACATAGGAAACTGGCAGCCTACAGTTCATGGGATCACAATAGTTGGATATGACTTAGCACTATCTTTCTTTCTTTCTAAACTCTGGTGGAGGTCATGAAGATAATGGCGACCTCCTTCAAAAGGTCCCAAGTATGCACTGCTACACTCAGTGCCCGTAACCTCGCAGCAGGCCACCACCGACCCACGCCTCTGCTGGAGACTCCTGGACACTCACAGGCAAGTCTGGGTCAGTCTCTTGTGGGGTCCCTGCTCCTTTCTCCTGGGTCCTGGTGCACACCAGGTTCTGTTTGTGCCCTCCTAGAGTCTGTTTCCCCAGTTGTGTAAGTTCTGGCAGCTCTATGGTGGGGTTAGTGGCGACCTCCTCCAAGAGGGCTTATGCCACACCCAGTCTGCTGCACCCAGAGTCCCTGTCCCCGCGGCAGTCCACGGCTGACCCGTATCTCCACAGGAGACACTCAGCACAGTTCTGGCTCAGTCTCTGTGGGGTCTCTGGGTCCTGGTGTGCACAAGGTATGTTTGAACCCTCTGAGCATCTCTGGCGGGAATGGGGTTTGATTCCAAACCTGAATTTGCCCTTCCTACTGTCTTGCTGGGGCTTCTCCTTCACCCTTGGACGTGGGGTATCTCCTCAAAGTCGCCCCAGCACCACCCAAGCCGCCTGCTGCTCCAGTACAGCTAGCCCTGGGTGTTTTACGTGCTCTGCTTCCTTAAATTAAGAAAAATCTACTTGAAGGCGTTATCAACATTCTGATTTAATTAAACACCTATCATCAAGGAAGGTACTGTCAACATTCCCATTTTATAGATGAGGAGACTGAGCCACTGAGGCATTAATGAATTTACTAGTAAGTGACAGACATGCTTCTTGGTAAATGTATTTATCTGTACTTAGTAAATTATGGAGGAAACTGCATAGTTCATCTAGATTGTTGGGGAAAAAACTCAATTTCAATTCTATCTAATAAAAAAAATAGAAAAGTAAGCAATTCATTTACATCTAGTAAGCAATGTCCTGGGTGTTTTATATGCTCTGCTACATTCAATTTTTAAAAAATCTATGAAGAATGTGTTATCAACATTCCCACTTTATAGATCAGGAAACTGAGGCATAGAGGCGTTAATTAATTTACTAACAAGTGACAGAGAGGCTTCTTGGTGAGCATATTTATCTATAATTAATAAACATAGTAGGATAGAGCATTGTCTATCTAAAATTTAGGGTAAATATACTTGATTTCAATTCTATATTTAAAAAAATATCAAAATTCAATCTGTTACTTAGATCTACAAAGCAATGTCCTGTGTGGTCTGCATGCTCTGGTTCATTTAATCAAATAAATATCAACAAAGTAGAAGCTATCAACATACCCATTTCATAGATGAGGAAACTGAGGTACAGAGGCATTAATGAAGTTACCAGTAAGTGAAAGAGATGTTTTTTGGTGAGCGCTTTTATCTAAACTTAGTAAAGTTTGTGGGAAAGGGCATTGTGTATCTAGATTTATAGGGGAAAGTTACTCAATTTCAATTCCATATTAAAAAAAATCAATATTAAGTATGCTATTTAGATCTACTAAGCAATATCCTGTGTATTTTACATGCTCTGGTGCAGGCAAATAAATAAAAATAGATGAGGAAGGTGTTATCAACATTCCCATTTCCTGGATGAGGAAACTGAAGTACAGAGGCATTAATGAAGTTACCAAAATGAATGAAATGCTTTTTGGTGAGCATACTTATCAAAACTTTGTAAACTTTGTGGGAAAGGGCATTAACTACCTAGACTGTGGGCGATAGAAAACGCAGAATTCAATTCTATGAAAAAAAAAAACCCTAAATTAAATATATTACTTAGGTCTACTAAGCAATGTCCTGGGTGTTCTACATACTCTGCTTCCTTTAACTGAAAAATAAAAATCAAAAAACTCTACAATTACGGTGTTTTCAACATTCCCATTTTAAAGATGAGGAAACTGAGGCACAGAAGCATTAATGAAGTTAACAGTAGATGAAAGACATGATTTTTGGTGACCGTATTTATCTATAGTTAGAAAACTTCATGGGAAAGGGCATTTTCTATCTAGATTGTTGGGGGGAAAAAGCCCACTTTCAATTCTTTTTATTTTAGGCCCTAGCTAGCCCTCTGATTTTACCTACTATTTCTTCATTCCTTCAACATGTGCTGGCTTCTTTACTATTCTTCAGACACACCAAGCCACCTTGCTATCTTAAGCTTTGCTGTGCACGCCGCCTGTAATTCTCTTTCTTTTTAAAAAAAAATTTTAATTGAACAATAATTGCCTTACAGAATTTTGTGTTTTTCTGTTCCAATTTGATAAAAAAAAAAAAATTAAATATGTTACTTAGATCTACTAAGCAATGCCCTGGGCGTTTTACATGATCTGCTTCATTTAATTAAAAAAATCAACTAGGAAGGTGTTATCAACATTCCCATTTTATAGATGAGGAAACTGAGGCAAAGGGGCATTAATGAATTTACTAGTAAGTGAAAAAAAAATGTTATTTGGGAATGTATTTATGGACATTTACTATAATTTTGACAAAAGGTCATTAACTATCCAGATGTTGGTGAATAAAAAGCAATTGAAATTCTATCTGGAAAAAAAAAACAAGCATAAGTATGTTACTTAGATCTACTATGCAATGTTCTTGGTGTTTTACATGACTGGGTGCATTTAATTAAGAACAAAATGTACAAGGAAGGTGTTATCAACATTCCCACTTTATAGATGATGAAACTGAGGCACAGGGGGTTAAAAAGATAATAATAAATGAAAGAGATTCTTTTTGGTCAGTGAATTTGTATATACTTAGTAAACTTTGTGGAAAAGGCATTGTCTATCTAGATTGTAGGGGGAAAAAAACTCTATTTCCAATCAATTGATTTTAAAAAACTGGAATTAATATGTTACTTAGATCTACGAAGCAATGTCCTGGGTGTTTTCCAAGATTTGCTTAATTTAGTTTTAAAGAAACTATGAGGATGGTGTTATCAACAGTCCCATTTTATAGATGAGGAAACTGAGGCTCAGATGCATGAATGAAGTTACTAGTAAGTGAAGGAGATATGTTTTGGTGAGCATATTCATATATACAAATAAACGTTTTGGGAAGAACATTATCTATCTTGATTGTTGGGGGGGGGGAAATCGACTTTTCTACTCTCTATTAGACAAAACAAATTTAGTATGTTACTTAGTTCTACTAATCAATGTCCTGGGTGTTTTTCCTGCACTGCTTCAGTTAATTAAAAAGAAAATCTAGGAGGAAGGTGTTATCAACATTCCCATTTTCCAGATGAGGAAACTAAGGCACAGAGGCATTAATGAATTTACTAGCAAGTGACAGAGATACTTCTTGGTGAGTGTATTTATCTATACTTAGTAAACTTTGTAGGAGAGGTCATTGTCTATCTAGATTCTTACATAAATATACATGATTTCAACTCTATATTTAAAAAAAAATCAAAATTCAGTATGTTACATAGATCCATGAAACAATGTCCTGTGTGTTTTACATTCTCTGGTTCTTTGAACTAAATAAATATTGATGAGGAAAGTGCTATCAAACTTCCCATTTCATAGATGAGGAAATTGAGGGACAGAGGCATTAATGAAGTTACCAAACTGAATGAGAAGCTTTAAGGTGAGCATATTTATAGAAACTTTGCAAACTTTGTGGTAAAGGACTGTAACTATCTAGATTGAGGGCAATGTAAAACTCTATTTCAATTCTATTAAAAAAAAACAAAATCAAATATGTTACTGAGATCTACTATGCAATGGCCTGGGTGTTTTACGTGCTCTGCTTCATTTCATTAAAAAGGAAGTCTATGAGGAATGTGTTATCAACATTTCATTTTATAGGCAGGGAAACTGAGTCTAGAGGCCATAAGGAAATTACTAGTAAGTGAAAGAAATGCTTTTTGGTGAGCATATTTATCAATACCTAGTAAAATTCGTGGGAAAGGGCTTTGACTATCTAGATTGTGAGCAAAATAGATCTCAATTTCAAGTCTGTCTTAAAGCAAATTAAGCATGTTAGTTAGATCTGCTAAGCAATGTCATGGGTGTTTTACATGCTCTGCTTCATATAACTGAAAGAAAAATATACAAATAAGGTGTTATCAACTTTTCCATTTTATAGATGAGGAAACTCAGACTAGAGGCATTAATGAAGTTACTAGTAAGTGAAGGAGATGCTTTTTGGTGAGTGTATTCATCAACACTTGTTAAGATTCATGAAAAGGGGCATTGGCAATCTAGATAGTGAGCAAAATAAGTCTCGATTTGAATTTTCTCTATTAAAAAAAAAGATTAAGTATGTTAGTCAGATCCACTAAGCAATGCCCTTGGTGTTTTACATGATTTGCTTCATTTAATCGAACAGAAAATAAATGAGGAAGGTGTTATCAACATTCCCATTTTAAAGATGAAGAAACTGAGGCACAGAGGCATTAATGAAATTGAAAGAGTAATTGAAAGACATGTGTTTTGGTGAGCGTATTTATCTATACAAGTAAATGCTGTCAGAAGGGGACTGTACCTAGATTGTTGGGGGAGAAATTCGACTTCTATGAAAAAAAGAAACAAATCAAAATAAGGTATCTTACTTAGTTATAATAAGGAATGTACTGGGTGATTTACATGCTCTGCTTCATTTAACTGAAAAAAAACCTCTATGTGTAAGGTGTTTTCAACATTCGCATTTTAAAGATGAGGAAACTGAGGCACAGAGGCATTAATGAAGTTGATAGTACATGAAAGAGATGCTTTTTCGTGAGCGTATTTATCTATACTTAGAAAACTTTGTAGGAAAGGGCATTTTATCTAGTCTGTTGGGGAAAAAAATCCCACTTTCAATTCCTTTTTTTTTTTTTTTTCCTTTTTCTAGGCTCTCACTAACCCTCTGATTTTGCCTACTATTTCTTCATTCCTTCAACATATGCTTGCTTCTTTACTCTTCTTCAGACATACCAAGCCACCTTGACATCTTAGGCCTTGCTCTGCACCTTGCCTGTAAGTCTCTCTTTTTTTTTTTTAGTTTTTTAATTGAAAGATAATTGCTTTACAGAATTTTGTGGTTTTCTGTTTCAATTCTATTAACAAAAATTAAATACGTTACTCAGATCTACTAAGCAATGTTCTGGGTGTTTTACATGCTTTGCCTCATTTAATAATAAAAATATATTAACTAGGAAGGTGTTATCAACATTCCCATTTCATAGATGAGGAATGAGGCAAAGGGGTATTAATGAATTTGCTAGTAAATGAAATAGATGCTATTTGGTGAGCTGATTTATGGACATATAGTACAATTTTCACAAAACGTCATTGAATGTCTAGATTGTTGGTGAGAAAAACACAATTTCAATTCTATCTAAAAAGAAAAATACATAAGTATGTCACTTAGATCTACTATGCAATGTCGTTGGTGTTTTACATGATTGGGTTCATTTAATTAAAAAGAATATCTATGAGGGAGGTGTTGTCAACATTCCATTTCAAAGATGAGGAAACTGAAGCACAGAGGCATTAATGAAATTACTAGTAATTGAAAGAAATTCATTTTGGTGATTGTACTTTTCTATAAAAGTAAGCTTGTTGGACGGGGATTGTCTACCTAAATTGTTGGGGGAAAAATTTCTATTATATTTTTAAAAATTAAGCATGTTGCTTGTTCTAGTAAGCAATGTCCTGGGTGTTTTACATGCTCTGTTTTAATAAATTAAATAGAAAATCTACAAGAAGGTGTTACACACATTCCTAATTTACAGATGAGGCAACTGAAGCACTGAAGCATTAATTTGGGCTTGCTTGACTCATAAAGCAGAACAAGTGGCTTAGCATCAAAGCCACACCAACTTGCTTAACAATAAAATCAAGCTCATTCACTTAGCAACAAAACCATGCAACAGAAGCAAGAGACATGCCCCAAAGCAATAAAGCAATGGTGGCACGAGAACTACATCCTGCTCAGTGAGTTCACGACCATCAAAACATGTTCTCTGGCCCCTAAGACATGTTTTTTGCCCAATGTCCCCCAAACAATAAAACAATAGTAGAGAATATGGCCTACAACCTGCCCAATGGTGTCATCAAGTTAATGACCCCTAGGACATGCTTTGGGCACATTAAAAAAACAATCACTTATGGAAAGGTGACTTTTCAAAATGAAAGACCCTCATTGTCCTGAGACCTGAAATAATTTTTCCAAAGTGCTACGACAGTCCTGGCCTGACCATATAGGGACAAGAAAACTCCTCTGCCCAAACTGGGGGAGAAACTGATGATGGAAGTGTGACATCTACTCAAAAAAGACAAAGAAGGACTTCCCCCTCGCTCCCCTCTCTTCCTTTGATCATAAAAAATGTAACTCACTGAGTACTCGAGGCGGCACAACGCTAGTCTGCCCATTTGTAACCTTACAAGTGTCCTAGTCTAATAAATCACTTCTTATCTATCACTGTACCTCTCGCTGAATTCTTTTCTGTGCTAGACATAGAGGACCAGGAACTCTTTGAAGTCCCCCTAAACAACACCAAAACAATTTCAAAACTGACACTGTTTGTAGATAACATAGAAAATCCTAAAGATGCTACCAGAGCTCCATGAATTCAGTAACGCTGCAGGATGTCAGAATCAATATACAGAAATCTGTTGCACTTCTATACACTAACAACAAAAGATCAGAAAGAGAATTTAAGAAATGATCCCATTTTCAATTGCATCAGAAAGACTAAAATATCTAGGAATAAGCCTTACCTAGGGAAACAAAAGACTTGTACTCTGATAACTATAAAATGCTGATTAAAGAAACTGAAAATGACACAAACACTTAGAAAGATATACCATGTTCTTAGATTGGAAAAATCAATATTGTCAAAATGACTAAAATTTGTATGAAGACACAGAAGACCCTGACTAACCAAAGCAATTATAAGAAAGAAAAACAGAGCTGGAGGAATCAGGTTCCCTGACCTCAGACTACACTACAAAGCTATAGTAATCAAGACACTATGAAATTGGCACAAAAATAGAAATATAGATCAATAGAACAGGATAGCCCAGAAATAAACCCACGAAGGTACGGTCAATTAATCTTTGACAAAAGAGACAAGACTATACAATTGAGGAAAGATAGACTCTTCAATAAATGGTTCTGGGAAAAATGGACAGCTACATGTTAAAAAATGAAATTAGAATATTCTCTAATACCATACACAAAAATAAACTCAAAATGTATTACAAACATAAATGTAAAATCAGATACTATACAACTCTTAGAGGAAAACATAGGAAAATAATACAGTCCTACATAAATTGCAGTAGTATCTTCTTTGAGCTGTCTCCTAGAGTAAGGGAAATAAAAACAAAAAGAAAGAAATGAGACCTAATTAAACTCAAAAGCTTTTTGCACAGCAAAGGAAACCATAGACAAAATGAAAACACAACCCACAGAATAAGAGAAAATATTTGCAAATGATGCAACTGACAAGGGATTAGTCTCCAAAATTTACAAAGAGCTCATCGGGCTCAATATCAAAAAACAAACAACGCAATCAAAAAATGTGCAGAAGACCTAAATAGACATCTACCCAAAGAAGACATACTGATGGCCAACAGGCACATGAAAAGATGCTCAATATCACTAATTATTAGAGAAATGCAAAACTACAATGAGATATCACCTCATACCAGTCAGAATGACCATCATCAAAAATCTATAAAAAATAAATGCTAGAGAGGGTGTGGAGAAAACAGGAAACATCCTACACTGTTGGTGGGAATGTAAACTGGTACCGCCACTATGGAGAAAAGTATGGAGGTTCCTTTCTAAAAGACTAAAAATAGAGCTATCATATGACTAAGCAATCCTATTCCTGGGCATATACTCGGAGAAAAATTTAGTTCGAGAGGACAGATGCACCCCATTGTTCATTGCAGCATTATTTACAATAGTTAGGACATGGAAGCACCCTAAATACCCATCAACAGAAAATGGATAAAGAAGTGGCACATAGAGACAATGGGATATAACTCAGCCATTTAAAAGAATGAAACACGTCATCTGCAAAGAGTTAAGAGTTTTACTTCTTCCTTTCCAATGTGGATTCCTTTTCATTCTCTTTTCTGATTGCTGTAACTAGGACTTCCAGAACTGTGTTGAATAATAATAGTGAGAGTGGGCACTCTTGTCTTCTTCCTGATCTTAGAGGGAATGCTTTCAATTTCTCACCATTGAGAATAATGTTTGCTGTGGGTCTGTTGTATATGTCCTTTATTATGTTAGTTTATTATGTTAAGTATGTTCTTTATTATGAAGAGTTTTTATCATAAATGGGTACTTAATTCTGTCAAAAGTTTTTTCTGCATCTATTGATATTATCATACAATTTTTATCTTTCAATCTGTTAATATGGTGTATCACATTGATTGATTTGCATATATTGAAGAATCCTTGCATCCCTGGGATAAACCCGACTTGATCATGGTGTATGATCTTTTTAATGTGTTGTTGAATTCTGTTTCCTGGAACTTTGTTGAGGATTTTTGCATCTATGTTCATCAGTGACACTGGACTGTAATTTTCTTTTTTCGTGGCATCTTTGTCTAGTTTTGGTATTAGGGTGATGGTGACCTCATAGAATGAGTTTGGAAGTCTTCCTTTCTCCACAATTTTTGGAAAAGTTTCAGAAGGATAGGCATTAGCTCTTCTCTAAATGTTTGACAGAATTCCCCTGTGAAGCCATCTGGCCCTGGAATTTGTTTTAGGGGAGATTTTTGATCACAGTTTCGATTTTAGTGTTTGTAACTGGGTTGTTCATAATTTCTATTTCTTCCTGGTTCAGTCTTGGGAGGTTGAACTTTTCTAAGAATCTGTCCATTTCCTCTTATGATAATGATACTGTATGTAGAAAACCCTAAAGATACTATCAGAAAATTGCTGGAACTAATCAGTGAATTTAGTAAAGTCTCAGGATACAAAATCAATACATGGAAATCACTTGCATTCCTATACACTAACAATGAAAAATCAGAAAGAGAAATTAAGGAATCAATCCCATTTACCATTGCAACTAAAAGAATAAAATATCTAGGAATAAACCTACCTAGGGAGACAAAAGAGCTGTATACAGAAAACTATAAGACACTGATGAAAAAAATCAAAGATGACATAAACGGATGGAGGGATATCCCATGCTCCTGGGTTGGAAGAATCAATATTGTGAAAATGACTATACTGCTGCTGCTGCTTAGTTGCTTCAGTTGGGTCTAACTCTGTGTGACCGTATGGACTACAGCCTACCAGGTTCTTCTGTCCATGGGATTCTCCAGGCAAGAGTACTAGAGTGGGTTGCCATGGCCTCCTCCAGGGGATCTTCCAAACCCAGAGAGCAAACCCAGGTCTCCTGCATTATATGCAGATTCTTTACCACTGAGCCACCAGAGAAGCCCCTATGACTATACTAGCAAAAGCAATCTACAGATTAAATGCAACTCCTATCAAATTACCAATGGCATTTTTCACAGAACTAGAACAAAAAATTTCACAATTTGTATGGAAACACGAAAGGCCCCAAATAGCCAAAGCAATCTTGAGAAAAGAAGAATGGAACTGGAGCAATCAATTTACCTGACTTCAGACTATATTACAAAGCTACAGTCATCAAGACA
The DNA here is from genome assembly GCF_963930625.1 of Muntiacus reevesi. NCBI lineage: Eukaryota > Metazoa > Chordata > Mammalia > Artiodactyla > Cervidae > Muntiacus > Muntiacus reevesi. The sequence goes on along the minus strand of NC_089271.1, from coordinate 14,154,291 downwards.
GTATGGAACTTGCACAAAAACAGAAGCATAAGTATAGATCAGTGAACAGGATATAAAGTCCAGAGATAAACCCACACACATATGGGCACCTTATCTTTGACAAAGGAGGCAAGAATATACAATGGGATAAAGACAGTCTCTTCAATAAGTGGTGCTGGAAGAACTGGACAACTGTGTGTGAACAAATGAAATTAGAACACTTCATAACACCATACACAAAGATAAATTCAAAATGGATTAAAGAACTAAGCTTAAGACCAGAAACTATAAAACACTTAGAAGAAAACATAGGCAGAACACTGTATGACATAAATCATAGCAAGATCCTTCATGACACACCTTTTAGAATAATAGAAATTAAAAACAAAAATAAATAAATGGTATCTAATTAAACTTAAAAGCTTTTGCACAGCAAAGGAAACTATAAGCAAGGTGAAAAGACAGCCCTCAGAATGGGAGAAAATAATAGCAAATGAAACAACTGACAATTAATTTCCAAAATGTACAAGCAGCTCATACAACTCAATACCAGAAAAACCAATCCAATCAAAAGGTGGGGAAAAGACCTAAACAAGACATTTCTCCAAAGAAGACATACAGATGGCTAATAAACATGAAAATATGCTTGACATCACTCATTATTAGAGAAATGCAAATCAAAACTACAATGAGTTATTACTTCACCTCAGACAGAACGGTCATAATAAAAAAAATCCACAAACAACAGGTGTTGGAGAGGGTGTGAAGAAAAGGGAACCTTCCTACACTGCTGGTGGGAATGTAAATTGATACAGCCACTATGGAAGACAGTATGGATATTCCTTAAAAAACTAGGAATAAAGCCACCATATAACCTAGCAATTACTCTGAAGAAACCAAAACTGAAAAAGACACATGTACCCCAATATTCATTGCAGCACTATTTACAATAGCTAGAACACAGAAACAACCTAGATGCCCATTGACAGATGAATGGATAAAGAAGCTGTGGTGCATACATACAATGGAATAATACTCAGCCATAAAAAGGAACACATTTGAGTCAGTTCTAATGAGGTGGCTGAACTTACAACCTATTATACAGAGTGAATTTAAGTCAGAAAGAGAAAAACAAATATTGTATATTAACACATATATGGAATCTAGAAGGATGATAGTGACGAATCTGTTCACAGAGCAGCAATGGAGACGTAGATACAAAGAACAGACTTATGGACAAGGCTGGGAAAGAAGAGGGAGAGCGTAAAATAAATGGAGAGAATAGCATGGATGCATATACACTAACATATGTACATAGATAGCCAATGGGAACTTGCTATATGACTCAGGGAACTCAAACAGGGGCTTTGTAACAACCTAGAGGGTTGGGAATGGGCAGATTAGAGGGAGATTCAAGAGGGAAGGGACATATGAATACCTATGGTTAATATGTATAACAGAAATCAAACCAACATTGCAAACCAATCATCAATCAATTACAAATAAATAAATATTTTTTAAAAAGAACAAAACAGACAACTAGGGCACCTACCAGGCACTAGTGAGGGGCCTTGGACACCTAAAGTGACAGTAGGAATCCCCATGAGATCAGGTAGGATGTGAGGGTGGAAAGTTGGGGAGGGCAAGAGGGACAGGACTGGTGCCCCTGAGGAGCAGTGGGAGAAGAGAAGTTCCCACGCTCAGAGGTGTCCACCCACGAAGCAGAGATTAAAGGGGACAGGGAGAGAGATCTTTGGGGAACTAGAGGGGACCTCGGCTAGAGTCTTTTCTGCCTGCTTGGGCCCCAGTGAGCCTGCTGGGGTCTCTGGCTTGAATCCCTACCTCTGGGGACCCCTCTAGGCACGAGGGCCCTAAGCATAAGCCCCATCACCTTCAAGGGCCTCTTATGGTCATTTTTTTTTCCTGTCATTGTGGTTGTTTTGCTTTGTTGTTTCATTTTCATTTTTTCTTATTTATTTTTCTAATTTTATTTTTATTTTATTCTTTGTTATTGCTCCTTTCCTTTTTGCTTATTGCCTTTCTTTTTTTTTTTGCTGAACAGCTTGTGGGATCTTGGTTCCCAGGACAGAGGTCAAACCTGAGCACCTGTGCTGGGAGGGCCAAGTCAAAACCACTGGACTAACAGAGAACCTCAGACCCTAAGGAATATAAATCAGTGTGAGCTCTCCTGGTAGTCCTCCTAGCACCAAGACCCGGCTCCACCCAACTGCCTGCAAACTCCAATGCTGGATGCCTCAGACCAAACAACTAGCAAGGCAGGAACACAGTCTCGCCTATCAAAAAAAAAAAAAAAAGAGAGAGACAACAAAAAATATGGTACAGATGACGGTGTGTGTGTTAGTTGCTCAGTCGTGTCCAATTCTTTGCAACCCCATAGACTGTAGCCCACCAGGTTCCTCTGTCTATGCGATTCTCTAGGCAATACTGGAGTGGATTGCCATTTCCTTCTCCAGGGGATCACCCCGACCCGGGGATCATCCTGACCCAGGGATTGAATCTGGGTCTCTTGCATTGCAGGCAGATTCTTTACTATCTGAGCCAACAGTGAAGCCCACAAGATAAAAACACTACAAGACTATGAAAAGGAAATAGGCAACCTAAATCACAGAAATAGAATGGAGGCATGGATCAAGAAAATACAAGACATGTTTAACAAGGACCTAGAAGAACTAAAGAACAAACAGTGAGGAACAGCATCATAACTGAAATGAAAAATACACTAGAAAGAATCAATAGCAGAATAACTGAGGCAGAAGAATGAATAAATGAGCTGGAAAATAGAAAGGTGGGAATAACTGCCAAAAAGAATAAAGAAAAAGGAATGAAAAGAAATAAAAACAGTCTCAGAGACCTCTGCAACAACATTAAATGCACAAACATTTAATTTGGAGATGTCCCAGAAGAATAGAAAGAGAAAGTGTTGGAGAAAATATTTGAAGAGATAGTCAAAAACTTCTCTATTGTGAGAAAGGAAATAAGTCAACCAAGTCCAGGAAGTGCAGAGAGTTTCATAAAGGATAAACCCAATGAGAAACACACCAGGACATATATTAATCAAACTAACAAAAATTAAATTCAAAGAAAAAATATAAAAAGCAGTGAGGGAAAAGCAACAAATAACATACAAGGGAATCCCCATGTGATTAGCTGATTTTTCAGCAGAGACTCTGCAAGCCAGAAAGGAGTGGCAGGATATATGTGAAGGGAAGAACCTACAACCAAGGTTACTCTACCCAACAAGGATCTCACTCATATTCGACAGAGAAATCAAAAGCTTTACTGACAAGCTAAAGCTAAGAGAACTCAGCACTACTAAACCAACTTTACAACAAACGCTAAATGAACGTCTCTAGTCAGAAAACACTAAAGAAAAAGGCTCACAAAAACAAATCCCAATACAATTAAGAAAATCATAATAGAAACAATCATATCTATAATTACCTAGAATGTAAAGAGATTAAATGCTCCAAACAAAAGACACAGACTGGATGAATGGATACAAAAACAAGACCCATATATATGCTGCCTACAAGAGACTCACTTCAGATCTAGGGACACACACAGACTGAAAGTGAGGGGATGGAAAAAGATATTCCATGCAAATGGAAATCAAAAGAAAGCTGGAGTAGCAATACTTAGGTAAAATAGACTTTAAAAATAAAGACTGTTACAAGGGATGTCATTACATAATGATCAAGCATTCCTGGGTCACAAATCAAACTTGTTAAGTTTAAGAAAACTGAAATCATATCAAGCATCTTTTCCAATCACAATGATATGAGAATAGAAGTCAATTACAGGACAAAAACTATTAAAAATGCAAATACATGGAGGCTAAACAATATGCTACTAAATCACCAAGAGATCAGTGAAGAAATCAAAGAGGAAATTTAAAAATACATAGGAAAAAATGACAATGAAAACACAAGGACCCAAAACCTATGGGACACAACAAAAGCAATTTTAAGAGGGAACTTTATAGCAATTCAATCTCACCTCAAGAAACAAGAAAAATCTCAGATAAAGAATAAACTTACACCTAAAGCAACTAGAGAAAAAACTAAAATCCCAAAGTTAGTAAAAGATATAATAAATATCAGAGCAGAAATAAACTAAATAGAAATGAAGAAAACAGCAAAAAAAATCAATAAAACTAAAAGCTAGATCTTTGAGAAGATAAACAGAATTGATAAATCTTTAGCCAGACTCATCAAGAAAAAAAGGAAGAAGATTCAAATCAATAAAATCATAAGTGAAAAAGAAAAATTACAAATGACACTACAGGATCACAAGAGATTACCATAAGAGATTATCATAAGAGATTAAGGATCATAAGAGATTACCACAAGCAGCTATATGCCAATAAAAGGAACAACCTGGAAGAAATGGACAAATTCATAGAAAGGTACAACTTCTAAGACTGAACTAGGAAGAAGTAGAAAATATAAACAGAGCAATCACAAGTAATGAAATTGAATCTGTAAATTAAAATCTTCCAACAAACAAAAGTGCAGGGCCAGATGACTTCACACATGAATTATACCAAACATTCAGAGAAGAGACAAAATCCCTCTCAAATTCTTCCAAAAAACTGCAGAGGAAGGAAAACTCCCAAACTCTTTCTGAGGCCACCATCACGTTGATACCAAAACCAGACAAAGCCATCACAAAAAAGAAAAGTACAGACCAATATCACAGATAAACACAGACCCAAGAATCCTCAACAAAATACTAGCAAACAGAATCCAACAACACATTAAAAGAATCATACAACATGACTAAGTGGGACTTATCCCAGGGATGCAAGGATTCTTCAACACATGCAAATAAATCAATGTGATGCACTACATTAATGAAGAATAAAAAACACTGTTGTTGTTTAGTTGCTAAGTCATGTCCAACACTTTTGCGACCCCATGGATTGTAGCCCACCAGGCTCCTCTGTCCATGGGATTTCCCAGGTAAGAATACTGGAGTGGATTGCCATTTCCTCTTCCAGAGTATTTTCCCAACCCAGGGATCAAATTCTTGCCTCCTGCATTGCAGGCTGATTCTTTACCACTGAGCCACCAGGGAAGCCCTCAAAACCAGATGATCATCTCAATAAATGCAGAAAAAGCTTTGACAAAATTCAACACCCATTTATGATCAAACTCTCCAGAAAGTGGACACAGAGGTAACCTACTTGAACATAATAAAGGTCACATACAAGAAACCCACAGCAAACATCATTCTCAATGGTGAGAAACTGAAAGTATTTCCTCTAAGATCAGAAACCAGGATATGCATTCTCAACACTATTATTCAAAACAGATTTGGAAGTCCTTGACAAGGAAATCATGGCATCTGGTCCCATCACTTCATGGCAAACAGATGGGGAAACAGTGGAAACAGTGGCAGACTTTACTGGGCTCCAAAATCACTGCAGATGGCGGCTGCAGCCGTGAAATTAAAAGACACTTGCTCCTTGGAAGAAAAGCTACGACCAACCTAGACAGCATATTAAAAAGCAGAGACATCACGTTGCCAACAAAGGTTCATCTAGTCAAGGCTTTGGTTTTCTCCAGTAGTCATGTATGGATGTGAGAGTTGGACTATAAAGAAAGCTAAGCACCGAAGAATTGATGCTTTTGAACTGTGGTGTTGGAGAAGACTCTGGAGAGTCCCTTGGACTGCAAGGAGATCCAACCAATCCATCCTAAAGGAGATCAGTTCTGAGTGTTCATTGGAAGGACTGATGTTGAAGCTGAAACTCCAATACTTTGGCCACCTGATGCAAAGAACTGACTCATTTGAAAAGACCCTGATGATGGGAAAGATTGAAGGCAGGAAGAGAAGGGAACGACAGAGAATGAGATGGTTGGATGGCATCACTGACTCAATGGACATGAGTTTGAGTAAACGCCAGGGGTTGGTGATGGACAGGGAAGCCGGGTGTGCTGCAGTCCATGGGTCACAAAGAGTCGGACATGACTGAGCAACTGAACTGAACTGAACTGACAAGGAAATCAAAAAAGAAAAAGAAGTATAAATTGGAAAAGAAGAAGTAAAATTGTCATTGTGCAGATGATATGATACCATATACATAGAAAATCCTATAGGTGCCACCAGAAAAATACTAGAGCTTAACAGTTCTATGAAGACCTATAAGACCTTCTAGAACTAACACCCAAAAAAGATGTCCTTTTCATTATAGAGGGCTGGAATGCAAAACTAGGAAGTCAAGAAACACCTAGAGTAACAGGCAAATTTGGCCTTGGAGTACAGAATGAAGCAGGGCAAAGGCTAATAGAGTTTTGCCAAGAGAATGCACTGGTCATAGCAAACACCCTCTTCCGACAACACAAGAGAAGTCTCTACACATGGAAATCACCAGATAGTTGACACCGAAATCAGGTTGATTATATTCTTTGCAGCCAAAGATGGAGAAGCTCTACACAATCAGCAAAAACAGGAGCTGACTGTGGCTCAGATCATGAACTCCTTATTGCCAAATTCAGACTGAAACTGAAGAAAGTGGAGAAAACCACTAGATCATTCAGGTATGACCTAAATCAAACCCTTTAAGACTATACAGTAGAAGTGAGAAATAGATTTAAGGGACTAGATCTAATAGATTGCCTGATGAACTATGAACAGAGGTTCATGACATTGTACAGGAGACAGGAATCAAGACCATCCCCAAGAAAAAGAAATGCAAAAAAGCAAAATGGCTGTCTGAGGAGGCCTTACAAATAGCTGTGAAAAGAAGGGAAGCAAAAAGCAAAGGAGAAAAGGAAAGATATACCCATTTGAATGCAGAGTTCCAAAGAATAGCAAGGAGAGAGAAGAAAGCTTTCCTCAGCGATCAATGCAAAGAAATAGAGGAAAACATCAGAATGGGAAAGACTAGAAATCTCTTCAAGAAAATTAGAGATACCAAGGGAACATTTCATGCAAAGATGGGCTCAATAAAGGACAGAAATGGTAGGGACCTAACAGAAACAGAAGATATTAAGAAGAGGTGGCAAGAATACACAGAAGAACTGTACGAAAAAGATCTTCACGACCCAGATAATCACGATGGTGTGATCACTCACCTAGAGCCAGATATCCTGGAATGTGAAGTCAAGTGGGCCTCAGGAAGCATCACTACGAACAAAGCTAGTGGAGGTGATGGAATTTCAGTTGAGCTATTTCAAATCCTAAAAGATGATGCTGTGAAAGTGCTGCATTCAATATGCCAGCAAATTTGGAAAACTCAGCAGTGGCCACAAGAGTGGAAAGGGTCAGTTTTCATTCCAATCCCAAAGAACGATCAAACTACCGCACAATTGCACTCATCTCACATGCTAGTAAAGTGATGGTTAAAATTCTCCAAGCCAGGCTTCAACAGTACGTGAACCATGAACTTCCAGATGTTCAAGCTGGTTTTAGAAAAGGCAGAGGAACCAGAGATCAAATTGCCAACATCTGCTGGATCTTTGAAAAAGCAAGAGAGTTCCAGAAAAGCATCTATTTCAGCTTTATTGATTACACTAAAGCCTTTGACTGTGTGGATCACAGTAAACTATGGAAAGAGATGAGAATACCAGACCATCTGACCTGCCTCTTGAGAAACCTGTATGCAGGTCAGGAAGCGACAGTTAAAACTGGATGTAGAACAACAGACTAGTTTCAAATAGGAAAAGGAGTACGTCAAAGCTGTATATTGTCACCCTGCTTATTTAACTTATATGCAGAGTACATCATGAGAAACGCTGGGCTGGATGAAGCACAAGCTGGAATCAAGATTGCCAGGAGAAATATCAATAACCTCAGATATGCAGATGACACCACCCTCATGCAGGAAGTGAAGAAGAACTAAAGAGCCTCTTGGTGAAAGTGAAAGAGGAGACTGAAAAAGTTGGCTTAAAGCTCAACATTCAGAAAACTAAGATCATGGCATCCAGTCCCATCACTTCATGGCAAATAGATGGGGAAACAGTGAAAACAGTGGCTCACTTTATTTTTCTGGGCTCCAAAATCACTGCAGATGGTGATTGCAGCCATAAAATTAAAAGACGCTTACTCCTTGGAAGGAAAGTTATGACCAACCTAGACAGCATATTAAAAAGCAGAGCCATTACTTTGCCAACAAAGGTCCATCTAGTCAAAGCTATGGTTTTTCCAGTGGTCATGTATGGATGCGAGAGTTGGACTATAAAGAAAGCTGAGTGCAGAAGAATTAATGCTTTTGAACTGTGGTGTTGGAGAAAACTCTTGAGAGTCCCTTGCACTGCAAGGAGATCCAACCAGTCAATCCTAAAAGAAATCAGTCCTGGGTGTTCTTTGGAAGGACTGATGTTGAAGCTGAAACTCCAATACTTTGGCCACCTGATGCGAAGAGGTGACTCATTTGAAAAGACTCTGACGCTGGGAAAGATTGAGGGCAGGAGGAGAAGGGGATGACAGAGGATGAGATGGTTAGATGGCATCTCCAACTCAATGGACATGGGTTTGGGTGGACTCTGGGAGTTGGTGATGGACAGGAAGCCCTGGTGTGCTGGGGTTCATGGGGTCACAAAGAGTCAGACACAACTGTGCAACTGAACTGAACTGATCAAAGAATTTGGCAAAAGACACAAAATTAATGCACATAAATCTCTTGCATTCCTATACACTAATAATGAAAGATCAGAAAAAGAAATTAAGGAAACAATTTCATTTACCACTATAATGATAAAATACCTCATCCTACCTACCTAAGGAGGCAAAAGACCTATTATCAGGACAGGATAAAACAATGATGAAAGAAATCAAAGATGACACAACCAGATGGAGAGATATACCATGTTCTTGGTTTGGAAGAATCAATGTTGTGAAAATGACTATATTACTGGAAACAACCTACAGATTCAATGAAATCCCTATCAAGCTACCAATGGCACTTTTCACAGAATTAGAACAAAAAATTTTATAATTTGTATGGAAACACAAAAGACCCCAAGTAGACAAAGCAATCTTTTTTCACAAAGCAAAGTGTTATTTTTTACTCATCTGTGTTGAATTCTCAATGTTTTAAACAGATTAAAGACATTTACTATAATTCATATAATGTAATTCTTACAAACATCTTCTAACAGAATATTTTTGATAAAAGCTATATTTAATTAAACCCAACATTAGAAACTGTCTTCCCAGGTCACTCAGTGATAAAGAATCTACCTGCCAATATAGGAAACATGAGCTTGATCCTTGTGTTGGGAAGATCCCCTGGAGGAGGAAATTGCAATCCACTCCAGTATTCTTGCTGGGAAAATTCCATGGACAGATTAAGCCTGGCAGGCTGAAGTCCATGGGGTTGCAAGTTGCAAAGAGTCAGACATGACTGACCAACTAAGCATGCACACACATCTTACAAACATTAGAAAATAATTTTCCAGTTTATAGATCTTCAACTATAAACATTCTTAGTTAAGATTCACAGTAAACTTCTTTTTTCAGCCAAAGCCATCTTGAGAGAGAGAAAAGAAAAACAGAGCTGGAAGAATCAGGTGCCCTAACTTCAGACTATACTACAAAGCTATAGTAATCAAGACAGTATGGTACTGGTGGCACAAAGACAGAAATATAGATCAATGGAACAGAATAGAAAGCCCAGAGATAAATCCATGCACCTATGGTCACCTAATCTATAACAAACGTGGCAAGAATATATGATGGAGAAAAGACAGTCTCTTCAATAAGTGGTGCTGGGAAAACTGGACAGCAGCATGCAAAAGAATGAACTTAAGAATACTACCTAACACCATGCTGCTGTTGTTTAGTCACTAAGTTGTATCTGACTCTTTTGTGACCCCATGGACTGTAGCCTGCCAGGCTTCTCTCTCCATGGGATTTCCCAGGCAAGAAACTGGAATGGGTTGCCATTTCCTCCTCCAGGGGAATCTACCTGACCCAGGGATCATACCTGTGTCTCCTGCATTGTAGGTGGATTCTTTACTGCTGAGCCACCAGGGAAGCCCACCTTCACAAAAACACTATACACAAAAATAACAAGATGGATTAAAGATCTAAATGTAAGACTGGATACTATCAAACTCTTAGAGGAAAACATGCTTTGACATATATCACAGCAAGATCTTTTTTGATCCACTTCCTAGAGTACTTAAAATAAAAACAAAAATAAACAAATGAGACCTAATTAAACTCAAAAGCTTTTGCACAGCAAAAGAAACCATAAACAAGATGAAAAGACAACCCTCAGAATAGGAGAAAGTATTTGCAAACAAAGCCTGAGGGATTATTTTTTAAAATATACAAACAGCTCATGCAACTCAATATCAAAATAACAAGCAACCAAATAAAAAAATGGACAGGGGACTTCCCTGGTGGTCCAGTGGTTAAGAATCTGCCTTGCATTGCAGGGTATGTAGGTTTGATCCCTGGTCAGGGAACTAAGATCCCACATGTCATGGAGCAACTAAGTCTGCAAGCCACAACTACTGAACCCCACAGACTCTGGAGCCCCACATGCTGCAACTACTGAGCCCACGTGTCACAACTAGAGAGTCTGTGAATTGTAACAGAAGACCCCACATGACACAGCAAAGACCCCATGTGCTGCAACTAAGACACAGCACAGCCAAATAAATATATATTTTTTAATGGGTGAAAGGGGACTTCCCTGGTGGCTCAGTGGTTAAGAATCCACCTTTCAATGCAGGGGACGCAGGTTTGATCCCTGGTCAGGGAACAAAGATCCCACATGTTGTGGGAGCAACTAAGCCTGTGTGATGCAACTACAGAGCCTGTGTGCTCAAGAGTCCACACTCTCTGGAGCCCACGCATGCAACTAGAGTCTGTCCCCTCTGGAGCTTGTGTGTCACACTACAGAAGCCTGCGCTGCAACGAAGATCCCGTGTGCTTCAACTAAGACTCAACACAACCAAATAAATAAATACAAAAAGAATTTTTTAAAAAATAGGCAGAAGACTTAGACATTCCTCCAAAGAAGATATACAGAAAGGCAACAAACACATGAATGGATGCTCAACATCACTAATTATTAGAGAAACACAAATCAAAACTACAACGAGGTATCATCTCACACTGGTCAGAACTGCCATCATCAAAAAAAATCCACAAACCATACATGCTGGAGAAGGTGTGGAGAAAAGGAAACCTTCTTGCACTGTTGGTGAGAATGTAAATTTATATACCCACTATGGAGAACAGTATGGAGATTCCTTAAAAACACTAAAAATAGCACTACCATATGACTCAGCAAACTTACTCCTAGGCAAGTACCCTGAGAAAACCATGATGCAAAAGATACATGTATACCCCAATGTTCATTGCAGCACTATTTACAATAGCCAGGACATGGAAGCAAACTAAATGTCCATCAACAAATGAATGGATAAAGAATATGTGGTACATATACACAATGGAGTATTACTCAGCCATAAAAAGGAACAAATTTGAGCCAGATGTAGTGAGGCAGATGAACCTTGAGCCTTTATACAGAATGAAGTAAGTCAGAAAGAGAAAAACAAATATCATATATTAAAGCATATATATGGAATCTAGAAAAATAGTACTGATGAAGCTATTTGCAGGAAGGAACAGAGACAGAGATGTTGAGAAAAGACTTGTGGACACAGTGGAGGAAGGAGAGAGTAGGATGAGTTGAGAAAGTAGCATGACATATATACATTCATGCTCATGCTTAGTTGTATCCAATGCATAGTTGCAGCCAACTCTTTGTGACCTCATGGACTGTAGCCCACCAGGCTCCTCTGTCCATGGGATTCTCCGGGCAAGAATACTGGAGTGGGTTGCCATTTCCTCCTCTGGGGATCCTCCCAACAAAGAGATTGAACCTGCATCTCCTGTGTCTCCTGCATTGCAGGCAGATTCTTTACCACTGAGCCACCAGCGAAGCCCCATATATACATCATGTGTAAAAAAGCTAGCTAGTGGGAAGCTTCTGTATAACACAGGGAGCCCAGCCTGGCACTCTCTGACAACCTAGAGAGGTGGGATGGAAGCAGATTCAAGAGGGAGGGGATACATATAAAATTATGACTGACTGACATTGTTGTACAGCAGAAACCAATACAATATTGTAAAGCAATTGTCCTCCAATTAAAAAATAAAATAAAACTGAAAAAAAAAAAAAAAAAGAACTACCATATGACCTAGCAATCTCACTACTGGGCATATACCCTGAGAAAACCATAATGCAAAAAAGACACATGTACCCCAGTGTTCACTGCAACACTATTTACAATAGCCAGGACATGGAAGTAACCTAAATGTCCATTAAGAGATAAAGAAGATGTGGTTCATATTACTTAGCCATAAAATGAACAAAATTGGGTCATTTGTAGTGATGTGGATGGACCTAGAATCTGTCATACAGAGTAAAAAAAAAATTATCATACATTAATGCATATATGTGGAATCTAGAAAAATGGTACAGATGAACCTATTTGAAACGCAGGAACAGAGACACAGACATAGACAATGGACATGTGGACACAGGGTGGGGAGAGGAGGACGGGATGAATTAGGAGATTAGAACTGACATATATAAACTTCCTTGTGTAGAACAGACAGCTAGTGCGAACCTATTGTATAGCGCAGGGAGCTCAGTTTGAGGCTCTGTGGTGACTCAGGTGGGTAGGATGAGGGATAAGCGAGGTTCAAAAGGGAGGGGATGTATGTACACATATAGTTGATTTACTTTGCTGTACAGAAGAAACTAACGCAACATTGTAAAGCAATTATACTCCAATTTAAAAAAAAGAATGAAATAATGCCAGTTGTAGCAACAACATGGATAGACCTGGAGAATATCATACCAAGTGAAGTAAGACAGAGAAGGACAAATATCATATGGTATCACTTATATGTAGAATCTAAAAAAAAAAAATTATACAAGCAAACTTTATCTGCAAAACATAAATAGACTCAGAGACTTAGAGAACAAATCTATGGTTTCCAGGGGTAAGGGTACAGGTGAGGATTGGGAGTTTGGGACTGACACGTACACACTGCTATATTTAAAACAGATAACCAACAAGGACCTACTGTATAGCACAGGGAACACTATTGAAAATTCTGTAATAACATAAGTGGGAAACGAATAGATACATTTTATATAAAAATAAAAACTTTTAAATTTAAAACAAATAAAACCAAAAATAGATAATGAAAAAAGTATACATATACAAAGTCTTAAAACTTAATATTAAGAAAACAAACAACCCAAGTAAAAAATGGGCCAAAGACCTGAACAGACACTCATCAAAAATTAGATATATAGATGGCAAATAAGTATATGAAAAGATGTTCAACATCATGTCATTAGGGGAATCATGCATCAAAACAACGTGATATGACAACACATCTGTTGGAATGACTAAAACCCAAAACATTAACACCACCAGATGCTGGCAAGGATGTGGAGTCACTAGAACTCTCATTCATTGTTGGTGGGAATGCACAATGGTACACGCACTTTGGAAATAGTTTGGCACTTTCTTAAAAAATTCAACATACCTCTACCACGCTGCTGCTGCTGCTAAGTCACTTCAGTCGTGTCTGACTCTGTGTGACCCCATAGATGGCAGCCCACCAGGCTCCCTCGTCCCTCTACCATACAACCCAGCAATTGCACATCTTTGTATTTACCCAAAGGAGTTGAAACTTATGTCTACACAAAAATATGCACATGGATATTTACAGCAGCTTTATTCATAACTGCCAAAACCTGGATATAACCAAGATGTTTTTCAGTAAATGAATGATAAATAAACTGTGATACATTCATACAATAGAATACTATTCGGCAGTAAAAAGAAATGAGCTTTCAAGCTATGAAAAGACATGGAGGAACCTTAAACACATATTACTAAATGAAAGAAGCTAGTCTGAAGATACTACAATTGTGTGATTTCAACTATATGACATTCTGGAAAGGGAAAACTAAGGAGACAGTAGTACAAAGATCAGTCAGAGGTTAGGGAGAAGAGAAAAGGAATAGGTAGAGCACAGAGGATTTTTAGGGCAGTGAAACTACTTTGAGTGCTACTATAACGGTGGATGTATATAATTTTACATTTTCCCAAACCCACAGAATGTACATCAAGAGTGAAATCTCAATAAACAATAGACTTTAGGTGGGGAAAAAAAGAAATTTCTTTTGTTTAAGCCACCCAGTTTGTGGTACTGTGTTATGACACCCCAAGCTCACTAACACACTGGCTTAGAGGATCAGGGTGAAGTCCTTGCTGGTAGCCTGTGCTCTACTTTGAATTCAAGGAGGCCATGTCAGAGGCTGAGTGTGGGACAATAAAAGAGCAGCTCAGTTTTGTGTGACTGAAAAAAAGAAGCATCTCTGAAGTGTTTTAATAACATTCTGGGTCTTAACTTTAGCTTTCAGGGGGAGAAACATACTAGGATAAATTAAGAACATTTACAATGTTTTAAATAGGGAGAAGGGTGCTGTTAAATAATAATGTCAATGCTAACTAGATGTTAACAAATCCTAGTCTTTTAGAAGGCTCGTGACCCTTATTTGAACCAGTGTTCACAAAGGTTGAAACAGTGAGCTTTTATTTAGGCTGAAAGGAAAGCAAAATTATTATTGAAAAATTGGCTGCAATTCTAGGATAAGACACAACTCTTATCTGTCACAAAGAAAGAAGAACCACTTCTATTTTGATCAAAAGACTGAGGGCACTAAGAAACAATTTAACTCCATACGTTATGCATTTGATATAAAATTGAATGTTAAAGTTTCTTCTTTTGGAGTCATTATGTAGTGACACAGTCAAACTCTAGAGAAGAGACCCAGAGAAATAAAAATATGTGCAGTCCTTTGTCCCATGAAATAGATGGGGAAACAGTGGAAACAGTGTCAGATTTTATTTTGGGGGGGCTCCAAAACCACTGCAGATGGTGATTGCAGCCATGAAATTAAAAGACGCTTACTCCTTGGAAGGAAAGTTATGGCCAACCTAGACAGCATATTAAAAAGCAGAGACATTACTTTGCCAACAAAGGTCTGTCTAGTCAAGGCTATGGTTTTTCCAGTAGTCATGTATCGATGTGAGAGTTGGACTATAAAGAAAGCTGAGCACCGAAGAATTGATGCTTTTGAACTGTGGTGTTGGAGAAGACTCTTGAGAGTCCCCTGGACTTCAAGGAGATCCAACCAGTCCATCCTGTAGGAGATCAGTCCTGGGTGTTCATTGGAAGGACTGATGCTGAAGCTGAAACTCCAATACTTTGGCCACTTCATGCGAAGAGTTGACTCACTGGAAAAGACCCTGATGCTGGGAGGGATTGGGGGCAGGAGGAGAAGGGGACAACAGAGGATGAGATGGCTGGATGGCATCACCGACTCGATGGACATGAGTTTGAGTAAGCTCCAGGAGTTGGTGATGGACAGGGAAGCCTGGTGTGCTGCGATTCATGGGGTCGCACAGAGTCGAACACGACTGAGTGACTGAACTGAATGAACTTGTCTGTGAGGCTGCCATCACAGTGTGCTCCCTGAATTCGTCCCAGGTTTGGAGTTCTGTGGGTCAGTTTCTTCTTCCAGTCTGACCCTCCTTGTGGCCTGTCACAGGCATTCGTAAGACACTCTAGGATCGGGGTAGTCTGCAGACAGGAGATAGAGCATTTGTTGCACTGCTGACTAGCATTCCATTGCATGTGTGTATATATTAAGATTCATGTATCCAATCTACCAATGACTGATATCTAGATTGATTCTTTTATTTACTGTTAATGCAAACATGATTCTATTTACTTTTTTTTTTTTATTAGTTGGAGGCTAATTACTTCACAACATTTCAGTGGGTTTTGTCATACATTGATATGAATCAGCCATAGAGTTACACGTATTCCCCATCCTGATCCCCCCTCCCACCTCCCTCTCCACCCGATTCCTCTGGGTCTTCCCAGTGCACCAGGCCCGAGCACTTGCCTCATGCATCCCACCTGGGCTGGTGATCTGTTTCACCATTGATAATATACATGCTGTTCTTTCAAAACATCCCACCCTCACCTTCTCCCACAGAGTTCAAAAGTTTGGTCTGTATTTCTGTGTCTCTTTTTCTTTTTTGCATATAGGGTTATCTTACCATCTTTCTAAATTCCATATATATGTGTTAGTATGCTGTAATGTTCTTTATCTTTCTGGCTTACTTCACTCTGTATAATGGGCTCCAGTTTCATCCATCTCATTAGAACTGATTCAAATGAATTCTTTTTAACGGCTGAGTAATATTCCATGGTGTATATGTACCACAGCTTCCTTATCCATTCATCTGCTGATGGGCATCTAGGCTGCTTCCATGTCCTGGCTATTATAAACAGTGCTGCGATGAACATTGGGGTGCACGTGTCTCTTTCAGATCTGGTTTCCTCAGTGTGTATACCCAGAAGTGGGATTGCTGGGTCATATGGCAGTTCTATTTCCAGTTTTTTAAGAAATCTCCACACTGTTTTCCATAGTGGCTGCACTAGTTTGCACTCCCACCAACAGTGTAAGAGGGTTCCCTTTTCTCCACACACTCTCCAGCATTTATTGTTTGTAGACTTTTGGATAGCAGCCATCCTGACTGGCGTGTAATGGTACCTCATTGTGGTTTTGATTTGCATTTCTCTGATAATGAGTGATGTTGAGCATCTTTTCATGTGTTTGTTCGCCATCTGTATGTCTTCTTTGGAGAAATGTCTGTTTAGTTCTTTGGTCCATTTTTTGATTGGGTCATTGATTTTTCTGGAATTGAGCTTCAGGAGTTGCTTGTATATTTTTGAGATTAATCCTTTGTCTGTTTCTTCATTTGCTATTATTTTCTCCCAATCTGAGGACTGTCTTTTCACCTTACTTATAGTTTCCTTTGTAGTGCAGAAGCTTTTAAGTTTCATTAGGTCCCATTTGTTTATTTTTGCTTTTATTTCCAATATTCTGGGAGATGGGTCATAGAGGATCTTGCTGAGATTTATGTCGCAGAGTGTTTTGCCTATGTTCTCCTCTAGGAGTTTTATAGTTTCTGGTCTTACATTTAGATCTTTAATCCATTTTGAGTTTATTTTTGTGTATGGTGTTAGAAAGTGTTCTAGTTTCATTCTTTTACAAGTGGTTGACCAGTTTTCCCAGCACCACTTGTTAAAGAGGTTGTCTTTTTTCCATTGTATATCCTTGCCTCCTTTGTCAAAGATAAGGTGTCCATAGGTTCATGGATTTATCTCTGGGCTTTCTATTCTGTTCCATTGATCTATATTTCTGTCTTTGTGCCATTACCATACTGTCTTGATGACTGTGGCTTTGTAGTAGAGTCTGAAGTCAGGCAGGTTGATTCCTCCACTTCCATTCTTCTTTCTTAAGATTATTCTATTTAAATGATCATACATGTTTCCTGGGGGCTTCCCTGGTGGCTCATTGGTAAAGAATCCACCTGTCTGTGCAGGAGACATAGGCTCAATCCCTGGGTCAGGAAGAGCTCCTGGAGGAGGAAATAGCAACCCACTCCAGTATTCTTGCCTGAAGAATTCCATGGACAGAGGACACTGGCTGGCTACCATGCAGGGGGTCACAAAAAAGTCAGACATGATTTGCAACTAAACAACAACTGAACAACATGTCTCCTAGTATACATGTACAAGAGTTTTCCATGATATATCTCCAGAAATAGAATAAACTGGTAATTGTACATTATGTCCATATTTATTTTTGGTAGCATTATCTTCTGAAGTTCCTCTGGAGAAGGGAATGGCAACCCACACAACAGTCTTGCCTGGAGAATTCCATGGACAGAGGAGCCTGCAGGGCTGTACTCCATGAGGTCGCAAAGAGTCAGAAACAACTGAGTGACTAACATACTATCTTCTAAACTAGATGGTCAAGTGACCACTTTTGAGCTTTGGATTAGTGTTATATGAAGTTCATAGATTAATTTGGTATAAAATTGAGATCTAAACAATACTGAAATTTTCACATGCCATACATCATATATGTTCTACTTGTACTTTGATTAAGCTTATGATAAAACAAACTAATCCAGTCCATTTTCCTTCAACTTGTGGCAAAGATGTGCATAATTATGAGTCTATCTGTTTCTGAAAATTCTGTGATACTTCTCCTTGAGGGCCAGCAAAGCACCAAGGCTGGACTTTCTCTTCTACTCTCTACTATAAATCATTGTTTTGGAAATTTAAAATTAAGAAAAGATAAGAGTTAAGGATTCATACCTATACGGCACAGTGGATTAGATTTTATTCCAACAGACTTTGGTGATTCAGTTAAAATAACTCTTATAGGAAGCCAGAATAGAAAGAGACACATGTACCCCAATGTTCATTACAGCACTATTTATGATAGCTAGGACATGGAAGCAACCTAGATGTCTATCAGCAGATGAATGGATAAGGAAGTTGTGGTACATATACACAATGGAATATTACTTAGCTATAAAAAGGAATGCATTTGAGTCAGTTCTAATGAGGTGGATGAAAACTGGAGCCTATTATACAGAGTGAAGTAAGTCAGAAAGAGAAATATAAATACAGTATATTAATGCATATATATGGAATGTAGAAAGACAGTTAATGATGATCCTACATGCATGGCAACAAAAGAGGCACAGATGAAAACAACAGGCTTTTGGATTCTTTGGAAGAAGGTGAGTGTGGGATAATTTGAGAGAATAGCACTGAAACATGTATATTACCATATGTAAAATAGATGACCAGTACAAGTTCGATGCATAAAGCAGGGCACTCAAAGCTGGGGCTCTGGGACAACCACACTGATGGACTGGGGAGGAAGGTGGGAGGGGGGTTCAGAATGAGGGGACACATGTGTACCTGTGACTGATTCATGTCGATGTATAGCAACAATCATCAAAATATTGTAAAGTAATTATCCTCCAATTAAAATCAACTTTTAAAAACTCTCATAAAGAAGCTCCTTAGCACTAACCTTACCCAGAACTATTTATTATGCCCCCTGATGTAAAATAATGCTATAAAATACCACTGTCAGTGAAGCAGGTGGTAAGAGATGTGCAGTGTCTGTTTGCATATGTTTATTTTATTTTAAGATGCAGAGCACAGGAACTTGGACATAAGACTTGTTTAGATGTTTGATCAATTTCTAAGTCATCTGCCACTGGGAACATACTGACTTATACAGGTTATCTTCAAGCTTTAAGACACCAATTAATATTTTTTCTTTCCTATGACAAGTGCCTGACTGAAAAATGTTGAAATGTCAATATGAGCACAGCAGAGCAATCATTCACTGATGTAGCTGTCTTTATCTCCTCCTCCTGACACTGGCACAACAGCTGCTGATTTACTTTCTGCCCTTGTTCTTTACCTAAATCCAACAAGCCTAACATAAGTCTCTAACTTTGATCCAAGTAGAAATTGTTCAAGGACAGTGACATCAGCAAGATGTCAGAATAGAAGATTTCAGCCATCATCCCTCCACAGAATATCAATTTTGATAACCTCCCATGGAGAAGAGTGGAGAAATAACTCCAGAAAGAATGAAGAGACAGAACCAAAGCGAAAACAACACCCAGTTGTGGATGTGACTGGTGATGGAAGTGAAGTCCAATGTTGTAAAGAGCAATACTGCATAGGAACCTGGAACGTTAGGTCCATGAATTAAGCTGAATTAGAAGTGGTCAAACAGGAGATGGCAAGAGTGAACATCGACATTTTAGGAATCAGTGAACTAAAATGGACTGCAATGAGCGAATTTAATTCAGATGACCATTATATCTACTACTGTGGGCAAGAATCCCTTAGAAGAAATGGAGTAGCCCTCATAGTCAACAAAAAAGTACTTGGGTGCAATCTTAAAAACGACAGAATGATCTCAGTTCATTTCCAAGGCAAACCATTCAATATCACAGTAATCCAAGTCTATGTCCCAATCAGTAAAGCTGAAGAAGGTGAAATTGAACGGTTCTATGATAACCTACAAGACATTCTCGAACTAACACCCAAAAAAGATGTCCTTTTCATTATAGGGGACTGGAATTCAAAAGTAGGAAGTCAAGAGATACTTAGATTAACAGGCAAGTTCAGCCTTGGAGTACAAAATGAAGAAGGGCAAAGGCTAACAGAGTTTTGCCAAGAGAATGAGAGAAGACTCTACACATGGAAATCACCAGAGGGTCAATACCGAAATCAGACTGATTATACTCTTTGCAGCCAAAGATGGAGAAGCTCTACAGAGTCAGCAAAAACAGGACTGGGAGCTGACTGTGGCTCAGATCATGAGCTGCTTAATGCCAAATTCAGACTTAAATTGAAGAAAGAAGGGAAAGCCACTAGACCATTCAGGTATGACCTAAATCAAATCCCTGATGATTATACAGTGGAAGTGACAAATAGATTCAAGGGATTAGATCTGATAGACAGAGTACCTGAAGAACTATGGATGGAGGTTCATGACATTGTAAAAGAGGCAGGAATCAAGACCATCCCCCCAAAAAAAGAAATGCAGAAAGGCAAAATGATTGTCTGAGGAGGCCTTACAAATAGCTGTGAAAAGAAGGGAAGCTAAAGGCAAAGGACAAAAGGAAAGATATACCCATTTGAATGCAGAGTTCCAAAGAATAGCAAGGAGAGATAAGAAAGCCTTCCTCAGCGATCAATGCAAAGAGATAGAGGAAAACAATAGAATGGGAAAGACTAGAGATCTCTTCAAGAAAATTAGAGATAACAATGGAACATTTCATGCAAAGATGGGCACAATAAATGACATATAAATGGTATGGACCTAACAGAAGCAGAAGATATTAAGAAGAGGTGGCAAGAACACACAGAAGAACTGTACAAAAAAGATCTTCATGACCCAGATAACCACGAAGGTGTGATCACTCACCTAGAGCCAGATATCCTGGAATGTGAAGTCAAGTGAGCCTTAGGAAGCATCGCTATGCACAAAGCTAGTGGAGATGATGGAATTACAGCTGAGCTATTTCAAATTCTAAAAGATGATGCTGTGAAAGTGCTGCACTCAATATGCCAGCAAATTTGGAAAACTCAGCAGTGGCCACAGGACTGGAAAAGGTCAGTTTTCATTCCAATCCCAAAGAAAGGCAATGCCAAAGAAAGTTCAAACTACCCACGATTGCACTCATCTCACGCACTAGCAAAGTAATGCTAAAAATTATCCAAACAAGGCTTCAACAGTATGTGAACCATGAACTTCCAGATGTTCAAGCTGGATTTAGAAAAGGCAGAAGAACCAAAGATTAAATTGCCAACACCTGTTGGATCACAGAAAAAGCAAGAGAGTTCCAGAAAAACATCTACTTTTGTTTTATTGACTATGCCAAAGGCTTTGACTGTGTGGATCGCAACAAACTGTGGAAAATTCTTCAAGAGGTGGGAATACCAGATCATCTTGAGTAATCTGTATGCAGGTCAGGAAGCAACAGTTAGAACTGCACATGGAACTGGTTCCACATTGGGAAAGGAGTATGTCAAGGCTGCATACTGTCACCCTGCTTATTTAACTTACATGCAGAGTACACCATGCAAAATGCCAGGCTGGATGATGCACAAGCTGCAATCAAGATCGCTGGGAGAAATATCAATAACCTCAAAAATGCAGATGACACCACCCTTATGGCAGAAAGTGAAGAGGAACTAAAGAGCCTCTTGATGAAAGTGAAAGAAGAGAGTGAAAAAGTTGGCTTAAGGCTCAACATTGAGAAAACTAAGATCATGGCGTCCAGTCCAATCTCTTCATGGCAAATAGATGTGGAAACAGCAGAAACAGTGACAGACTTTATTTCTGGGGGCTCCAAAATCACTGCATATGGTGACTGCAGCCATGAAAGTAAAAGACACTTGCCCCTTGGAAGTAAAGCTATGACCAACCTAGACAGCATATTAAAAAGCAGAGACATTACTTTGCCAACAAAGGTCCGTCTAGTCAAAGCTATGGTTTTTCAACTAGTTATGTATGGATGTGAGAGTTGGACTATAAAGAAAGCTGAGCACCGAAGAATTGATGCTTTTGAACTGTGGTGTTGGAGAAGACTCTGGAGAGTCCCTTGGACAGCAAGGAGATCCAACCAGTCCATCCTAAAGGAAATCAGTCCTGAATATTCATTGGAAGGACTGATATTGGAGCTGAAACACCAATACTTTGGCCACCTCATGTGAAGGACTGACTCACTTAGAAAAGACCCTGATTCTGGGAAAGACTGAAGGCAGGAGGAGAAGGGGACGACAGAGGATGAGATGATTGGATGGCATCACTGACTGTATGGACATGAATTTGTGTAAACTCTGGGAGTTGGTGATGGACAGGGAAGCCTGGCATGTTGCAGTCCACGGGGTTACAAAGAGTCAGACCTGACTGAGCAACTGAACTGAATCAAAAGACAGAGTGGCTGAATGGATTAAAAAACAAGACCCAAACATAACTGCCTACAAGATATTCCTTTCAGCTTTAAGGACATACATAGGCTGAAAATAAAGGGATAGATAAAGATATTTACTACAAATGATATCCAAAAGATGTCAAAGTTAACTACACTTATATAAGACAATATAGGCTTTAAGTCAATAACTGTAACAAGGGACAAATAAGGGAATTTCCTGGTGGTCAAGTGGTTAAGACTCCATACTTCCACTGCAGGGTCCCAGGTTCAATCCCTGGTTGGGGAACTAAGATCCAGCAAGCTATGAGGTGTGGCCAAAAAGGAAACAAGGAACAAATAAGGAACAAATAAGGTCATTATGTAATGATGAAGGGGTCAATTTATCAGGTATATATAACAACTCTACATATATATTCATCCAACATTGAAGCACCTAAATACATTAAGCAAATACCAACATAACCGAAAGAACAAAAAGCAATGCAATAATATTAGAGGACTTTACTACTTCATTTTCACAACAGTCAGATCAACCAGACAGAAAACAAGGCAACACTGGACTTGAATTATGCTTTGGAACTACATGAGGTAGTAATCATATCATAATATACATGGATATTCAATTTTTACTTGTCAATATTCCCTCAATAAAACTAGGGGGTAAAAAAAGAAATTGTTGGACTTTCCTGATGGTCCAATGGTTAAGAATACACCTTCCAATGCAGGGGACAGAGGTTCAGTCCTGGTTTGGGAAGATCCCATACGCCATGGAGCAACCAAGCCCGTGTGCCACAACTCCTGAGCCCACGTGCTGCAACCACTGAAGCCCGTACACTCGGAGTCCACGCTCTGCAGCAGGAGAACTCACCACACTCAGAAGCCTGTGCACCGAAATGAAGAGCAGTCCCCCCTCGCCCCAACTAGAGAGAGCTGGTGTGCGGCAACAAAGACCCAGTGCAGCCAAATAAATAAAATAATTTTAACAAAGAAAGAAACTGTTCAAGTAGCAAAGTTCAAACTATCTTTTATAGTGTGGTGGAGTTTTCTGAAGCTATTTTCTCATAAATAAGAACAAGGCTTCTGTTTAACAGAGAGGAAAGGTGTTATTTGATCGATTGCACTAAAAGTGAAATTACAGGGAAAGCATGAAATGAGTATGCATGAGTGTGCACGCTCAGTCGTGTCCAGTTCTTTGAGACCCCATGAACTGTAGCTCACCAGGCTCCTCTGTCCATTGAATTTCCAGGCAAGGATACTGGAACAGGTTGTCACTTCCTACTCCAGGGGATCTTTCCAACCCAGGGATCAAATGGGCATCTCTTGTGCCTCCTGCATTGACAGGTGGATTTTTTACCACTGCGCCACCTGGAAAGCCCCTGAAATGAGCAAATGACCAAATATATTTGAGACTCTCTGTGTGTCTGCAATTGTGCTAGGGATCCACTATGAATGAGACAGGCGTAAACTCATCGTCACAAAGCTTACAGCTCCCAGGAAGATAGACAATGAACAAGTGTGAGGAAGGCTGAAAGGCATGTGAGGCACCTTACTGCAGACCTCATAGGAAGTCATAGTTTCTTCTAGCTCTGGGAAGCCCAACTGGCACCTAAAGCTCTCCCATTAGTAAATGTTTAACTTTGAGTCCACAGTAATGAACTCATTGGGCTTATCGGAGGCAAGTCACTTACGTTCTCCCAGTCTCACCTTCTCCTCTCTAAAATAAGGGAAAACGTTTTCTGATCTATGAAACATCTATGCTAATGTTAGATGATCTTACTTCTTCTGTCAGAGGTATACCATTGAGTAAGTTATGGACTATGAAAATGAAAGGATGTATATTTCTCTCAGTCTGAAGTTTTGAAAAGAGAGCTATCAGTTTTGGTATAGGAAGAAATTCTGAGCCTTTGGATGTATGAATGTAGGTGCAAGCATTTCAGCCCTGGTTTTACTATAAGATCATCAGTGGAGCCTTTAAAAAAAGAAAAAAAGTTCTGATATCCAGGTACAGAACCTATAGAGCTGGGTCCCAGGCAATCATATTTTTCAAAATGTGTCTAAATAATTCCAGCCAGAGTTGAAAAATCTGTGCCATTTATTAATAGAAGCCTTCATCTGTGATCGAGGGCTTTCATGTTTTCTACCAGCATCCAGGAAACTGTGGCTGGCTAACTTGTCAGTTTGCAGTCATGGTGAAATATCAGACCCTGGCAGTTCTTGACAAGATGCTAAAGGGAAGACTTTTGTTTATTTCAGATGTTTCCTTTCAGTGGCTAGAGCCCTGCCTCTACTGGCTACACCTAAACAGGAAGACGGGGCCATGGTCCCCATCTTGGTCCATCTTCATCTGTTTCTCTTTCCTGCTATGTCTTATCTCCCCCATCGTGCCCACAATAGGTGGAGAAATATATCTACTTTTTGAGTTCACTTAGCAGGCTCATTTAGCCCCAGCAACAAATGACCTGTTTCACACTGGCTTCTGTCTATAACAAAGGTGAGATTTGGGCTTCTAACTATCCTTTCTATATTACTCACAGCACAGCAAGCAGATTGGCCTCCCAGTCCCATGGGGGCAACACAGAACAACCTAAGTGGATATTGTGTATGAGGTGGATTTGTGTCACAGCTGAAAACCCCCAAGTTTTGAAACCTCCATTTTTAGAATAATGAGCTGCAAGCAAACTTGCATGTCCTTTGCCCCAGAGATATTATCTTCATTATATTAGTTAAGAAACAAATTCACTATCTCCTCCAGAGGTAATACTAATTCTATTTTCCAAGGCTATTGAGTATACAGCTGTCCTTGAAAAGAACAGTCTGGCATAAAGGCTGTCAGGGTCTCTGTCCACAAGACATGTGGAAATGTGAGAGCACCTTGGAGAATTCTCTCTCAAAACATCTGTGGATGGTTATATTCATTCTGATTTAAACCTAACCCTGCAAGGTAAAGCTTGAGGTAAGTCCATGACCATTATGGTAGCTTTTAAAATTTTACAGTTTGGATCAACTTGATGTTTGGCAGCCTCTAACCTAAGATACATCTCTTATAACTGTCAAAGGTCAATTTGCCTTGGAAGCAGACTCTAACATGGAGCTTGGGATGCAGGATGCTTTTTAAGGGGTGCCCTTGGGACCTACCACCTATGGAAGGGAAGGGAAGAAAAGGGAAGGAAGCAGAAATGCAAAAACAACCAGAGCCTTGGCTGACCCAACCAGGAGCTCTAGAGCCAAAATGGCCCTTCAGAGTTGTCCCCAGTTGTGTTAAAGTGGCAAGACCTTTCTATCAAGGTTGCATCTTATTTTAGTGGGGGAAGGGGACTACATGGTGGTCAAGATGCTGGTGGGGAAAGGGAATGTGGTCACCCATGTTACCATCTATCCCGCTGGCATCTGCTGAGATATGCTTGTGTCCCCTTGGTCTTCAGGGCTTCCCAGGTGGCACAGCGGTAAAGAATCCGCCTGCCAATGCAGAAGACATGGGTTTGATCCCTGGGTTGGGAAGATCCCCTAGAGGAGGAAATGGATACCTGCTCCAGTATTCTTGCCTGGGAAATCCCATGGATAGAGGAGTCTGGCAGGCTACAATCCATAGGGTCACACCCACCTTGGTCTTCAGTCATTTGTCCATATAGGCATGCAGGATGCCTCATCTCTCCTTCAAGTGTCTTTCCAGGGGCCCTAGTTCTCAACACGTCTTTCAACTGCTCTTGATTGCAAACAGAACATTCTATTATTCTTGCAGCATCTGCCCAGACATTTCATGTAGCCTTTTTTTAAAAAACAAACAAACAAACAAAACCCTGGGGTTTTGCCACTTTACATGGTTCTACCTGGGAGAGTAGGGCAAAGACACCTCTGCTCTCAGATGCCTCAAGTCTATCTTGTGGTTTCCATCCTTCCCTTTTGTCAAACTGTCCTTCAGGAAGGTGCAGGCATAGGACTTAGACAGATGCTTCCCATTCCAGGGAACACATCCATCATCAGTACTCAAGCTATATTTTCAGTCACGTCCTGAGGATTCTTTCATTAAAAATTTTTTTGTTGAGATACAATTTACATATATTAAAGTGCACAAATCATAAGTATACAGTTTAATAAGATTTGACGAATGTTTATAATTGTGTAACTCACACCTGGGGCTTCCCTGGTGGCTCAGATGGTAAAGAATCTGCCTGCAATGCAGGAGACCCAGTTTCAACCCCTGAGTGAGAAAGATCCTCTGGAGGAGGGCATGGCAACCCCGCACAGTATTCTTGCCTGGGAAATCCCATGGACAGAGGAGCCTGGAGGGCTATAGTCCATGGGTCACAAAGAGTTGCACGACTAAGTACCTAACACTTTCACTTTCAACTCACATCTATATTGAGATATAGAACATTTCAATCGCCCCCAGAAAATTCCCTCATGCCCCTTTACAATCAAACCCCTGGGGACTTCCCTGATGGCCCAGTGGCTAAGACTCTGTGCTCCCAATGCAGGGGACCCAGGTTCAATCACTGGTTGGAAAACTAGATCCCACATGGCACAACTAAGAGTTCACATGGCACAACTAAAGATCCCACATGCTGCAACAAAGATCAAAGATCCCACGTGACACAACTAAGAACCATCACAGCCAAATAAGTAAATAAAAATAAAAATTAAGAAAAAAATCCGCACCCTAATCACTTTTCTGATTTTTAACAGATGAATTAGTCTTAGCCTGATTTGGAATGTCATATCAATGGAATCATACAGCATACACTCTTGTGTCTGCCCTTTTTTCCCCCACTCAACAGCAGGTCTTTAAGATCCCAGGAATATTTTTAATTTCACCCTTAAATCATCATGGTCTACCTACTCCTTGAGGTCCTTGAAAGCTTAGGGCTCTGTAGTCAAAAGCCTGAATTTTTGAAATTCAAAAGCTTTTTCTATGCTCTTTTGCTATATCATATCTTTCCTTTGACAAACATTCATCTATTTAAGCAGGAAAAGGTCAACAAGTACCAGAAAATGTAGAGGGAATCTGCCAATAGCTCCAAGTACTACCCCATCACAGAGTCAAGAGTAGATTAAGGATTTCAATCCAGGGCTCTCTGACCCTGGAACATCCACTCTTAACAAAGGTTAAGGTTTTCATGTAAGATTTAAAGAACTGGTTGCTGAGAAGAAAGAAAATGGAGAGTTATTTTGAAATATGAGTTACTATTAATATTTACTAGAGACAAGTGGCAAAAAAAAAAAAGCATTCCAGACTAAAGCCTTAGGAATATAAGCTAGCACTAGTACAATTCAATGAGCACTAAATAAAGAAATTAAGAATCCGCAGTGGACTTCCCTGATGGTTAAGAATCTGCCTGCCAATGCAGGCAACACATGTCTAGACCTCATGCTCCACAAGAGAAGCCACCACAATCAGAAGCCCACAAACCAACTAGAGGAAGTCTGCATGCAGCAAAGAAGACCCAGCACAACCAAAATATAAAATAAAATAAAAATGAATCAGGATCACCAGCCTAGGTAGGATGCATGAGACAAGTGCTCAGGGCTGGTGCACTAGGAAGACCCAGAGGGATGGGATGGGGAGGGAGGCGGGAGGGGGGTTCAGGATGGGGAACACAAGTAAATCCATGGCTGATTCATGTCAATGTATGGCAAAAACCACTACAATATTGTAAAGTAATGAGCCTCCAACGAATAAAAATAAATGGAAAAAAAATATTATCTGGAAAAAAAGAAGAATCAGTAGTGAAGATTCTCATAGGTGAGATCAAGCCTTCTGAAACATATCCTTGATTAAAAAGAAACAGCTGAACTGAGAAGAAGCATGGCAGAATAAAATAAGCTCCTTTCCCTCGTGGTTTGTAGGATTAGTTGAGTTAGACTCTGCCACTAACTAGTTGTGCAGCTTTGGACAATTCTTATTTTTCTGAGGCTCAGTCACCGCAATGGTAAAATGAGAGGATTACAGTAGTCACTAAGCTTCCTTATAACTCAAAATCACAATAAATCAAGCATTTGTAGTACTCAGTAAATGAGCAAAACAGTATTTGTATAACCCAAATTTCTTTGTCAAAGATGCAGGATGTGCTGCTGAGTCAACCACACGAAGGCTTATAGCTGTGTTTTCTGCTTCCATAAGAAATGACATATTCACTTTGGGTCCACCGCATAAGCATGATACAAAAAGAGAAGAAAATGGCTTCAACGTGTTTTTATGTGTTTATTAGGTAGCACTAGCAATGAAGTCAAAGAAATAGAGCTATGGCTATCTTGTCTGGAAGTATATAAATGTGACTTTTAAAATAAATTCAAATTTGGTGCAGGAAAAGAAAACGGTGGTTTGCAGTGTCAGGGAATGGTCCAATTCTTCCAAAGCACATGGATGCAGCCTAGGCTGACTTCTAGGGTATAACCTAGAGGTTATATAAATGAGAATATAATGGCTTTCAGACTGTAATACTAACAAGTCAATTTGTACCCAGAACTTCTCTACTGTATTTTAGAACATTTCACATATACCATATTACAATAAATCTTAAGTGGTAAAGCTGGGGGTCTTATTGTCCCCAGTGAAGATAAGTAACTCATCCAAGGTCAGCAAACTAATTAGTTGAAAGTTTCAGCTATTATACATGGGCATTTACTTGGATATCATTTCAGGATTCATTTTTATGTGCCTTACTGCTTCTGAATTTAGTTCACAATTTTTGTCTGTTCTGTTTGTTCAATCATAAGAGTGTTTAACAGAAGTGTTTTTAGTTTTTGAAACTGTCCAAGTTTAAAGATCTTCCATAAGAAGAATTATGGTGAAGGTGCAGAAATAGTTCTGCTTTAAGGAGTCTCAGGGAAAAAATGGCTGGAGGGCTGGGTGCAGTGCTTCTGCGCACTGGCCCGGTGAGCTGAGGTACTCCAGTTTGAAGCGCTAGGGACAAGGCCCCTGTACCCTACAAGCAAGTATAACTAGACTAAGCACAAAGGAAAAGAAAAAAAGGAGGGGAAAACTTCCCAAGAGTGACCGCGATGGCACAGTAGAGAGACCCTGGGCTCACCTCCTCTCATAAGCACACCAGAACTGCTGTCCCTGAGCTGCTCCAGGTCTTCCCTCGAAAATCAACCCCCACCTTTAGCCAGAGTCCTCGCTCAAAACCTGCCACGCCCCTGCCACCCCCTTTAGCAGAGGACGGGGAGGCCTGGCGTGCTGCAATTCATGGGGTCGCAAAGAGTCGGACACCACTGAGCGACTGAACTGAACTGAACTGGACATAAATCTTTAAGTTAAACAGTCTAGAGATAAGAAAGGAAGCTACAAGCAAAAAAAGCCAAAAACCAGATGAAACCAGGTGAACCAATATGGCAAGGAATCTGACCTCCAACAGACTCTGAGTCTCATTATACACTAATTTGATTACACTGGGCTTCCCTGGTGGCTCAGAGGGTAAAGAGTTTGCCTGCAGTGTGGGAGACCTGGGTTCGACCCCTGGGTCGGAAAGATTCCCCAGAGAAGGAAATGGCAACCCACTCCAGTGTTCTTGCCTGGAGAATTCCATGGATGGAGGAGCCTGGCAGACTACAGTCCATGGGGTTGCAAAGAGTTGGACACAACTGAGCAATTTCACTTTGATTACATTAGCACTTTAAATGACACACCCACCAGCAGTCATGACCAGACATTAAGGGTCAAAAAAGGATAAAGAGGTGACACTCCACTCCCTTGAAAAAGCCCTGCCCCTCCCCCAGTAAAATAATGCACATGCCTCCCCATTATTAATCTCACTCCTCCTCCCTTTGTCTTTACTCTTTAAAATCAAGTCCCTCTCACCAGGTAGGTAAGAAGTTGTTCTGTGAACTTAGTTCCCCTCCTCCATTCTCTGGCCACTGAAAAAACTTCTGTGCTGACCTCAGCATCGTTTTTTCACCTACTTGAACCCAAACAGAAAAAAGACCCGACCCCCGCTGAGGCAGAGAGGCTTGGCTGTGCTAGGGCTCAAGCAGGGTCCAGATGACTCAATTTGATAACAAAATCACAACTCTCTGGAGAACAACCATTGATGAAAAAGACTGGAAACTACCATATGAAGAAGGAAGGGCAGACTTGAGATATAATCAAATCCCATTACCACCAGCCCCCATGAGTGACCCACAAACTGGAGAATAACTGTCCTGCAGAGGTTGTCGCACAGGAGAGATCTGAGCCCCACATCAGGTTCCCCAGCCTGGAAGATGAGCCCTGAAAGAAGCTGGCCCTGAAGGTCAGCAGTGCCTAACAGCAGGAGTCCCACAGGACTGGGGGAAACAGAGATTCCACTTTTAAAGGGTCACACACAATCTCCCATGCTCTGGGACCCAGGGCAAAAGCAGTAATTTGATAGGAGCCTAGGCCAGACCTACATGCCTTTTTCTCCCAGATCCTAAAGAATCTATCAAAGAGAGGTCTCCAAAACCCAGTGAGGTATGGAGTGGCAGGAACCTTCATCAGAAAGAACTTTACCAGTGTTCTTTGCTCTGACACGCCGGCAGCTAGAAGCAGACAAACCTTCACTCCAGGCAGTCTCTTCCCAGCAAATGTCATCTCCTGCTTTCAAAATAAAGGTCAAATCTGGGGCTCCTGACCCAATTCCCTCCTCCCTTGACCGTGAGCCCACAGGTGAGACTTCCCTGGGATAACATCCAAACCTGAACAGAGCAACTCATCTAAAATGGTTCGCGGTAATAAAACAGCACCCAAAGGAGAGAGAGAAAAAGAGAGACAGAGAGTGTATGTGTGTGTCTGTGTGCTCAACTGTGTCTGATTCTTTGCAACCTCATGGACTGTAGCCCTCTAGGCTCCTCTGTCCATGGGATTTTCCAGGCAAGAACACTGGAGTGGGTTGCCATTTCCTTCTCCAGGGGATCTTCCCAACCCACGGAATTCAGAAATTAGTGGGTTGCCATTTCCTAGTCCTAAAGAACCATATGGAAACATCTAAAGTTCCAAAACAGACATTATTCTAGGTCTGCATGACAAACTTCAGGGAAGACTTCACTAGTTACTGAAATAAGGCAGACCAGCTGGTTCACCTTTGGGAGCACAGGCTTCCTCAAGAGACAGATCAGCAATTCTCGTCTAAAAACTTTAAGGCATTCCAACTTCAGGATTGTTCTCACGATAATTCCCCAATGTGGGGACCAAAGTGTAACTACTTTTCAGAGTCAAACAGATTTATTGACAAGTCAGTCAATCCAGAAGAGAGAAAAAAATCAGGGATTGACATGGTCGGGGGAGAACGCCTTCCAGTCTACTTCAAAACCAGTATCTAAAGGATTTTATGAGACAGAAAGTTTTCCATAAAATATTATTGGGGGGGGCTGTTATATTCTTTGTATAATAGAAAATAAATGCTTCCCCAGCTATGATCTGCCTGGGGAAATAGTGAATGGAGAATGAGAGGGAATTTTCTTTTTCTTTTTTTGCACTGAGTCTTCGTTGCTATGCGAGGGCTTTCTCTAGCTGCAGCGAGCAGGGCCTACTGTGTAGTTGCAGAGTGGGCTGCTCATCACAGTGGCTCCTCTTGTTGCAGAGCACAGGCTCTAGGCTCATAGGTTCAGTAGTTGTGGCGCATGGGCTTAGCAGCCCTGTGGCATGTGGGATCTTCCTAGACCAGGGATCAAACCCGTGTCCCCTGCAGATTCCTATCCACTGTACCACCAGGGAAGTCCAAGGGGGAATGTTGATATTTATTAGCCATTTGGTATCATGGGAAAAGCACTGAATTCAGGAATTAGAAGAGCTGCATTATCACAAATTAATAATGAGATAATTCACTTAGCCCAGTGGAGCTCCAACTTTAGTGGGCCCTGGGGGTTCTGATTCACTAGGTCTGGGGTGTGAGTCTGCATCTCTAACAAGCTCCCAGGTGATACTGGTGCTGCTGGTCTGGGGCCACACTTTGAGGAGAAAGGAAGTCTCTGACAAGACTCTCCTTATTTTCGAAAGGAGTCTACTGTGTTAGAGGATTACTCACGTCTCTTCTAGCGCCATAAAATTTCTCTGAGATTTGATTTTGTTCGACTCGCCCCGCTCAAAGTGTCAGCAATTTTTCTTTCTAATGGAGATGGCTAATGGTAAGGCATAAATTAAATCACCAAGGGAGCAGCTGTCTTAGGGAAAATTTGTTGCTATAGAGGTGTTAGCTATTAGCAACAGGTGCCTACTTAAATATTTTACATTCAATTTTATGTTCAGTCTCCTAAGTGAAATGAAAAAATTCCTCTGGAAGACTTGAGTTTGAGTTTTAACTCTGCCACTTAGCAACCCTGTGACTTTAACCTTTCTTGGTTTCCTCATGTGTAAAATGGGGAAACCAATTGCAAATCCTTCATATATTCACTGATTTATGAGAATAAACCCACTGATGTCAGTTGGGGAACTCTGACACTGGACACGTTTCTTGTCCCTGCTTTAAGACACACCTTGGTAAAGCGACAGGCACCGTTTGTTTTCGGCATTCTCTCACTTCCCTTCTGCGTCCAGTCCTCATGTTCTGCCACTTCTTTTCTTATCCTTCTAATGTCCAGTGTCCTTTGTGCTCTTTCGGTCACTTAAAAAAACCCTTTATTGTGTATGAATAACATACCAAAAACTGTAGATATTTAATATGTACAACTTAATGAGTTTGGAGATATGTATACACCCATGAAACCAGCATCATAATCTATGCCATAAACATATCAATAACCTCAAGAAGCTTTCTCCTGCCTTCATTATTATTTTTTTGTGATAAGAACACGTAACATGAGATGCACCCTCTTAGTATAGTTTTAAGTACACAATATAGTATTTTTAGCTACGGGCACAGTGCTGTACAGTAGATTTCTAGGATTTATTCACCTTGTGTAAACAAAACTTTGTGCTCTCTCATTATATCTCCCCTTACCCCCTTCCCTTCAGCCCCTGGCAATCACCATTCTGCTTTCTGCTTCTATGAATGTGACTAGATTCCTCATAGGAGTGGTCTCACGTAGCATTTTTCCTTCTATGTCTAGCTAATTTCACTTAGCATGATGTCCTCCACGTTGATTCATGTTGCACCAAATGGCAAGATTTCCTTCTCTTTTAAAACTGAATAATATTCCATTGTAGGTATATAGCGTATTTTTTAACCCCTTCATCTATCAATGGACATTCAGGTTATTATCACATCTTGGCAACTGTGAAAAATTCTACAATGAACATGGGAGTGCAGATATCTCTTTGGGATAGTGACTTTACTTCCTTTAGATATTATACCAGAAGTGGGACTGCTGGATCATATCGTAGCTCTATTTTAAATTTTTTGAGGAAACTCCATGGTGTTTTTCATAATGACTGTACTAATTTACATTTCCAACAATAGTATACAAGCATTCCCTTTTCCCCACATCCACACCAAACTTGTTATATGTAATAATATAACATATTTTGATAACAGTCATTCTAACTCTGTGGGAGGTGATATCTCATTGTGGTTTTGATTTATATTTCCCTGATGATTAGTGATACTGAGCACTTTTTCGTATGTCTTCTTTAGAGAAATGTATATTCAGTTTTCTTGCTCATTTTAAAATGAATTTTTTATTTAACTTTTTTTTGCCATTGTGTTGTAGGCATTCTTAATATATTTTGAAAACTAACCATTCATCAGATATATGGTTTGCAAAAGTTTTTCTCATTCTGTAGGTTGCCTTTTCATTTTGGTGTTGGTTCCCTTGCTGTACAGAAGTTCTTAATTTGATGTGATCTTATTTATTTTTGTTTTTTTTGCCTGTATTAGTAGGTATTTGTGATATTGTGATATTGTGATACCGCTTCCCAGGTGGCGCAGTGGTAAAGAATCTGCCTGCCAATGCAGGAGACACAAGAGACATGGGTTTGATTCCTGGGTCGGGAAGATCCCCTGGAGGAGGAAATGGCAACCCACTCCAGTATTCTTGCTTGGAAAATCCCATGGACAGAGGAGCTTGGTGGGCTACAATCTATTGGGTAGCAAAGAGTCAGACACAACTGAGCAACTGAGTGATATTGTGATTTAGAAGAAATATAGATTCATTCAGATGGCCAAAATATATCTCCCATATATTTTTGGTCTTCATCCACAGCTCAAAGTTTCCAAAACCCTTGGACTTTCCTAAGTGATGAGAACAACAAAGGTCTTTTGTTATGTTAGTGAGGTGGGGACTAGTTGCCAGTGGAGCCAACCCTTAACTCTAGGATTCCCAGGTGGTTAAGGTAAAGAATCTGTCCGCAATGCTGGAGACCCAGGTTTGATCCCTGGGTCAGGAAAAGGGAACGGCAACCGACTGCAATATTCTTGCCTCTCAAATGCCATGGACAGAGGAGCCTGGTGGACTACAGTCCGTGGGGTCGCAGAGTCAGACACGACTGAGAAACTAACACTTTCACTTCCCTTGACCCTAAGGGAGGGGAGAAGGATTGGAGGTTGAATCAATCCACAGTGGCTAATGATTTAATCAACTGTGACAATGTAATGAACCCTCCATTAAAACCCAATAAAGGATGGGGCTCTGAGAGGGTCTATTTTGGTGAACACATGGAACTGTTGGAAGAGTAGCACCTGGAGAGGAAATTCCACTCATTCCTACATATTTTGTGTGTCCTATGTCAAGGTCACAGGTGTGGAGCCCTGTACCAGGGTCACAGAGCAAAAATCTCTGCAATTGACCAAGCCCCATGGCAACTGTTACCATGAGCCTCTGGATCTAAACTGGCCAGTTTTCTGACTCCACATTAGGTAAAATTCTGACAAAATGTGGTCCACTGGAGAAGGGAATGGCAAATCACTTCAGCATTCTTGCCTTGAGAACCCCATGAACAGTATGAAAAGGCAAAAAGATATGACACTGAAGAATGAACCCCCAGGTCAGTAGCTGCCAAATATGATACTGGAGAAAAGTGGAGAAATAGCTCCATAAGAATGAAGAGACTGAGCCAAAGCAAAAACAATGCCCAGTTGTGAATATGACTGGTGATGGAAGTAAAGTCCAATGCTGTAAACAACAATATCGCATAGGAGCCTGGAATGTTAGGCCCATGAATCAAGGTAAATTGGAAGTGGTGAAATAGGAGGTGGCAAGGGTGAACACTGATATCTCAGGAATCAGGCAACTAACATGGACGGGAGTGGGCGAATTTAATTCAGATGACCATTATATCTACTACTGTGGGCAACAATCCCTTAGAAGAAATGGAGTAGCCCTCATAGTCAACAAGAGAGTCCAAAATACAGTACTCGAGTGCAATCTCAAAAATGACAGAATGATCTCAGTTCAATTCCAAGGTAAACCATTTCACATCACAGTTATCCAAGTCTATGCTCCAACTACTAATGCCCAAGAAGATGAAGTTGTATGGCTCTATGAAGACCTACAAGACCTTCTAAAACTAATACCAAAAAAAGATGTCCTTTTTCATCAGAGGGGACTGGAATGCAAAAGTAGGAAGTCAAGAGATATCTGGAGTAACAGGTAAGTCTGGCCTTGGAGTACAAAATGAAGCAGGGCAAAGGCTAATCAAGTTTTGCCAAGAGAATACACTGGTCATAGCAAACACCCTCTTCCAAAAACAAAGGAGATGACTCTACACATGGATGGTCAATACCGAAATCAGAGCATATTCTTTGCAGCCAAAGATGGAAATGCTCTATACAGTCAACAAAAACAAGACTGGGAGCTAACTGTGGTTCAGATCATGAACTCCTTATTGCAAAATTCAGACTTATATTGAAGAAAGTAGGGAAAATCCTAGGCCATTCAGATATGACATAAATCAAAGCCCTTATGATTATACAGAAGTGACAATATATTCAAGGAATTAGATATGACAGAGTGCCTGAAGAACTATGGACAAAGGTTTGTAACACTGTATAAGAGGTGGTAACCAAAACTATGCCAAGAAAAAGAAATGCAACAAGGCAAAATGATTGCCAGAGGAGGCCTTACAAAGAGCTGATAAAAGAAGAGATGTGAAAGGCAAAGGAGAAAAGGAAAGATATATCCATCTGAATGCACGGTTACAAAGAATAGCAAGGAGAGATAAGAAAACCTTCTTAAGTGAACAATGCAAAAGAACAGAGGAAAAAAATTGAATGGGAAAGACTAGAGATCTCTTCAAGAAAACTAGAGATACCAAGGGAACATTTCACGCAAAGATAGGCTCAATAAGGGACAGAAATGGCATGGACCTAACAGAAGCACAAGATACTAAGCAGAGATGGCAAGAATACACAGAACTGTACAAAAAGATCTTAATGACCCAGATAACCATGATGGTGTGATCACCTAGAGCCAGATATCCTGGAGTGTGAAGTCAAGTGGGCCTTAGGAAGCATCACTACAAAGCCGGTGGAGGTGATGGAATTCTAGCTGAGTTATTTCAAATCCTAAAAGATGATGCTGTTAAAGTGCTGCACTCAATATGTCAGCAAATCTGGAAAACAGCAGTGGTGACAGGACTAGAAAAAGTCAGTGTTTATTCCAATCCCAAAGAAAGGCAATGCCAACGAATGTTCAAACTACCACACAATTGCACTTATTTCAAATGCTAGCAAGGTAATGCTCCAAATCCTGCAAACTAAGCTTCAATACTACATGAATAGAGAACTTCCAGATGTATAAACTGGATTTAGAAAAAGCAGAGGAACTAGAGATCAAATTGCCAACACCCATTGGATCATAGAAAAAGCAAGGAAATTCCAGAAGAAAACATCTACTTCTGCTTTATTGACTATGCTAAAGCCTTTGACTGTGTGGATCACAACAAACTGTGGAAAATGCTTAAAGAGATGGGAATACCAAACCACCTTACCTGTCTCCTGAGAAACCTATATGCGGGTCAAGCAGCAACAGTTAGAACCATAAATGGAACAATGGACTGGCTCAAAATTGGGAAAGGAGTGCATCAAGGCTATATATTGTCACCCTGCTTATTTAACTTACATGCAGAGTACATCATTCAAAGTGCCAGGCTGGATGAAGCTCAAGCTGAAATCAAGATTGCTGGGAGAAATATCAACAACCTCAGATATGCAGATGACACCACCCTTATGGCAGAAAGCAAAGAGGAACTCAAAAGCCTCTTCATGAAAGTGAAAGAGGAAAGTGAAAAAGCTGGCTTAAAATTCAACATTCAAAACACAAAGATCATGGTATCCGGTCCCATCACTTCATGGCAAACAGATTGTGGAAAAAATGGAAACAGTAACAGACTATTTTCTTGGGCTCCAAAATCACTGCAGACGGTGAGTGCAGCCATGAAATTAAAAGACGCTTAAAAAAATAAAAACAAAAACACTTGCTCCTTGGAAGAGAAGCTATGACAAACCTAGACAGTGTATTAAAAAGCAGAGACATCACTTTCCTGACAATGGTCCATATAGCTGCTGCTGCTAAGTCGCTTCAGTCGTGTCTGACTCTGTGCGACCCCAGAGACAGCAGCCCACCAGGCTCCCCCGTCCCTGGGATTCTCCAGGCAAGAAGACTGGAGTGGGTTGCCATTTTCTTCCCCAGTTCATACAGTTAAAGGTATGGTTTTTCTAGTAGTCACGTACGGATGTGAGAGTTGGACCATAAAGAAGGCTGAGCACCAAACAATTGATGCTTTTGAACTGTGGTGCTAGAGAAGACTCTTGAGAGTCCCTTGGACAGCAAGATCAAAGAAATCAATTCTAAAGAAAATCAGTGCTAAATATTCATTGAAGGACTGATGCTGAAGCTCCAATACTTTGGCCACCTGATTTGAAGAGCCAACTCACTGGAAAAGACCCTGATGCTGGGAAAGATTGAGGGCAGGAGGAGAAGGGGTGACAGAGGATGAGATGGTTGGGTGGCATCATTGACTCAAGAGACAGGAGCTTGTGCAAACTCTGGGAGATGGTGATGAACAGAGAAGCCTGGCATGCTGCAGTCCATTGGGTTGCAAAGAGTCAGACACAACTGAGCAAATGAACAACGCCACCACCCACCTACAGCATCCTAACCAATACCACCATTCCAGTAGGAATTTTCTCTGACATGAGGCTATAAAAATTATCTACTAGCCTGAGAAAGGGTTCAGTTCTCCCTTGAGCCAGCCCGCTGTTCTAACAGCTTCTCCCACTCCAATAAACTTTATTCTCCTCTCATTCGGTCTCATTTCTGGAAATTCTTTCCAACCTGTGCAGAGACCGTGACAGCTTGCCCTATATCTCTCTTCCACCTCACTGTTCTTGAGTTATATCGTTTTGTAATAAAATGTTGATCTATTAGGTAAAATGTTCCTGTGAGTGCTATGAGTCACTTTAGCAAATTAGTTGAATCAGAGGAGGGGTCATGGGAACCTGTGATTTATGGTCAGTTGGTCAGAAGTGCAACCTGGACTTGCTATTGGCATCCTGAGATGGAGGGGTTCATTGAAACATCCAATCTATAGCCAGTTGATCAGAAGCACAGAAGTCAGTGAATGCAGAAACAAAAAGCAGTCAAGAAAGGAAAGTAATGATACTGTTAGGGGAACCACTGACTGAAACCACACACCCTGGCCAGGCACGACAGCAACCACTGCATGAGTTATCTTACAACAGGAGGTCCTGTTGTAAGAACTAATTAGAACTAATTAGCTACCACCAACCGGAAGACTTCGGGAAAGGTCAAATGGAGTGAGGAGACGCCAGTGCATGTGTCCTGCCAACCTCATAGAATCCTTCTTACTGGAATCCATCTTGGCTGAATGATGTGTGTGCCACCAAGAAGGACCCCGAGTCAGAGTGATTGACCAGAAACAACCTGAAAACTCACTCCATCACCATAAAAGCCAAGTGAGCCACTGGCAGAGCAGTTCCCTTGGGTTCCCTGACCCTGTTGCTCTCTGCCGGGCACCCCTTCCCAAAAAAGTCTCTTGCTTTATCAGCACGTGTCTCCTCAGAAAATTCATTTCTGAGTGTTAGAAAAGAGCCCTCTCTCGGGCTCTGGAAGGGATCCCCCTTTCCTGCAACCATAGCTTAAACAAATGTTCAGCAGTAAAACAGGGTCCTAGTTCTGCCTCAAAGAATATACACATACCATTGAGTTGTGCTGCAGAAATGAAGACCTGCCTCCCCAGGTGGCAGACTGTGACCACATGCTAACCACAAGCGTGCAGATCACAAACTAGTGAGAACCAGAAGGGTGTTAACTTCACCACCAACCAATAAGAACAAAGTCTATGAGCTGCAACCTGAACCTCAAATATGTTGCCTTAAAAAACCCTTTCCTAGAGGGGCAAGGTAGGAGTAGGGGATTAAGGGGTATAAACTACTCTATAAAATACATAAGCTACTAGGGTACACTGTGCAACACAGGGAACACAGCCAGTATTTTATAACTATAAATGGAGTCAAATTCTTAAAAATTATGAACCATTATGGTGTACACCTGGAACTTATATAATATTGCAAATCAACCATATCAAATAAATAAATAAATACAAACCTTTCCCTGGAAGCCATTGGAGTGTCTGGGTGTTTTGAGCACTGGCTGCCTGTTCTTCGCCACAATCTGGTGTCATTAGATTGGCTTTGCTGTGTGGTGGACGAGTGGAATCCATCTTGGCTGAATCAGCCAAGTTCAGTTCAGTAACACCACCTAGGTGAAGATGTATAAAACTGAAACATTTAGCAGGCTCCTTTTAGTTGCTGAGGAATCAAAGAAATGCTTTTCTTAGAATCAGCCATAATTCAAAATGGAACAATTACATAGTGTTTTCAAGAAAATGGTGCTATATAGGTGATCTTGTCATTACCAGACTTTATCACCCATATAAACATGGAAAATAAGCAGTGAGCAAAGGGGCAAATGTGACTTTACAGAAAAGTGTTTTTTGCTTTCATACTAGGCCCTCTCCTCCTGAGGGAATTTAATGCAAGTAGATCTGATTGGAAAAATGCAGACCCACTGCTCCTGTCATTCATTCAGTGATGATTCAAAGTAATCCTCGACAACCTGAGTTTTCAAAATAAGTGGTGACCAAAAACCTACTATCCGCAGGCTTTTTCGTGTATTAAAATTTCATTTTCTAAGTTTCAAATCAAAGAAGAATCCAGAGACAGTGATTTTTAAGGTTTCAGGAACAACTACGTTTTTTTTTTTAAGTCACTCAGTTTTTGAGATTTTATTACATTAGTTCTAGAGAACAAATACACCCTTTCTCAGGACTCGGTAAATATGCTGAATTGCTTTGTAAACACACAAGTCACACATTTTCAGCAAGCAGATTATAATTATAAAGCAATACAAAGAAAAGGCTATGGCATACTTTATTCAAGCAAGGATTTAAAGTAGGTACTAAATGGGCACCAGGAAATGGAATGGGCGAGGTAGGGAATGTTGCAGTTTTTGGTTGCAATTTAAGGGTAAGAACAAATTTGCTAAGAGGGGAAAGCAATACAGCCTGTGAGGATCAATTAAGTTGAAGTTGGAGAGTAAGCACTTCAAGATCACGAATATCTTAAACTGAAGAACAGACTCCTCTAACTGGGAATGATGACCCTTTACACTAAAATTCCTGAAGTCAAGGTGTCCTAAACATAACTATGAGGAGGAAGGAATCTATATAACCTGGCACAGTAACGCAGTGAACCCTGCATTTGGTAACATTACATCTATCACAACTAGATTATACTAATACATGGGCAAGGAAATGACCTCTAGTAAAAGAGCGGAAGCTCTGCAATTAACAAACAGACTTGATGGAAAATATAGTCAGGAACAACATCATTAGCTATGTGCTTCATAATCTTGTAAATATTTTTTTCAATGATATGACTTTATTATTTTAGTATTTACTTGCAATAATTATAAAACTTATAGAAACTTTTTACTTCCTTCCATAGAAAAGGAAGCAAAAGACTAGGGAGTCAGATATATTTTTTATTTTTCTTTTTTCCTTTGGAACTGTATCATCTGAAGGTGGTTGACTATACTGAACTCAAAAAATTAAATACAATTTCTGCCAATTGTGTACAGGATAGAGATGTGGAATTTGGATAAGTTTCACAGATATATAGACAATCTGTCCTCTGGTCTAAGCAGTTTATAATGACTGTTAGATCAGAAATTCATAAAACAGAATACTAAAATAACAATTCAGTTTTTTCCTTTTGAAAAAAATATGCCTTACTCATTTAATTTTAAAATAGCTTTGTGGAATAGGGTTATTATTTTTATTTTACAGATGAGAAGCTGAGGCCAAGAGTAGGTAGGTAATGGCAGAGGGGGGCTTCATACGAAGGCTATGTCTAAGCCTCTATTGTCTAACCCTTTAACCACTCTGCAGCACCGCCTGTCTAAAAGAGACAAAATCTAAAACAATGACAATGATGAAAACAACAGACAAAGAAGACAATAACTGAGAAGTAATCAATGTCTTTCTAGGTGGCGCAGTGATAAAGAACCTGCCTGCCAGTGCAGGAGATGCAGGAGACATGGGCTTGATCCCTGGGTTGGGAAGATGCCCTGGAGGAAATGGCAACCCACTCCATTATTCTTCCCTGGAGAATCCCATGGACAGAGGAGCTTGGCGGGCTGCAGCACCTGGAGTTGCTAAGCGCACGATGTGTGTGAACGAAAACACAAACACACACACACACACACACACACACACACACACACACACACACACACACACTGTCCTGAGATGGGCTGGGAGTCAAAACAAAAACATCTAGTACAGTTCTCTGACTACTGGGTGAGAAGCTTAACTTGAAAGCAAATTTGGAGTATTAATTTCTGCAAGTAAATGGACATGTACAGTGTTAGACTGAGACTGCTTGTATTTCCCGAGAGCAACCTGAAAACTCATGGAGTTCTTTTCACACAGGGGCATATTTAAGGGGTGAATAAAGTGTCTCCGACTTTGGCACTGCTGCCATCCAGACCGCGCCACTGTCATGGGCGCTGTTCTGGGCAGTGCGTCATCTTTAGCAGCGTCCTTAGTCTCCAGCCACTGGAGCACCCCTCCAGCTGTGAACCAAAAATGTCTCTAGGCATTAAGTGTTCCCTGAGGGGCAAACTTCATTCTGCTGAGAACCACTAGGCTAATGGGAGACAAAAATACAATTGCCTCAGGATTATATGCTTTTGTTATACTTGTGAAAATGGCTTATAAAAGTCCTCTCTTCTCTGCCTCCTCGGCTTCTGCTAAGATGCTCGGTTCCTCTCTTTTAAGACTTTTTATATCTGTTTTTCCCACTCCCAGGCTCCCTGCCAGAGGGGTGCACAGGAACTCAGATTCTCTCCTACCTTAACATGCAGAACAATTCAGCTCTCTCTGCCTCTCAGGAGTACAGAAAGTGAGGGCTGGGTGGGTGTGAAGTGAAAGAGAGAGAGAGAGATGTGGGGATATGGAATGTGAGGGTTACCTTTAACTCACAGTAACTTATCAAAGTTATCTTCTCCAAACAAAAAGCAGTATCTATCAGAAAGCAATCTTGCCAATTCTCAAGTAGACACCACTGCAAATGTTAGAAGTTTTAACTATGAAATTCTCTGTGAAAGGGAGCTAAATTTGTTGTCCCAAAATATGCCACTTTGGCATGAGGATTACTTTGAACTAAAGGCAATAAAAACCCAGCAGATTCAGGAACAATTCTTTACCTCCCCCCCTCCCCCCAGCCCTCGCCACCAAGTTACCTGTTAGCTCAGTCGGAAAAAATCCGTCTGCAATGCACGAGACCTAGGTTCAATCCCTGGGTCAGGAAGATCCTCTGGAGAAGGAAATGACAACCCACTCCAGTATTCGTGCCTGGAAAATCCCACGGACAGAGGAGCCTGGTGGGCTACAGTCCATGGGGTCACAGAGTCAGACACAACTTAGCAACTAAACCACCACAACTGCCCAAATTTACAATGGAAAGGGGACCTGGGTCTGAGGATACAAAGGGAAGCAAGGCCATTCACGTGCAGGCAGGGAAGTTTGAAAAACAAATGTTGCTCTGTTAAGCAGGCAAGTTGCTTGATAAAAAGGTTACTTTAGGGCTTATACCTCCCAAAAGCTCAGGAT
This sequence comes from Muntiacus reevesi, assembly GCF_963930625.1. NCBI lineage: Eukaryota > Metazoa > Chordata > Mammalia > Artiodactyla > Cervidae > Muntiacus > Muntiacus reevesi. Next base: position 14,110,869 of record NC_089271.1, on the reverse strand, counting down.
ATTACAGAAGTGTCTACTATCTGACTGCTCTTTGGGTTTCCTAGTTTTATGGAGCTTGCACAGGTACAAAATTTATCTTATTTTTCCTCCCTCCTGTTTATCTGATATCAATTTAATGGTTACATCAACCAAAGAGCCCAGAAGGAAAGAAGGCCACATCCCCCAGCACTCTTTTCCCTCCCGCTACACAAGGGGATTGTGGACAATGGGAGGGTAAATTTCAAAGCTGAGATCCAATGCTCTGTTTTTAGAGGAGTCGTCTATAAACACTGTATATAATCAATTTAAACATTCACCTCTTATTGATAATGTGTACATCAATCAGACATGAAGGGATGCAAACTTTCCAAAGTACAAATAAATGGATTAAAAGTAGTCAAATAAAATACTAAGTGGCTGATTCATGTCAATGTATGACAAACCCCCCCCCCCAAAAAATAAATAAATAAATAAAAGATTTAATTAAAAAAATACTAAGTATATTATTTTATGCAGATGTACAATGTACAGTTTATGATCCTATCTTGTTTTCTGCCAATAAGAATTTCTTAAGATTTTACAAGTATGTGGCATTAAAAATGACAAAACATTTTTGAAAAAGGCTTTTTCTTAAAACCATTGTATAGAATTATTGAGAGATGTTGATTATAGCTGCTCTTTTTGTTCAGTTAGAAATTTCTCTGTCGGTAGCATTAAGCATTGTAGGAAAAATATCCTGGGTCATACAGTCTAAAAACCAGGAAAACATCCTATTTCTTAAGCTTCCAACTAAATAATACTAGTCATTTCATCTTACATTTTGATGAGTCACACTTGCTCCTTTGAAATGTACTAACTATCCTCTGTATTTTTCACTCTTTAATTCTTTTCATCCTCTAATGTAGAACAAGCTAAAAGAAACTGCTTTCTAATTCCAGGCTGGTATACTATGCTGAACTTTACTTTGACTATCTTTAATAAAAAGACTTTCCATTCTAATCACACAATCTGCCCCTTTTAACAGTGGATTTCAACCATTATAAGAATGCTGTTTCTTTCTTTTTTTTAACCGCCTACCCATTTTAAGGAACTTTTTGGTAGCTGAACTGAATGGTTGGCCATCAGGCAAAAACTTTTTGCTGTGTGCCTATGTAAATATCTATGTGCATGTGTGTCGTTATTTTGAAACTAGTCAACTTCCGTTTTACTTTGCCAGTTTGAAGTGCAAACAGTAGCAGTGTAATAATTGGGCTTATACTTCCAAAGAAGTCTATTCTGTTCCTTAATCCCCACTCCCAAATTTATCAGATAAAATTAAAAATTTCTACCCATCAAAAAACATCTTAAAGTGTAAAAGATAAAATTGAAATTGGTTAGATAACTGTCACACATATAATGCATAAAGAATTAGTATCTCATATATATGAGGCACTTTTACAGATCAATTTAAAAGACAAATAACCCACTGGAAAAGTTGGTAAATAATGCAAATAGTATTTTGCAGGATAAGAAACACATATGGTCAACAAACATATAAAGAAATGTTCAACCTCCTTAATAATCAGACACATGAAAATCCAGGCTAGTTTTATTTTAAACTGTATATATCACAAATATATGCAATAAAATGACATAACTACACACACTGATGAAAAGAAAAAGATAAATATATTTCAAATTCTATTTGGAGAGGAGGCTGAATTATGGAATTGGGAAAGGATGCACAGTTTGATATAAATTATTTGTAATGTTTCAGGTTTTTTCACTTGTTGTTGGGTTCATTGTATTCATTATGTTATTTTTTCAAAAAATAGATGATAGCCAGCTAGAGAAGTAGACAGAAAGCTACATTTGGACTGAAAATGTTGACGAATTATAAGCCAAGAATAATGATTCCAATTCTGTGCAACTGAGGTCCTTAAAATAAGTGACTTAGGGTGGCCAGTAAAATGTTTATTAAAGAAATTTCAAAAGCATGAAGTGGTAGAAGGGTTTCACCTACAGAAATCTATATTAGTCAGGATGGGGGGCTATGCTACAATAATAAACAAACCCCAGGGACTTCCCTGGTGGTCTTGTGGTTAAGAAACAGCCTGCCAATGAAGGAGACACAGGTTCGATCCCTGGTCAGCAAGATTTCACAGACCACGGGGCAATAAGCCCATGCGCTACATCTACTGAGCCTGTGCTCTGGAGTCTGAGAGCTACAACTACCAAGCCCACATGCAGCAATTACTGAAGCCTGTGTGCCCAGAGCCCACAACAAGAGAAGCCACTGCAATAAGCCCACACTGCAAGAGAAATCCCAAGGAAAGCAACGGAGACACAACATAGGCATTAATTAATTAAATCTAAAAAGTGTGAGCTTCATTTTGAAGTGTGGAACTCTGTGGAGGGTGAATGAAAATATTGCCTGCCATATCAGTAAACAAAGGATGTTGCAGTCATCAAGCTATCACATTACAGCAGCTCTGACAGTGAGCCCTTAGCAAGCTCAGGACAGAAACAGAATGCCTACCATCAAATCACAGACTCTGTAGCCACCCCCTGACAGTGACCCTAAGGAGACTCAGGATGAGAAAAAAAACAAGATACTGGCCCCAGATGGCTGACGTACATATCAAAGGAATGATTTCAGTGAGCTCAGACTCTTGCATCTTTTCATACACAGAAGAGTGCTAAGTTCCTTAACTTGAGATCCCTGGTTTTCTTTATTTAACAGTATTTTTTGATGTTCTGAGTACCTGGTCTTTGTTGCAAAAATTCCTATATATCATGACTCCCCACCTTGCCTGTTCAGAGCAGGCTTTCAGAGTTATCGGAGAAGCTGTGTTCCGGCTTAAGTCCTCAGCTTTGTGCACCAAATAAAACTTAACTCTCAACTTTTAGGTTGTGCATTTTTCTCAGTCAACAGGAGACATTAAAGTGTTCAGTTACTCAGACGTGTCCAACTCTGTGACCCCATGGACTGCGGCACGCCAGGCTTCCCTGTTCATCACAAACTTCTACAGCTTACTCAAACTCATGTCCATTGAGTTGGTGATGCCATCCAACCATCTCATCCTCTGTCATCCCCTTCTCCTCCTGCCTTCAATCTTTCCCAGCATCACGGTCTTTTCAAATGAGTCAGTTCTTCACATCAGGTGACCAAAGAACTGGAGCTTCAGACCTTCCAATGAATATTCAGGACGGATTTTCTTTAGGATTGACTGGTTGCATCTCCTTGCAGTCCAAGGGACTCTCAAGAGTCTTCTCCAACACCACAGTTTAAAAGCATCAATTGTTCAGTGCTCAGGTTTCTTTATTGTCCATCTCTCACATCCATACATGACTACTGGAAAAACCATAGCTTTGACTAGACAGATCTTTGTCCGCAATGTTTCTGCTTTTTAATATGCTATCTAGGTTAGTCATAGCTTTTCTTTCAAGAAGCAAGTGTCTTTATTTTTTTTTTTTTTGTTTGCTTGTTTGTTTTTATTAGTTGGAGATTAATTACTTCACAACATTTCAGTGGTTTTTGTCATACATTGACATGAATCAGCCATGGAGTTACATGTATTCCCCATCCCGATCCCCCCTCCCGCCTCCCTCTCCACCCCATCCCTCTGGGTCCTCCCAGTGCACCAGGCCTGAGCACTCGTCTCATGCATCCCACCTGGGCTAGTGATCTGATTCACCATAGATAATATACATGCTGTTCTTTTGAAACATCCCACCCTCACCTTCTCCCACAGAGTTCAAAAGTCTGTTCTGTACTTCTGTGTCTCTTTTTCTGTTTTGCATATAGGGTTATCGTTACCATCTTTCTAAATTCCATATATATGTGTTAGTATGCTGTAATGTTCTTTATCTTTCTGGCTTACTTCACTCTGTATAATGGGCTCCAGTTTCATCCATCTCATTAGAACTGATTCAAATGAATTCTTTTTAATGGCTGAGTAATATTCCATGGTGTATATGTACCACAGCTTCCTTATCCATTCATCTGCTGATGGGCATCTAGGTTGCTTCCATGTCCTGGCTATTATAAACAGTGCTGCGATGAACACTGGGGTGCACGTGTCTCTTTCAGATCTGGTTTCCTTGGTGTGTATGCCCAGAAGTGGGACTGCTAGGTCATATGGCAGTTCTATTTCCAGTTTTTTAAGAAATCTCCACACTGTTTTCCATAGTGGCTGTACTAGTTTGCATTCCCACCAACAGTGTAAGAGGGTTCCCTTTTCTCCACACCCTCTCCAGCATTTATTGCTTGTAGACATTTGGCTAGCAGCCATCCTGACTGGCGTGTAATGGTACCTCATTGTGGGGTGTTTTTTTTTTCAATTATTTTTATTAGTTGGAGTCTAATTACTTCGCAACATTGCAGTGGGTTGTTTCATACATTGACATGAATCAGCCATGGCTCATTGTGGTTTTGATTTGCATTTCTCTGATAATGAGTGATGTTGAGCATATTTTCATGTGTTTGTTAGCCATCTGTATGCCTTCTTTGGAGAAATGTCTGTTTAGTTCTTTGGCCCATTTTTTGACTGGGTCATTTATTTTTCTGGAATTGAGCTTCAGGAGTGAAGCAAGTGTCTTTAAATGGGTTATACCTACTATCACTACGCCAAAGCCTTCGACTGTGTGGATCACAATAAACTGTGGAAAATTCTGAAAGAGATGGGAATACCAGACCACCTGACCTGCCTCTTCAGAAACCTGTATGCAGGTCAGGAAGCAACAGTTAGAACTGGACATGGAACAACAGACTGGTTCCAAATAGGAAAGGAGTACGTCAAGGCTGTATATTGTCACCCTGCTTATTTAACTTATGTGCAGAGTACATCATGAGAAATGCTGGGCTGGAGGAAGCACAAGCTGGAATCAAGATTGCTGGGAGAAATATCAATAACCTCAGATATGCAGATGACACCATCCTTATGGCAGAAAGTGAAGAGGAACTAAAAAGCTTCTTGATGAAAGTGAAAGAGGAGAGTGAAAAAGTTGGCTTAAAGCTCAACATGCAGAAAACTAAGATCATGGCATCTGGTCCCATCACCTCATGGGAAATAGATGGGGAGACAGTGGAAACAGTGTCAGACTTTATTTTGGGGGGCTCCAAAATCACTGCAGATGGTGAATGCAGCCATGAAATTAAAAGATGCTTACTCCTTAGAAGGAAAGTTATGACCAACCTAGATAGCATATTAAAAAGCAAAGGCATTACTTTGCCAACAAAGGTCCGTCTGGTCAAGAATATGGTTTTTCCAGTGGTCATATATGGATGTGAGAGTTGGACTGTGAAGAAAGCTGAGCATCGAAAAATTGATGCTTTTGAACTGTGATGTTGGAGAAGACTCTTGAGAGTCCCTTGGACTGCAAGGAGATCCAACCAGTCCATCCTGAAGGAGATAAGTCCTGGGTATTCATTGGAAGGACTGATGCTGAAGCTGAAACTCCAATACTTTGGCCACCTCATGCGAAGAGTTGACTCATTGGAAAAGACCCTGCTGCTTGGAGGGATTGGGGGCAGGGGGAGAAGGGGATGACAGAGGATGAGATGGCTGGATGGCATCACCGACTCGATGGGCATGGGTGTGAGTAAACTCCGGGAGTTTGTGATGAACAGGGAGGCCTGGCGTGATGCGATTCATGGAGTCACACAGAGTCAGACACAGACTGAGCGACTGAACTGAACCTATTACTAATTAGTGATAATATTCAACAGAAAATTCTACTATAATAGCTTAAGCAGAAAACAAGTTTATTGGTTCTCTGTAACATAAAGCCTGGAGGTAGGAAACTTTCCTTTGATATGGCAACAACCATGTTTCCATGATTTGGGCTCTTTCTACTCCCCTGTTCTGAAACCCAGAGTGTCATTTTCAGTGTCCGACGATGACTGCGGTTACACCTCCAGGGTTCGCATCCACATTCATGTTCTTATCTCCACGGCTTCTGGCTGTACCACATTGGCCATGGGATATCTCTGGACCCCTAAGGCTTACCTGCACCCTCTTTCTCTTGTTGCACCATAGCTTTCACCTTAAAGTAAAGGCCTTCTGTGGCTGCTCTGCAGAGTCTGGTGAGTCCTTTCAAATATCTGAAGTTGGGGAGTATTTGCACAATCTGAAGTCCTTCTCGTTGCTCAGAAAGCCTTCATAATTTGGCCACCTGCAAGCTCTCTAACTCCATCTTTTTTTCTACTTCAACTCCCTTTCTCATTCTGCTCTGGTCACCTTAGCACCCTTACTATACTGAAACATACCCAGCGTGTCCGACTCATGTCATGGAATTGTCTGTTTCCTCTGTCCAGAACTCTCTGCTTAGATATTTATGGGGCTTCATTCTATCCTTCTGGAAAATCAAAAAGACCTTTCCAGACTGCACCTTCTAAAATGTAACCGCATCCTTTTGTTTTTGATTCCTTTGCTTCTGTCCCCCTTCCCCCCTGAATCTCCCCAGACTAGACTATAAGCAGCACAAGAGATTTTGTTTATACAAAGAGCAATGCCTGGCACATAATAGATGCTCAGTAAATGATTGTGAAGGATAACCTAATACATCAAGAGGGAGGAGCAGGTTCAGCTGGGGAAGGAGGGGCAAATAGTCCTATTGTTACCTGGGAAAGATTTCAAGAAAAAAGCAGGATGTCAGGAGCTACCAGAGATGGGTGAAAAGGAAATGTGGCAAGAGCCAGGAAAGGGAGGAGATGGTTCAGAACTATGAGGTACTGAACTCCCTCCACCGCCCAGTAGAAAGCTCAGAGTTAAAAAAAAAGTTTTGTTGCATTATGTAAACTGAGAAGTTGAATCAACTCATAATTGGGGCTTTCTTGGATTTATTCAAACACCTCAGTGTATTTTTAATTAGTCTGAAAAGTTGTTAATGATGTATATATGTATATGTTCCATTGGTTTTACTTAGATTTAATTATGGACTTGGTCTTTCCTCTAAACTCACCCCTTTTCATGTACCCTGAAAACTGATTTTATAATGGAAGTCTGTGCTGAAAATGTGAATGGAGAAACTTAAATGAACACAGATTACTGTATCTCCTGTATTCACAAAGGGGCTCTTTCTCATGTTATGCTAGTAGGGAAGTGTGTGTGCGTACTTAAGCTCATGGTGACAAAAAGCAGAGAGGAGGAATATATTGAGAATGAGGATAATAAAATACATAAAAGCAGATAAAATTTACAACTTTATAAAAAGGAGGTTTTTTTCTCCACTATAAAAAATCCAGATACATTTCAACAGGACACAATTCATGCAAGATTGTAAGTTTACTTCCACATTCCCAAAGCTCTTAAGGTGACCTGATAAAGCCAGACAGAGAATCAAAGAAGTTTTAATATTTTTTCACCAACCTAATAAGAATTTCCACCAGATGTTAGGCATCTCTTGGGATGTTATGTTCTGTTGATGTTTTGTTCTATTTTGCTTGAGAAGAAATATTTTTGTTCATTTACACATATTTGTCTTTAAGTTAATAATATATGCACATGACAGAAAATTAAAAATGTACAACATAGCAAAACAGTGCGATGAAACAGCAGACTTCTTATCATAATTCCCCCACCACCACACATACAGTTTTCTTCCCTGGAGAAAATGCACTGCTGAACCTTGCTTTTTCACTTAATTTATTTAGAGATAATGCTACATCAGAAAATATAATAGAATTGTCTTTTTTTTTTTTTTTTAAGGATTGTATAGTGTGATTCCCTGGGTCTACTGGTTAGGATCTTGCACTCTCACCGCCACAGCCCAGGTCTGATTACGGGTCAGGGAAGCCTCTTTTGGCTTCCTGGTGAGCCTCCCTGGTGGCTCAGATGGTAAAGAAACTGCCTCCAATGGGGGAGACACAGGTTCAACCCCTGGGTCAGGAAGATCCCTTGGAGGAGGAAATGGCAACCCACTCCAGTATTCTTGCCTGGGAAATCCCATGGACAGAGGAGCCTGGCGGGCTACAGTCCATGGGGTCACAAAGGCTCATGCGCTATAGTCCACAGGGTCACAGAGTCAGACACAACTGAGCGACTAACACTTTCACTTTCTAGGGTGATTATGAATTTTAATAGGAAAAATTTTTCTTTCCTCACCTCAGAAGAGAGATCAATACTTAGGTTAATGAAGATGGAACCACCAATAGGAGGAATTAAGGTCTCACAGGGAAAGATTTTTATGTGAATCTCTTGGGAGCCTTCCAAACTCCTTCTAGAAATAAGGTTGCCAGATAAAATACAGGACACCCAGTAAAATCTGAATTTCAGATAAACAATGAGTATTTTTTAATACAAGAATTTGCCATGCAGTATTTGAGAAATACATAAAAATTTATCTGAAACTCAGTGGATTATACTTATACTAAGCAATGTTCCACTGTTCATCTGAAATGCAAATTTCACTGGGCATCATATATTTTAATTTGCTAAATCTAGCAACCCTGTCTAGAAAGCACTCATCTATACATTTGTGAATAGAGCTGATCTTAACTTGAAACTCTACAATGTTGAGTTGGTGTCTGTTCAAGCAGAAAAATACTGCTTATTAAATATCAAGTCTATAAAAACAACTTCAAACTTCAGGTTTCAATATTTCTTTTAATTGTATCTTATAATCCACAAACACAATGCCTTCGAGTGTTTGAGATAATGCTTTGAACTAAGACAATTTAGTCTATTGTTTTCAATATTAAAAAAACTATAATATAGTTAAGGTGTATCCCAAATATTATAAAAATACACTTGAACATTGACATAAATTAAATTTCAGGGGAATTTTACCTATAGTGCTTACATGACATTTTTTTTTCCAAATGAAACACTGCTGTCGAAAAAATTAAACCAGAGTGTAATTAAGTCAAGTTAAATATTCTATTGAAAATTAAACATAGACCTTATAAAATTCACATTTTGCTTTCTTATGAAGCCTTTGGGGAACTAAAAATCAGTGTATTATGATTCGGAATGGACCATACTTAACTGATTTTCCTTGGACACAAACAGATGCAGAATCTTCCCTAGTGTCACCTGTCCTGGCTTCTTACTTTATTGATGCTTACTAGTTTTCTCTGAAGGCATCATCTATACTAGTCTGTTATCCCTTTTCATCAAAAACCAAAAACACCCCAGTTATTTCTATCCAACTTGGAAGCAGTGACTGTTCTGCAGCCTGGAAATGCCTTCTAGAATGAATCTGGAGGTTACAGGTGTAAGCTTGCCCTTGGGTTGTGTGCTATGGGGATTTATTTCTCTTCATCTTAATAGATACAAGTTTCCAAGGATCTTGGCAGCTATTCCCTAACCTTGGAAATCACCATATTTTAAAGAAAAGCAGCCTTTAAAATGTATCTACTGTTTTACAGACATACAGATGGCTAACAAACACATGAAAAGATGCTCAACATCACTCATTATCAGAGAAATGCAAATCAAAACCACAATGAGGTACCATTACACGCCAGTCAGGATGGCTGCTATCCAAAAGTCTACAAGCAATAAATGCTGGAGAGGGTGTGGAGAAAAGGGAACCTTCTTACACTGTTGGTGGGAATGCAAACTAGTACAGCCACTATGGAAAACAGTGTGGAGATTTCTTAAAAAACTGGAAATAGAACTGCCATATGACCCAGCAATACCACTTCTAGGCATACACACTGAGGAAACCAGATCTGAAAGAGACACGTGCACCCCAGTGTTCATCGCAGCACTGTTTATAATAGCCAGGACATGGAAGCAACCTAGATGCCCATCAGCAGACGAATGGATAAGGAAGCTGTGGTACATATACACCATGGAATATTACTCAGCCGTTAAAAAGAATTCATTTGAATCAGTTCTAATGAGATGGATGAAACTGGAGCCCATTATACAGAGTGAAGTAAGCCAGAAAGATAAAGAACATTACAGCATACTAACACATATATATGGAATTTAGAAAGATGGTAATGATAACCCTATATGCAAAACAGAAAAAGAGACACAGAAGTACAGAACAGACTTTTGAACTCTGTGGGAGAAGGTGAGGGTGGGATGTTTCAAAAGAACAGCATGTATATTATCTGTGGTGAAACAGATCACCAGCCCAGGTGGGATGCATGAGACAAGTGCTCGGGCCTGGTGCACTGGGAGGACCCAGAGGAGTCGGGTGGAGAGGGAGGTGGGAGCGGGGATCGGGATGGGAAATACATGTAACTCCATGGCTGATTCATGTCAATGTATGACAAAACCCACTGAAATGTTGTGAAGTAATTAGCCTAAATAAAAAAATAAATAAATAAAAAATAAAAACACAATAAAAAATAATAAAATAAAATAAAATGTATCTACTGTTTTAAACGAAAATGGTGTGCACCACTCAGGCAGTTCACAAGGAAAGGAGCACACTTGTTCTCTCCATGTCAGTCTTCCTTTTAGCATTAAAACCTGAAGACTGAGTTAATGATGTGTATGCTTAGAAGTATTTGAAATGTAGTGATACCTGTAATTTCCTCTGAAATGAAAGTGAAAGTCGCTCAGTCATGTCCGACTCTTTGCGACCCCATGGACTACACAGTCCATGGAATTCTCCAGACCAGAATACTGGAGTGGGTAGCTGTTCCCTTCACTGGGGGATCTTTCCAACCCAGGGATTGAACCCAGGTCTCCTGCATTGTAGGTGGATTATTTACCATTTGAGCCACCAGGGAAGCCCAAATAGAGCATAATATTAATTGTAGAATCTAGGTGGTGGGTATACAGTTCTTCACTGTATTACTCTTTGAACTTTTTTGTGTTTCAAATTTTTCATAATAAAATGTTAAGGAAAAAATGTGAGGAGACAAGTACCCTTGGATGTGTATTTGTTCTGTGTGTCCTTAGTTGCTCAGTCATGTCTGACTCTTTGCGAGCCTGTGGACCATATCCCCCAGGCACCTCTGTCCTTGGGATTCTCCAGGCCAGAATCCTGGAGGGGGTTGCCATTTCCTTCTTCAGGGAATCTTCCCAACCCAGGATCGAACGTATGTCTCTTACATCTCCTGCACTGCAGGCAGATTCTTTATCAACTGTAGGGGAGGAAAATCATTTCCCTCTACTCTTCTAGGTTCTTGGCTGAGATCCCTCCCAAATAAAAGATAGATGAATAGGAGAGACAAACAGAAATTTAATAACACAGATACCTTCTGTATGCATGAAAAGAGACAGGAAAACTGAGTGACTCCCTGAAATGGCTGAAGCCACCATGTTCCATCCTCTCTCCAGCTAAAGACAAAAGATTAAGGGGATGTGTGTGTTATGGGAGGTGACCAGGAAAAGCACAGTAAACAGGGAACGTTATGCAGATTTAAGTATGCCTTCTCTAGAAGCAAAAGTTTCTAGAGTCATCCTCTTCCTGGTACAGAAACGCCCTTAGAAACAGAGATTTCCCTTATAAATGTCAACATCTCTTACAAAAAGGGTAAGGATAGCACTTATCCTATGTCTGTTATTTCTTTTTTAAAAAATTAGCCTAAAATAATCATTATGCCAAAGAGGCATATTTTGGCGTGACAAATTCTGCTCCCCTTTGACACAGAGCCATCTTGGACCAGCTACTCAAACCTCTCTGTATCTTGATTACTTCATCTGTAAAAGCCTACTGCATAGGGTCACAGAGTCCATGAGATAATCTGCACAAAATACTTACCAGTTCACAATGTTCAGTAAGTATTAGCTGCGATGATGATGGGAAGGCTGATCTATGAGATGCATTCAGGCACAAAAGGAAGGTGAAAATGCATCAGAGACGGCTTTATAAACAAGGTGACGTGACCTTGCTCTCAAAGGATGTGCTAGAAACACATTAATGGAGAGAGGTTCACCATAAGCAGTAAATGGGGGAAAAAGGCAATGAAAATAAAAGAATGAAGGACAGAACACAGAAGCAAGATGTACACAGACTAATGGAGGAGACTGGCCTGGCCAGTGTCTTGGAAAGTAGGATTAGACTCTTATTAACTCATCTGAAACCAAAATAGGAAAGTTCCAAAGAATAGCAAGGAGAAATAAGAAAGCCTTCCTCAGTGATCAATGTAGAGAAATAGAGGAAAACAATAGAATGGGAAAGACTAGAGATCTCTTCAAGAAAATTAGAGATACCAAGGGAACATTTCATACAAAGATGGGCTCAATAAAGGACAGAAATGGTATGGACCTAACAGAAGCAGAAGATATTGAGAAGAGGTGGCAAGAATACACAAAAGAATTGTATGAAAAAAAATCTTCATGACCCAGATAATCACGATGGTGTGATCACTCACCTAGAGCCAGACATCTTGGAATGCGAAGTCAAGTGGCCCTTAGGAAGCATCACTATGAACAAAGCTAGTGGAGGTGATGGAATTCCAGCTGAGCTATTTCAAATCCTGAAAGATGATGCTGTGAAAGTGCTACACTCAATATGCCAGCAAATTTGGAAAACTCAGCAGTGGCTACACGACTGGAAAAGGTCAGTTTTCATTCCAATCCCAAAGAAAGGCAATCCCAAAGAATGCTCAAACTACTGCACAATTGCACTCATCTCACAGGCTAGTAAAGTAATGCTCAAAATTCTCCAAGCCAGGCTTCAACAGTATGTGAACCATGAGCTTCCAGATGTTCAAGCTGGATTTAGAAAAGGTAGAGGAACCAGAGATCAAATTGCCAACATCTGTTGGATCATCGAAAAAGCAAGAGAGTTCCAGAAAACATCTACTTCTGCTTTATTGACTATGCCAAAGCCTTTGACTGTGTGGATCACAACAAACTGTGGAAAATTCTTCAAGAGATGGGAATACCAGACCATCTTGAGAAATCTGTATGCAGGTCAAGAAGCAACAGTTAGAACTGCACATGGAACAACATGTTCCAAATCAGGAAAGGAGTACGTCAAGGTTGTATATTGTTACCCTGCTTATTTAACTTATATGCAGAGTATATAATGAGAAATGCTGGGCTGGATGAAGCACAAGCTGGAATCAAGATTGCCGGGAGAAATATCAATAACCTCAGATATGCAGATGACACCACCCTTATGGCAGAAAGCAAAGAAGAACTGAAGAGTCACTTGATGAAAGTGAAAGAGAAGAGTGAAAAAGTTGGCTTAAAACTCAACACTCAGAAAACTAAGATCATGGCATCTGGTCCCATCACTTCACGGCAAACAGATGGGGAAACAGTGGAAACAGTGAGAGACTTTATTTTGGAGGGCTCCAAAATCACTGCAGATGGTGACTGCAGCCATGAAATTAAAAGACGCTTGCTCCTTGGAAGAAAAGCTATGACCAACATAGACAGCATATTAAAAAACAGAGTCATTACTTTGCCAACAAAGGTCCGTCTAGTCAAAGCTATGGTTTTTCCATTAGTCATGTATGGATGTGAGAGTTGGACTATAAAGAAAGCTGAAAAAAAAAAAAAAAAGAAAGCTGAGCACTGAAGAATTGATGCTTTTGAACTGTGGTGTTAGAGAAGACTCTTGAGAGTCCCTTGGACTGCAAGGAGATACAACCAGTCCATTCTAAAGGAAATCAGTCCTGAATGTTCATTGGAAAGACTGATGTTGAAGCTGAAACTCCAATACTTTGGCCATCTGATGCAAATAACTGACTCATTTGATAAGACCTTGATTCTGGGAAAGATTGAATGTGGGAGGAGAAGGGGATGACAGAGGATGAGCTGGTTGTATGGCATCACCGACTCAAAGGACATGAGTTTGAGTAGACTCCGGGAGTTGGTGATGGACAGGGAAGCCTGGCGTGCTGCAGTCCATGGGGTCACAAAGAGTCGGACGCGACTGAGCTGAACTGATTCCTTGTAATGTTAGAGTCAAAGGCTCAAACCAGCTTTTAAACAAAGTCCCAAATGTAACTGGGAAACTACCTTGTTTTTTTTTAAAATTTATTTTTAATTGAAGGATAACTGCTTTATAATATTGTGTTGGTTTCTGCCAACATCACCATGAATCAGCCATAGGTATACATACATATGTCCCCTCCCTCTTGAACCTCCCTCCCACCTCCCCCGATCCCACCCCTCATACCTTGGTTTTTGAAGCCAAGATATCGGATTTGAATGAGTTCTTCTTTTGTCACTAGTCCTGATAAGAAGAAAGAGAAGAAAAATTAAGATAACATAAGAAGAGACATATATGCTGGGTGGAAATCAGTTTCATGAAATACAACCAGTCTGTGTACCCAGACAGCCCCACATTTTTATAACTTCCCCTTAAAAATTGTTACTTCATTTCTCTGTACCCTGCTCACCATCATTGCTGTCTTTCCCAACCACTTCCCTGATGGCTCAGATGGTAAGGAATCTGCCTGCAATGCACCCAGGTTCCATCCCCGGGTTGGAAGATACCTTGGAGAAGGTGTCTTATACCCACTGCAGTATTCTTGCCTGGAGAATCCCATGGACAGAGGAGCCTGTTGGGCTACAGTCCATGGGGTCACAAAGAGTGGGACACGACTGAGCGACTAACACTTCTTTTAGCTACTAGGTTCTAAAACAAAGCTCCCCTTCTTGTCTAGGGCAGGAGGCCCTTTCCCTCTGCAGAGAGGAGGGTTTTTTTTTGTTTTCCAAATCTGTGTGCTGTCTTGAAATCATTGGAAGTGGGAAGGGCTGATGAAGATACCCTTGAGTGCATGACTAATTGGTAGAGAAGTCAAGTAATGCCTTGAAGCTCCGTCCTCACTTTCCCCCGGAATAGCTGCTAGCTGGGAAAGGCAGGGAATGGCATTGCTGGTAATGCTACATCAACTCCCCCTGTGCTGCCCAATTAACCATTTAAATCACAATAAACAATTTGGAAATTTGATTTCCATTTGAGGCTGAACCTCTAGAATCCAAATGTTGTACAAGATTCTAAGAACAAGATGCCTTTGCTATTAAAAAATATACAAGTTGACTTTCTTAGCTCAGCATACCTGACTGGATTTCTGTATTTGCTGACCTGTTATTACAGGGGGAGATTCATCAGTGTTTCTTCTGTGGCCTCTGTAGCAAGGTGTTTATTTACCTTGTGAATATGGAGAGCGTAACTCTCCTAGGTCTTTGAATAGTCAGTTTTTTCTTTGAAGGTTGGTAAACATAACCTTGGGCTTCTTTCTTACACAATAGGCATAAGCAAAAAGGGAAGTATAAATAAACTATAAATAAAAAGATGCTTTCTTCCAGTATATTGAAAGGGCCATTCTCTATATATGTACATCTTTTTTTTTTTTTTGGCCTGGATTAACAGTAAGATCTAGGTAGATCCAGAGAGGGAACAAAGGCTCTTATTGTTCCAGGCAATTGAAAAAGAGCTTGGTGCTGTAATCAAAATCCTTTCCAACATTGTATTACTAAACAGAGGATAAATGGTGGGAATTTACTACATTTTTCCATGATCATACTGGGACTGAACAGCCTATAGGGATTCAACTTACTAAGTGGCAGTCTTAGGTTCTAAAATGTAGCAAAATATGCCACCACAAAATATCCCTCTTTGACATAAGGACCGACTGGATCTGGTTATTTTTAAGAAACAGCAGACACAGGAAAAGCTCTGAAACAATTTAAGCTACATTAAGCTATGCTAAGTAGTTCAAAATGGAGTCATAGTGGCCAGTGTAAACTTCCATATTGTTTTAAAACGTCTGCTGTAGGACGGTGAGTGTCTGATAAACTACGAGTGGCAATTTTAGATGAGAAATTTGTTTGGCAATGTACATCACTGGAACACAGGGAGCAACTGATAGAGCTAAGACCCCCTCCCTTGGGGTAAGTGTTATTCTTTAAAAAGAGACATTGAACCCAGTAACTTGAAGGCTCTTGGCCGGAGGACCTGACTCCACACCCGTGAGAGCTGTTTCAGATGGACACCGCCAGAGGCGCAGTCAGAGCAGAGGGTGACTCCCCGCTCTGTTGCCAGACCAGACGCCTCCTTCCCAGACTTCTTAAGAGTGGTTCGTTACTTTTCTACTTTCCCTACTTTGACTAACCTATGTTGTTTGCAATAAACTGAGCAATTTGTGAATTCAGTACTGGCCATATTTCGTTTATCTTCAATGCTGTGATTCTTCTCTGGTCTTACTGCTGGGCCCTGCAACAAAAAACTGAGTAGAAATTACCCTTTTGTTATAGATATTTACATTTAGGAGGGAAACCTCCATTTGTAACAGTTTCAGCCTCTCTGTACCTGTAGGGCTACACCCCTCAGGCCTATAAGCTCTGCACTTGCTCTGCTTCAAGACTAAAGAAAGAGCCCAGAGATAGTGACAGAGACATCGTGGTTTAGTGGATGGGGAGCCCTACTTGTCTTCTGAAGCAAGGTCCCGGAGCAACACCCCATCGTGTGCAGTGGACGGCGGGCAGGACATGGCAGCTGGTTTTGCTTCAGGGGAAGGGGAGATTAGCAGTTATGGCGGAATTGATGTCAGGTGGGCTCCTCAGTTACCAGGGAAACCAGCCGAGAGACACACCCCTCATCGCTCCTTCCAAAAGCTGTCAAGTAGAGATGTTTGATCTAAAGGTTAGAACAATCACCAGCTGCAGCTGGGGCAAGTATGTAGGAAGGTTGTCAGTCCTGTGAGTGAGGTGCAGATGAAGCAGGGATGGACAGGCAGTGAAACAACAATGCCATCTTGGGGGGCCTGACCATAAAGTGTAGGGAACTGAAAGTGAAAGTTGCTCAGTTGTGTCTGACTCTTTGCGACCCCATGGACTGTAGCCTGCCAGGCTCCTCTGTCCATGGGAATTCTCTAGGCAAGAATACTAGAGTGGGTAGCTGTTCCCTTCCCCACAGGATCTTCCCAGCCCAGGGATTGAACTCAGGTCTCCCGTATTGCAAGCAGATTCTTTACCACTGTGCCACCGGGGAAGCCCAAGAATGCTGGAGTGAGTAGCCTGTCCCTTCTCCAGGGGATCTTCCCGCCCCAGGAATTGAACTGGGGTCTCCAGCACTGCTGGTGGATTCTTTACCAGCTGAGCTACCAGTATGGGGAAAAGGATGACTAAATCTCTAGAAATTCTTACCAATGGAGAAGGTTCTGCTTTATGTGCAACCCAGTTAAGTCACTTGGCAGGGACCTCTGGTGACCTAAACTTTGGGAGCACTATTTGGGCATTTCTTTCCAAAACATTACATGTCCTTACTAGCTTGTCTTGCTTTGTCCATTTTGGAGTTAACTGGGGTTATGTAATTTGATATATTTTTCTATATTAAAAATAAGGAGAGCTAGTTCAAGCGTACGATAATCACCAAAAGACAAACTTGAACATATTTTCAGTAAACTCTATAGCTGAGCTGGAAGAAATGAATTAATTCTGGTTTGTACACAGGCATAAAGCCCCTAATTTGCATATACACATGAATACATAATGGCACACATACTTCATGGCTATGAATTCAAAGGAGAATATGTATCAAAATGCTAGAATACAGTCACTGCAAGCAGGAAAAGGATAATAAAGCAGTATGAAGAACCAGGAACCAGAGAGATAGGTAAATAACAAATGCATTCATATTCATTTTAAAGAGGCTACTTGTGTGAAAGGGGATAATATTTTGAGAGAAGCTTAATTAACTAAGGCTTTGAAGTAGCAGAGATATTTAATGAATGTTTTGGCATACCCAGAATTGATTGAGGAAGTCTTCGCTCATGAAAATTTCTTGGGAAATCACAGTGTATCCTTAACAAATAAATGAAATACTTATGAAAAGAATCCAGCTTCCCAAGTGTCGCTAGTGGTAAAGAATCTGCCTGCCAATGCAGGAGACTTAAGAGATGTGGGTTTGATACCTGGGTGGGGAAGATCCGCTGGAGGCAGGCATGGCAACCCACTCCAGTATTCTTGCTTGGAGAATTCCATGGACAGAGAAGTCTGGCGGGCTGCAGTTCATGGGGTGGCAAAGAGGTGGACATGACTGAAGCAACTTAGCACACATACACCAATGAAAAGAGTCATGTAATGATTGAGATTCTCAGAGCAATTTACTAAGGAACACCTACATGGGGGCTCTGCAAGAATATTATCTCTTTCTGACAAAACATATATTTTGTCATTTCCAAAAAACTGAAAATGGGGGTTCTTGCCCTCTATCTACTTCAACATTAATGGAAGAAATGAGTAAATAGTCAACCAAATTAATGCAGCAATGATTATATTTAATTTGAAATTATTTACATAAATTACAAAAGTGTGTTAAAGACAGTAAGTAAGAAAAAAATGGTTAGATGATAGTAAGTTTGAGTAAAATCAGTGGAAAGGTTCCTGGAAAACAAAGCAGATATGACCTATTTTGAATTTCTGTGTGTGTATGTGTTTGAAAATCACTGCAGATGGTGACTGCAACCATGAAATTAAAAGACGCTTGATCCTTGGAAGAAAAGTTATGTCCAACCTAGACAGCATATTAAAAAGCAGAGACATTACTTTGTCAACAAAGGTCCGTCTAGTCAAAGCTATGGTTTTTCCAGTAGTCATGTATGAGAGTTGGACTATAAAGAAAGCTGAGCACCGAAAAACTGATGCTTTTGAACTGTGGTGTTGGAGAAGACTCTTGAGTCCCTTGGACTGCAAGGAGATCCAACCAGTCCATCCTAAAGGAAATCAGTCCTGAATATTCATTGGAAGGACTGAAGTTGAAGCTGAAACTCAAATACACTGGCCACCTGATGCGAAAAACTGACTCATTTGAAAAGTCCCTGAGGCTGGGAAAGATTGAAGGCAGGAGGACAGAGGATGAGATGGTTGGATGACTCAATGGACATGAGTTTGAGTAAACTCTGGGAGCTGGTGATGGACAGGGAGGCCTGGCGTGCTGCAGTCCATGGGATCACAAAGAGTGAGACACGACTGAGCGACTGAACTGAACTGTGTGTTTGCTTATTTTAATTTATTTACTTTTAACTGAAGGATAATTGCTTTACAGTATTGCATTGGTTTCTACAACATCAACATGAAATATTTGAATATTTCTCCCAGTTTGAAATGCGATAGTGGTTCTGTATTACTGTATTCAGGATGCAGTGTGGATATGTGGCAAAGCATATAGTGTCATTGGTGATGGGAGCCTGCCTATCCTTCACCATTTTCTCCTCTAACCCAGCCCACATTAAACATTTAGCGTTCCCTAAGGGTGCAATGTCCTCTCACTAGTCTTGGTTTGACATGGGTGGCCCGGCCTGGAATCTTTGTGCCCCTTCTTCTCTTCATGTATTCTTTATCTAATCTTTCCAGAGTCATCTCACCCTTTTGATTTTGATGATTTTGGTTTTGAATTTTCTACTGAACTGTTTCTTTTAATCCATTTTTAAAGATGAATTATTTTTCATTTCCAAGGGGTTCGATGCTTTTGATTCTTTGAACTTACACTTTTGATTTCTGGTTGTCAAACTTACATTCAAATAAAGATGACATTTTTGTGATTATTCTCATTATTTTTTAAAAATATTTATCTAGTTATTTTATTTATTTGGCTGCTCTGGGTCTTAGTTGTAGCACGCAGCATCTTTGATTTTAGTTGCAGCATGTGGGATCTAGTTCCCTGACCAGGGATAGAACCGGGCCTGCTGCATTGGGAGCGTGGAGTCTTTACCACTGGACCACCAGGGAAGTCCCCCCTCATTCTTTCTTTTTTAATTTTGAAAATGCTTACATAATAAGAATACTTTAAAAAGAATTGTTATAACTTATGCACTTACTAAAGTTATAATTTGGAGCAATATTCTCAAGCCCCAATCCCTTTGGGTCATTCTTGCCTCTTTTTTCTTGTACTCTGCATATCTGATGCCTCTGGAATCCTGTTGTTTTAACTTTCAAGATAAATCCAAAATCCACCTCTGCCTATGCCTAAGCCTACATCAGGCCTTACCGAGCTTTGTGGTAGCATCCCAGCCAGGCTTTCTGTTCCTGGTTTTGCCCCCTACATAGAGTGAGTCTCTTCCTCAAGCAGTATCTGAATTGGATGGTCAGTCATTCCTGGGCTGTAGGTCTCCCATCTCGAATTCACCTTCAAAGCCCAAGCCCTTCAAACTCCTCTCAGGCCTTGAGCAGTCTTCCCCCTGTCCAGCCCCCACCTCCCTTCAGTGGCACTCTTTCCCATTCTGTCAGCTCTTGTGGTCTCTGGAAGAGTTGGGCTGCTGTCCTATTCTCTTGGCCTGGAATGAGTTCCCCAATATCCTTAAGAATAACTTGTTCACCTCCTTCAGGCCTTTGCTCAAATGCTACCTTCTCACTGAAGACTTTTCTGACCTCTTTTTAATACAAATGCAGCCCCCCAAACACACATCTAACTGTTGTTTCAGCTGTTTTCTGTCTTATTTTTCTCCATTTTCCTTATCACTATCTTACATGCAAAATATAGTGCTTATCCATTTGCTTATGTCTCACTTTGGAACATATGTCCCGTCAGGTCACTGCTGTATCTCCTGCCATGAGAATGGTGCCTGATATGTCACAGGTACTCAAAAATACTTACTGAATAGTGAACTGAAAAACAAACTCCACTGTTCAATAATAAAAGAATAAATATCAATGAATAAATAAATTCAGTGACTTGAAGACACTTTCATAATACAAAGTCAAGTCAAAAACTGGGCTTCAAAATTTTATTTTTTTAAAAAAATATTATTTCTAAATTTCCAGTATAAGCTCAATTCTGTTTACTTCATACACATTGAAAAAGGCTAGCAGGAAAAAAGTTAATAGTCATTATCTCAAAATGGGACATTCTTTTGTGTATTTTCAGAATTTTCTATAATAAGCTTTGTAACGTTACAGTCAAGAAAAAAAAGTCAAATCTTATTTTTAAAAATTTGATGACAGTAAAAAGTAGCTCCCAAACAATTTCTTCTTACCTCATGATACTGAATGATGGACTGGGTTGCCTTAACAGCCCTATCTCATCTCCATTCCTTCTTCCTTCCCTCTGTCCAGTAGGTTGGCCGAAAACCTCCAATCATTGGTCATTTTGATACTACAGAGTCCATGCACTAAGGGAGTTATTTCTTAGATTTTGAGAGAATTGGAAATCCTGTTGAAAAACAAGTTTAAATGAATTTTTTTTGAAGATCAATTTTATTCTCACTGTATATTATTAATTTATATTAGTTTTGGGACTCTGAAACAGTATTAGATGCCTTCTTGGCTCATTCTTAAGAAATTCAGTACAAATTTGGAGGTTGATTCTTAGAATTACAAGATTTTGTAGGAGAGAAAAAATAATTTTCCCTCTACTCTTCTAGGTTCTTGGTTGAGACTTTAATAAAAGACAGATTAATAGGAGGAAAAACAAAAAGAAGTTTAATAACATATATACCTCCTTTAGACAAGGGAGAGACCCAGGAAGACTGACTCCTTGAAACGGTCGAAGTCATCACCTTAAATACCATTTCCAGTTAAAGACAAAAGCTGTTTTGGGGGTGGGGGCAGTTATGACAGTTTTCTCAGCTTAATAAACAAGGATAAAGTTGCATACAAATCTAAGTCCATGCCTTCTCCATTAGTAAGAGTTTCTAGAGATTTAGAATCATTCTTCTCTTCCTGGTACAAAGAGGGAGACACTCTTATAAATGGAAATGTCTCTTATACCTATCAATGTAAATGTCTCTAACAAAAGAGTAACTTCTACTACTTATTTTCCAGAGCTTTTCCTATGTCTGCTGCTTCTTAGAAGAAAAAAAAAATCGGCTCAAAATAATCTTTATGCCAAAGGGGCATATCTTAGAATGGCAAATTCTTCTCCACTTCAATTACTTTCTTCTGCGTTTATATGCTCCCAATGTGGACTAAATGTACACATGTAAGATATGTGGATATGTTAGGTGCTCAACACAGGATATAACTTTTTTCTCTTTCTACCTGATTCTTTTCCTTTTCCTAAAATAACAGGAAGGGAAAAAAAAAAAAAAAAAAAAAAAAAACCACACACACCCAAACAAAATCAGTAGGCTGGCATTTGGCCTTTTATTAAAAAAAAAAAAAAAATTCCCATAAATCATTTTGATTGGCAGGTTTTTTGTTACTGTGTATGCTGTTGATATAGCATACGCTGTCAGTTAGGAAGACCCTTAATTTTAGATCACTGATTCTCAACTGTGGATTATTTGGCCCCTAAGGACATTAGGCAATATCTGGAGATACCTTCGATAAGTATGAAGCAAGATTGCTATTGGAATCCAGTGGGTAGAGACATCTAAACATCCTACAGAGCTCAGGATAGCATCTATAACAAAGAATTATCTGGCCCCAAATATCTGTAGTGCCAAGGCTGAAAAACTTTCCAAGGTAGAGAATGGAAAATAGCAAACATCGAAAGGATCGGTCACTCCAAGAATACTGACAAGAGACCTATTCTTAAGTGACTGTCTGAGCCAGCCATCTCATCCTTGCTTTAGCTTGTTTACTTTCTTGCTTAGTGGTTGAAAGTTTTTAATCACCTCCTAGCCAGGTGTTTTAACTTTGGTACAAAGAGGAAATTCTCGGCTCTTAACCCCCAGGCTCAGTTCTATCCAGCAAGAGAAGCTAAATAAACACTTTGCTATCCGAGGGGTTCAGTTTGAATGGTGGAATTACTTATGACATTGCAATATCATCTCATGCATGGATAACTTTTGAGCGCCTGAACTGTACTGGAGGCTAAGAAAAGTTGCTGATGATCTGAGCAAATATCTACAGAACTAAAGGTCAATCATTACAGATATTTAGACCAGCGCTGCACAGCTTGTCTCTGAGACAAATGGAGATAGGTGTCAAAGGCATTTTAGGAGGCGGCACTTGGGGAGGGGTAACCTAGGCGTGTAGGGCAGCCCCAGGAGGCAGAGACTGGACCTCTCTCTGCCTCACTTTTTTTATCCATCCAGGGTCTCTCCATTTCTTTTTCTATCTCCATTCCCCCTGTCCCCACCAACCCCATTCTAGTGTTTTTCAATTTGTGACAATAATGCTATGAGTTTTAAAGAGCTGTTGTGATAGGTGACACTGAAGATTGTTTTTGCCTTTTCCATTTATTTTTTTCAATCACCATGTTTATTTTCATGGTATGTTAGTGGCTTCCCTGCTGGCTCAGCAGTAAAGAATCCACCTGCCAATGCAGGAGACATGGCAGGAACTATGGATTTGACCCCAGTATCAGGAAGATCCCCTGGAGAAGGAAATGGCAACCCACTCCAGTATTCTTGCCTGGGAAATCCCATGGACAGAGGAGCCTGGTGGGCTACAGTCCATGGGGTCACAGAAGAGTCAGACACAACTGAGCAACTAAACAACTGCAATAGGGAATAACAGCATTCTAGGTTTAAGTGCTTACTTTTCAAATAGAAGTTACATTTTTAAAACCTAAATATCCCAGGTCACTCCAGACTCTGAAGTCTGTGGTCACATTAAATGTAAAACCCCCATTTTTTTGCTTCTCATAGCCCTTTTGTCTTTTTTCAAAGGCTCTCCACATGATGTGGGATGAGTTTTGAGGACAGTATTTTACAAAGCTGACCATGATTGGCTCTGGCCACACCATGGCTATGTGTCCCTTGCAGCCACTCTGGTCCTTATATGCTTTTGTGGCTTCTCAGCTGGGCCTAACCACCACCGCATGATCTCCGTCACCTGCTGCTGAGGGTTCCCAGTGCTGAAGTGAGGTGAATGTCTTCTCCATCTCTCTCCACTGAACTTGGAACAGGAACCGCCTGGTCTTATAAACTCATCACCACAACTCTTTTGGCTTATGTGCCCAATTTCCCTCTCCACTGAGGTTCAAAAGTAGCCTCTCCGGCCAGTGTGTGTTTGGGTAGGAGGGCATGGGAAGGAAGGGAGAGGGAAACTTTTCTCTATCTCTCCACTGACTCTTCCCCTACTCTTCCAGAGGTCAATGTATCAAAAATACCACCTTAAAAAAAAGGAAAAATAAGTACTACCCTCAAAGCTAGAAAGCGATGCTTTGCAGTCCAGCATCAATCGTCTAAATATTCTTGGTAATAGGACAAGCACAGTACAAAACTTCTAGGGAGCAGTTTACACTGCAGTTTATGCAAATGACATCCTAATATTGAATTCTAGGAATATATATCCTAATTGGACTTAGTGACCCCTTATTTTTTTTTCTTTTCTTTTTTTTTTTATTTTTTTTCCCTTAGTTATAATTTAACTATAATCCTAATTGACATGTCAAATAGCTCTAGCATATCATTAGTTTTTAATGCTTTATATGCTGACTTATTCTTCCAAGTGTTAAAACTTTGAAGTACAGAATATGTGGTTTTGATATGATCATCTTTATGGACAACTATTAATACATGATCTGCTGACAACCCATAGCCTGATCTCGCCTTCTGAAGCCCCTACCACCAGACTAAATCTGGGGCTTGGCAGTGTAATGTTTGTTCTGCCTACATTTAAGTTAGAATTGACAAATAGAAACTGAAATAATGTGCCAGAAGACTGTTGAAAGGTGTCATATTTCTGGCTGGGTTTTTAATTTAAAGCCTATATAATGACAGCAGTGGGGACTCAGAGGTGGGAAAAGAAGAAATTTGAAATCTCCACACAAATGTCAATCAACTAGATATCTTGACAGGTTGACATGTTATCCTGAATGAAAGCATCACTGATGGATGTGCTAACATTAGATTGAGTTCCCTGACCACAATCTAATCTCATTTTAGGCCCTAAATGACTTACTGAAATTTGTTGTGTCAAAAAACATTTGTAGTCTGGATCACATTTTATTACTGACTTAAGCATATATACACAAATGTATTTCAGAAAATGTAAGAAGAAAAATCCATAGAGGCATCTTAGCATCTCAACAAAAAATATTTTCCTTTAGCTGGTAGAGGGCCATGTCAATCACTCGAACTTGCAATCCAACACAGTATATGTGTAGTTCTTTAAAAAGTATTCATGTATTCAAAGTTTGCCACACTCTTCACTCCTGTGTTACTTCAAGTTATCCCTCACTTTGAAGTCTCTGCAGTATGTAAAATATCACACTGACCATGTCACTTTTTTCAGATGCATCAGTTCAGTTTAGCTCAGTTGCTCAGTCATGTCCAACTCTTTTTGATCCCATGGACTGCAGCACGCCAGGCTTCCCTGTCCATCACCAACTCCCAGAGCTTACTCAAACTCATATCCATCAAGTCGGTGATTCCACCCAACCATCTCATCCTCTGTCGTCCCCTTCTTCTCCTGCCTTCCATCCTTCCCAGCATCAGGGTCTTTTCCAATGAGTCTGTTCTTTGCATCAGGTGGCCAAAGTATTGGAGTTTCAGCTTCAACATCAGTCTTTCAAATGAATATTCAGGACTGCTTTCCTTTAGCATTGACTGGTTTGATCTCTTTGCAGTCCAAGAGACTCTCAAGAGTCTTCTCCAACAGCAACAAGCTGAGTCTTTACTTTCAATTCCCCAATCCTACCCACACTGTGTCTGATGCTTTTCCCTCCACTTGGAACACTGCTCTACCCCATCCTCACCCATCACCCCACCAGCAAGTGGGTTAATTTTTCCTGAGAAGTCTTCCTTGATTTGTTATCTTCGGGTTGGGAGCCTCTCCTATGGCTCCAAAGTATCCTTGATGAACCCTTTTGGTAGTGCCATTAACACTAATTTGTAATTATTAGGTTAGTACAAAGGTAATTGCGGTTTTAGACTGGGAATTTAAAATCATTATAACTAGGCTCAAATGCATCTTTATTAATCAACATAGTAACTATTACAATCAACACATTTTTGCTTCGGGATTCAACAAATTCTTGGAAAGCAATTTCTGCCTGATAGCTGTGGAAGTGTTTTCCCTGCAAAAAGTTGTCAAGATGCTTGAAGAAGCGGTTGTCAGTTGGTAAGAAGTCAGGTGAATATAGCAGATGAGGCAAAACTTTGTAGCCCAATTCATTCAACTTCTGAAGCATTGGCTGTGCAACGTACGAACCGGGCATTGTCATCGAGAAAAATTGGGCCCTTTCTATTGGCCAGTGCTGGTTGCAAGCGTTGCAGTTTTTGGTGTATCTCATCAATTTACTGACCATACTTCTCAGGTGTAATGGTTTCGCCAGGATTCAGAAAGCTAAAGTGGATCAGACTGCAGCAGACCACCAAGCAGTGACCCTGAGACCTTTTTCTGGAGCAAGTTTGGCTTTGGAAAGTGCTTTGGAGCATCTTCTTGGTCCAACCACTGAGTTGGTTGTCACCAGTTGTCGTATAAAAGCCACTTTTTGTCTCACGTCACAATCTGATCGAGAACTGGTTTGTTGTTGTTGTGTAGAATAAGAAAAGACGACACTTCAACAGGAAGATTTTTTTTTTTTCCGGTTAGCTCACGAGGCACCACTTATCAAGCTTTTTCATCTTTCCAGTTTGCTTGAAATGCCAAATGATGATAGAATGATCTACTTTGAGTTCTTCGGCAACTTCTCATGTAGCTGTAAGAGGATCAGCTTTGATGATGGCTCTTAACTGGTCGTTGTCAACTTCCAATCGCTGGCCACTGTGCGCATTGTCGCGGCTCTTGTCTCCTTTGCAAAACTTCTTGAACCACCACTGTACGTTTGTTACCAGTTCTGGGCCAAATGCATTGTTGATGTTGAAAGCTGCCTCTGCTGCTTTAGGACCCATTTTGTACTCGAATAATAAAATTGCTCGAGGGTCTTCCCTGGTGGCTCAGTGGTAAAGAATCCGCCTGCCCATGCAGGAGACACGGGTTCATTCCCTGGTCCAGGAGGGTCCTACATGCCTCGGGGCAACTAAGCCTACAGGTCCTAACTATTGAGCCTGTGCTCTGGAGCCCAGGAGCCACAACTACTGAAGTTTGCATGCCCTAGAGCCTATTTTCCACACAAAAGAAGCCACTGCAACCAGAAGTCTGAGCACTGCAACTAGAGAGTAGCCCTCACTCTCCAAAACTAGAGAAAAGCCTGAGAAGCATTGAAGACCCAGCACAGCTAAAAATAAATAAAATGTAAAAATAAAAAGTGAAAGTTGCTTAGTCGTGTCCGACTCTTTGCAACCCCATGGACTATACAGTCCATGGAATTCTCCAGGCCAGAATACTGGAGTGGGTAGGTTTTTCCTTCTCTGGAAGATCTTCCCAACCCAGGGATTGAACTCAGATCTCTCACACTGCAGGCAGATTTTTTACCAGCTAAGGGAATTTTGAGCAATTTTTTTATTCAAGTTCAAAATGGGTCATAAAGCAGCAGAGACAGCTTGCAACATCAGAAATTCATTCGGCCCAGAACTGGTAACAAAGGAGATGAGAGTCAATCCTAAAGGAAATCAGTCCTGAATATTCATTGGAAGGACTGATGCTGAAGCTGAAACTCCAATACTTTGGCCACCTGATGCGAAGAACTGACTCATTAGAAAAGACCCTGATGCTGGGAAAGATTGAGGGCAGGAGGAGAAGGGGATGACAGAGGATGAGATGGTTGGATGGCATCACTGACTCAATGGACATGAGTTTGAGCAAGCTCCGGGAGTTGGTGGTGGTCAGGGCAGCCTGGTGTGCTGCAGTCCACGGGGTCTCAAAGAGTTGGACATGACTGAGTGACTGAATTGAACTGAAAAATAAAAATAATCACTCTAATTTGCTTTTTGTCTAACATCATTTCCCTAGTCTAAATATAACATAAACAGCAAGTATTAAGTCATTAGCAAAAACACATAAAGTGAGAAATGCTCATTAAAATGATGCATAACATAACCACATTTTAAAAGAATGTATTTCAATATCAAATGGCAAAGTTCAACAATGTGAAACCACAATTACTTTTACATTAACCTAATAGTTTATTTCATTGTGAATCCCCAATAGATTCCAAGCTTCCTGAGAGCAGGGGCATCAGGTGTCATTCACTGCTATCTGCCCAGCCCTACCCTAGTTTTGGAAGCATACAAGTCACTCAATAAATATTTGTTGTTTGATAACTTATATCATGGATTGGCCAGCTATCTGGACTTACTTTTTTTGCCTAACTTTTTATACCTGAATAGCCAATTGAAAATAGAGCTCCTTACTTCTGTTTTCCTTATCAAGTGGATATCTGAGAAAAGTATCAGATGAACAGGGTGGAGGAAGATGTCTTTTAGTTTGTCTTTTATCAGTAGGACATGGTCTTCAAGCCTGCTTTATTCAAAACAACACATGCTTAAATTGAATCACTCTCTTGATCTTGAACCTACAAATAAATGGCAACTGTGCCCAAGCTATGTGTAGAACAATATGAGCATGTATTTTAATTTTTTGTTAACCCTAGATTTCATATCAAGAGACACTTGAAGTCTCTTGTGAATAGAAAACATGTTAATAAGAGTATACCTATTAAAATTTTCTCTTTTTTTCAAGTATATACCTGAATTATGACAAATTGAATCTCTAGTGGTAAACAAATGAATCATTTTGTCTGTGGCAGAGCATTAACAGTTTTACTGTCCTGGCTAATTTTTGGTATTCTGGCTTCTTAACTGTATAATACAATCATTTTTGCACTGTGCCTCAACCATTTAAATTGAAAAAAACTAAACCAACATTCTTAGGGTAATGCTATTTAAAAATGAAAGATGGCTTCATATTAATTAAAAGAAAAAAAATCTGACTTTAAGGAACTATGACAAAAAAGGAAATTCTTTTAAAATTCAATCCATTATTCTCAGAAACAAAATAGATTTCCTTTCAATTTGTTGGAATAAAAATGGAGTTCTTTATAAAATTGTGACAAGTTTTATCTATGAGTATAAAATCTTAAATAGAAAGGGTGATAGCAAGAGAGAGGTCTTTATCCAGTAATGTGGAAATAAATGATTTCCTAAGGGAATGGGGACACAGAAAATGAATCATTTTTGAACATGCTTAGGTTTGCAACTCAGGAAGTCTGAGGATAGTGGCTCCCAGAATTTTTGTCATAGAAGCTTATATTTTCATAGTAAAAATTTCATGGATTCTTTTCCATCGTGGATAATAGTTATCTTTCTAATGCTTATTGCTTAAATAAGCCAAAATAAAAAAAGTTAGGATGATGTCAAAAATTACTTGAAAATTACGTGTATTTAATTAAAAATAAAACACCTTTAATACATTTGGAAAATAGTGGTTTTAAAAATGTTTGAGATATTATTGTATAGGCCCTGTACAATAATTCCTAACTTTTGGGGTCTGTGAATGTAGGCTGGGAACCACAGCTGGGACTTACAAAAAGTTATCTCACTTTGATGAAAATTATTCAATACTTCTACTGTGCTTGACAGGATACACTTATCCTTTAAGTCTTCCCTTCCATTGCACAATATATGAGTTTGTTTAAATCATTTTTTTGCCCCGCCCCCTGTTTAAATCATCTTTAACAATTTTCCCCTAGTGTTTTTCAGAAGTTTTAGTTGTTCACTTTTATTGAACTTTAAATGAAGTACATAAATGTCCAGTTGAGTGATCCACTGAAGACATATCTTCGCTAGACTGCAGACTCCATGGCATGAGAGAATCCATAGGCAGGGAAAACTTACCTCAGGTTTTTTAACTCATCATGGTACACTGTAATTGTTTCTTGACTCATTGAATTTAAGATGCCTCTAATTGTAGGAAATTATTTCATATAACACTATAAAGAAAAAAATGTTGCCAGTTAAACTCTGATGTGATGCTTTCAATGTTATTTAGCTTTTAATTTTAAGTTTATTGAAAGAGTTGTTTTACACTTACTTAGGCATGGGGTTTAACCATATATTACTATTGTGTGTTCATAAAATGAAAAATATACATGAAATAAATTGGTTGACATATTCCCAAAACCTTTTCCCATTCAAGGTCTAGATTTTCTAAGTCATTTGCTGTTCAGAGGTATTCATGTTCACTTCCCCACATAGTATTGTCCCATCAACAGCACTGTTGCTACACTATCCAAATCAATCTACAGATTTAATTCAATCCCTATCAATTACTCAGGACATTTTTACAGAACTAGAACAGATAATCCTAAAATTTATACGGAACCATAAAAGACCTAAAATTGCCAAAGCAATCCTGAGGAAAAAGAAGAAAGCTGGAGGTATAACCCTCCCAGGCTTCAGACAATACTGCAAGGCTACAGTAATCAAAACAGCATATTATTGGCATAAAAATAGAGCTACAGATCAATGGAACAGAATAGAGGACCCAGAAATAAACCCACACACCTACAGTCAATCTTCAACAAAGGAGGAAAGAAAATACAATGGAGAAAAGACAGTCAGTCACTTCAGCAAGTGGTGTTGGGAAAGCTGGATAGTTCCATGTAAATAAATGAAGTTAGAATACACCCTCATGTCATACACAAAAATAAACTAAAAATGGCTTAAAGATTTAAATATAAGACATGACACCTAAAACTCCCAGAAGAGAACATAGGCAAAACAGCATTGTTACTGAAGCATTTCTTTAAAGTGTGTTCTACTAGTATCTCTGAATTTTCTCCCAAGCCCATAATATCCATTCTACTACCAGAGGTGTGGACAAAATATTTTCAGAAAACTAGGATCATCTTCCTTTCTTATATTGTCCTTAAAAATGGTTTGTTGACTGAAATGTCAAGGGATTACTGAGGCTAGTCATAGCCCTAGGAATAAACTAAGTTCCATAGTTATAGGCAATGAGGCAGACAGCTTCTAAAATGGCTCCCAATGATCGTCACCTTCTGGTATTCACACCGTTGTATAGTCCCCTCCTCTTGACTATGGCCTGGACCTAGTGATTTGCTTCTAATGAACTGAATTCAGCTAAGTGATGGGATGACACTTCTGAGATTAGGTTACAAAAGACCAACTTCTTTCTGGTTATCTGACTCTGTCTCTCACTCTTGCTTTCTCACTCTAGTAAAGCCATCTGTCATATCATGGGCTGTCCTATCCGGAGACAACTAGGCAAGGAACCAAGGGAAATCTCTGGCCAATGGCTCATGAAGAACACCAAGACCTCAGGTGAATAGCCCATGGGAAACTGAATCCAGTCAATATCACCTGAATGAGCTTGAAAGCAGACCTACCCCTACTGAGCCTTAAGACAGTCACAGCCCCAGAAGATACCTCGATTGCAGCTTCTGAGAGCTCTGGAAGAAAAGGACTCAGCTGAGCCATAACTGATCTCCTGATTTACAAAATGTTTCATGTAATAAACACTGTTGTAATCAGTCACTAAGTTTTGGGGTAATTTGTTATGCAGATAACTAAGATGCATATGTAGGCTACACATCATGAGTACACAATGGCAACCACATCTTGAATGTTACCTGGCTGATAGACAAAGTGGTTCTTGAGTATTTGCAGATTTGGGGGGTCATGAAGATAATGATAACTGGAATTCCAGATGGGCTGCATGAGGATTACTGACTGCAGACTAAGGTATTTCTTTATTGGTTAATTCAATTCAGCATTTAATGGTCACATTTTTAGTGACAGGACAATTACTTCCTTTCAGGAAAAGTTACTTTCTTTTTACATGTCTCATTCAGAAAGCTCTGATTTTTAAAAAAATAGTCATAATGCTTTTGTCAGTTTTGGAAGCTGCCTCAGCATTTTTAGTATATAATTATTAAAACACTTGTCAAAACCAACAGCCTGATTATCTTGAGACAGTAGTTATGGCACAAAGCTAGGAAGTTATATTTCTGAGCTTTATCTTGCTCCAATAAAATGCACGGCATATTTCAAATTTTATGAAAACAGACTGGTATATAAAATATTCAGTTATACACACTTAAAACCTTTTTGTTGATTATTTGCCATGTGCAGGAAAAACTGTGTTAGGTACCATGGCGGGGGGCGGGGGGGGGGGGGGGCGTGGCAGCAGGGAAGCACAAAGGTAAATGACAAAGAACTCTTTTTTCCCTTTACAAAGAATTCAACATAATCAGTGGAATTGAGACTCCAGTCTAGTTCTGCAAACTGTCATCCAAAGAACCCACACCTTGGACTTGGTTTTTAAGCTTATTGCCCTTCTTGAAATGGTCAGAGAAAGATGTCTCTCAGCTGTCCTATCTTAAAGGGAAAGGTGAGCACGTCTTTAGGTCATCAGGAACATACTGAGTTGTGTAGTGCCTGGCATATAGTCTGCATAGAACACATTTTTGGATGAAAGAATGTTGCAAAAACTAAGTGACTTAAAGTGGCTTCTAACTAATTCTGGTTGGAGCAAAAAAGCCAAACATCTGCAAATGTCTTCCTAGTTTTTACATACACTTTGAAGACGCAGGAATCAAAGTGTCTGCAGCCCTGCTGCCAAGTTTGCCCCTGGTGTGGACAGGAAATAGTACTACAGTGAGTCCAGGCAGGTGATGCCCCAGCAGCCTCACAGGGAGGGGCCATCTTTGTACCCCAGTGGAGTGATGATGGAGCAAAATAATCCCCATGTCCTCAACAATGAGCCACAAGTAGCAGATCTGCTAACCAGAAAAATCAGGACAGAAGAACTTCAGGATCAGATTTTTCCTATTTTCATTTCTTTGGTGATATTTAAGAATCTTCAGTCTCAGAAAAAGTGTGCTTTGGAGGAAACCCTTGAATTGACTGAGATTAGATTTCTGTCACTCCCACACAATGGGAAGTGAAAAAGAAACCAAATTCTTAGAGACAACGAACAGCTATTCTAGGTAAAATTAAGATAATAGCTTTAATGAGGAAACTCTTGAATGGGGACTAGAAATAATATGCATGCATCTGAATATACCCTCTTAATATCAGCTCTCTTTACTAGAGAGATCAATGCAGACAAAATGAGACATTAACATATTATTGCATACTGCCTGAGGTTGATTAAATCTGGGCTTGAAATCTGCAGAAAATGCAGTTGAAAACAGAAGTGGGTGATGTTGAAGGATCTCTGGAGAGGGATGGTGTTCTTTTCTACTGCTTAGAGTGGGGTGGTGTTTCCTGCTGCTTACATTCAGGGAGTTTTTATGCATTTTACCTTGGCAATCATCAGCAGTGAGTCATTTACATCAAATAAGCATTCTTTTCAAGCAGAGAGAGTGCAGATACTTAATGAGTTAAAGGAAATGGTTTACATTTACCCAAGGAAACCCCAGATGTCCCTAGTGGAGTTCAAAATGTTTTCTCTCACAGCTTTAAAACATGCAGTAGAGCCCACTAGCTGTGAGCACCCTCTGTGCCGTGGGCCAGCTAGTCTGACCTGGAGGATCAAGTGAACACACATGCTGGAGAGGAGTCGGAAAAAGCATCTCTAACATGCCCATCACTTCTGCTCACACCATTCAGATCGTCTACCTCCAAAGAATCAGTTGTGTCAGTTCCCAAGTTTGTTTATGCCATTTTACTTGTTTTCCTAATTCTTTGATTCAACTAAAATATTACATGAACCAAAGGAATTAGTGTACGAAGAACACTGTTGTTATGAAAACTTGAATCCCTTTGGAAAAAACTCAATAAATGCAAATTGTTTCAAAAATTGCTGCCAAATTAGACATGGGTGGAAAAAAAGTAAAAGATGGAGTGGGTGGAGCAAAGCAGTATCACAGGGTGCCTTACTGAGATTGCATCCCTGGAGTCTAAGTTCTCACTGAAAGGAAAAAAAAAAAAAAAACGCCACTGGAAATAAAAGGCTTTGCATTATGGAAGTAGATTATTCAAGTATGGTTTTTTAAGTGAAACTTTCAATTCGTTGGATACAAATGCGAAATAGTTTTCATTTTGGAATAACTGCCACCAACTGCACTATGGCCAGGCCTTTGGGAGTTTCATTTTTATGGTTAAGCTTCTTAATCACTTTTGGTCCTTCAAACTATCTCACTCCAGTTTTTAAAGCAGTCTTGTTATAACTTCAATCTTTGGAAGCTCTCTTCTTTATTCTCTGTGGTTCTCCAATTTCCCTGCCTTTCTCCCCATTTATCCCTCTGGTGAGAGAGAGGATGGGAAAAAGAGAGAGGAGAAATAGACACTGTCTCTTTCCCCAGCAAGATGTGCTTCTCAGCCCAGTTGGTCATCACTACTGGTGTAACTAAGCCTTTAAAGGCTGAACATGGACAGATGGATGAGGATCTCAACAGATCTTGTTTGAGTACAGTCTCAAACCAAAATACCTCCTTTGGGAACAACCAAGATCCATCTTCCACATTCGCGAGGAGTTCCAAGAGGATAGCCCTTTTTATCAGTCCTTAGTGCACCCCCCCTCCCCCGCCCTGGGTCTCAGCAGGGCAGGTCAGTGAGCTGAGCAGATGTCCAACCCAGGAATGTCAGGTCAGCCTTCTTTCCAGCAAATGTTCCCCAGTTATTCAGGGTATTGCCTCGCCTCACAGGGAGAAAAGGGAATCACCTCTCTTCCTGAGTACTACTCTTCTCCCAAAGTTCACCTCTTTCCTCTCCCCAGCCTTCATTTGAATGCAGCGAGGCCGAGGCCAAGGGAGAAGTGGATAAAAGCTAGGGAGGAGAGGATAAAAGAGCCAGTACGCTCTTCTCCACAGTCTTGGAGGCAAATGGCCAGCTAGAGTCATGGCCACTTCTGTAAATTTAAGATGTGGCCCACTTCATGTCTTTTGCTTTCAGCTAGGGTGCTTAATTTGAAGATTTAGGAAAAAAAGCTGGAGAAAATCCCACTCAACACCTAACACTGGGAATTCTCTGGGAGTCCAGTGGTTAGGGCTCCACACTTCCAGTATAGGGGACACAGATTCGAATCCTGGATGGGGAACTAAGATCCCTCATGCTGTGTGGCAGAGCCAACATATACAGCATCTCGTCACATAAGCAGGACAACTTCGAATTCCAATCACACCTGCACTAGAAGGAGAAGGCATGACCCGTACAGCAAAGGATTGGCAAGTGAATGTCCAGCTATGACATGTACATTTTATGATTCCTAAGATAGAGTTGTTCAGCTTACAGATCTGTTCTGACCACTTTATTTTTTTTTATTTTATTTTTTTTTCCAGTGGGTTTTGTCATACATTGATATGAATCAGCCATAGAGTTACACGTATTCCCCATCCCGATCCCCCCTCCCATGTTCTGACCACTTTAAATAAGAGGACTTCAAGTAAAGCAGCATTCAAATGTGGGGTATCTTCAAAGCTACCTAGCTTCTCCTCAAATATCCTCTCCTCTGTTCCATTATAAACAGCTAATCATCCGCAGTGTCCTGTATGTAAAACAAATAAAAGGCACTCCCCTTTTGTTTCTTGAGGTTCTGAGGTTGCCATTCAGATTGCTACTATCTTTTTAAAAACAACTATTCCTGGGGACTTCCCCAGTGGTCTGGCAGTTGAGACTGCGCTCCCAGTGCAGAGGGCATGGGTTCAAGTCCTGGTCAGGGAACTAGATCCCACATGCCACAACCAAGACCCAGCTCAGCCAAATAAATAAATATTAAAAAAACAAACAACTATTTCTGAACAACCTTCTTTGAGTCTGACTTTATGTAATTTGCCTCAACATAGTGATTTCATTCCTCACTGCTTGTCCTCTATAACAATCAATACAAAAACTTTTTCAAACAGTAGAAGATTCTGGAACAGAGATGACAAATGTCTCTCATGCCAATCTTGTCCATTCTTTCAAAATGTTCTAACCTATTGCCTTCACTGTCTTTCTTGTGTCAAATAAATCAGATCCCTTTCAGTGCAAAAGATCCTTTTCAATACAAATCACTGGTCAAGTGGTTTTCAGATTTTTTACCAAGTGCTAACCCTACTCAAAAAATGCACTTACAAGTGTAGGTATGTGATATATTAAGTGAGAAGCTTCAAGTTTGCTTTTGCTTTCAAGACAATTTGTATCACAATGATGCAACAAAATCGATCTGAGGAAAAACAGTCCTTGGATAAATCTTCTACTGTATTTACTCTTTAGCTGGTCCTATGTTTTACCCTCTTTCACATACACATTTGCCTAAACATTTAAGGACTGTCTTCTTCCTTATTGATCGAGTAACAGTAAATCATATGCTAACTCAGTAATTATGGCAAGAATAGCCATTATAACTGACCTATTGATTCTAGTCTCTCTTAAACGTTATTAATCACTGTTCACCTTGTGTTATCTCACATATTGCAGTAGTTGTGCCTATCACAGCTTCTGATAACTGCAAAGCCATGCTGCATAATTCTGACCTATGCTTTTGAAATCTTAATTTCTATTTTCAAAATTATTCCTAAGCCAAGGCATATATTTTTTAAATTAGAAAGTTTTGTTTCCAAAGATTTTGGTGAAAGTCTAAAGGTCAATCTGCCCATCAGCACTCAATAATAAGTGTCTCGTAAATGTGTTCTACAGGCACCTGCAACAGAATCATCCGGAAGGCTTCCTTATAGTCTAGGCTTTTGAATAAAAATCTTGGAGGATGAGGATATGCATAAATGTTCTTTTAAGCCACCAAGTCGGTGGTAAGTTCTTATAGCAGCTATAGGAAACTAATACAATCTCCATCATGGGATCCAGACTTGGTCTTAAAAATCCTTGAAAGTGAGAATCTGGATCCTGCCAAGGCTCTACCCAAAGATTTTTTTTTTCCAGGCACCTCCCTCCGTCCTCCTATGTGATGTGTCCTCACTCGCACTCTATAGCTGATGGGATACCTACTACTTTTGTTGCCCTCCTGCCAGTTTTCTCCTAGAAATTTCCAGAAGCTATAGACACCTGACCCTGAAACTGGATCCTCTCAACAACAATTCTGAGCTGTGGCATGGTCTGCTTGTCATCTTGGCATCTAACATGTCTGGTCTGTTTCCATTTGGCACTGTAGATTGGCTATGTGGTATCAGTCAATACAGCTCACAGTCTTGGCTATCCTTTTAGAATATGTTTCCCTAGCACCTCTGTCTCTCTTAACCTCATGAGCTGCTAATACCTTGTTTTCATCTGTGTCCCTAAGATTCTTCATTGGGTATCATGATAAGGAAGCACATGGAAATCAAACAGTTCCCTTCCTCTAGACATCTAGACTGCTCATCTAAGAATGACACTTTTATTTTTCACTTTCTTAAACAATCTTTTCTTTTATTACAATCTCCCTTAATTGCATTTCTGTTATTAATTTTGCCCCTAAAGTGCATCTAACTATTGACTTTCATTTTTTATACATCTTGGACAGATCCTGGGATGTACTGCTAATTTCCACTTCCACATAGTTCTGGAGATTGTCATTTCCAATTTCATGTGATTTTTCTTATAGCTACAGAACTTTATGTTCCAGGTCTGTAAGATATTTAGGAAATCTATAAATTTGGCAGCAGAGAAAAGGCAGTCTGTGCTTCTTTGTCAATTAACACTTTAATGTTCTAGTCTTCTGAAAAAGGTTTCAATTATTTAAATAAAAAATTTGAAGAGATTTTTGTGGCTTCAATGATATTGAAAACACAAGGACTTTTAAGTAGCACTGTTTTCATCATTTAATTCTTATTCATTGTCACAGATAAGTAAATACTCGATAGTTTTGATGCTTAAATCACTCAAAGAATCCATCATTAAATTGATGGCACTGTTTTAGTTGATTTAACACATGCTGCATGGTTTCTATTGCTATTCGAATTTCTAACTTAGTGGAAAGACTATTTGGCTAGATACACTCTTGAAAAATGGACTCAGAAGCCTGTTTTTTGAGAAGCCACTACTATCTTTTTTCTCACTCTTAGCTAGTTTGCCTTCTAATTCATGGGCAAAATAGAAGGAGCTTAAAGTTCTAGTAAAATAAAGGAGGGAACATGTCCAGTGGATTTGGTAATGAGGAGGTCCCTGATACTTTATATATTGCAGTTTGGTAGAGACAGAAGCCAGGTTGAGTTGAGACATGAATGGAAAGTGAGGAAGTGGGAAAGATGAGAAGCAGAGGTGAGAGACTGGACGGTAAGTATAAGGGACAAATGTTCAAATAGGGATTTCAGGAAGACAGAGCCTCCAGGATGTCAACTGGCTGGGGAGGAAGAACCAGCAGCAAGATAAAATCTTTCAAGAGAGGGTATGACTGAGGGAGCAGGACCCTGGGGTAAAGGAGGAGATGGAGGGCATGTGGATGATGGCTAAAGTGGAAGGGCTGGTTGGTCGGT
Organism: Muntiacus reevesi; assembly: GCF_963930625.1. Taxonomy (NCBI): domain Eukaryota; kingdom Metazoa; phylum Chordata; class Mammalia; order Artiodactyla; family Cervidae; genus Muntiacus; species Muntiacus reevesi. The sequence goes on along the minus strand of NC_089271.1, from coordinate 14,072,910 downwards.
AATATGAGGAGGGGAGCAGCATTTTCTGAGCCTGGAGGACAGAAGCTAAGGAGCATGTCTGAAGATATGTTCATGAGGGAGGCTAAAAGTTGAAGGAAGTCACGCCTGAGGGCCTCAACCACCCTCTACAAAGAAAGAGGCTTTGTCACATGCTGAAAGTGTGGGACTTATGGACTGAACAACGGCTTAAGGAGTGTGATGGTGATTTTTGATGTGAGAGGACTCCGAGAAAGAACAAGAGAAATGATTGAGGGCTGGTACCGTGGCCCTAAGACTGAACCTGTTAATAGGCAGTAGTGTCTAGCTATGTGGTTGTGTGATTTCTACCAACAGTGTTCAGCCTCTGTGTGTATAAGCAGAAGATACAAACTGTGGCCTTAACCCAGAGGCTTAAACAAAATCTGTATGCAAATAATCATAGGATGGGGACATGAGGGAATGTGGAGTATGGTCCAGATTGGATACAGAAGTTAGGCAGGCCTGGAGTGGAATACAGATTGGGAGCTAATGGAAGGACAAAGAACATTCTCATTTGATGCCCACGACAGTCCTTCAGATAAGTAATCAGCCTAACTTTGAAGATGAAGAACCCGAGGCTCTGAGATGTGAGGGAACGTGTTTAGTGAGGTACTTAGATAAGTAACCAAGATGAGCCACATCTTTCCTGATCCACAGTCTCTAACCTTTCCAGACTCCAGAGTCCCAGGTCTATTCCTCCTTCTGAACCCCAGTGTGTGTAAGGGAATATCTTTGCATATATATATATATATGTTTATATTTAACTCAAATAAACCTTGGTCTCATCAATCTCTACCCACACAAATGAAATGACAGCAACCCAAACTGTATTTGCTCATTGCTTCCACCTTTGTAATACAGCACTTCCCTTTCAGGCAAGGCCTCCCTGTCCCAGGTATATTTTAGAATTCCCGGGGGTGTGACCCAAGTCCTCTCTCACTGTGTCCTCTGCTGCACTGCTAGGTGACAACCAAGGCCGGAGACTGTAAGAGCCCTCATGGGACCAAACAGTTGTCTGTGACTTAGAAGTTTCCTTATAGATAAGAAAAACTGAGACACAAAGACATTAATCACTTATCCATGTTAACAGATCTAGACAGTAGCAAACCTGAAATTCAAATTCAGGAACCTAATCATATTACAATCTTAACTTTTTGGTGCCGATGTTACAATTTCTTCATAAAAAACATCTGGAAAATGTTATGTTTCTAAGCTTTGGATTAGTACAAACATTACTAGAATAGTCTGTTTTTCCAAGGTTTTGTAGAAGGAGATCAAACCAGTCAATCCTAAAAGAAGTCAGTCCTGAATATTCATTGGAAGGACTGATGCTGAAGCTGAAGCTCCAATACTTTGGCCACCTGATGTGAAGAACTGACTCACTGGAAAAGACCCTGATGCTGGGAAAGATTGAAGGCAGGAGGAGAAGGGGATGACAGAGGATGAGATGGTTGAATGGCATCACTGACTCGATGGACATGAGTTTGAGTAAGCTCCGGGAGTTGGTGATGGACAGGGAAGCCTGGCGTGCTGCAGTCCATGGGGTCGAAGAGTTGGATATGACTGAGCAACTGAACTGAACCTGTGAAGCTAGCTGGACTTTAAAACAAACTGACACTTTTTGCTGGTCTACGAAAATCAATCTATCTAAGTTTCCTCTCTCTTCTGAAGCCAGTGTTTGGAAAATTAAATTTTTGTATATTAGTCCTCTTTTTCCTTTTTGGTTTTCAATTTTATTTGCAAGGTGTTTGGCAAAGCCATCTCTTAACCTCTTCCTTTTTCTATAATCCTTTGTCTCTGTGGTTATTTCTAATTTGTCATTTATTATTTTGTGGATTTGTGATTTCATCTCAACTTTTCTTAATTAGGTTAGTTTGTTATTTATACATTTAATTATATATTTTAACACAAAGATTTTTGGGTGATTCATTTATTAATAATACTGGTTTTATTTTGGTCTGACTGTATTTTCTAATTTTTCTTTATTAATTCTGTCATTTCTTTAGTTGGATGCTTAAATTTTATTATTTTTTATAAAATTTATGAATTTTTCTCTGCACACTGATTTAGCTCTAGCCTACAATTTCTGATATGTAGTGTTTTCCTTATTACTTTTTTGTGTAATTCTTTAAAATTTATTTTTAAGAGTGAGTTTTTTAAAAAAATTTCTAAGTGAAAGGCCTTAACTTTTTAAATTAATTTCATTTTATTGCAATATGTCCACAAAATAGTTACTTAAATGCCTGACATAAGGAACTCTATTAGGACATTTTTGTAAGAGAGCACTATTACAACAGTCAGTGAACTGCTGTTGAAATTTATCTGAGACAAAAACATATTAATTCTTATTTTTCTCTGGCCCGATCCATTTTGGATTGTATTGGGCCAACTAACTAGAAAAGAAAGCTGATATTCAAGTACTTCTATAAGGCAATAGGTTATTTTTTTAAATGGGAAAGACAGTTTGTTTTAGATCCTTCTGCTGTATTTTATAACACATTTAATGGCTATTTATTTTAGGGAAAGTCATTTTAGTGAATGTTATACAGATATGAAATTCACTGTAGTGACGACCTTGACAGATGGGTTTGGAGTGATAATCTTTGCATTGGTAGCTTGTAGTAGAACTAAACAGCCCCGGGTATTTAGCCCAAGATCTTTCCAGTCCTCAATCTAGAATTTACTAACTGTAATCTTGGGTGACCACTCCTCTGCATCTATAAAACAGGGACAATATTCCAAGGACCACTGTGAAGACTGAATGAAAGCAGAATGTGGAAGTCTTTGTAACCCGAAAAACCTTACACATGAGATGGGATGAGGGCCATATTAGTTACTGATTGCTGTATAACAAGCTATCCTCTCCCTCCTCAAAACACAGCAGCTTCAGACAACGAATACTTACCTCTGGTTTCTGAGGGTCAGGAATCTGAGAGCAGCTTAGCTGGACGGTGCTGGCTCAGGCTGCAGACAAGACGACGGGGAAGGAGCAGACAGCTCAAGGCTCAGCTGGGGAAATCTGCTTTCAAGCTCACTCACATGACTATCGGCAGGACTCAGACCACTGCTGACTCTTAAGGCAGAGGCATCTCTTCCTTGCCATGGAGGCCCCTCCAGAGGGCAGATCAAAACATAGCAACTGCCCTCTCAGAGCGAGTAAGTCAAAGAGCAAGAGAAGGTGCCTAAGATGAGAGTCCAGGCTCCTTGTAACCTAACCTAATGACATCTTAAATTAAAATAAAATCATTGTTAACCTTGCAGAGCCCCTAAAATCTGTCTTAAAGTATCAGTTTTTTCTAGACTATGAAGGAGCTAATGGAGAACAAAACTTAGAAAGTAAATTTTATTTGCCTGGTTTATAATATCCAAGTCTGAAAAAAAAGTTATAAAATCTTGACAAAATGTACTCAATTTTGATGGTGTTATTTCCTTGGCTTATTGCTTACTGCCTTTACCTACAACGTGAAGGTTTGTTTTTGTTTGGTTTCTTGGGTTGTTTTTTACTTTCTAGGTAGCAGAAATTCTGTGTGTAACCAGAATAATTTCCCGCTCTCAATGCTGACTTTACTGTATGCTTGACTATTTAAGGAAAAAAGAGAACAAAGGTTTTTTGCTCCTTATTTATGAAAGAACTAAGATTCTTTACAATCATGTTACCTTATTTTTTTATTTTAAAATGTTTACTGCCACTTTTATTAAATACAGAACCAGATGTTGTTTCCCAAGCACCCATAATCCTACCTTGATCAAGTATCCCAGTCTCCTGTGACAACTTCTTTGATTTTTGCCTTCTCGAAATCAGATCCTTAAATATAAAAAAAGATAAATAAAACTTTCAGAATATATTTTACACCTAAAACTATCTTTGTGATTTCTTCGAGGGCTTCTGGAAAATCACAAAGGTTTGTTCTTTTACCTTGCAAAAAGAGAGATGCTGGAAATATTAGGCCTCTTTATTAGTTACCATTGGTGAGTTACATGGGAAAAGCAGTCAAATAAGAAATACTCAGCCTTCCCGAGGTTAAATGTGCTTAAGTAAATGTCATGAATGTAAGTATTTTAGAAACTGTATGCTTTGGGGGATTGCCCTGGCAGTCTAGTGGTTAAGACTCCACTTCCATTGCAGGGGTCCAGGCCTGATTCTTGGTGGGGAAACTGAGATCCTGCATGCTTTGCAGCACAGCCAAAGATAATAAATAAATAAAATTGCATGCTTTATGGGAAGTTTTTGGAGATTCATGAATGCCATCACTATTTCTCAGAGTCCTGATGGTGCTTTGTCTGATATTAGGCAACAACAGTAGAGTGTTATTGGTCATCATTTCAGCTATTAGTAGAGTGTTCAGGTCAGCTCAGTTCAGTAGCTCAGTCGTGTTCGACTCTTTGCAACCCCATGAACTGCAGCATGCCAGGGCTCCCTGTCCATTACCAGCTCCCGGAATCCACCCAAACCCATGTCCATTGAGTTGGTGATGTCATCCAACCAACTCATCCTCTGTTGTCCCCTTCTCCTCCTGCCCTCAATCTTTCCCAGCATCAGGGTCTTTTCAAATGAGTCAGTTCGTCGCATTAGGTGGCCAAAGTATTGGAGTTTCACCTTCAACATCAGTCCTTCCAATGAACACTCAGGACCCTTCTCACCCTTCTCTCCCACAATTCCATTCTTTCCCACAATCCTCCATTCTCTCTCCCAACTCCCAAAAGAATGGAGTCCATCTTCTTTAGGATGGACTGGTTGGATCACCTTGCAGGCCAAGGGACTCTCAAGAGTCTTCTCCATCACCACAGTTCAAAAGCATCAATTCTTTGGTGCTAAGCTTTCTTTATAGTCCAACTCTCACATCCATACATGACCACTGGAAAAACCATAGCCTTGACCAGACGGACTTTTGTTGACAACGTAATGTCTCTGCTCTTCAATATGCTGTCTAGGTTGGTCATAACTTTCCTTCCAAGGAGTAAGCGTCTTTTAATTTCATGGCTGCAGTCACCATCTGCAGTGATTTTGGAGCCCCCCAAAATAAAGTCAGCCACTGTTTCCACTGTTTCCCCATCTGTTTGCCATGAAGTGATGGGACCAGATGCCATGATCTTACTTTTCTGAATGTTGGTTTTTCACTCTCCTCTTTCACTTTCATCAAGAGGCTCTTTAGTTCTTCTTCACTTTCTGCCATAAGGGTGGTGTCATCTGGATATTTGAAGTTATTGATATTTCTCCCAGCAATCTTGATTTCAGGTTGTGCTTCATCCAGCCCAGCATTTCGCATGATGTACTCTGCATATAAGTTAAATAAGCGGGGTGACAATATACACCCTTGATGTACTCCTTTTCCTATTTGGAACCAGTCTGTTGTTCCATGTCCAGTTCTAACTGTTGCTTCCTGATCTGCATACAGGTTTCTCAAGAGGCAGGTCAGGTGGTTTGGTATTCCCATCTCTTTCAGAATTTTCCACAGTTTATTGTGATCCACACAGTCAAAGGCTTTGGCATAGTCAATAAAGCAGAAATAGATGTTTTTCTGGAACTCTCTTGCTTTTTTGATGATCCAGCAATGCTGGCAATTTGATCTCTGGTTCCTCTGTCTTTTCTATAACCGGCTTGAAGATCTGGAATTTCATGGTTCACGTATTGCTGAAGCCTGGCTTGGAGAATTTTGAGCATTACTTTACTAGTGTGTGAGATGAGTGCAATTGTGCCATACTTTGAGCATTCTTTGGCATTGCCTTTCTTTGGGATTGGAACGAAAACTGACCTTTTCCAGTCTTGTGGCCACTGCTGAGTTTTCCAAATTTGCTGACATATTGAGTGTAGCACTTTCACAGCATCATCTTTCAGGATTTGAAATAGCTCAACTAGAATTCCATCACCTCCACTAACTTTGTTCGTAGTGATGCTTCCTAAGGCCCACTTGACTTCGCATTCTAGGATGTCTGGCTCTACATGAGTGATCACACCATTGTGGTTATCTGGGTCATGAAGATCTTTTTTGTACAGTTTTTCTGTGTTTTTTGCCACCTCTTCTTAATATCTTCTGCTTCTGTTAGGTCCATACCATTTCTGTCCTTTTTGAACCCATCTCCAGTCATCATTTCAGCTATTAAAAATGTTAACTAGTACTTCCCTGGCAGTTTAGTGGTTAAGACTCTGTACTTCCATTGCAGGGAGCAGGAGTTCGATCAGTGGTTGGGGAACTAAGACCCCGCATTCCTCACAGCACAGCCAAACCAAAAAAATGTAGGTCACAGCCTTACTTCTTTAGTTTGAATCTAGCATCTTCTAGGCCAGTGGATTTCAACTGGGGATACACATCAGATTTATCCATTGGGTTCTATAAAAACACCGGTATCAAAAAACTGCTCTGACTCACTGAATCTCTTTAACTTGATATTCTTAGTGTATCCTTAGAATGCTGCTGCTGCTGCTAAGTCACTTCAGTCATGTCCGACTCTGTGCGACCTCATAGATGGCAGCCCACCAGGCTCCCCTGTCCCTGGGATTCTCCAGGCAAGAACACTGGAGTGGGTTGCCATTTCCTTCTCCAATGCATGAAAGTGAAAAGTGAAAGTGAAGTTGCTCAGTCATATCTGACACTTAGTGACCCCATGGACTGCAGCCCACCAGGCTCCTCCGTCCATGGGATTTTCCAAGCAAGAGTACTGGAGGGGGGTGCCACTGCCTTCTCCAATACTTAGAATAATCTTGATATATTATATATATTGTGTCTCAGGATTATTATATCTCAAGATTTTTTCTTTTGAATAATTACTTTCATCCATTTTTTGGTGTTGATCCATTTGTATACATTAAATGTAACATTCATTACCTATGTTGAAAAAAGGCATAGTCATTATGCCTAAAGACATCTGTATACATTTTTAGAGTGACGTTATTATCTTTGCTTTTCATGACCCAGAAATAATCTGTTTGTCAGTTGCATGATGCTTATTATGAATTCTCATCAGACCTTTCACATACAAGAATTTTCAGTAAACACTGGTCTTCAATGAAAATCTCTTTGCTCTGCAGATAGTTTTATTTTACTCTAATTTCTTGCTTGAAAACTCTGCTGTAAGCTAGCTACAGGTCATGTTTGAGTCTATAACCAAAAAAGGACCATCTCAGAGACTTGTGAAAAAGGACTATGACGGGTAATTCAAGTTACTGACATTTTGAAAAGAAATATTCTGGGGTACAGATTTCTGATGGCATCACTTAGACAACTTTATGATCATACCAGTGCACTAGGTCGAGAACTAGTATCAGAACTCTTTTCAGTCAAAAAGCAGATGGTTTCGTGACACTATTGACCCAAGAGCCATCAGAACAAGAACTAATTACATAGAACTGAATGAACTGATGAGAAAATTTTTATTGTGGTGACTTGTTTGAAATAAAGTTGATATTTGTAAATATTTTCCCTTTAGATTATGTAAGAAAGACTTTTATCTTTCCACTTAAGCTGTCTATAACTTATAACATTCCTGACAGCTTTATTGGGATGTAATTCGCATGCCATACAATTCATTCATTTAAAGTGCACAATTCAGTGGTTTCTAGTATATTCACACAGTCAACACTGCTATCACCACAGTCAATTTTAGAATACGTATCATCCTAAAATTAAATACTGCACCCATTAACAGTCACTCACTGCCTATTCTCCCCATCACTCCAGTCTCTGGAAATCACTCATCTGCTTTCTGTCCCTATCAGTTCAGCTCAGTAGCTCAGTTGTGTCCAACTCTTTGCGACCCCATGGACTGCAGCACACCAGGACTCCCTGTCCGTCACCAACTCCCGCAGCTTGCTCAAACTCATGTCCATCGAGTGGGTGATGCCTGTCCCTGTGGATCAGCCCATTCTACATCTTTCATACAAATGGAATCATGCACGTGACCTGTCATGTCTGGCTCCTTTCACTTAGCACAATGCTTTCAAGGTTCATGCATGTGGTAGCATATATCAGCACTTCATTCTCTGGATTGCTAAAACACATTTCGTTGTATAGGCTTACCACATTTTATTCTTTCACCAGTTGATGGACATTTTTGTAACCCATAACATTTAAAATGATATTTTTATTTTACCTTTCCTTTCTCTACTGCCGCCACAAATCCCCAAATCGACAACTTTGTTTCCTTATTTCTTATGGCACAGTCATACAATTAGATGACCAATATGTTGTCTGGATTATCATACTTGAGAATTATGCTCACCGAATCAGGTATGCGTGTGTGTGTGCTCAGTCGCTTCAGTCATGTCCGACTTCGTGCCCCATGGATTGTAGCCTACCAGGCCCCTCTGTGCATGGGATTTCCCAGGCAAGAATGCTGGAGTGGATTGCCATGACCTCCAGGGGATCTTCCCAACCCAGGGATCGAACCCACATCTCTTGTGGCTCCTGCACTGCAGGCAGATTCTTTACCCCTGAGCTACCAGGGAAGAAAGAAAGTGAAAGTGAAGTTGCTTAGTCATGTTCGACTCTTTGCAACCTCATGGACAGTAGCCTACCAGGCTCCACTGTCCATGGGATTTTCCAGGCAAGAATACTGGAGTGGGCTGCCACTTCCTTCTCCAGGGGATCTTCCCAACCCAGGGATTGAACCCGGGTCTCCTGCATTGTAGGTAGACGCTTTACTGTCTGAGCCACCAGCAAAGCCCCAAATCAGGTACGGCCAGACCCTTTTATGGAACTCAAACTGATTTTATTTCTGGAACTAATACCTACAAAACCCTCCCAGGAAAATGCATGTGGTACTGAGAGGGTCCAGCCTTACATGAGATCAAGAGTATTACTTTCTGGAAGGCCAGGAACCTTGGTACATTTGGGGGAGCTTGAGAAGAACTGATAGATGGTGCAAGTGAAATCTGACATACAGTGTTTCTTTGGCTTGTTTCCTAACTTCAAGGTAGCAAATAATAGCGGCTTTTAAAAGTCAAATCTGAGTTTCCTTATAAAACTTCCAGCAAAGTTAACTTAGGAAGGGATTCTCTGGTGGCTCAGATGGTAAAGAATCCACCTGCAGTGGGAGAAACCTGGGTTTGATCCCTGGGTTGGGAAGATCCCCTGGAGGAGAGCATGGCAACCCACTCCAGTATTCTTGCCTGGAGAATCCCCATGGACAGAGGAACCTGGCGGGCTACAGTCCATGGGGTCACAAGGAGTCAGACATGACTGAGCAACTAAACACAGATAGTAAATTAACATTTGTGATATCTGCATAAATAGTCAGGCCAAACCTTGTGAAACTGGCCTTATTTTGTGACCATGGACAACCATTCTTAGAGATTACTTTGTTCCCTAGGAGACAGGAACAAAGAAATTATAAGGACAAGTGTAAAGACTTGGGAATGGACAAAAGAAACTGAATATGCTTTCAATGGAATGCTGGACAAGAGGGATGCTCTCATCATGGCAGCGTGTAAACCTTTGCCTTTGCCAAGGCTGCAATTCTGAAGAGACAGAAGTTAACTAGTAGAAAACTGATGACAGTGTAAATAATTCTTGTCCATACAAATACAAACGAGCTGTGTCCAGTGGAATACAGTTCCTTATTGTCCGATGATGAGTAGATCAGTTTTGCAAATTCATTTCAACATTCCTTTACTGTGTAGAAATTTGTGGTTGTTTGCCTTCTTTGTAACATCTTTCCAAGTTCTCTGTTAATTAATGAGTTTAATAAAAAAAATATGTGCCACTTGTTCATTTTACATTTGTATGAGAGTCATGATTTTGCTATTTTTGAACATTATCCTTTAACATCCTCTATAAATCAAAATGATCCCTGTCCTTGCTCTGTAAGTGAGCAGCCTGAACTACAAGGTGGGGCTGGCTGTGCTAAAGGGTGAAGAATGGCTAGGAAACAAGGGATGAGCTGGAGAGGCCCTCAATGCTGGGGGCTTTTGGTTCTCTTTTGATTATTTCTAAGAACGAGATAGAGGGAGGGAGCACATGAAAGGGATGAAAAAACTCTTTAGTGAAATAGTTTATGGTAGGAGAAGGGAACTAGAAAGTAAATTATAAAAAAAGAAAGTAAAAACAACAGAAAGAATGCCAGAAGACCTGGGTTCAAGACTCAACTCTGCCACCCATTAGCTGTGTGACCTAGGATAATTTTCTTAACCTCTCTAGTTCCCTCAGATTATAATACTATCTCTTACAGTTGTCATGAGGATTAAAATTAAATGAAACTGTCATATAAGGTGATTAGCACAGTGGCCTATATGGAGTATGTACTAAACATGTACTGATTTTCATTATTATTATATCATTATTATTCTCTAGACCTCAGTTTTCTCAACTGTCAGAAGAAGCCTGACTTAGATCAGAGTTAATCAAACTTCAATGTGCTTGCATTTGGGAAGCTTGCTTAAAAGGCATTCTTAGACCCCTCCTCCAAGTACTCTCCTTTAAGAGTAGTATAGAAAGTGGCCTTTGTAACAGGTACCCAGGTTGAGTCTGATGCAAATGAAATTGAAGATTAGGCATTGAGGAGAACTCCACTAGAAGATTTGAAATGTGTCCTCAAGTATGAGCATCTCTGTTTTCTTTCCAGTTTAAATTCTCTTATAAGGAATATCAGATAAAATACTTCTCCAAGTGGTAATAGAATTTTCATTACTGAGATCCTGAGAGGAAGGGTAGAAAATCTTAGGAAAAGAAAATGGGTGGATCACTTTCTAAAGCCATATTGAGGGGAATAATTGTACATGGCATTGGATAAAATGCATGTAATTTTAAACAAAGGCCCTGAATCAACTATTTATTGATAGTATCATTTGAAATAGGAAAAAAATATCTGGAAGCAGAGACCCTGATCCCAAAGTATTCAACACCTACAAGCTGACTATATAAAGTGTGGTCCCTGAACCTATAGCAGCAGCACACTTGGGACTCAGACTCTGAGGCCACCCAGACCTGTGAGTCAGAATTGGCATTTTAACATGATAGGTGATGCACGTACACTTAAATTTTTTAAATATACATTTACTTGGCTGTGCTGGCTCTTAGTTACAGCATGCAAACTCTTAGTTGCAGCATGTGGGGTCTAGTTCCTGGACCAGGGATCGAACCCAGGCTCCCCTGCATGGGGAGTGTGGAGGCTTAGCCACTAGATGACCAGGAAAGTCCTGCACATACAACTTAAAGGCTTAGAATTCCTGATATAGGACACAGTCCAACATAAATCAGCTGAGCAACCATTATAATTCACATGATGCTTATTAATTAATGGTTCCCAGTTGATGGGTGCTGGGACACATTAAAATTACCTGGAGAACTTCAAAATGCAGACCAACTCCAGAGACTCTGAATTTCATGTGGAGCTCAGAAAAAAATTTTATTTCAGAGACCCTTCCCCAGTAATTATGCTTCACAGCCAGGCTGGGGAGCTACTACAGAGTATAAGAAATGCTGCTGCTGCTGCTACTAAGTTGCTTCAGTCGTGTCCAACTCTGTGCAACCCCATAGACAGCAGCCCACCAGGCTCCCCCATCCCTGGGATTCTCCAGGCAAGAACACTGGAGTGGGTTGCCATTTCCTTCTCCAGCACATGAAAGTGAAAAGTAAAAGTGAAGTCGCTCAGTCATGTCCGACTCTTAGCGACCCCAAAGACTGCAGCCCACCAGGCTCCTCCGTCCACGGGATTTTCCAGGCAAGAGTACTGAAGTGGGTTGCCATTGCCTCCTCCGGTATAAAAAATGGGAGTTCAAGAAAAGGATGGAAAGGAGCAGAGGAGCAGGTCTTGAACTGACCCTTAAAATATGCATTCAATTTTTGCAGAATGGGGAGCAGAAGCATGTGTGTGTGCTTTTGTATGTGTGTGTGTGTGTGTGTGTGTGTGTGTGTGTATGGAAAAAAGACTGTAAGACAGTGTTACAGTAACTTTTTTCTAGAGAGAAAATGGAAAACACAAAGTGAAGGAAATATTGTTCTCTTAGGAATTTTAGCAGGACTTTAAAACAATAACATTTCTCTGTTAGAAACAAGGGTGACATGATGCTGCACATAATACCGTGGGAGCCATTGTCACATTTGATTAACATTTAAAAGCAATTTGAATGGAGAGAATATTATTCTTCTCAATTCCCACTTGGGGCTAACACGTATATTCTTTTTCTTACATAAAAGACAGTTTTAAAGTCTTGTTCTACATTGAGGAGAAATAGTCTAAGCTTAGATTCATTTCACGAAAATGGAAACTATTTCTACTGGCACAACAGTATGACTTCACTGGGTTCATTAAAAATCAAATGAGTTAGTGGATATGATTACAATTTGATATGTGAGACATGCTATATAAATGTCAGGTCATGGTTTAGATCCCTTCTGCCTCTCTCAGCCCTTCCTCCTATACTCGAACCTGGCACAACCTTGTTATTACTCTGGCTCTTCTTGACCCCCAACCAGATCAGATATCCACCCTCCAAAAGTTTTCTTGATTTCTGTTTTTTTTTGGTCAACCTTATACCTTGGCTATATGTCCAATGTTGCACTTCATAATGTTAGGTAGTTAAAATAGGGAAAAGGAGTCCAAAATGGTGGTGGCTAAAAGACAAGAAAGGGAAAAGCCTGCAAAAATAGAACAGAGGAAGGTCAAAGGAAGGTGAGGATTTCAGGTAGAACAGCGCTCCTGCCTAAGCCCAATTTGCATAGGACAGGCCCAGGAGGAAGGAAAAAACATATAAAAAGAGGAGCCAAAGGGTTCTCACTCTCTCTCTCCCATGAGATGGGGTGCTCTTCTCTTTGTATCTTTGGATCGACTGCCCTCACGCCTCGAAGATGGATTTTCCTGCTATCTTCTAAATAAAATAGAGCTGTAACACTGAGCTGTAACACTGATTTGTCTAAGAGCTACAACACGGTCTGTTCGAGACCTGAGAGCTGTAACACGGTCTGTCCAAGACTCGAGAGCTGTGACCCGCCGAGGGGGCTTTAATGTCCGTCACTCCAAATCTTTGTTGTCATGAGACAAAGAACCAAGGAGCATACACTCGCCTGACAATAATCTTGTGTTACAATTCATTTGTTTATCTGTAGGCTAACTCTATTAGACCTAAGCTCTTTGAGACAAGTGATTTTTAAAAATTCATATTTGAATATCTAGTATTGAAGTTTCATTCCTCATATGTTGGCATAAACTTCTAACAGACCTCATCTCCCATGGATAGCAACCATAAATTCTGGACAAATTATAGAAAACAACTACATGAAAGCTTTGCAAAATAAATCAAAACAGGCAGATTTTGCAAGGACATTCAAATTTGGAAGAAGCGACACATTACAAGTTCCCAGTTTTTGCAGCTGACACAAAGGCAGGCTGTGATCATAGCAAAGTGCTGTCTTTACTTGCTTTCTTTCTGACATGGGCAACCAAAGGACAGAATTCAAGGAGGCCCTGGCGCTGGAAAGTCTAGGGAGGTCCAGAAAAAAGAGATCCAGAGCAGGTAAACTTCAAATTCTACATTTGAACCCTACTCACAATCTGACTCTGCATCACATGAATGGTGAAGACCCAAGCTTGCAGCTAAGGCTAAAGAAACTGAACTGAGATTTGAGCTGCTATGATGCTACAGGTTACATTCTCCCGCAATGTTCTGTATTCTCCTTTCATAACTCTCATTTTCCCAGGAATTTCTTAATATCTTTCTTCTGCAATATGCTTCATGAAGCAGGTTCCAAATGGCAGGTTGGATTATTGTTTCCAATCCCTTGGTAACTCCCTGTAATAGAATTACACACCATGCCTGTGGCCACGCAACCTTGCAGTAGCTCCCACTGGACTAAGTGGAGACCATATCCCTGGCTCATTGACTTGTGTTTCACCATAAGATTTGATTTGACCAGTGAAATATGGATAAAGATGACAAATGTACCAGTTCAGGCTTCCTTGGTGGCTCAGACAGTAAAGAATCTGCCTGCTAATGCAGGAGACCCAGGTTTAATCCCTGGGTTGGGAAGATCCCATGGAGAAGGAAATGACAACCCACTCCAGTATTCTGGTCTGGGGAATCCCATGGACAGAGGAGCCAGACCTGTACAGTCCATGGGATCGCATGACTGAGCGACTATCACACACAGACACACCAGTTCAGAACTAAAGCATTAAAAAGCACAGCATGTCAATCTGGATCCAATCAGGAAACATAATGATTTGAATAGGGAAAGTTTGTGCTGTTCTTAGTCACTCAGTCATGTCCAACTCTTTGTGACCCAATGGATTGTAGCCAGGCTCCTCTGTCTATGGGCTTCTCCAGGCAAGAATACGGGAGTGGGTTGCCATGCCTTCCTTCAGGGGATCTTCCCAACCCAGGGATCGAACCCAGGTCTCCCACATTGCAGGCGGATTCTTTACCATCTGAGCCACCAGGGAAGCCCATCAGTATTGTAGTGGGAAGCCTATCCCATCTCCAGGGGAACTTCCTGACCCAACAATCGAACCAGGGTCTCCTGCATTGCAGGTGGATTCCTTACCATCTGAGCTACCAGGGAAAGTTTAGTAGAATGAATTATTAAAACACGATAAACACAAATATAAAGGGAACTCTAAATGATGCCCCAGGTATGAGAGTACTCCAGGAAGGACAAACTTGGAAGAAGGCTGCTTCCCCAGGATAGGCTTCGATCGCACTGGAGAGGGGAATGGCCCCAGCCCTTTGGATAGTGAAGATGAGTGCTGGGTTGCCCTGGTCAGAGCTGGTCCACAATCACAGGTATGAGGAAACAACTCTTTGGGGGTACAGGTGACCTGAGGCTGATGGACAGGAGCACAGAGTGAATCAGGGTATCTGAAGCCCACTCACTGGCAAGGTGGTACACAGGCTGTGATATGTGGTGTCCGTGCTGAGAAGGCTGTAGCAAACACCCTCAGGGGTACAGGTGAGCCCAGGCTCACAGGTGGGTACGTGGAGAGAGCTGGGGAACCACTGCAGCCTGAGGCCTAGAGTTTACCGGTGTCCACATCAGGAGAGTCATGCCTTGCATGTCACTGTGCCAGGCTGTGCACTCAGTGGTGATGGCGCACTCTGAGCACACACCTGGGACAGAGCCTGACTAGATGTTTCTATACACATGCAGTCTGCAAGAAAAAGCAACGGCACACTGGATCCAGGAAAAGAAGCCCTTTCCTCCTGAAAATTTCCCTCCACTGACAAAGCTTACTGTAAAGGACAAATGATAAAAGAGTCTGGCCTACTATTGTAAAGGAAGTCCTGATGGGCGAAGGTAGAGTTGAGAGCAATAAATTGGTAACTGGCTCTTTTGAGCTGCTACCCTCCATGAGAAGAGCATGGCCCAGAGAGTCACTGTTTCCTCAGACTGAGTCTATAATGTGGAGTTCGGCTTACCTGAGCTGTGATTGTTGAAATGACAGCCAACTTCGAAACCCACGAGAATAAAATAAATGTTCATTGTGGTAAACTGTTGAGTCTTTTGAAGTTATTTGTTATATTAAAAAAATTAACACATCCTATTTTCCTCATGTCCCTTGTGTCTGTGCCTAAATTATAAGAGGAACTCAATATGTATTTTTAAATGGACTGTTATTCAAACTTTGGAGCCATTTTCTGATTGCTCTGAAGGTTTAGCCCAGGTGCTAACTAAAGTGCTACAGACTTGAGTCATCATTTTAGGTACACAGCAGAATAGGAACCACACCATGAAGAATTTTACGGGATTTTGAATCTAATCTTTATTAAGAAAAAAAAACCCCTAAACCCAGGACTGCTTTTCTTAGCTTCTGGAATCCATGAAGTTCCTTCAGTGGCCTAGCTTCATCATCTAAATTGGTACCTTTTTGATGTGGCTTTGGGGGAAACAAGGTAAAAACTAATCAGAAAAAGACTACCTTGTATGTGAACTGGCTATAGCTCAAAGAGTGAATTTATGAGTGAAAAGAGAAAATAGATAATCAAAACATAGCCTCTATTTGTAGGGTTGTAACTGTCATAAGTTAATTTTACATTCCATTCTTTTTCTCCTATTTGGGGTCAGAGCACATATCACACCCTCATATATAACTGACTAACAGTGAAGGATTCTGTCCTTTATTGCATTATTATGTTGATATCACTTTCATTACACCACAAAGAACCATCGGCATTAAGACATTCTTTGGTCAACCGAAATTATTTTATAAATATCTTTACTATAGAGATATGAATCCTTTTCAAGGATACCTGGTAGAAATGTGGGCATGGTATTTTAAACATGATGGTTGGTTTCACCACAGTTGCTGGCCTTCACTATCAGAAGACTGAAGAGTTTGGCTGGGCTTCTCATGATGCCCTTAGTAGTAGAGTTGCCCCCTAACTTGTGACTGGCGCTGTGTTAGAAGAGTTTATCATCATTTCTCTGTCTGTGTTGAAATCTCAGCCTCAAAGTTCTGTACCTGGTCTCACTGTAGACTTAGTGCTGCTGCTGCTATTTCTTCTTCCAAGTCATCACTACTCTGGGTTTTGAGTTGGTCTTTCATAGTGGGTTTCACCCATTTTTTAAACACAATGTTAACCCTTCATTCGACTAATGGTATATATAGTCGTCTATTTTCTTTCCAAAGATGTTCACTAAAATGCTTTCACAATAAAGTCATACATTCTGTTTGTATTATTTTAGGTCCATAACCACTCTATCTTGTAGACTTTTAGCCTCCCCTTTCTCTACTCTTAACACTCATCTAAAGAATTTAAAATTGGTTTCCATTTATATTTGTTTACTCTTTTCCTAGCCTCTTTTTTCTGAGCTGGAATAACTTTTGAGATGTAGCTCTGAACAAAGTTTTTCAAAGAATAGGAATGATATGATCACTTACAAATGAAGCCTACAAACAAAATGTACATCTAGAGAGAATTTTGGACAAATTCTCTCCGGCTTTCTCCTTTTGCAGCTGAGGTTTAGAGAAAGTGAAGTGACCTACACTAGGTGACTAAGTGATGGCCAATTTGGGACCAAGACTCAAAAACCTTTCTTCTCTCCAAGTTCTCTTTCCACAGAACCAGAAAATGGTAGAGCAGGAAGGCATGTGAGGGATCACTCTATCCAACCACACTATTTTAAAGACAAGAAACCAGTGCCAGGGAAATCTGGACATCTGATCTGACAGTGATATTCTTGGCTTCTGAGAGACATCCCAGAAGAGCCTACTTGCTCCTTGCAATCTCAAAGTAAGAAGTACTTCAGTAAATCTCTAGACCAAGGACTGACCCTGGTGAGACTACTCATTGAGGGCATCTGTAGCTCATACCCTCATGCTTGTTAGGCAGCTGGGCCATCGTCATGAGCAGGCAGAAGGACGAATGAGCTAGAAAATCTTTCCCAACAAGAACATCATCCCATAATATCCTTTCTGAGAAATTAATTCTTCTGGGTACTGAAGGCTTCATTCTCACTTTTGGAATTCCCTATTAAAATGAACATAATCCTAAAGAATCATTTTGAGTCATTTCAGATGTTATTAAGTAATATTTCAAGACTTTTCTCTGCAAGAAAGGCTCCCTTGATGTGCTTTTGAATTAAAGGAAGGAAACCAGAAAAGATTTCTGAAATAAGATGTTTCTCCTCAAATCAAGTTCCCTAAACCACACTTAGGCCTGAGTTGGATTTAAATTCTTGCTGCCTTACAGAGGCAGCAATTCTTAGCAAACACAACCACACTGAACAGTTTCATCAAAATTATCTAAAATGTAGGCAGAATCCCTAGATTTCTCTCTTCAATCTCATTTTGCAATCATTAAAGATCCCACATAGAGGGAGGTGGACACATTGGAGCTGAGGCTTATGTGAAATAATCTAAATACATTCTTGATTTTATTTAGAATCTACATATTTTATCATCAGTTCTGATGCACCCCCCCCCACCACCCTATTTTAATATTTCCAAAGTTGAGGTGTTTCTAGTGGTTGGTTGTATCTTATAAGTATTGGAAGCCAGATACGTGGTCATTATCATGTAGCTATTTATGGCACACCAGCTCCATCATTGTGTTTACACTGTTGTCATTTCAACTGATTTATACACTGTTATTACCACACATGCTGCACTCAATATGCCAGCAAATTTGGAAAACTCAGCAGTGGCCACAAGACTGGAAAAGGTCAGTTTTCATTCCAATCCCTAAGAAAGGCAATCCGAACGTGCTCAAACTACCGCACGATTGCACTCATCTCACACGCTAGTAAAGTAATGCTCAAAATTCTCCAAGCCAGGCTTCAGCAATATGTGAACCAAGAACTTCCAGATGTTCAAGCTGGTTTTACAAAAGGCAGAGGAACCAAACCAGAGATCAAATCGCCAATATCCGCTGGATCATCAAAAAAGCAAGAGAGTTCCAGAAAAACATCTATTTCTGCTTTATTGACTACGCCAAAGCCTTCGACTGTGTGGATCACAATAAACTGTGGAAAATTCTGAAAGAGATGGGAATAGCAGACCACCTGACCTGCCTCTTCAGAAACCTGTATGCAGGTCAGGAAGTAAAGTTAGAACTGGACGTGGAACAACAGACTGGTTCCAAATAGGAAAAGGAGGACGTCAAGGCTATATATTGTCACCCTGCTTATTTAACTTATATGCAGAGTACATCATGAGAAACGCTGGGCTGGATGAAGCACAAGCTGGAATCAAGATTGCTGGAAGAAATATCAACAACCTCAGATTTTCAGATGACACCACCCTTATGGCAGAAAGTGAAGAGGAACTAAAAAGCCTCTTGATGAAAGTGAAAGCGGAGAGTGAAAAAGTTGGCTTAACGCTTAACATTCAGAAAACTAAGATCATGGCATCTGGTCCCATCACTTCATGGGAAATAGATGGTGAGACAGTGGAAACAGTGTCAGACTTTATTTTTTTGGCCCCAAAATCACTGCAGATGGTGACTGCAGCCATGAAATTAAAAGACGCTTACTCCTTAGAAGGAAAATTATGACCAACCTAGATAGCATATTAAAAAGCAGAGACATTACTTTGCCAACAAAGGTTCGTCTGGTCAAGGCTATGGTTTTTCCAGTGGTCATGTATGGATGCGAGAGTTGGACTGTAAAGAAAGCTGAACGCCGAAAAATTGATGCTTTTGAACTATGGTGTTGGAAAAGACTCTTGAGAGTCCCTTGGACTGCAAGGAGATCCAACCAGTCCATCCTAAAGAAGATCAGTCCTGGGTGTTCATTTGAAGGACTGATCCTGAAGCTGAAACTCCAATACTTTGGCTACCTCATAAGAAGAGTTGACTTGTTGGAAAAGACCCTGATGCTGGGAGGGATTGGGGGCAGAAGGCGAAGGAGACGACAGAGGATGAGATGACTGGATGGCATCACCGACTCGATGGGCATGAGTTTGAGTAAACTCCGGGAGTTTGTGATGGACAGGGAGGCCTGGCGTGCTGTGATTCATGGGGTCGCAAAGAGTCGGACACGACTGAGCGACTGAACTGAACTGAACTGATTACCACACATGTTAAACTTAACTGGCATTTAAAATATCTTCCACAGATTATTCTATGATTTGGTACTTAGACATTAAGATTTGGCAGAAAAACGGCATTAGGGTGTAAGTCTGATATTAGAAAAAAATAGCTGTCATCGAAAGAGTAATGACAATTCGTCCTTTTTCTTCAATGCGATGACCAAGTGCTTTATGGGATCTAGGAAAGAAAGATAATCATAGGTAGATGAAACACTGTTACATTTTATTATTCACATATTTGCAGAAAACTTTACCTACATCTCCCAAGAAAGACTATACCAACATCAGCATTTGGAGAATTTTTTTCCAAACTGGCAGCTTGAAAGAAAATCTTGAGAATAATAGTGAAGTGTCATTTTAAGAAATGCTGTATTACTAAAGCTCTCAGTGGAACTAAGACAAGAGCATATGTATTCTATGGTATAATATAGACACAAAAACAAAATATGGATACAGAAATTCTGTGCTGAAAACTCACTTAAGAGTCCAACGAAAGATACACGCACCCCAATGTTCACAGCATAACTATTTACAACAGCCAAGACGTGGAAGCAGCCTGAATGTCCACCGACAGATGAATGGATAGAGAAGGTGTGGTGCATGTATCCTATAGAAAATGCTGCTGCTGCCAAGTCACTTCAGTTGTGTCTGACTCTGTGCGATCCCAGAGATGGCAGCCCACCAGGCTCCCCCATCCCTGGGATTCTCTAGGCAAGAATACTGGAGTGGGTTGCCACTGCCTTCTCCATATAGAATATTACTCAGCCATAAAAAGGAATGAAATAATGCCACTTGTGGCAAAATGGATGGATCTAGAGATTACCAAATTAAGGGAAGTAAGTCAGACAGAAAAAGAAAAATGTCATATGATATTACTTATATGTATGTGGAGTCTAAAAAAAAATGATACAAATGAATTTATTTACAAAATAGAAACAGACTCAAAGACACTAAAAACAAGCTTATAGTTACCAAAAGGGAAGATGGGGGAAGGAGGAATAAATTAGGAGGCTGGGATTAATGGATATACACTACTACATATAAAACAGATAGACAACAAGGACCTACTGTATAGCACAGGGAACTATATTCAATATCTTACAAAATAATAGAAAAACTATGAAAAAGTATATATATACACGTTGATACATTTACACACACACACACACACACACACACACACACACATATAACTGAATCACTTTGTTGTACACATGAAACTAACACAACATTATAAATCTATACATCAATAAAAAAAAAGTTTGACAATTTGAAAAATCTCTATGAATTAAAAGTTTATTTTGTTCATATGTCCCTTTTGATGTATGCATAAGAACAAAGCATTCTTAAAATCTGTGTTTAAAATCTAAGCCTAAAAGTTTCTTTTAAAGTTTCAAAGTAATTAGGAAGCACTATGACATAATTTAATTCGAGCCATTTTTTCTTTCTTAGTGTTAAATAAATAACTTATAACTGATGACATCTTGGATTCAGTGGCAAAGCCTGGAAAACTCCAGGTCCCCCAACTGTCAAATACTTTGCATTTTGTCCATTTATAGAATGCACCCAGTGAATAGAAGAGAGTTGATGAATAAAGAAGAGGAGGAACAATAACTGTTACAGAATGTGTCTGGCATAATTTTTAGGTGATAGCAGTATCTATCAGGGAAGGAAGCTGTCCCTTGAGTCTATTTTCAAGTTACTTTGACATTTGCAACTCAAAACTGATCACTTTTTACCCAGTGTCTGAACTTCTGCTAAAAAATTATCAGAGGCATGAACTTGAATTATCTTGATTTGCTGGATGGGATAATTATCTATGATGATTTTTTAATCATACCTGTGAAGACTCTACAGGAGGCCAAATACAGTTATGGAGTTAACCTTTTAATAACTTTGGTTGTTGTTAAGCAGCAGGTAATCAGATAAAGTGTGGAGGGCAAAGTCAAATTCACCTTCTCAGGCACTGCAATCCACATGTGGCCCCCTCCCCCACAGATGGCTGCCAAGTGCTGAAGATTTGGGTCCTCTTATACTACATCCTACAGGTACTGATTGTACGTGATCATAAATGAGGAAGATAATGTGCAGGCTTCTGGCATGTAAATGACTGATCAGTTAAGACTTTTCACCATAATGGCCTTTCTTCAGTTACACCACCATTAAGACAATTTCTTTCTTTTCTTTTTGAGAATTATGACTTTTAAAAAAGCAAAACAATAATAAATGAAAGTCCAGTGCTGCTGCTGCTGCTTAGTCATTCAGTCTTGTCCAACTCTTTTTGACCCCATGGACTGTAGCCTCCAGGCTCCACTGTTCATGGGATTTCTCCAAGCCAGAATACTGGAATGGGTTGTCATGCCCTCCTCCAGGGGATCTTCCCAACCCAGGGATCGAACCCAGGTCTCCCGCATTGCAGGCTGATTCTTTACCAACTGAGCCACAAGGGAAGTCCAAGAAGACTAGAGTGGGTAGCCTATCCCTTCTCCAGGGGATCTTCCTGACCCAGGAATTAAACCGGGGTCTCCTGCATCGCAGGCGGATTCTTTACCAACTGAGATATCAGGGAGGTCCCAAAAAGTCCATTAGAAGTAAATTTTCAGCATTACAATTTCAGACAAAAATGTGCCCACTAATTTTATTTGGCATTATAGTACTTATAGTAAGAAAATGTCATTGAGACACAGGTATGAATAAACCTTCATTTTATAACATACAAATTGCATAGTTTAAGTTTCAAGTTGTTTTTGTTACCTTTATAAAGTTGTTTCTGTTATGGAATTGATATATATTTCCACCTGTGAAATTGTGTTTGAGTATCTCGATTGGGATGAAAGGCATTATAATTCTCATTAAAAGAATTAAAGATTTTAAATTTTAATAGCTTTTCATTTGACAGCAGATCTTTTCAGGGAATTAATGAAGGAAGAGATATATTGATACTTAAGAGTCCTGGATTTAAAGAAGAAATAACTGGACTTCCCTGATGGCATGGTGGTAAAGAAGTTGCCTGCCGATGCAGAAGACAAGGGTTTGTTCCCTGATCCGGGAAGATCCCATATACTACAGAGAAACTGCGCCCTTACGCCACAACTACTGAGTCCATGTACCACAATTACTGAAATCTGTGCACCCTAGAGCCCATGCAATGAGAAGCCCATAGTGAGAAGTCTTGCAATGAGAAGCCTGCAAGAGAAGCCAGGGCAATGAGAAGCCTGTGCACCGCAACTAGAAAGTACGCCCTGCTCACTACAACTAGAGAAAAGCCTGTGCAGCAATGAAGACCCAGCACAAGCCAAAAATAAATTTAAAAAATTATTTTTTTTAAAAGAGTTCAAAAAAAAAAAGAAAGAAAGAAAGAAAGAAAGAACTTTGCTAATGAGTATATGATACAAAGATATTTCCAGCTTTGAAGTTTCTGGAGATTCCTCAAGACAACCATGAAAGACTAGCCCCAGGCTTGGTCTTGTCTTGAAGCCCACAGGCTTAATACCAAAAGGCTCAAGTGGGGAAGGAAGGGTGTGCCAGGCTCACTGGGATGCTCTTCTAGACCATTTTTCTCTTTGACCATGATTTACACCTAATTCAGTGGTTTGTCTTCTCATCTTTGTATTCCCACTACCTATTTTAGGGTCTTCCATGGAGTCCACACTAAATTAAGTGTTCACAGATTTTTTTTTAAGGCCAAATTTTCCTTAAGTTTTTAAATTATACTTTTTATGTGTAATTAGTAACTCCCATTTTTTCTGCAGAAGAAAACACTGCCAGCATTTGACATGAGAATTTTAAATCTTCAGCTTTAAACAAATTATGTTCATACTGAAGGGGAGCAGGATAACACCGCTAAATATGCCACTTTTGTTTAAGGATTGTCTTGAGCCGGTTGTTTTTAAGAAACTGTGGACACAGGAGAGGCTCTGAAAACCCAGCAAAAGTCATTCTTTTGTAAGAGGCATTTACATTCCCCCAGGAAGAGGAAGACGACTAAATCTCTAGAAACTCTTACCAATAGATAAGCCATTGACTTAAATCTGCATAACAACCATAACCTTGTTTACTATGCTTTTCCTGGTAATCTCCCATAAGCATGCTGCACCTCCCCACTCCACACCCCCACTCCCCACTCCCACGCCTGCCATCTTTCTTCTGTCTTTAGCTAACAAAAGAAAGGTTTTGAAGGTGGTGGTGGTTTGGGCCATTTCAGGAGTTACTCAGTTTTCCTGGGTCTCTCCCATGTATACAGGAGGTCTACATGTTATAAAACTTCAGTTTGTTTTTTTCCTGTTAATATGTCTTTTATTAAAGGAGGTCTCAGCCAAGAAGCTAGAAGGGGAGAGGCAAAATTATTTTTCCTCCTTGTAATATAAACAAAGGGGAATTTAATTACCTTTATTTGGTAATTTTTGCCTTCCTCCAGTCCCATGCACCCTTCTACCTTGATGTAACTGAGCTTGTACAAAGTCAAGATTGAGGACCTCCAGAATAGAAGTATTCAAAGAAAGGAAGTTATCAATGACACAGGTTAAATCAAAACAGAAAGAAAATTAGTATAAAGACTCATGAGCATATCTCTGAAGACAAATCTCCATATTTAATCAGTGAAGAGCACATTAACTCATCAGAATATTTCAAAGTTTGCTACCAAAAAAAGATAATTTTTCATAAATCTAAAGGAGACAGATAACACATGAGCATTTACAAAGCACATGCATTTACTGTTATTAAGAGTATCTAGGGCAGTAAACTGAGCAAGCTGAGGTTGACATGAGACATTTTGAGTAGACAGAGGCGTTCAGGTTTGGGATAACATTTTAGAATTTTTACATACCTAAGGTCACAGTCAACTCTAACACTGTTTAAAGATGTATTTATTCTATAAAATCTGGACCTTCCTATATTAACAATACCACAAAAGAGTAATATTGATATATTTGAAACAAGTGATCTCAAGAGCTGAGTTACTTTACTTTTTTCATTTTTTAAAAAAATCTATTTTATCAAAGCATAGGTGATTTACAATGTGTACAAAAGTGTGTGTTTTTCTGGTGTATAAAAGTGTTTCTGGTGTATAAAAGAGCGATTTTTTTCTTGGTAAGTTTTATTATGTGAAATGTTTAAATACTTTGGATGTAAGCTGCTTTTTTGTTGGCCCCCAGATTTCTAGTTCAGTGATTCTTAACTTGGGGGGGGGTGGTTTTGACCTTCAGGGGACACTTGGCAAGGTGTGAAAAATGTGTGAAGACATTTTGGTTACCTCAACTGTGAGCGTAAGGAGAGGGTTGCTACTGGTATCCACTGAAAAGAGATCAGGGAATTTATTTTATTCATTGTTTGATCTCTTGGACCTTTGAACATTGCCTGATAAATTGTTGTTTAGCTGGCTAAGTCTTGATGGACTCTTTTGCGACCCCATGGACTGTAGCCTGCTAGGCTCCTCTGCCCATGGGATTCTCCAAGCAAGGATACTGGAGTGGGTTGTCATTTCCTTCTCCAGGGGATCTTCCTGACCCAGAGACAAAATTTGCATATCCTGCATCCTTTACCACCAGGGAAGCCTTGCTTGATACATAGTAGATGCATAATAAGCTCTTGTTGAATAAGCAAGGAAGTAACTGAATGAATAAATGGATGAATAAAGAATGATACAGTTATTCTCCCCAAGCAACTTTCATTCACTTACTTTATACTGTGGTGGTGTTAGCCATCAAAGTCTCTGCAAATGGAATTTGAATCTTAGTTTTCCATAATCCTCTCTACTGCACAAGAAAGATGTGAATATTCCCCATGCACACACACACACACACACGCACGTGTGCCCACAATGACAAACAACATGGATAATTCATTCTATTGGAGGGAAAAATCAATCAAGAGTGTTTGTTTTCACTGTGAATATCACCAAGAACAAGATTGTTGCTGTGGATTTACCGATGAAATGTTTAAGGAGCAGCTATAGGTAATCTGAGTCTGTGCCTCCAGATCACAGAAATCAGCAGTCACTTCAGAAACAGCAATTCGATTTTGTTTCTGTTTGCTTTAATCTCACACCTGAGCTTTACCTGCTGCACTGTCATTTTAAAATTGTTTCCTCAATACCATTCACCATTGCAACAAAAAGAATAAAATACTTAGGAGTATATCTACCTAAAGAAACAAAAGACCTATACACAGAAAACTATAAAACATTGATGAAAGAAATAAAAGAGGACACAAACAGATGGAGAAACATACCCTGTTCATGGATTGGAAGACTCAATATTGTCAAAATGGCTATTCTACCCAAAGCAATCTATAGATTCAATGCAATCCCTATCAAGTTACCAACGGTATTTTTCACAGAACTAGAACAAATAATTTCACAATTTGTATGGAAATACAAAAAACCTCGAATAGCCAAAGTAATCTTGAGAAAGAAGAATGGAACTGGAGGAATCAACCTGCCTGACTTCAGACTATACTGCAAAGCCACAGTCATCAAGACAGTATGGTAATGGCACAAAGACAGAAATATAGATCAATGGAACAGAACAGAAAGCCCAGAGATAAATCCACGAACCTATGGACATCTTATCTTCAACAAAGGAGGCAAGGATATACAATGGAAAAAAGACAATCTCTTTAACAAGTGGTGCTGGGAAAACTGGTCAACCACTTGTAAAAGAATGAAACTAGAACACTTTCTAACACCATACACAAAAATAAACTCAAAATGGATTAAAGATCTAAATGTGAGACCAGAAACTATAAAACTCCTAGAGGAGAACATAGGCAAAACACTCTCCGACATAAATCACAGGAAGATCTTCTATCACCCACCTCCCAGAATATTGGAAATAAAAGCAAAAATAAACAAATGGGACCTAATGAAACTTAAAAGCTTTTGCACAACAAAGGAAACTATAAGCAAGGTGAAAAGACAGCCCTCAGATTGGGAGAAAATAATAGCAAACGAGGAAACAGACAAAGGATTAATCTCAAAAATATACAAGCAACTCCTGAAGCTCAATTCCAGAAAAATAAATGACCCAATCAAAAAATGGGCCAAAGAACTAAACAGACATTTCTCCAAAGAAGACATACAGATGGCGAACAAACACATGAAAAGATGCTCAACATCACTCATTATCAGAGAAATGCAAATCAAAACCACAATGAGGTACCATTACACGCCAGTCAGGATGGCTGCTATCCAAAAGTCTACAAGCAACAAATGCTGGAGAGGGTGTAGAGAAAAGGGAACCCTCTTACACTGTTGGTGGGAATGCAAACTAGTACAGCCACTATGGAAAACAGTGTGGAGATTTCTATAAAAACTGGAAATAGAACTTCCATATGACCCAGCAATCCTACTTCTGGGCATACACACTGAGGAATCCAGATCTGAAAGAGACACGTGCACCCCAATGTTCATCACAGCACTGTTTATAATAGCCAGAACATGGAAGCAACCTAGATGCCCATCAGCAGATGAAGGGATAAGGAAGCTGTGGTACATATACACCATGGAATATTACTCAGCCATTAAAAAGAATTCATTTGAATCAGTTCTAATGAGATGGATGAAACTGGAGCCCGTTATACAGAGTGAAGTAAGCCAGAAAGATAAAGAACATTACAGTATACTAACACATATATACGGAATTTAGAAAGATGGTAGCGATGGCCCTATATGCAGGGCAGAAGAAGAGACGCAGAAGTATGGAACAGAATTTCGAACTCTGTGGGAGAAGGTGAGGGTGGGATGTTTCGAAAGAACAGCATGTATATTATCTGTGGTGAAACAGACCACCAGCCCAGGTGGGATGCATGAGTCAAGTGCTCGGGCCTGGTGGGCTGGGAAGACCCAGAGGAATCGGGTGGAGAGGGAGGTGGGATGGGGGACCGGGATGGGGAATACGTGTAACTCTATGGCTGATTCATATCAATGTATGACAAAACCCACTGGAAAAAAAAAAATTGTTTCCTTGCCAAGGTCAGCAGTGAAATCACTTGGTGCTGGGATCAAAGCTTAATCACAGGCACAGCTTTCATTGAGGTAGAGGCAAGTATGGCTACTGTTGACCCTGCAGGCATCAGCAAAAAGCACTGATCTGGGCAATGGGAGTGTATTAACTATCTAGTGCTGCGTAACAAATTACCCCGAAACCAAGCAGCTTCATAAAACAAATATTTGCTACCCCATAATCTCTGTGAGTCATGGCTTATGGGCATGGCCTAGCTGGGTCTTCTGACTCAGAGGTTCTCACAGGGTCAAAAACAAAGTCTGGCTGAGACTGAAGTCCTCTCAAGCCTTGATGGCTTCTATTTTTTCTATTTTTTAAATTTATTTATTTTACTTGGAGGCTAATTACTTTATAATATTGTGGTGGTTTTTGTCATACATTGACATGAATCAGCCATGGGTGTACACATGTTCCCCATCCTGAATCCCCCACCCACCTCCCTCCCCATCCCATCCCTCAGGGTCATCCCAGTGCACCAGCCCTGAGCACCCTGTCTCATGCATCCAACCTGGACTGGCGATCTGTTTCACACTTGATAATATACATGTTTCAGTGCTATTGATGGCTTCTAAATTCACTCACAGTTGTGGGTAGGACTCAGTTCTCGGTGGACTGTTGGACTAAGGGCCTCAGTTCCTGCATAGCTGTTGATCAGAGGCAGCCCTCATTTCCTTGTCATGGGGGCCTCTCCACGACAGGGCAGTTCACAACATGGCCACTGGCTTCATCAAAGTCAGGGAGCAAGAAGAGCCAGGGAGAGAGTAAAAACAAGATGGAAGCCATAGTCCCTTAACATCTAATCACTGAGGGTGGCAGTGCATCACTTTGACCATATTCTGCTCATTAGGAGCAAGTCACTAAATCTAGCTGACACTAAAGAAGTCAATCACACAGGGCATGAATACCAGGAGGTGAGGATCTAAACTATGGCATTCTGACCTGCCCTCTCTCTCCCGACAGGTATACTGAGCAGCGGATTATCTAAATTCCACTCCATGAGAAGGTTTTAATTTATTTCAGTAATGAAAATTTACGTTTGACTTCAAACTTTCCAATTGAGTTTAGCGAAATTGAAACTTTTGCTAAGTCCCTGTTGACTTCCTAGTTTGGAGTGGAAGTCACAGCAGACAATTCAGCTCAACGATAATATGTTTACTCTGGAACGAGAATGGAGAGTGCCTCACACACATACAAGTCTCCTCTCCAATTAGGAAGCAATGTTTCTACATTTCCCTACTTTTTCTAAAAATATAAATTTTGGCTTATGATATAATTTCAATAATATATTACCCTTATAATTAAATGAAGATTCATTGATCTTTTTTTCATCTTTGCTCATTGATATTTTTCTTTTTAAACCCTTTCAGGGTTCATTTCATCCAGAAAATCTTTTGCAACTTGATTCCTTAGTTTGAGTGATAATTATATGCTTTTGGAACCTGGAGAGAATTGAGGAAGATGCTAGCCAATGCAGGAGACACACAACAGATGCAGGTCGGGAAGATCTCCTTGAGGAGAAAATGGTTACCCACTCCAGTATTTTTGCCTGGAGAGTCCCACGGACAGAGGAGACTGGCAGGCTACAGTCCAGGGGGTCACAAAGAATTGGACATGACTTAGCGACAGCACATGCACACAAAATGTATATATGTAAAGAAGTGATAGTTCATGTACCTTTGAGACTGTGGACCGAAGTATATGTCCGATTCAAACTTAGTATCACATTCCCATTTGATGAAATATTCCCTTTTAGGCAGCCAGATGGTAAATATGAATTCTCCCACTTGTAAGTTTAACACTGTATAGCAGAAATAAGTTTTATTAAAAACTTTAATAAGCCATTCACTGGTTTTTTTTTTGGCTTGTGGGATCTTAGTTCCCTGACCAGGGACCGAACACCTGGGACCATAGCAGCGAGACCACTGAGTGGCCACCACGGGACCACCAGGGAACTCCCAGTCACTCACCATTTGACCTTGTATAACAGCTTTTACGTTACCCCAGTATCCCACAAGGTCTTCAAATGAAACTTTCTTCAAACACCTCTTGAAAATCTGCCATCAAAACACAAAGGCTATAAATTAAAATAACTTTAAAATCAACTAAAAGTAAGCACATTATAAAATCATACTTACTCATTTCATAGTGAGTGGTAATGACCAATCCAGGGAGGAGCCCTCAATTACTTGACAAGTTCCTTTTGTGACAATGAGGGATGTTCTGGGGGTTACTGTGATACAGTGCTTTTTCCTACAAAATTTTCTGCCTTTGGACATTTTTGCAAAAAAATATTTAGCCCAATCCTTTAAAGTCAACAGCTGACAAAGTTCATTTTTCCTTCTTGCTGAGCAGTGGCCTTGCTTCTGTGCATTAGATCAGCTATAAGAGGGCTCACTCATTGTGTTCACGGGAGAGTGGGGAGAATTGAGACCTCCTGTGTATGACTGGCTATTCCATCTGGAAAGCCTAGGATGTAGATGTGATTCCCATAGAAGACAACTCACTCTTGAATTTCTGCCCTCCAGCCAATCATGTGTTCTCCAGTCAGACATCTTAAGGAAAAAAGTGCCACAAGTCAGCTGTCAGAAGTCAAAGCGGAATGTATTTCTCAAATTTGTCCCTAGCTAATGAATATTTCATCATTAAACCTTATATTATTTGCACAAGTACCTGAGCTTATTGATTATGTATAGAAACTACTTTGCTTAGTATCACATTTACTCCAAAAGAAGGATTTACATGGTAAACTTGAGCAAACACTCTAAGAGCAGAATTAGCTGCCTTAGTGACAAGAAAATTTACATTTAAAAAAACCTATTTTGAAATTTCATTATGCATGAAGAATTTATCTTGCCTTTAGCCTTTCCTCTATGGAAAACTGAAACTTATTCACAGGCTCATGTTGATACTACAGTTGAGTGTCTAAATATGAGTTACTGCAATTTATAAGTCTTAATCCTTTGTTGGCAGTTTAGTCCCTCTAAAGGGCTTCTTGCTACTCCAATAAGATTTTGTTCCAGACTACTCCTCTGACTGCCCCACCCGCCTAGGCAATATGTTTCTTTTGCATTAGTATTAATGTAATGTAAGGGAAAGTGTAGCCAATGACATTGACAAAACAAGCAAAATATACTTTAAAAAATTTTTGACTGCATGTTGTGGTATGTGAGACCTTAGTTCCCCAAACAGGGATTGAACCCACACCCCCTGCAGTGGAAGGCAGAGTCTTAACCACTGGACCACCAGATAAGTTCTAAGTAAAATTTTTAAAGACTCTTTTTGCTCCAATCTGGATTTACGACAGCAGAAACTATTTTTTGACTTGTGGAACATTGATGATAAAAGGAAAACACACTGCCCTGGGCCAGACTAAGGAAATACACGTACACGTAAATGTGGATGATCATCAAATCATGCTGCTGCAAACCATACTTTCTGGCCAGGATGCCCTGGGTAGGTCACCATTTTCTTGCAGGTCTGCCATCTCAGTATTGTGGTTACAATTCATAAGAGTGGTTTATAATGTAATTTTTGCCCATTTATATCAGTGAAACCAAGTGACCAGAAAAACCTGAGTTAATTTGAAGGGCTATAATCCAATATTGGAATACTAACGGCATGTAAGAGCTTCGTATCCTTCCAAATGAGGTCATGATATAACAGAACCAACAGACCATCTTGAAAAGATCCTAAGAACCGGATCTCTAGGCAATGGTTTACAAACTAGACAGCATTCACTCAGGATATTTCCCCCCTCAATTTAGGGAACAAATAAATAATTGTTATTTTGAGGGGCAATGATAACACAAGCATTCTGAGGATTTTTTTTAAGGGACTAATTACTCACTACTTGTTTTTTAGTTTTCAAATATGTCTACTGTAATCTTGGCTGTTTTTTAAAGATATTGAAGTATAATATACATTCAATAAAGTGCATTAATCGTAAGTGTATGGCTGAATGAATTTTTATGACACCAGTCAAGATATAGAACATTTCCAGAAACCCTGGAAGGCTGTCTTATACATGTTCTCAGTCAACACCTCTCTCCAGAGATAACCAGTATTCTGACAGCTATCAGTAGTAATCTTTGCCTATGCATGAAATTCATATGAAAGAATATTAAACAGTATGTACAATTTTGGGTCTGGCTTCCTTTCACTCATCAAGTCTGTGAGAGCCATCCATATCATTGTGTGCCCTTGTAGTTCATTCTCTTTTTACAGTTGTGTGGTATTCTACCATATGAATATAACACAATTTTTATATCTTTCTCCCACTGATGAGTTATTCGAGTTGTTTGGACTTCTATGAATAAGGATATTATGAATGAAAGTGCACATGTCTTTGGAAGACACATGCATTTATTTCTCTTGGTTCTATATCTAGGAGTTGAATTGCTGGCTAATACAATATAGGCATGTTTAGCTTAAGTAAATACTGCAAGTGTTTCAAGATGACTTTGCCAATTTACACTCCCATTGCGAATGTATATGAAAGTTCAGTTGCCCCACATTCTTGCCACCACTTGGTATTATCAATCTTACTAATTTGGGGCATTCTACTTTGTGTTTAGCAATATCTCATTGTGGCTTAAATTTGCCTGAAAAAAACTGTGCATGTTTCCATGTACTAATGGACCATTTGAATATTCTCTTTGTAAAATGCCTCTGTAAATCTTTTGCCCAGTTATAAATTTAGTCACATATCTTTATTGTATTGATCTGCAGGAGTTCTTTATATATTTTAGCTATGAGTCATCTTTTGTATACATAAACTTTCTTCCTAACTTGCCTTTTTATTATTTTAAAGGTGTCTTTTGATAAATAGAAGTTCTTAATTTTACTGAAGTTCAGTTTATCAATCTTTTCTTTTATGGTTGGTATTTTCTGTACTATTTTAAAGCAAAAAGTTGTACCTTCTCTAGTTTCACTCATAAAACATAAAGATTGAAAAATATAAAAATAGAAGCAAAAACAGATAAGAATTGAATCCAACATTCTTATTGATGTGGACAATCAGAAAACTTTAAAGTGTTATAAAACCCACTAGAACAGCTAAAAGTTCAACGGCTAACAACATACAATATTGGTGGATGTGAAGCAATTAGAAGTCTCACTGTTGGTTGGAGTGTAAAGTAGTAGTCATTCTGGAAATCTTATTTGTCAATTTCTTATAAAGTTAAATAAACATTCACCCAACCTATGACCCAAAATTTCTGCTTCTAGGCAGAGCGAAATGAAATACTTAAGAGAAATGAAAACATGTCCATAAAAAAGTGTTATACAAAAATGTTTATAATAACTTTATCTGTAATAGACTTCAATTAGAAATAACTCAAATATCCATCAACAAACAAGATAAGCAAATTGTGGCATATTCATATAAGAGAATACTACTGAGAAAAAAATTACTACAAGCAATAACCTGGATGAGTCTTGCAAACATTATAAGTGAAAGAAGACACAAAGAATGCATATTGTATTGCATCATTTTACTTATATAAAGTTGCAGAACTTGCAAATTAATGTGGGGTAACAAATCAGAACAAGCTGACAAGTTTAAGTTCTAGCAAATATTTTTCCTGTAGGGAAAACTCTACAGAGGATATGAACAATGCCAGGAGAAAAACTGTATTGTCGGAAATACAAACCCAAATTCTACCGGCAAACAGCTTCAGTGTCTGTTTCAGGGTATCAATATGGCAACTATTATTATTAGCAGCCCAGGGAACATAAATCAAGTGTCCAGCACAGAGGGCATCTGGAAGCTTATGGCTCAAAGGGGCTACAGGGGGGATAAAGCTGTGGGCAAGAGGTGACAGTCAAGAGGATAAAAAGACTGAAGAGGAGACAAAGCTCAAGTTAAGAGAAGGAGGAGGGTCCCCTCTACTAGTCAAAGGACAGGCAAGTTATAAAGGGCTTCCAAAGTCAGAATGCAAACTCTGAGAACTGTCCTAAGCAGTCTTCTGCATTCTCCCTGACCACTTAGGTACAATCAGTGCTATGACACTTACTGATTACTCTAAGTGTGTGCCATTGTGTGACCTTTAAACTGTTGCATTTCAGTTTTTACCTTACATTAATACTTACTTCTAATTCCTTAATCTATTTTACTTAGACCACAGGCCTTGGTGCATCATCACCTGGTCTGTTCAAGATATGACTCCAGATGGAATTATCTCCATGTTATGAGGAAATGAAAAACTAAGGAAAGGAAAACATGGTACCAGTGTTTTCTGTTGCAATGTGGAAAGATCTCTTTTGGAAGACCTAAGGCCCATTGTTAGCATCTTTGAAATACTTTGTCTTTCCCCGAGAGGTCTATGTGCAGGAGAGGTATGCATGGAGATGCATCCAAAACATGAGACTCAGAAATACCAGCTGAAGGATAAGAAAATGGAGAAAGAATAAAGTGCCCCTAATGGCAGAAGTTGACCTAGAACTGTCAGCTAAGCCTGAGTTGTGTTGCTCGAACCTGGCCCACGGTGCTCTCCTGGTGAACATGAGCCATCTCACAAACACCAACATCACATAAGCCCATTCTGAAACTACAACAGATCAAGATAAAAACAGGACCACCCTGTGATCACGTCTGAACAGAGACAAAAGCATGAACAGTGTTCAAGTGACAAAAATGACCTCACCCTAGTCTCCCCTCCTTTGTTGTTCAGTCACTAAGATGTATCCCAACTCTTTGCAATCCCATGGACTGCAACACACCAGCCTTCCCTGTTCTTCACCATCTCCCAGAGTTTGCTCAAATTCATGTCCATTGAGTTGATGATGTCATCCCACCATTTCATCCTCTGTCACCCTCTTCTCCTCCTGCCCTCAACCTTTCCCAGCATCAGGGTCTTTTCCAATGAGTCAGTTCTTCACATCAGCTGACCAAAGTATTGGAGCTTCAGCATCAGTCCTTCCAATGAATATTCAGGGTTGATTTCCTTTAGGATTGACTGGTTTGATCTCCTTGCAGTCCGAGGGACCCTCAAGAGTTTTCTCCAGCACCACAATTTGAAAGCATCAATTCCTTGGCACTCAGCCTTCTTTATGGTCCAACTCTTACATTGATGCATGATTACTGGAAAAACCATAGCTTTAACTAGACAGACCTTTCTTGGAAAAGACCCAGGGATCAAACCTGTGTCTCCTGCATCTCTTGCACTGGCAGACAGACTCTTTACCACTGTGCCACCTGGGAAGCCCCTTCCCCTCTTTTAGATAAGATTTATTAAAGTACCCCAGGGGTTCCCTGGTGGTTCAGCAGTAAAGAGCCCGTATGCTATTGCAGGAGACAGGGGTTTGATCCTTGGGTCGGGAAGATCCCCTGGAGGAGGAAATGGCTACCCACTCCAGTATTCTTGCCTGGAAAACCCCATGGACAGAGGAACCTGGAGGGCTACAGTCGATGGGGTCGCAAAGAGTGGGGCACAACTTAGTGACTAAACAATAGCAAAGTTAAAGCACCCAATTATAGAGTTACTCCCATTTCCTGACAGCACCTAAACCAGAAGTTTGTCCCAAGTCAGTACTACAAGGCCAAATACTATAGTAAATCCTTTTGAACCCCCTCACTGACATGGTCTATGATTCCCCAACAGGTACCTTCATTCTCGTTATAACAAATCAATAAAAGCAACTTTGACTCTAGGTGTGTTTCTCATGGTTTTTCGCTGGAGGACATTGAGAGAACTACAAAGAAATCGAGTGGAACTGCTAAGACAACATGATCAAGAAAAGCTGCACCTTGTGTAAAACCTGCATATAGGTCAGTACCAAAAGTCAATTATGTACCCCTTAATGAGACATCTTGCATCTCAATCATTTTTAACCTGAGCTCTTTGCTACCAGAAGCAGAATAAAACCTGTTTACCTCATATATGGCTTCCCAGGTGGCGCTAGAGGTAAAGAACCTGCTAGCAGTGCAGGAGATATAATGAGATGTGAGTTCGATCTGTGGGTCAGGAAGATCCCCTGGAGGAGGGCCTGGCAACCCACTCCAGTATTCTTGTCTGAAGAATCCCCATGGACAGAGGAGCCTGGCAGGCTACAGCCCATAGTGTTGCAAAGAGTCAGACATGACTGAAGCGACTTAGCATGCAGCACGCACTTCGTATAGAAACCTTGTACAGATTTGTCTCTGTTCTTGATAAAGATGTCC
The DNA here is from genome assembly GCF_963930625.1 of Muntiacus reevesi. NCBI lineage: Eukaryota > Metazoa > Chordata > Mammalia > Artiodactyla > Cervidae > Muntiacus > Muntiacus reevesi. The sequence goes on along the minus strand of NC_089271.1, from coordinate 14,037,270 downwards.
AGGGGAGAAGTATAACGTACCTACCAATCTTCAGTGGGTCTGAGTGCACAGAAATTCTTGCCAGAAGCTGAGGCTCACAGACGCTGGAAAAGTACAGGAAGCCCAAGCCTGAGGTGATCACCTTAACAGAGAAAGTGTAGGAGAAAGGCAGAGTGACACTGAGTCCTGGAATGCCCCCTGGCGTTTACACCAAAAGAACTGTTATCTGTGACAGAACATTTGCCCCAGTCCAGACATACAATTGTCAATTTCCTGCAGACTCTTGGTGAACAGCTACAAGCCCAAGGCAGTTTTACTAAGACCTTGTCCTTTTGACAGGATATTTATACTTAAAGCTACTATGTGCTAGTTAAAAAATCAGGTTCTGGAGTCAGAAATGCTTGATTTTAAATCACTTACACACCAGCCCAGGTGGATACATGAGACAAGTGCTGGTGCACTGGGAAGACCCAGAGGGATAGGGTGGGGAGGGAGATGGGAGGGGGGATCGGGATGGGGAACACATGTAAATCCATGGCTGATTCATGTCAATGTATGGCAAAAACCACTACAATATTGTAAAGTAATTAGCCTCCAACTAATAAAAATAAATGGGAAAAAAAAATTTTTTTAAAAGGAAAAAAAAAATCACTTACAAATTGATCCTGGGAAAGTTCCTTAACATTTTGTGCCTTAGTTTCTTCATCTGAATAACAGACACAATAGTAAGTGAAGCTAGTCTGTGGGGTTTTGTGGATTTAAGGGGCTTGCATAGTGCTTGCCACATGGTAAGCTTCCGATGAATGGTAGTCATTGTTTATGCTATTAGTCCGTATTCGGGAACACAATGATGTTGACTATTCCTAATACTTGAATTTTTATTTTTGGAGAGTTTTACAGAGATGTCACGTATACTCACATAGTTACATGTGTACGTGTACACTCAAATACATATGTATCTGTACCATTCATGGGCTTTTTCGTGGATATTTGTACTTGAATGGGCAAATACTATCAAATTACAGGGGCCATGTTAGCTCAGGGATGAATATAAACCAGTCAAATCCTAAAAGTGGCTTCGTAAATTTCCAAATCTTAGTGATGATAAATTGTGATTCAATTTTCCCAAATTGTTTCCCTAAGCTTAGGTAGTTTTCTTCCTTAAAGAATTTGACATCCCCTCTTGTCGTTTTATACTTTTCACTAGTTTCTGAACCAGAGTTATCATGACCATCAATACCAGCTCTCCCCAAAAGTACTCTGGTACACAGGGACACCAAAGAGCCGCAGTGAAAAATTATTTAACTATTGCTAATGATCACCTCTCCAACGAAGACCTGTTTTAAAGCAGTCCCAATAGACCACAACTCCAAAGTCCAAATGGTGATAATGCTTTTCATTAAAAACAGTTAAGAATGACTATTCATTAGTTTACTGTGCCTTCTCAAAGGGGAGGATCAGAGAAATCACTTAATGCAAGGGAAGTGTGAGGGAAGATTCCAGAGTGGAAAAAGATAGTGACTTTGACCAACTGTGGTTGAAATAGCCTGCATGTGTGAATTTGACAAAAACATATGATCACAGGAATCATATTACTACTTGTAAATCTATACTACTTGTAAATGAGCTCATGTTATGAAACTTTAGACAGGGGCAGTTTTCTCCCAGGAGCTGAGGAAACCTCTAAGTCTCTGCTAAGGCTCTGGGCAAGTGCTGAAGGAACATCTCGAATCCCTCGGGCCTTACCACCAAGTCCACTCCAGCTAACTTCCACCTGCCAGTATCAACACTGCCTTAGGTGGAAGGCCACTTGGCTCATACACAGGATAGGCTGGAATTTCCAGGAAAGAATGCCATCCAGGAACAGCCAACCACTGACAACCGTTAGTGTATAAATACCCCAGCTCCCAGGGTCCTTCGGTTAAATAACCTGGGGAATGGGTTTTACACCATTTCTCCAAGTTTTCCTGTAGGATTAAGCTCTCATTGTTCACAGTGGAAGCTAGCTTGATAATGGCTTTATGCTTTGTCAGCTGCCTTCTCTCTCTTTTCACATTTCCCCACTCTCCTACCAGTGCTATCTGCGCCTCCCAAATAAACTACTTGCTCTCTCATGCTTTGCTCGGATTCTGCTTTTTGGAAAGCCCAAGCAAAGACAGGTTTGGATAAATGGAAGCACTCTTGGAGAAAAGCAAATATTTGGCTTCACGCTGATAGCTGACCGTGTGGTTTCAAAGGAGGAGGATCAGTCATTGGGATGGGGTTAAACTCTTGTGGTTCATTCTATTAACCCAACTACTAGTTTGCTGATGAGGGCTCACTTTCCCTGCAGTCACTGGTCCTGGAATCAGCCCACCTGCCATGTGGGGAGGAGGGGTGTGTGCGTCAGTCAAGACCTATGCGGCTGCTGCTAAAGCAGAAAATAGTGCAATGTCATCAATCAATGCCTCACACATGCTCTCAGCCGAAGGGCAATTAGTGTTACTGAGGACAAAAACTAATAAAAGGCTGTGGATGAACGTGTTATTGAAGAGACTATCAGATCAGCCTGGCTGTAAGAAGTGATCAGAGGCAGTGGGAGTGCTCCTTGCGTGTGCCAGGCAACAGCTAGTGGAGAGCAGCCTTCTGTCTCCAGCTTGGACGGGGTCATACCACTCACTGATGTGAAGATTAGTCATTTTCACTACTTCCACTCTTCTGGATTATCCCCTTAATAGGCTCAGTAAATAGGGCACATCTGCTTCTATGGTTGTGGCCATGTTTTCTTTCCAAAAAGGAAGAAAATGGAATTCCTTCAACGTACTCAGGATACTTTTTGCAAGCTTTTTCCTTTTCTGTCTGGCTTCGGCTCTCTCACATTCTCTGTATTCCTCTCATCCTCTTCCCTCTGGCTCTTTCTCCCTGCAACCCGACCTCATCTCTCTCTCTCTCTGTCTCTTTCCTTCCTCTCCTCCTGCCCCTGTCTGTCTACCCTGCTTTTCTTTCTGCTTCCTTCTTTCCATCTTCTGTATTCTTTCTCTCTCTATGCCCCCTTCCTCTGCTCTGGTCCTTCATTTGGTTCTTGGAATATATTTTCATGTTCTGACATTCTTTAAAGTTGATTAATTTGCTGAGTCCTTGATATAGCCGTCAAGGAAAAGCAGTTATGCTTAAAATCTTTCTATGTCATGTGTAGTCAAATAACCCAACATAAAACCAGTTAGATTCATTTTTATCCACTCTTGGGCTTTAAAAATATGACTCCTATAGTTCCCCATCTGGATAAACTGGCTGTCTGCTTCTCTGCCTTTATTGAAGCCGTGCTGTACATGCTAAACATTACTCAGGCAGTGGGGCAGAACAAAGTTCAGCCACCTTTTCAAAACAGGTGCCAAGTGTCTTCTCCTCCTGTTTGCCTAGAGGCAGAGGGGAAAGGTAGTAAAAGGGCGAAGGCAGTCATAAAGACCTGCTGCTCACCGCCACCTAGGGCTAAGGTTTACTGCCTGCAGTTCATAGGTGGGGCTGTGAGGGGAGCGAGGGTGCAGGCGGCCTTCACACTAGAATGGAGCCAAGATGTCCACAGGCTAATTCTGGCTGGATTTTGAGATGGACCTGTTATCGTCTGTCACAAGACTGAGACCCCCTCTGGAACCTCCAAATAACTCCTGGTTCGGTATCATCCATCAACCCAAAGGCAGAAGTACTAAAAACTTGCTGGAAAGCAGCATGAGGAGAGAATTTCCTCTCCAAGTCTCAAAACGATCTTGGAAACTAAAATTCCAAAGAAAGTGAATAAACCGTATGCTAAGACAGACAGCTGAAAAAACCATTGATCAAAACACAAATGCACTCAGAACAAAAAGCTGAAATAAGAAAAGAGCTTAAAAAGATTTGCACATAAGTATGCCTAAGATGGGGCTTCCAGGGTAGCTCAGCTGGTAAAGAATTAGCCTGCAAAGCAGGAGACCCCAGTTCGATTCCTGGGTTGGGAGGATCCGCTGGAGAAGGGATAGGCACCCCACGCCAGTATTCATGGGCTTCCCTGGTGGCTCAGACAGTAAAGAATCCGCCTGCAATGCGGGAGACCTGGGTTCGATCCCTGGGACGGGAAGATCCCCTGGAGGAGGGCATGGCAATCCACTGCAGTATTCTCGCCTGGAGAAGCCCCGTGGACAGAGGGGCCTGGCGGACTGTGGTCCATGGGGTCACAGAGTCAGACACGACTGGGCGCTGAGCACAGCAGAGCGAAGCACGGCACGTGCCTGAGGCAGGCTAAAGATAAATGCTCATAAATTAAAGAGGAAACCGTAAAACAAAGCAGATGTAAAAGGATGAGAGGACATACAAAAGAAACCAAGGGAAAACCTTAGAATGAAAACTATAGTTATTGGGATTAAAAATAGGATAGGAGAGTTCCTCAAAAGATAAGATAAACTGAAAGCCAGACATATTTGAATAAAGAATTTGTTAACTAGAAAATAGCCAGTCTTAAATAATTCATCCAGAATCTAGCACATAGATTTTGATACCAAATATAAAAGATCGATTATAATGTAGAAAGATTGAGGGGAAAAAAGAAGGGGAAATTGAAGAATATTTAAGGAAATACTGATAAAAACTTCCTGTAACTGAAGAAAGACTTGAACCTTTAGAACAAAGTTCACTTTGAAACTGAGCAGGACAAATAAAATTATACCTATCTTTAGGCACATTGTAGTGGAAATGAACATCAAGGATAAAGAGAAAATATCACAAAAGCTACCAAATAGAAATGACAGGTATAATAGAACAATTAGAGAGTAGGCTCCTCATTAATAACAATACTTGCAAGGATACAATGGACCAATATATTCAAGCTAGAAATTTATGTGCATGTAAGTTCATATTCAAGAGTGAGGGAAAAATAAAAATATTTTCAGATTTACAAATGCTGAATTTATGAGTTACAGACCCCTTCCTGAAAGAAATATTAAAGTATATACTTTGAAAGAAGAAAAGTGATCACAGAGGGAATGCTTAAGATGTGTGAAATGACAGTGAACAAGTAAGTTGATAAAACATGTCAATAATTTAATTAATGACTTAGAAAATAATCATTTTTTATTAACATGAGTGAAACTAAATCTCAAAACAACAATAAAATGGTGGTGGGTGTTCAAGGCATAGTTAGAGAATGTTATCTTCACCTTAGGAAGGAGAATAAGCAAAGTTGAGAATCTTTGCTTAGAAAAATTTATACTTAAATATGTTTTTAAAAGTTGATGGGTGACCTCCAAAAAATAAAAAAAGATATGTCCAAATATAAAATAAAAAAAATAAATTTCAATGAGTTAAACTCACCCAATAAAAGATATAGACTATCACACTGGATTAAAATAAAAAACCAAGTCTGCTACCCTTAATTTATAAAAGAAACTCTTAAAATCAAACTACACAAAAAGGTTTAAAATATATCAGAAATTCATCAGATTAATAGCAATCAAATTAAAATTTGGATAGTGGTAGCAATTTGTGAAGCAGAATTTAATTAAGAGCATTGTTAGAAATAAAGAGAAATGTGTTGTTGTTCAGCTGCTAAGTCATGTCTAACTCTTTGCGACCCCATGGACTGCAGAATGCTAAGCCTCTCTGTCCCTCAATATCTCCTGGAGTTTGCCCAAGTTCGTGTCCACTGAATCAGTGATGCCACCCAACATCTCATCCTCTGATACCCTCTTCTCCTCCTGCGCTCAATCTTTCCCAGGATCAGGGTCTTCTCCAATGAGTCAGTTGTTTGCATCAGGTGGCCAAAGTATTGGGGCTTCAGCTTCAGCCTCAGTCTTTCCAACGAGTATTCAGGGTTGATTTCCTTCAGGATGGACTGGTTAGGTTGTCTTGCTGTCCAAGGGACTCTCAAGAGTCTTCTCCAACACCACAGTTCAAAAGCATCAATTCTTTGGCACTCTGCTTTCTTCATAGTCGAACTCTCACACCTGTACATGATCACTGGAAATATCATATCTTAGACTATATGGACCTTTGTCAGCAAAGTGATGTCTTTGCTTTTCAATACGCTGTCTAGGCTTGTCATAGCTTTTCTTCCAAGAAGCAAGCATCTTCTAATTTCATGGCTGCAGTCACTGGGGTTCTTTTTTCTTCCCCTTTTATTTTTTGTGTTGGATTTCTACTATTATTATAATAAAGGAGTACAATAAGGCTGTATATTGTCACCCTGCTTATTTAACTTCTATGCAGAGTACATCATGCGAAATACCAGGCTGGATGAGTTACAAGCTGGAATCAAGATTGCTGGAAGAAATATTAATAACCTCAGATACAGATGATACCACTCTAATGGCAGAAGCCTAAGAGGAACTAAAGAGCCTCTTGATGAAGGTGAAAGAGGAGCATGAAAAAGCTGGCTTAAAACTCAGTACTAAAAAAACTAAGATCATGGCATCTGGTCCCATCACTTCATGGCAAATAGAGGGGGAAGATGTGGAAGCAGTGACAGATTTCCTCTTCTTGTGCTCTAAAATGACTGCAGATGGTGACTGCCGCCATGAAATTAGAAGACACCTGCTCCTTGGAAGGAAAACTATGACAAACCTGGACAGAGTGTTGAAAAGCAAAGATATCACTTTGCCGACAGAGGTCCATATAGTCAAAGTTGTGATCTTTCCAGCAGTCCTGTAAAGATGTGAGAGTTTGACCATAAAAAAGGCAGACCACCAAAGAATTGATGCTTTTGAACTGTGTTGTTGGAGAAGACTCTCAAGAGATCAAACCGGTCAATCCTAGAGGAGATCAACCCTGAATATTCGTTGGAAGGACTGTTGCTGAAGCTCACACCCCAATACTTTGGCCACCTGATGCGAACAGTCGACTTACTGGAGAAGACCCTGATGCTGGGAAAGATTGAGGGCAGAAGAAGAGGGTGATAGAGGATGAGACGGTAGGATGGCATCATCGATTCAATGGACATGAACTTGGGCAAACTCTGGGAGATATTGAAGGACAGAGAGACTTGATATGCTGCAGTCCATGGGGTCACAAAGAGTTGGATACGACTTAGCAACTGAACAACAACAACAAATCTGATAAATATCTATTAAAAACCTACCAAAATCACATCTACTAATTTTTATTATTGCATAATACAACTCATAAACATTGTACATAAAATTTATATACAAAATATATGTACAAATCAAAGAATAAATTCTTAGAGCTTAACATGATTGTTAAATAGACTTCTGCTCTTTGTCAAAGTCAATATCTCCTGGAAATATGGGTATTTTATTCAAAGAGCTTTAGAATAGTGTTTGCATCCAGATAAGGTGTTTGATTTTCACAAAAACCAGGTAGTTCAAAACTAGTTTAAGGAAACATTTTTCACTTTGCAATCTCAACATCATACACTTTCCATATGGTTTTCTCCTGGCAAATGGATTTTTCCAATTATTTAAAAAACTAATTATTACCTAGTTGAAAGACGTTATTTGTTTACATCAACACTAAAGATCTTTTTGGAATGAAAGACATCACACGTAAAATTAATACAAGTGGCTTAGTTGGAGATTTTTGCAATATCGAAAACTAGAGTCAAAAGATTAGTATCTATAACATACAGGGAAATAATGTAAATTAACAAAAAAAAGGCAGAAATAAGATAAGAAAATGGATGAATTACAAGAAAAGACAAGTCACAGAAACAGAATTGTTACTGAGTAAACAAGAACAAGAGGAGATGCACAACCTCTCCGGTAATCGAAAAATGCAAAGCAAACCATTTTATTATCATAAAATATGAAGTGTTTGTGAAGAGGTGAGGAAACAGAAAAACTCATGGACTTCCAGCAAGAGTTAAGACTGGTGTAGCTATTGTGGACAAAAATAGTGGTGTTTTAAGTTTTAAGTTTAAGGGAAATTACACATATTCCCAAAGAAATGGAATTCCCACTCCCTTGTATAGAATGTAGATATAACTCTCGCATGAATCCATGATGGTAACTGAATAGGCTTGCTCACTGGAGCTTTGTTTGGGAAAACAAGGAGTTGGAGGCAACCTAGCTGTTCATCAATGGTGAAATGGATAAATAAGATACATGCTATTCTGGAATTAAAAGCAATTGCACTGTAGAAAGATTTTAAAAACACATTCTCCAGTGAGAAAAAGAAATAGATGAGATCTGTAAATCAGTGCTGTGCTGTGCTCAGTCACTCAGTCGTGTCTGACTCTTGCGAGCCCAGGGACTGTAGCCCGCCAGGCTCCTCTGTCCATGGGATTCTCCAGGCAAGAACACTGGAGTGGGTAGCCATGCCCGCCTCCAGGGGATCTTCCCAGCCCAGGGATCAAACCCAGGTCTCCCACATTGCAGGTGTATTCTTTACCATCTGAGCCACCAGGGAAGCCCTTATACCATTGTATAAATTTAAAGATACATGGCTTTTAGCTTGCAAAGATGCACATACATCACAAGAGAGATAACAAATATATTCAAGTGGGCCTGTGAGGGGTGAGAGGGTGCAGCCAGGCTTCACACCAGAATGGAACCAAGAAGTCCACAGGCTAATTCTGACTGGATTTGGGATGTCCCTGGTATCAGCCGTCACAAGACTGAGTGGAGATGGAGCCATGGGACTAGTGGCTGGTAATGAAGAAAATAAAAATAAAATAAAATAAAACAAGAAAGTGACCACGTACCATCCCAAGGTGATAGCATTCTCTGGTTTGGAGAACGAAAGGACTTAGATTCCTGTGTCTGGAATTAAAAGAAAAGGGATTGTGTTTTGTCTGGTTTAGCTATCACCCTTCATTATCATTGGATTCTTTTATTAGTGCTTTTAATTATACATTGTTTTGTCTTGACTTGTTAAGCAAACATTCATGTTAATTGAGGTTAACTTTAATTTTGCCCACACTTTTTATGTGTAACTTACTTTTCCTGTATTACTAAAGTGTCTTGCGCTTTCATGTTGTATTTTAAGATATTTACATTCTGAGAGAATAAAATTCTGTGCCAAAGAACTGTCTTTCATGCTCAATGTAGTCTATGATCACAGGCTACATAGGGGATGACAGAGTTTTAACTTATAACCTATTATAAGCACATTATAATGACAACAAACAGTTCATATTGCTTGTCTATTAAATGAGTCTCTGGATCCTCACTAATAGTATTGCAGGATACTTGAGTCTGAAGATATTGTTCGATCTAGTTTATTCATTCATTTCACAGAGAAGGAAGCTGAGGTCCAGAGAGGGTAAGTAACCTGCGTGACAACACACAGCTGGAGTTGTAGAGCTAAGACTAGACCTATGCAATGCTCTTTATATTTATCCTCCTTGATCAGGCAGAAGTGCATATACCATGAAGCCAGTGAAGCTTAAGCTTCAGGGTCCCTAACTTGCAGAACCTTTTTCCACATGACTAGCAGTGCTGGGGAAATGTGTTAACAGGGTCACAGGTAAACTTTGCAAAAGCAAGAAGTCTGAAATGTAGTTATCTAAGACCACTGTCTCTTTCCATTCTGACTTCTCCATCACACCTCCCCCTCACGTGAGGGAACACTAGAGTGGCCAAGAACATTGTATATTTGTAAGTTCATATTATTTTTCTTAAAGAGTGCCCCCACAATACCTGGATCCACCCAACTTTCATTTGTTTTTTTTTTTTTTTTTTCCATTTATTTTTATTAGTTGGAGGCTAATTACTTTACAATATTGTAGTGGATTTTGCAATACATTGACATGAATCAGCCATGGATTTACATGTATTCCCCATCCCGATCCCCCCTCCCACCTCCCTCCCCACCTGATCCCTCTGGGTCTTCCCAGTGCACCAGCCCTGAGCACTTGTCTCATGCATCCAACCTGGGCTGGTGATCTGTTTCACCCTTGATAATATACATGTTTTGATGCTGTTCTCTCAAAACATCCCACCCTCGCCTTCTCCCACAGAGTCCAAAATTCTGTTCTTTACATCTGTGTCTTTCTGTTTTGCATATAGGGTTATCGTTACCATCTTTCTAAATTCCATATATATGCATTAGTATACTGTATTGGTCTTTATCTTTCTGGCTTACTTCACTCTGTATAATGGGCTCCAGTTTCATCCATCTCATTAGAACTGATTCAAATGAATTCTTTTTAATGGCTGAGTAATATTCCATGGTGTATATGTACCACAGCTTCCTTATCCATTCATCTGCTGATGGGCATCTAGGTTGCTTCCACATCTTGGCTATTATAAACAGTGCTGCGATGAACACTGGGGTACACATGTCTCTTTCAGTTCTGGTTTCCTCGGTGTGTATGCCCAGAAGTGGGATTGCTGGGTCATATGGCAGTTCTATTTCCAGTTTCTTAAGGAATCTCCACACTGTTCTCCATAGTGGCTGTACTAGTTTGCATTCCCACCAACAGTGTAAGAGGGTTCCCTTTTCTCCACACCCTCTCCAGCATTTATTGCTTATAGACTTTTGGATAGCAGCCATCCTGACTGGCGTGTAATGGTACCTCATTGTGGTTTTGATTTGCATTTCTCTGATAATGAGTGATGTTAAGCATCTTTTCATGTGTTTGTTAGCCATCTGTATGTCTTCTTTGGAGAAATGTCTGTTTAGTTCTTTGGCCCATTTTTTGATTGGGTCATTGATTTTTCTGGAATTGAGCTTCAGGAGTTGCTTGTATATTTTTGAGATTAAACCTTTGTCTGTTGCTTCATTTGCTATTATTTTCTCCCATTCTGAAGGCTGTCTTTTCACCTTGCTTATAGTTTCCTTTGTTGTGCAAAAGCTTTTAAGTTTCATTAGGTCCCATTTGTTTATTTTTGCTTTTATTTCCAATATTCTGGGAGGTGGGTCACAGAGGATCCTGCTGTGATTTATGTCAGAGAGTGTTTTGCCTATGTTCTCCTCTAGGAGTTTTATAGTTTCTGGTCTCACATTTAGATCTTTAATCCATTTTGAGTTTATTTTTGTGTATGGTGTTAGAAAGTGTTCTAGTTTCATTCTTTTACAAGTGGTTGACCAGTTTTCCCAGCACCACTTGTTAAAGAGATTGTCTTTTTCCCATTGTATATTCTTGCCTCCTTTGTTGAAGATAAGGTGTCCATAGGTTCGTGGATTTATCTCTGGGCTTTCTATCTGTTCCATTGATCTATATTTCTGTCTTTGTGCCAGTACCACACTGTCTTGATGACCGTGGCTTGTCAGGCAGGTTGATTCCTCCAGTTCCATTCTTCCTTCTCAAGATTACTTTGGCTATTCGAGGTTTTTTGTATTTCCACCTGTTATTGAGTGTTTGTGACCATCCATGAACATCCTACCCAATCCAGGAATTTGGACATCACCAACAACTTAATTCTACCCTGTGTTCTGCTCCTCTCCCATCCTGCCTCTCTCTGATGGAGTCACTGTATTAATTTTGTGTTTTTTCTTCCCTTGTCTTTTTCTTATGTTTTGTTTCATGTACTTTATTTGCAATGGACTTTGTGACAGGATCTTGTACTTTAGTCTTCACCCAGCATATTGTTGCAAGCAGCTGTGGTTCAATTATTTTCACTTCTGTTTAATGCTCTGTTGTACGAATGTATAAAAATTAGTTTACTCATTCTTTTGTCAATGGCATGTGGGTTGTTTCACATTTTTTGCTGTTTTGAACAGTGCTGCTATAAACATTTTTGTACATATTTGTGGAAAACCACATGCAAGAGATTCCCTGGGGTATACATGTAGGAATAGAAACTCTAGTTCATAGAATTTAAGAATGCTTAAGTTTATGATATAATGTTTTACCATTTTCCAAAGTATTTGGCCAAGATATAATGTATGAGAGATATGTTATACAAGAGATTCATTGCTTTACCTTCTTCTCAACACTTGGTATTGTCAGGCTTCCTACTTTTCACAATCTTATGTGTATAAAATGGAATCTCCTTGCCATCTTCCCATTTCTTCAGTTCAGTTTAGTTGCTCAGCTGTGTCCAACTCTTTGTGATCCCATGGACTGCAGCACACCATTCCTTGTCCATCACCAACTCCTGGAGCTTGCTCAAACTCATGTCCATCGAGTTGGTAATGCCATCCAACCATCTCATCCTCTGTCCTCCCCTTCTCCTCCTGCCTTCAATCTTTCCCAGTATCAGGGTCTTTTCCAATGAGTTAGTTCTTCACATCAGGTGGCCAAAGTATTGGAGCTTCAGCTTCTGCATCAGTCCTTCCAATGAATATCCAGGACTGATTTCCTTAAGGATTGACAGGTTTGATCTCCTTGCAGTCCAAGGGACTCTCAAGAGTTTTCTCCAACATCAAAGTTCAAAAGCATCAATTCTTCAGTGCTCAGCTTTCTTTATAGCCCAACTCTCACATCCATATATGACTACTGGAAAAACCGTAGCTTTGACTAGACGGACCTTTGCTGGCAAAGTAACATCTCTACTTTTTAATATGCTGTCTAGGTTGGCCATAGCTTTTCTTCCAAGGAGCAAGGGTCTTTTAATTTCATGACTGTAGTCACCATCTGCAGTGATTTTGGATCCCAAGAAAATAAAGTCTGTCCCATTTCTTGATTACTAGTGAAGCTGTGCATCTCTTCATGTCATTTTCAAATCTTACAACAACCTTGTAAGTTAGGGATTATCATCATGACATCAAAGAGAAAACCTGACACAGAGAGGTTATACTTAACCTCTCTTAACCTTATACCCATCCAAGGTCACCCAGCTACTAAGTGGTGGGTCAAGGATTCAAACTCAGGTCTGCCTAATCAAAACCCTCATGCTTATCAATCCTATTGTATTAACCACCCCATTTCTTTCCTACAGATTGTGAGGAGTAAGAATCTTGGAGAAGTTGCTGTTCTAGGTCTTGTAAGATTGAGTACCCAACCACTGAAAAGGCTTTCTTTCTCAAAGTCTGAATTAGTAGCCATTGACCCACCAAAGCTAATGTCTGTGCCCTTTCGGTATTAGCATTTATCAGAACAAGTCTTTGTAGGCATGGAATGACCTATTCTATCTAGCCCTTTGGGTTTCTGAGGCAGATATATTATTCTGTTTGTTTGGTGATGAACTTTTAGAATAATACTTAAATCATTCCATAAATACAGAATGAGGGTTAGGAACCAGGAAACCTAGCTGAGAAAAAGTTGGCTTTTAATTTTTGCCATGTAAACTATTACTCTGGCAGGAAAGAGGGGACATCGTATTTTATAGAGTTTCCAGTTACAAAGATGTCCGGAATAAGTAATTAACTTACTACAGTTTTTTGTTTGTTTGTTTTTTTAACCAGGACCTCTTCTGCCCTGAGATCCAGTTACCTCACATAGGCCAAGGAGTGATCTGACCGAGGAGGATGGTGTTGGCTCCAAGTGTTTAATTCCTGGGCTGCTGCCAATGAGCCCAGCTCCTGGCCCTCTATGACATGCCCTGAAAGGGAGCTGTCATGGGACAGCCAATCCTTATCTATGTCCTTGCCTCAGGGATATAGGAGTAGAACAAACACATACTTACAAATGCCTAACCTGGGCACTGATTTTTTTTTTTTTTTTTATGTGGACCATTTTAAAAGTCTTTATTGAATTTGTTACAATATTCTCTCTGTTTTATGTTTTGGTTTCTTGGCTGTGAGGCATGTAGGATCTTAGCTCCCAGACCAGGGATCGAACCCACACCCCCTGCATTGGAGGCGAAGTCTTAACCACTAGACTGCCAGGGAAGTCCCCAGGCACTGATTTTTGGAGAGGAAAAAACCACCATAGCAACTTTGAAATTTTAGATGCAAAAAAATCATAGCTTTAAGATGTCTAGCATCTCTTTGGTCCACCTAGCTGATTTCACCAACAAAACAAGAGATAAAGAATGGGTCCCTTTGCAGGAATTTTGAAAATAATGCTATCTATATCTTCACCTTGGAATCTCTAGGTAGAGGTGATCACAGGGTTCTTGTGATCTGGGTCCCTTCTACTTCCATATGAATTTTAGAATCACTCGATCACTTTCTTCAAAAGAGGCAGCTGGAATTTTGATAGGGAATGTGTTGAAACTGTAGATCAATTTAGGGAATGTTGTCATCTTAACAATATTAAATCTTCTAATTCATGAACATGATTATTTCCTTTCACTTAAGTCTTCTTTAAATTATTCAATGATGTTTTTAGTGTGCAGCAGGTCTTGTATTTCTTTTGTTAAGTTTATTTGTATTTTTTTGACAGTATTATAAATGAAATTGCTTTCTTAATTTCATTTTTGGATTGTTCATTGCTAGTTATATAAAAATACAACTGATTTTTGTATATTGATCTTCTATTCAGCAACCATGCTGAACTTATTTTTTAGTTCTAATAGTTTTTTGTGGATTTCTTAGGATTTTCAATATACAAAATCATGTCATCTACTAATAGAGATAGTTTTACTTCTTTTGTTCTAATCTTTATGCCTTTTATTTATTTTCCTTGCCTAACTGCCCTGGCTGAGACCTCCAGCACAAGGTAGCCTAGAAGTGGGAACAGCAAACCCTAGGATTGTTTCTGATCTTAAGAAGAAATTGTTTAATCTTTCACTATTAAGTATGATATAACTTTCATGCTTTTGTAAATGCCCTTCAATAGCTTGAGGAAACTATCTTCTGCTAGGTTTCTGAGCATTTTTATTATGAAAGTGTTGGATTTTGTCAAATGCTTTATCAGCATCTATTGAGATGATCATGTGGTTACTGTCCTTCATTCTATTGATGTAATCTATTAAATTGATTTTCACATCTTAAACCAAGCTTTTACCCCTGCAATAGATTACACTTGGTCATGGTATATAATCCTTTTAATATGTTGCTGGAGTTAGTTTGCTAGTATTTTGTGGAGATTTTTACATCTACTATATTTGGGCTACTGGCCTGAAATTTTCTTTTATTCTGACACTATTTGTCCAATACTGGTATCAAAGCCTCATAGAATGAGTTGTGTTAAAACTTCGATTTTGTTAAAAAGTTGGTGAAGGATTGGCTTGAATTTTTCTTTAAATGTTTGGCAGTATTCATCAGTGAAAACTGAGCTTGAGATTTTCTTTCTAAAAAGTTTATGACTACTATTTCAATCTCTTGTTAGAAGTCTACTAAAATTTTCCATTGCTTCTGGAGTCAGTTTTGGTCATTTGTATCTTTCTAGAATTTGCCCGTTTTATCTAGACCATCTAATATGTTGGCATATAATATCTCATGTGAAAGTGTTAGTCACTTAGTTGTGTCTAACTCTTTGTGACCCCATGGACTGTAGCCCTCCAGGTACCCCCGTCCATGTAATTCTCCAGGCAAGAATACTGAAGTGGGTTGCCAGTTCCTTCTCCAGGGGACCAAAGCTGGGTCTCCTGCATTGCAGGCAGATTCTTTACCATTTGAGCCACCAGGAAAGCCTCAAGAATACTGGAGTGAGTAGCCATTCCCTTCTCCAGGGTATCTTCCCCACCCAGGGATTGAATCTGGGTCTCCCACATTGCAGGCAGATTCTTTACTATCTGAGTCACCAGGAAGCTCTATAATATCTCATAGAATTCCCTTATAACCCTTTTTACTCCTGCAAAGTTGGTAATAAAGTCTCCTCTTTGATTCCTGATTTTAGTTGAGTGTTCTTTTCTAGGTCAGTATAGCCAAAAGTTTGTCAAATTTTGTTGATCTTTGCAAATGATCTACATTTGGTTTCATCAATTTTCTTTACTATTTTTCTATTTTGTTTCATTTATTCCTGCTCTAATTTTCATTATTTCCTTCCTTCTGTTTGCTTTGGGTTTAGTTTGCTATTCTTTTGCTAATTTCCTAAGATTGAATATTAGGTCATTGAGATCTTCTTTCCTTTCCTCTTGAGTACTACTTTAGCTACATCTCATACGTTTTGATATGTTGTATTTTCATTTATTTTCTAATTTCCATTATGATTTTTTTCTTTGACTACTGGTTATTTAGGAGTACACTGTTTAATTTCCACATATTTGTGAATCTCCTAAATTTTCTTCTGCTATTGATTTCTAATTTTTTTTCCATTGTGGTTGATTAATACACTTTGTATGACTTCCAATTCTTTCACATGCATGGAAATGTGTTTTTGCAGTCCAGTGTATGGCCTATCTTAAAGGCCTATCTTAAACTTTCCATGTGCACTTGACATGAATGTGTATTTTGCTCTCGTTGGGTAGAGTGTTCTATAGATTTATGATAGATCTAGTTGGTTTACAGTGAGTTCAAGCCTTTTATGCAAGAGTGATTTTTCAGAAGTCCTTACACCACCAACTCTGGAAATAATTTTCCACTATAGTTACTTTAACAGAAAATAGCTTTAGGATGATGCTCTCAAACAAAGAATTTTCTTTAGGTTGACAACATCAGTATTAATAAAACAACTTACTTAGCTTGCATTTGTCAGTCAAAGCTATAATCTTGTCTTTGGTTACTTAGACAAAATGATGTGGTTTGAAAATACTAGTGAAAAAGTTTTTTTTTCTGGGCAAGCTTTCAAACTATACTTAAGTATATATATATATGACTTAAGAAGTCAAATTATTTTCCTGACTTACCACCAAAGGCTATGATCGAGTCTTTGAAAAAACCATGAAGATAACAAAGTAATAAGAAAACATGAGAGGCTGAATTTAATTGGGATTTTGTTGTCCAGAGGATATCTGGCAATTTCTGCAGAGATTTTTGTATGTCTTCACTGGATGGCACTACCAGTATCTAGTGGGTCAAGGCTAGGGATGCTGTTAAATATCCTATAATGCACAGGACAGGCCCCACAAGAGAAAAAGACTTGGTCTGGCATGTCAACAGTACTAAGACTGAGAAACCTTGCTCACAGATTAAATCCAATTTGCTGAGATCAAAATGGAAGAATTATTTAAATTATGTTACTATAAACATCATATATTTTTTTTCATCATGCATATTTTAAGTGCCTTTTTTGTTTCATGGAGGAAAGGACACCAGAGACATAAGCTAGAATTACATTTTTTAAAGTTAATAGGTGACAAACTTGAAATTCGGGAGGTATTACTGAAATCAACATAAGAGATTAGCAGATAAATAGCATTAATGGAAATCACCATTTGATAGGAAGTAATTTAGTTATTTCACACAGAGATTAATCATGGAGAGGTAGCATTTCCTTAAGGACTGAAAGGAACTAGAAAGCTACTCTTTCTCTGCAAAGTGGTAAGTACTTAGAATACCTTTAATAAAGTAATTTTGTTTTAGGTTTCATAGACTTGGTAAAGGTATTTAGGATTTTAGATTTTTTAAATGTATACATATATATATATTTTTTTTTTCCTGGTAGCTATGTATAGCACGTGGGATCTTAGTTCCCCCACTAAGGACTGAACCCACACTTCTTGCAATGAAAGCCTGGAATCTTAACCACTGGACCACCAGGGAAGTCCCCTAGGATTTTAGATTTTTTTGTCTAATAGGTAGCTCTCATTTTCTAGAATCCACTGGTATATATGCTCCATGAGGGCAAAGACTGTTTAGTATTGTATCAGGTATTCTGCTTTCTAGTTCTTTCTTGTGATATAGAATAGGAGTCAGCAAACCTTTTCTATAAATGGTAAGACACAAGATATCTTCACCTTTGCAGAATATATAATTCACATTACAACTGCCCAGGTAGAGTCTTCAGTTGGTCTTGTAATTGGCTATTGTTTTATTTATATGAAAACTACTGCTGTCTATATTTGATTTTACCACCAGAAATGTACTAAAATTCCAGATCATTTGTAACAGTTTTTTAGTTCATGCTGTTGGGTTTTCTAGCAATAATATATATTATTATATATACAATAAATATATAAAATTATACATATAATTTTATTCATAAAAAATAATAACTTTACCTCATTCTTCCCAATTTTTATGCCTTTTATTTCTCTAGTCTAATTGTTTTAGCTAAAAATTTTAAAATAATAATAACAATGGTAATAAAAGCTATCCTTTGTCCTGATTTTAATGAGAAAAGCTTCTACCATTTTCCCATAAATTGTAATAGTGACTTTTTTGTTAAATTCCATCATGGTAAGAAAGTAAATTAATCAATTCCTATTTTATTAATAGTTCATTTAAAATCGTGAATATATGTTTCATTTATCAACTGCCTTCTCTGATTCTATTAAAAAAGTATTATGTCATTTCTTTTGATTTGTTAACCTGCCAATCTCCAGCTTACTTAGTCTTTCAAACATATTTTTACACTTCCACAATTATAAAGTAGAGTCAAATATCATAATGTCTAAGGACCTAGCTTCCAGCCCTCACTGTTGTCTAGTTCCAATCACAGTTCTAGCTGCTAGCTTAAACAAGATGCCCATGGCCTCTTCCACAGGTTAGAGCCTCGGACAGAGAGTTCCCTGAGAGAGACTTCCAGTGTCCTTTTGTCTTTATTTATCATCCTCTGGAATTACATTCTCTAACATCCACAATCCCAAGGCTATTGCCAGCCTCCCATACTATCATCCACTCATTTCATGGTGGGAAATGCTTATCCAAGAGTACTTACTCCTACTTCGGCAAGCAGGATATTTGTGGTGTGTTTATACTGTGTTTCCCATTATTTCTTTCCCCAGCACTTCCAGGCTGGGGTTGGCCACCAGAGAAAGCCCCATGAGATTTAGAAGTTAAGAAGTTAAGCAGCACAGGGCAGCAAAGGAGACACAGACATAAACAACAGACTTTTGCAATGAACATTTACAATAGCTAGGACGTGGAAGCACCCTAGATGTCCTTCAGCAGAGGAATGGATCAGGAAGTTGTGGTACATGTACACAATGGAACATTACTCAGCTATAAAAACGAACACATTTTAAAAAAATGAACACATTTGAATCAGTTCTAATGAGGTGGATCAAACAGGAGCCTATTGTACAGAGTGAAGTAAGTCAGAAGGAGAAACACAAATATTGTATATTAACACATATATATGGAATTTAGAAAGATGGTAATGACGATCCTATAAAGAGACAGAAAGAACAGACTTTCGGACTCTGTGGGAAAAGGCGAGGGTGGGATGATTTGAGAGAATAGCACTGAAACCTGTATATTACCACATGTAAAAGAGATGACCAGTGCAAGTTCGGTGCATGAAGCAGGGCACTCAGAACTGATGCTCTGGGACAATCCGGAGGAATAGGGTGGGAAGGGAGGTGGGGGGTGGGGTGGCGGTTCAGGATGGCGGGACACATGTGTACCTGTCGCTGATTCATGTCGATGTATGGCACAAACTATCACAATATTGTAAAGTAATTATCCTTCAATTGAAATAAATACATAAATTATAAATAAAAACAACAGACTTTTGGGCATCAGAGGCCCGGCCCAGCCCGCGACGGCCCTGCCCATTAGTCAGTCAGGGGGCGGCTGCCCAGAGCCACCACGTGGGGATGGGGATGTGGGGAAGGAGGGATGGGTAGGGCGGGGCTGCGTGGGGTGGGGGCGGGGCTGCGTGGGGTGGGGGCGGGGCAGGGCAGCGACGGTTGGTTGAGGTGTGGCTGCCTGCCGGGAGAGAGCCAGTGGCAAGCGAGCCTTTCTCAGCGGAGACGGAAGCGGTTGCGGGGCGACCCTGGTGGCACTGGCCGGCACAGGAAGCGAAAGCTGCCTGGGATCTTCAGTCATGGAACGGTCCCGCACCGACCAGATGCAGATGGCTGTGTCCAGCTACCTCAAACGCCGGCAGTACTGGGGCAGCGATGGCCCACCGAAGAAAATCCGACGACTGTCACAGAACATCCAGGATATGGCTACCAGCCTCGCAGTCCAGTCAGAATCTGGTTGCGCCAATACAGTGTCTGCAACCCCTGGCCAGGCAGACCCCCAGCAATATGAAGTACAGTTCAGACGGCTGCGGGACTTTCTCATGGACTCTGACTCCCAGCATAGCCACGAAGTGACACCTCTCCTCTACCCTCTCTTTGTCTACCTCCATCTTGACCTGGTCCAGAACGGTCCAAAGGCCACAGCGGAAAGCTTTTACAGCTGCTTCCATGGAATGTTTCTCCAGAACACCAGCCAGAAGGACGTCATCAAGCAGCTCCAGACCACCCAGACCAGCCAAGACATCATGTCTAACTTCCAGCTGCGGGCCTTCCTGGACAGTAAGTACGTGGTTCGTCTGTCAGAAGACAGCTACAACTACTTTCTCCACTACCTCCATAGTGACAACAACACCGCGCTTTGCAGAGTCCTCACCTGGCACATCCACCTGGACGTGCAGCCTGCCGAGAGGATGGACTCCCAGTTCTACGCCAGCAGCGACCCCCCCAGCGGCGACCCCTCTAGCGCCGGCTCCTCCAGCGGCCAGGGTGGCGGCCTGGAGTCCACCGACCTGCCCAAGTACATCCTGCAGAAGGAGGAGGAGCTGGATATCCTTCAGGAGACCATCAAGTGCGTCCAGGATGGCCCCCCCTCCCTCATCACCATCTACTCCTATGCCTTCTACAACACTGCGCAGCTGCTGAATACGGCGGAGGCCTCGCCAGACAGCAAGCTGCTCGCCGCGGGCTTTGACAACTCCTGTATAAAACTGTGGAGTCTGACTTCCAAGAAGTTTAAACCCAACCCCCATGAAGTAGACGCGTCCCGCATCGACTTGGCTTATGATATCCCCGAGGACGACGAGGAGGACAAGGCAGCCAAGGAGCTGAAGGTCCTGCAGGGACACCGCGGCCCAGTGTATGGCACCAGGTTCCTCCCGGACAGCTCCGCGCTGCTCTCCTGCTCTGAAGACACGTCCATCAGGTACTGGGACCTGGAGAGCTTCACGAACACCGTGCTGTACCAGGGCCACACCTACCCCGTGTGGGACCTGGACATCAGCCCGCACAACCTGTTCTTTGCCAGTGCATCCCGTGACCGCACGGCGAAGCTGTGGTCATTTGATCGGACGTACCCACTGCGAATCTACGCCGGGCACCTGGCGGATGTGGACTGTGTTAAGTTCCACCCCAATTCCAACTATTTAGCCACAGGCTCGACAGACAAGACGGTGCGGCTGTGGAGTGCCCAGCAGGGGAACTCGCTGAGACTCTTCACGGGCCACCGTGGCCCCGTGCGCTGCTTGGCCTTTTCCCCCAACGGTAAGTACCTGGTGTCGGCGGGCGAGGACCAGCTGCTGAAGCTGTGGGACCTGGCATCTGGGACCCTTTACAAAGAGCTACAGGGCCACACGGATGACATCACCAGCGTCACCTTCAACCTGGACAGCAGCCTGATTGCGTCAGCATCCATGGATAACTCAGTGCGTATCTGGGACATCAACAGCAAGCACAGCAGCACGCCCGCCGATGGCTCATCCAGTGAGCTCCTGGGCGTCTATACCAGCCAGATGAGCACTGTGCTGAATGTGCAGTTTATGACCTGCAACCTCCTGCTGGTGACTGGAATCACAGAAGAAAAGCAGGAACACTGATTTGTACCTTTGAGGTAATGGCCTGGGCAGTGCGAACGCTTCCAGACAGCAAGTCTTAGGACAGACCGATCGGGTCACTGACTGTAAGGCTCCCCGTGTCCCCCTTTGCCCCGCAGATGGCCTGAGGCCACCACCCTCCATTCAGCCCCCAGGTGTGGAAGGACAGGGGGAGGCAGGGTGGTAACGGGGAACAAACGGGGGATCAGAAATCCTGGAGATGCCGCTGTGTCCTCCAGCGGCCCCTTCCTGTCTTTGGTGCCAAGGTGTCCTCGCCTTGCCAGGGCTGCACTTGGCTGGAGGATGTTTGCCAGATGCCCTCGCCAGGAGCAGTGCTGCAGGGGTACTGGGTGGAAGGGACTCCATCCCGGTAGGAATGCAGGGGTGGGATGTAGGAAGGGGGCAGGGTCATCCTGGCAAATGTCTTTCTTTTTCCCTGATTACAGAGAAGCAGGGTGTTTTTTTTGTTTGTTTTGCTTTGTTTTTTATGATTACTGTTATAATTATTCTTGAGAAGAAACCTAGCAATGGCAGAGGGGGCCTTTGCTGCTCTCATCTTTCAGGTTTTACTTCTGGCACTGGCTGTGATACTTGGAATTTAGAGGTGCTGGGAAGTCACAGAACTTGGTCACATAGTGTATTGGGAGAAAGGGAAAATTTCTGGGTGACAGATGGATCACTCTGGATGACATGTTTCAGGAAGGGGGTGGGTGGGTTTGAGAAAGTCTTGGGGTTTTGCAGCAGGGGTGGGAAAGAAAGATTCATGTCTGCACTTCTATTAACAATTCTGTCTCTTGAAAGGACAGATTGTGGTAAAGAAATGAAAATACTTAGCAGTGAGAAGTCAAAAGATGAAATTAGAAAATGTTGAATTTCCAAATGATTCTGAGGTGTGGCTTTTCCTACATCTTTTCCTCCTGAGATGGTCCCGCCCACTTCTGCTTTGCAATAGCAGTTTAATGAGCAGTCTGTGAAACAAATCTTAGGTACAAACACATGTATCAAAAACTATGTTCTGGGGATGAAGCGACTTCTAATTTGTGGGAAAAGGATTAAATATTTCTGTTTTCTGAAAATAGTTATTTTGTATTTTGGTTTTTATTAAAATATATTTAGTTTCAAAAAAAGAACAGACTTTTGGACTCTGGGAGAAGGCAAGGGTGGGATGATTTGAGAGAATAGCATTGAAACATGTATATTACCATATGTAAAATAGATGACCAGTGCAAGTTCAATGCATGAAGCAGGGCACTCAAAGCCAGTGCTCTGGGACAACCCAGAGGGATGGGGTAGGGAGGGAAGTAGGAGGGGGGTTCAGGATGGGGGACACGTGTACCTGTGGCCCATTCATGTCGATGTATGGCAAAAACCATCACAATATTATAAAGCAATTATCCTCCAATTTAAATAAGTTAATCTTTTTAAAAAAGAAGTTAACCAGCAGCTATTTTAGCTGCTATATTTACAGCCATGCTGTAGAGTACCAGGAGAGCTGCCACTGATCTGCTGGTTCACCTTGCCAGCCAGAGGCAGTAGTCAGTGCTTTGGGTAGCCTTCAGAAGCTGGTTTTGCCATGGCACTGCAGCTTCTAACAGCTTCCCTCCTTAGCTTCTCTGGGACAAGCACACATGCAGTGCCATGGCAAAACCAGCTTCTCCTGAAGGCTACCCACAGTACTGAGGCTGGAGGTAGAAAGAGACAGATCCAGCTTCTCATTTGTCTTTGGTCTCATCTATGCCCAGCTCACCTCCAATTGCATGTCTGGCTAAACTGCCAGGTCAACACTGGATGCAGAGAAAACAGCCTTATGTGACCTGCTCCACCATCCCCACAATAAGCCCCATAATAAACCCTTTACATTATGCATGGTGTTTTTACTTCTCTGTTGAACTCCGATTATTCTCCTAGAAGTTATTTCACCCCTTCTCATTAATGACTTCAGCAAGTCTGCTGGTACAATCTTATTTGGTACAGAATCATTGAAACTTTATATATTTTATGTCCTAAGTTACACATAAATTTTAAAATGTGACTGAATCAACTTGAGGAATATCTCTTTCTCAAGTGCTAGTGAATTACATTTTTCTGAGGGAAAATGGTCTCCTGAATGGAAGCCACTGAAATTGTTCGTGATGTATACTGACTCAGCAATTCTAATAATCAGATTTCAGTCAAATCACTACATGGGTGTCCTGGGAGATCTTTGGTCAATGTGGAAGTTTTAATTGTTCTGGATTGGACAGAGGAGCTGGGCAGGCTGCGGTCCATAGGGTCACAAAGAGTCAAGACACTACTGAAGTGACTTAGCACACATGCCCTGACTTAACCATTTAATACACAATTAGTGATTTTTCCACTCTTATGGGAAACAGATAGGACTGGAAACTGGGACGTTTTTCTTTTCTACTTAAGTAAGTCACACTGTGTCCATGTTCCTAAAGACAGTTTTACGCACTGCAATGACTAAAACATGTACTGCTTAAATATTTCTGTGAACAATTTCTCTCAGCCCAGAGGTGATGCCAACTTGCTATAATGTAATATTTTTGCATTTGGCTGACAATGTATTTTCTGTCACCTACAATTTGAGGAATTCATCCTCTTATGGGAAAAACCTGGGTTCATCAATTCCCAGCATGTCTCAAGCTCAGCACTATACACATTTGGAGCCATATAATTCTTTGTTGGGTGGACTGTTTAGTAACATCCCAGACATCTGCCCACTAGATCCCAGTAGCAGCCCCACCTTGAGGCACCCTAAGTTCTGACAACCAAAACTATCTTCAGACTTTGTTCCATGTGCCCTGGCAGGGAGGGGGGAGAAGGAGAATCACCCTGTCTGATTACCACAAGCATTTTGATTCAGACATACCTGGACATGGGTTAGGGAGAGGAGAAATCTCACAAGTGGAAGTTGTAAGTCATGGCAACCACCATATGAATACATTTATTCCTCTATATTCAAGGGGGATGGGTTCTAGGACCCTTGAAGATACCAAAATCCATGAATGCTCAATCCCTTACATGATTAGTGTAGTATTTGTAGAATTTGGGCTTCTCTGGTGGCTCAGATGGTAAAGCGCCTGTCTGCAATGCGGGAGACCTGGGTTTGATCCCTGGGTTGGGAAGATCCCCTGGAGAAGGAAATGGCAGCCCACTCCAGTTCTCTTGCTTGGAAAATCGCATGGACGGAGGAGCCTGATAGGCTACAGTCCATGGGGTCGCAGAGAGTCAGACACGACTGAGGGCCTTCATTTCACTTACATCCTCTCATATACTTTTTTTAATTTTAATTTTTAATTAGAAGATAATTACTTCACAATACTGTGATGGTTTCTGCCATACATCAACATAAATCATCTCTAGATTACTTGTAATACCTAATACTATGTAAATACCATGTAAATAGTTGCTGGTGTGTGGCAAATTCCAGTTTTGCTTTTCTGGAATTGGTTCTACTTTTTTTTTTTTTCTGAGTATTTTTGATCTGCAGTTAGTTGATTCTGCAAATGCAGGACCCAGGGATCCAGAGGGCTGAGTGTAATGCTTAACACTGTTTGGGGAAGAGAATAAGAGATTCTCTAGGGACCCCTCTGCAAAGTCAAGGGTATGATCTTCATCACTGCCAAATGATGGGCCAGAATGGAGTAGAATGCCATCTTGCTTAAGTAGCAGAGTATATTAATATGTGATTCTCTCTGTGGCTCTGTCTCAGCTTCCCTGGGGAAATAAGTAAATTTGAGCCTGTGCTGTGTGTGCTTAGTCGCTCAGTCGTGTCCGACACTGCGACCCCATGGACTGTAGCCCGCCAGGCTCCTCTGTCCATGAGATTCTCCAGGCAAGAATACTGGAGTGGGTTGCCATGCCCTCCTCCAACCCATGGATGGAACCCAGGTCTACCTGCATTGCAGGAGGATTCTTTGCCATCTGAGTCACCAGGGAAACCCTAAGTTTGAGTCTGCGGGTTGCTAATTATATTCACTGACTTCATGATCGGTATCACAATAGAAAAGTAGTCAGTTGGTCAACTATGTATAAAAAATGAAACTAGGATACTTTCTAACACCATACACAAAAATAAACTCGAAATGGATTAAAGACCTAAATATAAGACCAGAAACCATAAAACTCTTAGAGGAAAACATTAGGCAGAACAGTCTCTGACATAAATCACAGCAAGATCCTCTATGACTCATCTCCCAGAATAATGGAAATAAAAACAAAAATAAACAAATCAGACCTAATTAAAGTTAAAAGCTTTTCCACAATGAAGGAAACTATAAGCAAGGTGAAAAGACAGCCCTCAGAATGGGAGAAAATAATAGCAAATGAAACAACTGACAAAGAATTAATCTCCAAAATATACAAGCAGCTCATGCAGCTATCAATACCAGAAAAATGAACAATTCAATCAAAAAGTGGGCAAAAGACCTAAACATACATTTCTCCAAAGAAGACATAATAAACACATTGAAAGATGCTCAACATCACTCATTATTAGAGACATGCAAATCAAAACGACAATGAGGTATCATCTCACACCAGTCAGAACGGCCATCATCAAAAAGTCTATAAATAATAAATGCTGGAGAGGGTGTAGAGAAAGGGGAACCCTCTCTTACGTTGTTGGTGGGAATGCAAACTGGTACAGCCACTATGGAGAACAGTGTGGAGATTCCTTAAAAAACTGGGAATAGAATTGCCATACAACCCAGCAATCCCACTGCTGGGCATATACCCTGAGGAAAACAGAATTGAAAGAGACACATGTACCCCAATGTTCACTGCAGCACTGTTTACAATAGCTAGGACATGGAAGCAACCTAGATGTCCATTGGCAGATGAATGGACAAGGAAGTTGTGGTACATATATACAATGGAATATTATTTGGCTATAAAAAGGAACACATTTGAGTCAGTTTTAATGAGGTATATGAACAGAGTGAAGTAAATCAGAAAGAGAAAGACAAATACTGTATATTAACAATGATGGCACTGACGATTCTACATGCAGGGCAGCAAAGGAGACACAGAGGTAAAGAACAGACTTTTGGACTCAGTGGAAAAGGAGAGCGTGGGATGATTTGAGAGAACAGCATTGAAACATATACACCACCATATGTAAAATAGATGACCAGTGCGAGATGGATGCATGAAGAACACCCAAAGCTGGTGCTCTGGGACAACTTAGAGGGATGGGGTGAGAAGGGAGGTGGGAAGGGGGTTCAGGATGGGGTGGACACATGTATATCTATGGCCCATTCATGTTGATGTATGGCAGAAACCATCACAATATTGTAATTATCCTCCAATTAAAATAAATTAATTTAAAAAATAACCAATTATACAGTAAATAAGCAAAAAATGTTACCTCTGGACTTAGTTTCCAGTAATACAGTAGGCAAAATACTTCAGATTGACCCTCCTACTAAGAAAAATTTAAAATACTGGATTAAAAAAGTTATTAAAAGAGCTGAGAGCTGGCAAGAAAGACAGGAAAACATAGGTAATAAGATGGAAATCCAGATATGTAAGTAGTGCACCAAAGCAGTCTTTGACATTGAGGTAGTGGCCAAACTGCTGTTAACTTGAACGTCAGTGTCACACTTCTCTGGGGCATGAATACAGGAGAAGAAACCAAGGGCCTGCCTAAAATCAGAGTCTACACAAAAGTCCTCATCATAACACTGGGAACCCAAAGGGTTATAGTCTCAAGGAACTGCAATGAAAATTGCTCTCTAAATCTTTGTACTGAGAAGAGAGAAAGGAGATTCCCTCAGGAAGATGTAATAATAAGCTGCCCCTTTGGAGCCTAGACAGCCCAAATTCACATTTCTTATAACACATATGGGTGTTCAACAAAACCTGAAACCAATAATTTAGTGGTTTTAGACAGGCTTGATAAGTACCCATAGCTGACAGATGACAGCAAAAGCCAATTCTCTTTACACTAGGAACTCTACCCCAAATCTCCAAGAATTCCAGCAAATAAATTTTTTTTAAGGAATACAAGCGAAAGGCAAAAGAAATCATGAAAAAGAAGGCAGGAAAGTGCAGTACCATGAGTGAGAATTTGTAGAAAAAAATAAGAGCAAGGAGAAACAGACCTATAAAGATTCCACATATTAGTTATAGACTATAAAACAGCTTATGATTAATAAAATAAATAATGAATAACTTTAAACATACATGCAGGGAACAAGAAATTGTGAAAAATAGCCATACAAATTTGGAATGGAACTTTTAGGAGTTAAAAATAAATAACTCAAAAGGGGACTTTGGAATATTTATCAGAAGAAATTAATCAGAATGCATGAGAGAGACAAAAGTAAGGAAAATGTGGATCGAAAGAACATTTGAACGCTGAGCAAACTCCACAAAACAACTTCTGATCGCTAGCAGAGGACATCAGGCGCCCAGAAAAGCAACCCCATTCTCTTCAAAAGGAGCTAGGACAAAATATAAAAGATAAAAAGATTATCTTTTATATTTTGTCATACCTCCTTAGAGAAAAAAAAAAAAAAAAAAATATATATATATATATATATATATATATATATAAAAGATAAAAAGAGAGACAAAAGAGTTAGGAATGGAGACCCGTCCCGGGAAGGGAGTCTTAATAGAGAAAGTTTCCAAACATCAGGAAACCCTCTCACTGGTGGGTCTGGGGGAAGTTATAGAATCTCGGAGGGCAACCTAACTGGGAGGAAAAATAAATAAACCCCACAGATTACATGCCTAAAAGCAACTCCCAGCAGAGAAGTACCCAGACGCTCACATCCGCCACCAGCACGTGGGGGCAGAATGGAGAGGAGCGGGTGGCATTGCTGAGGGTAAGGACCGGGGCTGAATGCCCTGAGGGCAATCGGAGGGAGCTAACGTGAGATAGCAACGTAAACTGTGGGATAGCAAGAGAGAAGGAGAAAATTAACCTGCAAAAAGCCCTAACCGAAGACATTGCCAGCCCGTTCGCAGAACAAAGGAAGGACTGAGCGATCCCAGAGAAGAGCTAGCCAGCTGCGGACCGGCCCATCCCCGCCGGAGGCAGGAGGCAGTGGGGAAGGGAAAGGGGCAAACGCGGCCCCAGAGGCGGCATCCCCTACCAAACTGCAAACAGGCTCCCAGTTTCTAACCAAAGACTTCCTGAGATTCTGGATGGTTGACATCCACCGGGAGGGTCGTGGCTAGAGACCAGCTCCCCAGAACAGTCACGAGGCGCACCAGACTGGCGCGCGCAGAAACTGAGGCTGGGACCGCGGAGGGGAGAAGGCGCGCCGCACCTGGGGAGAGTGCGCCTGTCAAGCTCCTGGCTGCCTGAGCTGCTCGGGTGGGGAAGGCACAAAACGCAGGCCCAACCAAGTCTGCGCTTTTGTGGAGTACCCGAAAACTGGAACTGCATGCAACGCAGGGCCCACTCCACATAGAGCAGCTGGGAGTCTGAGCAGTGTAGACGGGGAAAGCACACACACTGTGAGCGGGGGCAAACCCTGTGTGGCCGGAGCACTGCGAGTGCTCCCCACACGCGCCAGCGATATCTGTCTGCAGCGCCCCTCCCTCCCCGCAGCAGGACTGAAGGAGCGAACCTGAACAAGAGACCACCTCCGCCCGCCTGTGTCAGGGTAGAAATTAGACACTGAAGAGACTGGCAAACAGAAGCCAAATAAACAAAGGGAACCGCTTCAGAAGTGACTTGGTGCAACAGATTAAAATCCCTGTAGGTAACACCGACTACACCGGAAGGGGCCTGTAGATATTGAGAAGTGTAAGCTGGAAGAAGGAGCTGTCTGAAACTGAACCGAACACACACTGCCTGCAACAGCTCCAGAGAAATTCCTAGATATATTTTTACTATTATCATTTTTTTAATTAAAAATTTTTTTAATTTTTTTCTTTTTTTTTAAAGTCCTCTATTACTCCTCTGTTACTCCTTAATTTTCATTTTCATAACCCACTATAACCTTGCAAAAAAAAAACCCTATTTTTAAAGCGAACTTCATATATTTTTCTTAAATTTTTTGTGTTTTTGTTTTTAGTATTGTATTTTTAAGAGTCTAACCTGTACTCTAGATTTTTAATCTTTGTTTTTCAATATTTGATATCAATTTTGGACATTTAAGAATCTAATATTCAGTACCCACTTTTACTCAGGAGTGTGATGATTACTGTCTCCCCCTTTTGACTCTCCTTTTTCTCCCCCAGATCACCTCTATTTCCTCCCTCCCCCTTCTCTTCTCATTCCAATTCTGTGAATCTCTGTGGGTTTTCTGGGCTACAGAGAACACTTAGGGAACAGAGTACTGCATAGATCTGTCTCTCTCCTCTTGAGTCCCCCTTTTTCTCCTCCTGCTCATCTCTATCTCCTCCTCCCTCTCCTCTTCTTCATGTAACTCTGTGAACCTCTCCGGGTGTCCCTCACTGTGGAGAATCTTTTCACCATTAACCTAGAAGTTTTATTATCAATGCTGTATAGTTGGAGAAGTCTTGAGGCTACTGGAAGAACAAGACTGAAATCCAGAGGCAGGAGACTTAAGCCCCAAACCTGAGAACACCAGAGAACTCCTGACTACAGGGAACATTAAGTAATAAGAGATCATCCAAAAGCCTCCATACCTACACTGAAACCAACCACCACCCAAGAGCCAATAAGTTCCAGAGCAAGACATACCACACAAATTCTCCAGTAACGCAGGAACATAGCCCTGAGTGTCAACATATGTGACTTTGGCTGCCCAAAGTCACACCAAACACATAGACCTATCTCAAAACTCACTACTGGACACTCCATTGCACTCCAGGGAGAAGAAATTCAGCTCCATGCACCAGAACACCGATGTAAGCTTCCCTAACCAGGAAACCTCGACAAGCCAGTCGTCCAACCCCACCCACTGGGAGAAACCTCCACAATAAAAGGGAACCACAGACCACCAGAATACAGAAAGGCCACCCCAAACAAAAGTAAGGAAAATGTGAAAGAGAGGTTAAAAGATACATAGAATAGCATGAGAAAACTAATCAGAATTATAGATAGCAAAGAGAAAGCAAACAGGCACAGGTAATATCTGAACACACAGTATAATAAAATAAAGTCACAGGACATAATTCAGTCAACATGAATTCATAATTCATGTTCACAGGGCATGTTCATTCCAGAATATAAATGCAAAATGTCAAATAAGAAACATTTGAGTTTAATCCAGAAACATAAGACTGCTCTAGTATTTAGAAATCAAACAATAACAAGAAACATGGAAATATGTCAACTCAGTAAATGCAGAAAAAGCATTTGAAAAAAACCCCACACTATTCATCATTAAAAAAAAAACAAAACTATTCCAAATCTTTAAGAAACATCAGGAGGGAACTACTTTAACCTGATAAGAGCAACTATTATGTTAAAATATACAAAACTGCTATTTTTGTAAGTCAGAAATGGTCAAATGCCACCAATTTTCATATTTTTCAATCTAATACAAAATGTTGTAACAAACATCATAGTCAATGAGGACATCCTAAAAGCCCTCTCTCTGATGTTCAGATACAAGGTGAGGGGCTCACTCATCACTTTCATTTAATATGCGCTGATGTCTTGGTCAAGGCATTAGGGCATGAAAGAGAAACATAAGGCAAATTGGAATGAAAGAGATCAAGTATCATTATTTAAAGGGGATGTGATTTATGTTTCTAAAAAAAAGCCTAAACTATGCATGTATAAACCAAAACCAATAAGAGAGTTTAAAAACATTGCATGCTAAGTTACTTCAGTTGTGTCCGACTCTCTGTGATCCTGCCCAGTTCCTTTGTCCATGGGATTCTCCAGGCAAGAATATCTATATCTATATCTATATCTATATATACATATATATCTATATATACATATATGTATATATATCTATATATACATATAGATATCTATATACACATATATCTCACATATTTTTTTATCAATTAAAAAATAGATTGGGATAGGGAACTTCCCTGGTGGTCCAGTGGTTAAGTCTTCCCCTTCCAAAGCAGAGGGTGCAGGTCAGGAAGCTATGATACCTCATGCCTCATGGCCAAAAAAACCAAAAAACATAAAACAGAAGCAATACTGTAACAAATTCAATAAAGACTTTAAAAATGATTCACTTCAAAAAATCTTAAAAAAAAAAAATTTGGAGGGCATGAGATTCCCATGTATGTGCTTAATCGTTCAGTCATGTTTGACTCTTTGTGACCCCCTGGACTGTAGCCCGCCAGGCTCCTCTGTCCATGGGGATTCTCTGGGCAAGAATACTGGAGTGGACTGCCATGCCCTTCTGTTCCCATGTATAATACCATTGAAAATATATGTGCCTCTAAATCTAACAATGTGGAATAAATTACAAAGCTTTAATGAAAATTATTAAAGAAAACAAATTTTGAGAAATATACCATATTCGAGACACTGATGCTGGGAAAGATTGAAGGCAGGAGGAGAAGGGGATGACAGAGGATGAGATGGTTGGATGGCATCACCGACTCAATGGACATGGGTTTGGGTGGACTCCGGGAGTTGGTGATGGACAGGGAGGCCTGGCATGCTGTGGTTCATGGGGTCACAAAGAGTTGGACACGATTGAGTGACTGAACTGAACTGAACTGAATGGATTAGAAGCCTCAGTATTGCTGGGGTACAGTCTCAAACTGATCTATAGTTAAATTCATAGGAATCAAAACTCTTAATAATTTTGAATATTGACAAGCTGATTCTAAAATTTATGGGGATGGTCCTGCTTAAAGTGACTCAAAACATCACCAGGATGGCATGCTGGCTTGGGATGCCAGTATCTTTTGATACTAATTCCCCCGTGTTGTACTGCAATCTTTTGGTCGGTTTTCTGTTAAAGAAACAACAGCAGTGGAACATAGAACCTTCAGGAAAATCTTATTAAAGAGATTCCAGACCAAGACTGTGACATACCCAACTAATCTACACCTACATATAGACCAACTTCCTCTTGAAAAAAAATCTGAAAACTGGCTGAGCAGCTTGGTGGAGGAGAGGAGGAGAGAGTAGGATACACGTTGCCATTAACGCCACCTCTGAGAGGCAACTCTCAGGAGAGAACTCAAATCCAGAACTTCTCCCTGAGGAGTGAAGGCTTAGTGCTCCACATGGTGTACCCCCAGCTTTTAAGACCTACACCTGAGACATGAGCCCCCTCCCCCCTGCAAAAAATATCTATGTTTAAAACCAGTGGGGCTCACTTCAGGAGACCCAGAGCTATTCAAGGAACAGTTTTTGAAGGTCTGCACTCAGACTCACCGGCCCAAGGTCCATAGCAGAAGCCACCTCCAGGGATGCCGAGACAGTGTGGTAGAGGCTGTATTTTCCAGGAAGGCCTCTGATTCGACACAGTCCGGAGCCTACTGGAGTTCTCTCTGAAGGAGACTGACAGGCACCATAGTACTGAGCCCTCCTTCCAGGGCCAGGATCTCCCAGGAGGGAGTTTACACCTGTCAAGTACCTGGTTTTACCTTAGGTGCTGGGTTTTCTGTCAGGTGCCCCGGTTCTGACGGCAGGTGCCAGTCTGAGGTAAGTCGCCCGGCCTGACGTCAGGCGCCAGGTTTATCTCACTCGCAGGGTTTACTTAAGTCACCCAATTCGAAGTCAGTCGCCTAATTTACATCAGGCACACGGTTTTGAAGTCAGACAATGGGTTTACGTCAGGCACCTGACTTTGACGTCAGATGCCCAGTTTATGTTAGGTGCTAGGTTTTTATGTCAGGTGCAGCATTTACAGAAGTTGCTCGACTTGACATCAGATGCCCAATTTATGTTCTGTGCCAAGTTTTGATGTCAGATGCCCGCTTTACGTTATGTGCCCGATTTTGATGTCAAATGCCCGGTTTACATTAAGCACCCGATTTTGACGTCAACACTGGATTTACACTAGGCACCTGACTTTGACGTCAGATACCTTGTTTACGTTTCACGCCCGGTTTTGAGGTCAGACGCCTGCTTTATGTTAGATGCCTGGCTTTGATGACGGAGGCCGGGTTTATGTCAGGCGCCAGACTTTGACGTCAGATACCAGGCTTATGTTCCATGCCCAATTTTGACGTCAGACGCCAGATTTACGCTAGGCACCTGACTTTGACATCATACCTCGTCTAAGTTTCGCACCCGGCTTTGACGTCAGACGCCAAGTTTACGTCAGGCGCCTGGCTTTGACGTCAGACGCCATGTTTACGTCAGGCACCTGACAGTGATGTCAGACGCCAGTTTGACGTCAGGCACCTGACAGTGACGTCAGACGCCAGCTTGACGTCAGGCGCCCGACTGTGACGTTACGCCAGCTTGCCATCAGGCGCCCGCCTCTGACGTCAGACGCCTGGTCTTCGTCAGGCGCCTGCCTCTGATGTCAGATGTCCGGTTTACGCCAGGCGGTGGACTTTGATGTCAGACGCTAGGTTCCCTTCAGACACCTGCTTTGATGACAGACGCCGGGTTTACATCAGGCGCCGGGCTTTGACGTCAGATGCTAGATTTACATTAGATACCTGACTTTGTTGTCAGATAAGTGGTTTATGTTCCGCGTGTGATTTAGATGTCAGGCGCCCAGCTCTCACGTAAACCCAGCATGTGATATCAAAGCTGGGTGCCAGGCTTTGACGTCATGAACTCCTTTTACGTTCCGCACCCGATGTTGACTTCAGGCGCCAGGTTTCGTCAGGCGCCCAGCTATGATGTCAGACGTGGGGTTTACAGCAGGCGCCTGTCTTTGACGTCAGACTCCCAGTTTACATTACGCACCCGGTTTTGATGTTAGATGCCGGGTTTACGGCAGGCTCCTGGCTGTGACGTCATGCGCTGTGTTTGCGTAAGTCCCAGTTCTTTGATTTCCGGTTCCTGGCTTTGATGTCAGGTGCTTGTTTTACATGCCCAGTTTGAGGTCAGATGCCTAGTTTACGTCAGGCTCCCGGCTTTGATGTCAGATGTCAGATTTACTGGAGAAGGCAATGGCAGCCCACTCCAGTACTCTTGCCTGGAAAATCCCATGGACGGAGGAGCCTGGTAGGCTGCAGTCCATGGGGTCGCTAAGAGTAGGGCACGACTGAGTGACTTCACTTTCACTTTTCACTTTCATGCATTGGAGAAGGAAATGGCAACCCACTCCAGTGTCCTTGCCTGGAGAATCCCAGGGACGGGGGAGCTGGTGGGCTGCGTCTATGGGGTCGCACAGAGTCGGACACGACTGAAGCGACTTAGCAGCAGCAGCAGCCGGATTTACATCAGGCACCTAACTTTAATATCAGACGCCCAGTTTATGTTCCGAGCCTGATTTTGACGTCAGATGGTGGCTTTACCTCAGCCTCCCAGTTTTGACTCAGACACTAGGTTTATGTCAGTTGCCCGGCAGCTTGACAGCAGGTGCGTCGTTTATGTCAGGTGCCCAGTTTGACAGCAGGTTTCTCAGCTTAGGTCAGGTACCTGGTTTTACGTTAGGCACCAGGTTTACCTCAGGTACCTGGTAATAAATCAGGTGTCAGGGACTTCTCTCCTGTTCAAGTGGTTAAGACACTGGGCTTCCACTGCAGGGAGCACGGGTTAAATTCTTGGTCAGGGAACTAAGATTCTGCACACTGCACACCCCGTACCTCCCCCCCGCCCTGAAAAAAAAAGTGTCATGGTTTTACATCTGGAACCTGGTTTTAGGTCAGTTGCCCCACTTTTACGTCTGGTGCCCAGAGGGTTTTTGTTTTTGTTTTTTAAGGAAACTTTTATTATTTGCAGTTAATGACAATATTTAGGTTAAAAAAATAATTAAAAGAATATACATACATACATACCTATGGTAAAGTTGAACTTATTAGTCACAGCAAGAGGTTAACAGCAATAATAGTAAAAAGAGAACACATAACAATATACTATAATAAAAGCTATGTAAATGTGGTCTCCCTCTATTTTATTATACAAACTTAATGCCTTTCCCACCTTTTAACTAGGCACTTATCACAGACCATGGCCATATCTTTTGCAGTTTGAGGTGTAACAGCAAAACTAGCACAAATTTCTTTTTCTTTACTCACAGTTTCATAGACAGAACATTTGTTCTTAACTAGATCTCAGCAACTTCAGCATATGATTTTTTGTTTATTAAGTCAAGAACTTTCACTTTTTCACTTAAAGGAAGAGCTTAATTTTCTCTTTGGTATATCATGATTACTAGCATCACCACTCTTGCGCTTTGGGGTCATTATTAAGCAAAATAAGGGTTCCTTGAACACAAGCACTGTGATGATGTGTAGGACTTATGGGGCTTTCCTGGGACAGACCCCACGCCCCAGGTCCTCTCCTTTGGTTCCTCTGAAGTACCTACATAACAGTATATGATGCATGTTTCCTGAGTTGTTTTACAGGAGCTGAAACCACCATCAAGTAGAAGTTAACTACTGGATCATGATCATGTAGCTGGGAGACCTACTGGAGCCTGGGGACTGATAATATTAACCCCTGTGACATGGCCTTCTTACCTCACCATCACCCTCTCAGAGAATTATGCATGAGCTGATCACAAACCCTGGAACCCCCTCCCTCACCTTGCCTTTAAAAATGCCCCGTAAAACCCCTCAGGGAGTTCAGGTGTTTTTGAACCTCAGCAGTCCTGGACTGTCTGGTGCCTTATAATAAACGCTGAGCTTTCCTTCACCAAAATAATTAATTAATTAAAAACAAAATGTATGTAGGATAGTATAAAGGGTCAAGAGGAAAAAGGAAACTTTTGAAGAAGATTGAGTTGGAGGGATTTACCCTCTCAGATAGCAAGGCTATAAAGCTATAATGACTAGAACAATGTAGTGCTGGCTGAAGGATAAAGAAACAAACCAATAGAGCAGCACAGAGCCCTCAAATACATGAACGTGTGGACTCTTAGTACATGACAAGAGGCACAGATCATTGGGGAGAGGATGAATTTTTCAGTATTTGATATTGAATATGGATAAAATTAAAATGTAATACACTTCTCGCAACTTTCCCAAAGATTCATGCCCATTGAATTAAAGAATATGAAAGACATAAAACAAGGTTTCAGAAGAATAAATGAAAGAATATTTTATCATCTTAGGGCAGGATTTCTTAAACATAAAATAAAAACCACACAATTTTAAGGAAGGCACTGTCAAATTTGAAAGAAATCCTTAAAGACTTCTTTCAAAATCACCATAAAATTGTGAAAAAACAAGTCATTTTGTGTAAGATGATATTTATAAAACATATTGTGTAAGGATTATATCCAGAATATATAAAGAACTCATACAAAAATCAATAAGGAAATAACCCACCTGAAACATAAGTACAGAATTTAAACAGACCTTTCACGAGAGAGAATATCCAAAAGGGCTATGAACATCGGGAAAGGCCACCAACCTCATTAGTAAACAGAGAAAAGCAAACGAAAACCCCAATGAGACATCACTACACATCAAACGAACAAAAAATAAAAACTGGAAAAATACCAAACACTGGTGAGAAATACAGATCAACATATTCTCTCCTACTGTGGTAAAAATGAATACCACTACTTTGGAAACTAGGGCTAACTAGTAAAGTTAAACTCAAGCATGCCCTATGACCCAGTAATTCCACTACTAGATATAAAACTTAGAAAAACTTGTACAGGTGAACCAGAGGATGTCTACAAAAATATTCACAGCACCACTAAAAAACTCAAATATTAACCAAAACAAAGTGGATAAATACATTGTGGTATATCTAGAGGTTATGACTTTCCAGCTGGATCATAGAGAAAGCAATGAAATTCCAGAAAAACATCTGCTTAGTTGACTACGCTAAAGCCTATGATTGTGTGGATCACAACAAACTGTGAAAATTCTTAAAGCGATGGTAATACTGAACCCCCTTACTTGCCTCCTGAGAAACCTGTATGCAGGAAAAGATGTAACAGTGAGAACCGGACATGGAACAAGGACTTGTTCAAAATTGGGAAAAGAGTGTGTCAAGCCTGTATACGGTCACCCTGCTTATTTAACTTATATGCAGAGTACATTATGCGAAATGCTGGGCTGGATGAAGCACAAGCTGGAAACAAGATTTTTGGGAGAAATATCAATAATCTCAGATCCCCAGATGACACCACCCTTATGGCAGAAAGCAAAGAACGAAAGAGCCTCTTGATAAGGGTGAAAGAGGAGAGTGGAAAAGCTGGCTTAAAACTCAACACTCAAAAAACAAAGATCATGGGGCTTCCCTGGTGGTCCAGTGGTTGAGACTCAGAGCTCCCAATGTGGGGGGCCTGGGTTCGATCCCTGGTCAGGGAACTAGATCCCACATGCAGCTACTAAAAATCCCATGTGCTGCAACTAAGACCAGGAGCAGCCAAATAAATAAATAAAAATAAGTTAAAAAAAAAAAAAAAGAAAGATCGTGGCATCCAGCCCCATCACTGCATGGCAAATAGATGGGGAAAAAATGGAAACAATACAGACTTTATTTTCTTGGGCTCCAAAAATCACTGAGGACAGTGACTGCAGTCATGAAATTCAAAGATGCTTGCTCCTTGGAAGGAAAGCTATGAGAAACCTAGACAGCATATTAAAAAGCAGAGACATCACTTTGCTGACAAAGGTCTGTGTAGTCAAAGCTATGGTTTTTCCACTAGTCACGTACGGATGTGAGAGTTGGACCATAAAGAAGGCTGAGCAACGAAGAATTGATGCTTTTGAACTGTGGTGCTGGAGAAGACTCTTGACAGTCCCTTGGACAGCAAGGAGATCAAATCAGCTAATCCTAAAGGAAATCAACCCTGGATATTCATTAGAAGGACTGATGTGAAGAGCACAAGCTAGAATCAAGATTGCCAGGAGAAATAGCAATAAGCTCAGATACACATATTCACCACCCTTATGGCAGAAAGTGAAGAAGAACTAAAGAGCCTCTTGATGAAAGTGAAAGAGGAGAGTGAAAAGATTGGCTTAAAACTCAACATTCAGAAAATTAAGATCATGGCATCTGGTCCCATCACTGCATGGCAAATAGATGGGGAAACAATGGAAACAGTGACAGACTTTATTTTTCTGGGCTCCAAAATCACTGCAGATGGTGACTGTAGCCATGAAATTAAAAGATGCTTGCTCCTTGGAAGAAAAGTTATGACCAACCTAGACAGCATATTAAAAAGCAGAGACATTACTTTGCCAACAAAGGTCCGTCTAGTCAAGGCTATGGTTTTTCCAGTAGTCATGTATGGATGTGAGAGTTGGACTATAAAGAAAGCTGAGTGCCGAAGAATTGATGCTTTTGAACTGTGGTGTTAGAGAAGACTCTTGAGAGTCCCTTGGACTGCAAGGAGATCCAACCAGTCCATCCTGAAGGAAATCAGTCCTGGGTGTTCATCGGAAGGACTGATGTTGAAGCTGAAGTTCCAATACTTTGGCCACCTGATGGGAAGAACTGACTCACTGGAAAAGACCCTGATTCTGGGTAAGATTGAAGGCAGGAGGAGAAGGGGATGACAGAGGATGAGATGGTTGGATAGCATCACCAATTTGATGGATATGAGTTTGAGCAATCTCCAGGAGTTGGTAATGGACAGGGAAGCCTGGTGTGCTGCAGTCCATGGGGTCACAAAGAGTCGGACACGACTGAGCGACTGAACTGAAGAGCAGACTCATTGCAAAAGACCCTGATGCTGGGAAAGATTGAGGGCAGGAGAAGAGGGTGACAGAGGATGAGATGGTTTTGATGGCATCACCGATTCAATGGACATGAACTTGAGCAAACTCCAGGAGACAGTGGAGAGCAGAGGAGCCTGGCAAGCCTGGCATGCTACAGTCCACTGCGTGGCAAAGAATCGGACGGGAGTTAGCAAGTTAACAATAACAACAAATATTTAGACACTGCACTGGAAAGTGTAAGCCCTGACAGTTGGCTTTTTTTTTTGTAATGCAAGGATCTGTCTAAAGCTTCAACAGCCCACTTAAAAGAGGACCATCTTTTTATATTTTTTTAATTGGAGTATAATTGCTTTACAATGTTCTGTTAGTTTCTGCCATACAACAATGTCAAGCAGCTATATGTATTCATATATCTCCTCCCTCATGAGCCTCCCTCGCACCCACTCTATCCCACCCTCTAGGTCATCACAGAGCACCGGGCTGAGCTTCCAGTGTTACACAGCAGCTTCCCACTAGCTGTCTGTTTTACACATGGTGGTGTGTATATGTCAGAGCTACTCTACTCATCCCACCTTCTCCTTCCCTCCATGTGCACTAGCCTGTTCTCTACATCTGTGTCTCTATTTCTGTCCTACAAATAGTCTCATCAGTACCATTTTTAGAGATTCCATATATATATGTGTTATTATGTGGTATTTATTTTTCTCTTTCTGACTTACTTCACTCTGTAATGACAGACTCTAAATTCATCCACATCACTACAAATGGCCCAATTCCATTCCTTTTTATGTTCGAGTAATATTCCATTGTATATATGCACCACAGCTTCTTTGTGCATTCATCTGTCGATGGATATCTAGGCTGCTTCCATGTCCTGGCTGTTGTAAACAGTGCCGCAGTGAACACTGGGGTACATGTAAATTGATACAGTCACTATGGAGAACAGTATGGAGGTTCCTTAAAATACTAGGAGGAAAACTACCATATGACCAGCAATCCCACTACTGGGCATATACCCTGAGAAAACCACAGTTCTAAAAGACATGTGTACCCCAAAGAGGTGGCCAAAGTATTGGAGTTTCAGCTTCAGCATCAGTCTTTTTAATGAATATTCAGGACTGATTTCCTTTAGGACAGACTGGTTGGATCTCCTTGCAGCAGTCTGTACGAACAGAGTTTAGGTCCAAATGACTAAGGTGGTGAACACAGGCCACAGAAGGAAAAGGATTCCAAGGCTCTCAACCCAAATGCTTTGGAGAAATGTGTAAACATCATCAGACGGCAGAGAAAACATATAAAGCCCAATATGGGTTTCTTCACAGTAAACAATATCCTCTGCCAGTCGCCATGGGCTTCCCGGGTGGCATCAGTGGTAAAGAACTTGCCTGCCAATGTAGGGGACATAAGAGATGCAGGTTCGATCCCTGGGTGGGGAAGATCCCCTGGAGGAGGGCATGGCAACCCACTCCAGTATTCTTGCCTGGAGAATCCCATTGACAGAGGATGGGTGGGCTACAGTCCACCCAGTCCCTTGGGGCACAAAGAGTCAGATATGACTGGAGTAACTTAGCCACCAGCGCACACCAATGACCACAAGTTGAATATGCATAGGATTCACCAGGGGTATCCAGTAAAATTCCGGCACAGTAGATGTGAGGCCCAGCATAAGAGTCTGCACTTTCAACTAGCTACCAGTTGAGGGCGCCAGGGCTGGCCCACTGAGCATATTTTAAGTAGCAATATCCTGGACACCACCCCCCAAGAGTGGACACACCAACAGACTGTTCTAGCAAACAGCACACGGTGAGTCAGAGCTAGTCTAATCCCTCTGACAGGCTCTGAGGTGGGAGGGACACCCTGAGATACAGTGGGTAGGTGTCAGGGTTGACAAGTGACTGCAGCTCTGGGAAGGGGGCTGCGCTTTTATAAGTTCATCTCTATAATACTGAACAGAGTTCAGTCCATATTCAAGAGACATGACTCCTGCTTTTGTGTGTCTTCTTGACAACACATAATCCCGTTTCTCTTGTACTAGAACGCATTGTTTCTCAATATTGAGCCCAGTGAACAGGAAGCTTCTCTGCATCTTATGTTACAGGATATGCCTGTGAGTCACCTGTCCTCCAGCAGAAGGGCATGATGAACCTCTCCTCATTCACGTCATCTCTGAGATAATTAGTTTTCATTTTCCCAAAGCCTGATGTCTGTGTAGGAACAAAAGTCATGACACTTTGCTTTAGCTTCGTCATTCGTGGGATGTGTGGTTGTGTCTGGGCATTCTCTGGGGTATCTTCCAACTCCAATAATCCATGACTCTAAGAAAATATTAAATTCTCCATACTACAATCTATGCATGCAATAGAGCTTTCTGTTCTAACATGGTAGGCAGCATGCTTACAAAGACACATTTCAGAGTTTCTAATAGGAAGAAACACTGGGCTTTGGGTGGAGCTCTGAGCAGTTAACATGGACAGATCTGAAATGTCCCATGTAATCCAGGGAAACTAGAGGCACAGTCTACTTAGGGCACAAAAGTGAATCATGACTTTCAGCAATTTAAAGCACTGACACTTTCAGAGAGCACTTACAATTTAACAGGGAGTTGTAAGTGCTATACTTCACGGTGGTTGGGTGCATGGCAGGGGAAATGGTGAGCCTTCCTTCAAGATGCTCCCATGGGTACACATCCCGTGCAGTCTGCAGCCCCCTGGACCTGGGGGTCAATGCGCCTCTCCAGGAACTGGCTGACTATGGTGGGCATGCCTGGTTACCCCTTCTCACCTAGGCTGCAGGGAGCATGGACCGCCCCCACTCACTGCCAGCTGTTTTGTCATTTCTTTGCTGCTTTCCTGGTCTCTGACGGTTAGGATTATCTCAGAAAACAGAGGCTCTCAAACTTTGGTATTCAAGCCCTAAAGAAAAAAAATTTGGAATAACTGTCAAAATTATTAAGGTACATGGTCTCTGGTTCCACGATTCTACATTTAGGATTTTGTTTTTTCCCCTAAAGTAACACTTGTCCATACATGAAATTATATATGTTTTTCACTGTAACAATATTCATACAGCAAAATAATGGAAACAACTTCAGTGTTCATCAATGGTAGACTGGACAAATTAGAAGATACTCTATAGGTGTAAGAAAGAAGGAGGAAGAACTTTATATAATGATATGGAAAGATTGCCAAGATATGGTGTGAGGTGAAGTAAGCAAGGAACCAAACAATGCCTATAATATGAAAGTGAAGTGAAAGTGAAAGTTGCTCAGTCGTGTCCAACTCTTTGCGACCCCATGGACTATACAGTCCATGGAATTCTCCAGGCCAGAATACTGGAGTGGGTAGCCTTTCCCTTCTCCAGGGGATCTTCCCAACCCAGGGATCAAACCCAGGTCTCCCGCACTGCAGGTGATTCTTTACCAGCTGAGCCACC
The DNA here is from genome assembly GCF_963930625.1 of Muntiacus reevesi. Lineage (NCBI taxonomy): Eukaryota > Metazoa > Chordata > Mammalia > Artiodactyla > Cervidae > Muntiacus > Muntiacus reevesi. The sequence continues at coordinate 13,994,798 of NC_089271.1, read as the reverse complement.
AGGGAAGCCCAAATATATGCTATGGTTTCTCTAAAATGTAAAGTCGTGGTGGGATGCTGGAAAACACATATTTGTATTTATTTTCATATGCACACATAATGTCCTGGAGTATACACATGTAAGAAACTGATAACAATGGCCACCCTTTGGAGGAAGGTGATGATGGATGCTGACCATGAGGGTAGCGGACTGCGGGAGCCTAGTGTCTTCTCACTGAATACCTTTCTGTGCTTTCAATTTTGAATCATGAGACTAGCTTACTTCTTCAAAAATCAAACATATATATTTTAGACATTTAATGAAACAAAACTCTCATGTTCTAAGGAATCCCCTAGGGTGTTTTAAAATGCTGATTTTTTAGGCCACATCCTCAGATGTTCCAGAGTCAATAGGAGTTGATTTAGGTGCTTCTGATTTAGATAGTTCTGGAACCAAGGAACTCTGGGGCATTTACCCACAGACTACACTCATGCAACAGCTATGTTTTTATTGAACACTGCATACATGCATCTGTTCATTTCATAAATTATGCTTTATTATATTAAGAAATAAAACACATTTTTTATCTTCTGTGACTTGAGTATTCAGCTTACTACATTGGATTTGACCTAATGTTATACAGGCCAGGTACAACATAATAGAAGCACTGGGAACATTTCTTGAAAAATAAGAGTACAATCAATGAGCACGCTTCATAGATAGAATTTTACAAGGTCACACAGTTAAGTTTGCACATTTAAAAGGATCTGAATCATTTATATTATTATTGTGAATTTCTTATAAATAATTCATTACTCTTAGGAGTCTAGGCAAAGCCAAGTCATGACATTATTTATACTTGTTCCAAGTTATTTAATACAGTGCACGTTTTTAATGCAATAAATATTTACAGTTAAAAGTAACAAGTACAATTATAATTTACAAAATATGAATCTAATATTTAAAACAAAACAGAAAACGACATTAAATAAGTTTGTGCCAGATATTTTTACAACTCACTGAACTGACCATTTAAACAAATTTTATTACCAAAACCCTGTTGACTCAGATGCAAAAAAGTCATGTTTGAACCTCTTAAGCCCAAATTACAGGAAAAAAAATTTTCTTTAAGAAAATCAGTTTAACTTTCTTAATGTTGACAATATCAATAGCTAAAATTGAAGTAAAGTGATGAAAATTTTGGATTCATTACAGGCCCAAATTATATAATGCAGTCTGAACTCTGAAATCCTGGATTATACCAAAATTTTCAAGCTTGTCTGGGAATTAATGAAGTGTTGAATGTGTGAGGTTTTACTGTCCATTAAAATGATCCTTTTAAAAGACCATAAAATTATGTGAGTCCTTCCATGGCACTATATGGCTCTGGGAATGAAATTTAAATTTGAGGGGAAAAGGAAAATAATCTTATCTTCTAGAACATGAGCTGAGAGAGAGCAGAGAGGCAGAGGCATCTGGGATTATAACAGGGCCCTTAAGGCCAGGCACCCAGACACCCAGGTCCACACCTGAGCCCATGACGTGGTCCCTTAGTCCAGGAGATAGTTTTCTATTCAAGGCTATTCATGTGGCCAGTGTCTCCAGACTTCAGGAAACCATCCACTGTCATGCTTACTCTCTCTTGGGGGAAGTAAGTGGTTCTACCTCTTCCTGACACCTTTTCCTCAACTAACCCTGATTTGAAGAAGGATGACTGGACTGACTACTCTCACTGGGGTCCTCTCTGTGAACATGGCCCTTTGCCAAGGTTTTCTCCTCCTCAGTAAGTCACAGAACCAGGGCCATCAACTGCAACTGAATTGTGTTTCTGGGGGCAACTGAGCTAAAGGACTTCCTTGCCCACTTACTTTGTGCTGCGCTTCAGCTTCTGTCCTTAACTTACGTGCTTACAAACATCTCTGATGCCCTTATTGGGTATTACTTGAGATTGTCACTAGTTCAGGCCTTTAGACAAAATGCAGAGTAGGTCTATGAGGTTCCATGAATGAACTTCTCGTGTGGGCTGGATTTAGGGAGCAACACTGAGCAGATGAATGGATGAGGACATAAGAGAGAGGCAGGCTCAGGTTAATGCTCTGTCCTTCAGTTGTGCCATGTGGCCGTGGAACCGTGAATCAATCTCCTGCACCTCGGCTTCATCTTCTGAATGATCTTCAAGGTGCTGGTGAGGGTGAACAGCAGTGTGCTCAGCACTGCGTGTGACGCATCCTTGGGCCCAGGGGAACTTGGGCCCCTGCCTTCCAGCACTTCTAGAGTGGCAGAACTCCATTCAGATGGAGAATGCTGTTCCAAGAAGTATGCCTCTCCTGAGGCAACCAATGATGAAACTACTCACTCCCTTGTGCCAAGTTAAAGTGACTCACTTGGGCAAGAGACTGTCCTGTAAACTGGGTGCAATGATCGACTCTGTTCTTCAATAGCACAGACTGGGCCGTGAGAATGAGTGAGATCACATTACATCGAACCACATGAGATCACCTTTTTGAACATCAGTGTGGTCCGATAGCCAGTTTCATGCTTCAGCCTCATAGTTCCCTAGGCCTTTTAATCTAATAGTGGATGGTCACTAGTCAGTGTCCTTTACAAATTTCCACAGGAAAGGATGTACAGCAGCTCTCTGGCCAGCAGCAAAGACTTGGATAAGATGAGGCAATGAGTATAAACGTGCTTTACAGACCATGAACACTAGGTCACTGCAAAGCCTTTTTTGAATTAATTGTGAATATGTAATACTTCAACTGAGGAGTTCTGAAACTTTTTAGAAATTCAGATAAATTCCACCGAATTTATGTCAACTTTCACATGAGAAAAGCTTGTTCTCAGTGTGTGATCTGTTGACTGCTGGAGTTAATGCTTAGCCCTCACCTAAAAATGGGTGTCTTTGAAGGCCAAAATCATGGTAAGAGATTGCTTGACATGACGACTGTGTTTGTGTTGGGCCTGTGGGGCGGGGGGTGGTTGTTGAGGTGGGGGCTGAGAGAAATGACCATCTAGATTCAGAATGAAGTAGAGTTTGTTAGAGCTTGGTTTCATTGACTAGCTCACACAAAGTTTGGTCCCAGGGGAGTGACTAAATCCTTTGTTTTCATCTGTTAATCCATTTAATGAAAATTCAGTCAAATATTAGACAAATGTGCCAAATGTGCTTCATTCTGCCCAACAAATCAGGGTTAATTCTAAACTACTCTGTGATGACATCTTCTTCCTGGTGTGGGTGTGAAGGTCACAAATGGCAAGAAAGTTTGTACCACCCCATCTAATCACAACACAGTTTGTACAAGTATACCACTCTAATACAGTCAGGTCACCAGGATCATTGTTTCTATCTGGCTCCTGGGAAAAATGATTTAGCTACCTTGATTTAGCAGTCCATAGATTGAGGATGTCATTCTTGTAGTCCCCAAACAAAGCTAATCACTATTATCAAAAGCTACCTGGCACTTTAATAGACTCCAAAAGCAATAACTGGCTGCCACTTTGGGCACAAATGAAGACTTTTAACTTAAGTGGGCCCTGTGAATAAGTTCATTTATTTCTATTCAACGTATATTTTCATAACAAGCTGAACTTGGTTTGTGTGAAGGAGTCTCTAAACTGTTTACTTATCCAAGGTTTCTCCATCCTTCTAGAGGAAGCCAAACTGTGAGGCAAAGCAGGGAAATCCAGGGCTTGTTAATGAGGCAGAAGATCAGGTTCAGTGCAGGAGTGTGAGGGCAGCCAGAAGAAGAGGATTTGACCATCCACATTTATGGGGAATCATCATGTCAATGACAAGGCAGGGCCTTGTCTGCACAGGGCAGGGAGGACCATCTTGCTCTGGAAAATCCCTGCCTGCAGCAGCCGTTGGTGGGAAGATTGCCTTGTTTATTGCTTAATCTATCACTGTTGAGCTGCCTGCCTCGGGGAGGCTCAATTTAAGATAGATTGAAAGGTAGTGTCTGTCAATTGAATAAACACAGATGGTTTTCCACAGTCAAAATTGATTTTTTTTTCCTCCTTACCAAAGACATAGTGCTAAACGTGATTATCTTTGGAAGCCAGGCGTGAAATGTCTTAGCTCCAACCCCTGCCGCCATGCTTAACCCTGACACAGACGTGATATCACATGGGGGCTTGGGTGTCTCACACTGTGATTTTAGGTTCTGGAGGTAAAATAAAAATTTGACTTCTCTAGAGAAGGGCCTGGCTAAGTTCATTCCACTGAGAAGGTTGGGGTCAATCAGTTGATTCACAAAATAATGTGACCAGTCCTAAAAGTCACTGGCTGGCAAAGACCTCCTCCAACCTTTTCATTCAAAAGTCTCAAAGAGGTGATAAGACTTGCCTAAGGACACATAGCTAGAGCTAGATATCAATCTTCTGTTTATTCAGAAGCTAGAAAGGAGGCCAAAGTCTATACCTATGATATTAACTGGAGGCATTAAGATAAGTCCTACTCCCAAAACATCTTTGGATACAGGTAGATCAGAGATGCTTGAACAAGTCATGCTAGGAAGTCAGACACTTTAGCAACTAACTAGGTATGGAGTCACTTACACTCAAGAGTTTTGAAGAAAGCTAAGGGTAAAACTGTGAACTGCAGTTCAGGATAACAGGTGCATGGAGGGTGAAGAACTGTGAACAGGAAGAGTACTCTTTGCACAATGAGGAGATCGAGTAATGTGTTTTCTACTGTCTCTTTCAGCTCTAATTACAAAATACAACAAGCTAATGGGACATCATTCATACAAATTATTCCAAGCGATGGAATTGTCTATCTCCTTCCACTCCACTAATGTGAACATGAGTATAGAATGGCAGTTGAAGGATTTCTCAAGAGGAGTTGTTGCAAAGGTGGCAGAGGTGGGACAAATGTGGGGCGGTGGTTATGTAAATGCTTTAGAGACAGACCTAGAGATGATGGGACTCAGAGGATCTTAGCAATAGGTGGAACTGTCTTCTCATTCTAGAGATTTTAAAAAATGATACTCATATCTATGTATATACACATACATATATATGACTAGACACAGAGCTGGGATATCAAGCTAAAAATCTTGGTTCTTTCAGCTACACTACCTGTCTTCTTTTCAAACCCCATGTAACATGGAGTGCCAGGAAAGCAGGTGTGTACACTATATAAGTGCATGTGGCAAACAGAAGTGCAGAGGTTCATTCCAGCTAACACAATTATAAGTACAGATCTTGACAACAGTCTTGGTCCCAACTCCTAAAGCTGAAACAAAAATCTTATGAAATATGCCATGTGGAAAAGAGAGCTGGCTCTTCTATCTCACCTGGATAGAGAAAAACGGAACTAAAACTGTCTTAGTGTGTGAGGGCTACACATGAGGTCACATTTGCAGAATTTGGATTTATCTGAAAGTGGGTTAACACATTTGCAACCTAGCAGAATTGGCCTATCCTTGAGTAAAGAAAAACTTGATTCAGGGTTTCTAAAGTAAGAGAGTCAAATCCTTTTACTCAGTTGGAAAACAAAAGAGATTTAAATCCAGTATTTTCCTGTACATGGGCTGTTTTATAAATACTCTTCATAAGTAGAAACTTAATGTATATATATCTGTCTTTCAGTCAGTTCTTAAACCTGAGACCCCTACAACTTTCTCACACATACTGAGACTGAAACATATATTACTGACATTGAATTCATTTCCTGCCCCAGACTTTACCTAAAGCAGACATTAAATGTAAACATGTTTCTATTTCCACTTCAATATGATCCCTTTCTTCTCACATTCTTCAGCGTAGCAGACAAGGACAGCCAAATAGACGTCAATACAGTTGGCTAAAAAACTGTATGCCTAAAATAAATACTTAACTTAATACATCTTTATAAATTTTTGATGAATAAATAACATAATCAATCCCACCCACCCCCCAGCCAAAGGATTTCTCTAATATGGTAGAATGGCACCATGGATGATTATAACTGGGTAATAGCAAAAAGGACCCGCGTTGAGTTAGAACTGTCACTCCACAGGCACATGTGCATCTTGATAGATGTGTCAGCATGTTGGGTTCTGTTTTTGCCTTAAAATGATGCAGTGAATGTTTTTCCTATGTCCTCAGCTATGTCTTTTAAAAACAATCGAAACTCAGGGATTTGTTTGAAATTGGCTTCCAGTGTTATCAATTTGGGGACTGTCCTTTATATATGGGACTCTCCGAGGGTTGGCTTTTCACATTACAAGTGTAAAAATAAGTTCCTTGCTTTGTGATTATAAATATTCCTGAAAAATGACTCAGATCACATTCATAAAGCACTAGCTTCTGCTTAAAGAAATGACAAGGGGAAGTTTTTCAGAAAGCAGTCAATGTACAATTTCTTTGCTATATAAATCTGGCTGTTCATGTAGTTTCTATGACTTAGTTGAGCACATCTGTATCTCAGGGTTTAATGCTTAAAATAAAGATTTCCTATTTGTTCCCTTTTCTTAAAAAGGGAAAGTTCTACCTCCGAAGCAGCGTCCACAAGTTGAAATGGAAAATGCAAGCCATGATAGGCCTTCCAAGTGACCCATTTGGGCCTCTCCCCTACCCACCCAGATCACTCACAAGCCTGCCAAAGGGTCTTCGGAGGGTATAGAAACAACCAGTGATGTGAGGGTTCCTCACCAGCCATAAAGCAAAACCAGGAGGGCAGGGTCAAGGGTGAGTCTAGACGTACCCCTCGTGACAGATGTTTCCATTGATGAGGCTGAAGGTGGCGGCGGAGGGGTTGGTGCTCTTGAAGGAGGTCATGCAGCTGGTACTTCTGCCGGCACTGTGAGACCGGCTCATCAGGCCAGACCGGCAACAGAGGAGCTGGGTGTTGAACTGCTTCCTAAAGCTCTTGCTCAGCAGGTAGAGGGCAAAAGGGTTCACGCAGGAGTTGGTGAAGGCCAGAAGGCGGGCGCAGATGCTGGTGACGAAGTGGAGCATGGAGGTGTCCACCTCGGAGTAGTGGTAGGAGCGGTATAGGTAGATGATATGGTTGGGGAGCCAGCAGAAGGCGAAGAGACCCACGAACACCAGCACTGTCTTGGCCAGGCGCTTCCTGGATTCGATCTGAGGACAGAGTCACACAGAGAGACAGAGGGACCGAGGGACAGGGCGGGGGATGCAGAGACAAAGACATGGGCAGAGAAAAAGAAGGGGAAAATCAATTAGGGAAATGGATGACTTCACAAGGCCCAGAAAATGAGTCCCATAGGAGAGAAGATGAGAGAAACAGAGGAGAGAAAACCAATAGAAACAGACAGAAAAAGAAAACAGTCAGACACAGAAAGGAAAATGCCAGGAAGCAGAAATGGATGAGCAGAGTACAGTGAGAGCAGCTCTTTAAACAAAGTTGATTACACGCTTGAGTGGACTGCACAATGAAATTCTAGTGAGTGCCCTCTTTTTCCTCGGGAGGGCATTGGTGCAGTTATCAGCCATATGACTTCATGTCTTCCTTGGCTCCGCAGTTAATAATTTCTTCCTCCCTCTGATGCTTAAAAAAGGACCCAACTTTGTTCTTCCCCATTGGCCAAACTAAGATAACTGCCTGTTACCATTTTTTTTTTATCTCAAGTTATTTCTAGCCTATATAATATAGGAAGAGTCTCAAGCAAAAGTGGGCTGAGCATCTCCTTTTGTTCCCAACTCACTTTGCTACGGCAAGAGGAAATATCATTCTCCTTCAAGAACTGGGGATACAATGGATGTTCTCCACTGAGAACTCCTTCAAGCAAGGGGGAGCGTTTCACTGAGGACTGCTGTTTTCCCCCCATAATTGAGTGGGAAAAAGAGAATTTTAGCCAACTAAGTCGGCTACATGTTTTAAATGAGGGGAGAGTCTTTCTGTCTTTCCATCATAAATACCACTTGATCTACATTTGGACTAGAAGGCAAAAATCGCTACAGAGGAGAAAGCCAGCGTCCCTGGTTCCTACCATTTATACCTCAGGATGAGATTATGAGGGTGATGGGGGCACTGGGGAAGGCAGGCTAACACAGACGGAGGGCGTCCTGCATTCTGGACCACCTGGGGGTAGATATGCTCCTCTTGTCATCCTCCAACAGCCTTCTAATATAAGGGCTATTACCCTCCTCATGGGTAAGAAACTCAGAGGGGGTAAATGAGTAGGTCAGGAAGCCTGGATTTGAACTCAAATCAATGTGAACCCATCTTAATCAAACTACCTCTTTTTCTTCAACCAGCCTCATTTTCCAGCCCTTTCTGCCTTATCACATATGGTGACCCTCTTCCTACCCAAAGAATGCGACTGAAGTTTAAAGCAGTTGCATCCCTCAGAGACACTACATTTTATCTTTTAAAAAACACTAACACGTTTTTCAGATTTTTCCCAGAAACAACCCATACTCCAAAGCTTTCAGGTTCTCAACACCTCACTAAACCTTCTGCAGCTAGGAATCTCTGTTTACCATCTGGCCACAGATCACTCACCTCTTCTGCAGAATCAGGCAGCGGGACCACCTAAATACAGAACTTGTCAGTGGAGTCCAACATATATGCAAAGGATCGAATCCCCAAGGAGGAAATGAATTACTCCTAAGCACCCACCTGCTTCTTGACATGTATATTCCCTTCCACGGGGAGATTGTAGGCACTCTGGATCAGATTTCTGGCGATGAAATAGTAGTAAACAGAGATGATCGACAGCGGGATGATGTAGAAGACCAGGAAGGAAGCCATGGAGTGGATTTTGGGGTGCAGCTCATTAGAGTGTGGGTACGGGGCACAGCTAATGAAGGTCTGGTTGGTGCTTTCCTCGTGGAAGGGATGTAGGTCAGAAAACACGGCCTCTGGGATGGCCAGCAGCATAGAGACGATCCAGATCAGTGCGGCTTTGAGGCAGATTTTCAGCAGGGCATGGGAGGCCTGGATATCCATCGGCCGCACGATGGCTTTGTACCTGGGGAAGGAAAGAGGGAAGTTGCTTAATGTTAAGTTGCCAGGGTCTGGACTAGGGCAAGGCCAGGGAGGCCCCTGAGGTGCAATACTTTAAGAAAGGTCATCCAAGGGCCGACTCTGAACTCATAGTGAGCGCCTCCTTAAATGCTGCCCCCAAGCTCGTTGCTCACCTCATCCTAGCCCAGCTCTGAAGGATGTCCCCCTTTCCCCATGCTCTGTTTTTTTTTTTTTAGCATGATTTTTTTTTTTTTTTTTAGTTGGAGGCTAATTACTTCACAACATTTCAGTGGGTTTTGTCATACATTGCCATGAATCAGCCATAGAGTTACTTGTATTCGCCATCCCGATCCCCCCTCCCACCTCCCTCTCCACCCAACTCCCCTGGGTCCTCCCAGTGCACCAGGCTCGAGCACTTGTCTCATGCATCCCACCTGGGCTGGTGATCTGTTTCCCATTCTCTCTTGATTTTAAGAATACTTCTCAGAAAAGCTGAAGCTTCTTTTATTTTCTTAAATCACAGAAATGAATAACAAAGCATGTTTAACAAAGGACACTGGAACAAGAAGGTTGGCTTTTTTGTTTGTTTTTTTGGCAAAGCCTTCATTTAGAGTATTCAAATGCAGTTTAGGAAACTTTAGTCACTGAGTATTTACAGACACCTCTTTTCTTTCTCAAAGGTTGAAGAACAAATAGTTCGCTGAAAAAGTTATACACAGACGCATCGCTATAATTATCAAACTAATCTTTCCTCTGCCCTCCTACTCTCTTTCGGCCTCATCTTCTCTTGCAGTATTCAGGTTGAGCTCTGGGAAGCAGACACTGAGATGAAGTCAGGAGGACAAAGAGTTTATTGTTGATGAACATGTGTGGGGAAAGGGGAGGAGGCAGGACTGGGCAGAGGGAGCTGTCAGACCTGAGGCAGACCTGACAAGGTGTACACCAGCCAAGGTGACCAACCATCCAAGTTTCCCTGGACATTTCCCAGTTTTAGCACCGGAAGTCCTACATCCTGGGAAATTTCTCAGTCCCAGTAACTGTGACAGCTGGTCACCCTGCACCAGCCCAATGGGAAGCTCAGGAGCAAAGATTGCCCAGTGGGGGAGTCCTATCTCAGTGGAAATGGCCAAGCCCTTGTAGCACCACCTTGCTTGGTTACTGGCTGGGACCACCCAAAAAGAGGGTGATCTCAATTGCTACCCAGTTCTGTCACTGGGCAGGAACTGCCCAAGAAGAGCATGACCACAGCTTGAAAGTTGAAGTGGACCTGGAAGGAGCTGACATCTGGAGGTTGCCAGCTACCCATACAACACCTACCACAGTGAGCCACACATCTATTTTGGGCCCACTTGTCTGAGAACCCACTAAAAGATGAGCCTCTGGTGGGCAAAGACTGGGTCTTTATCTATCTTGGTATCCGTCAAGATCTGCACACACTGTACAAACATTTGTTCTACTGCACATGAGCTGCTATAGTGTAGAAGTTGACATGAGTTGGAACCATCTAAATGTGTGTCCAATGCTAAAAATGCTGTGTTGACACCAGGTTCTGCCTCTGATATTCTTTTGTATCATGGCCTTCAGTGAAGAGGTATAGTTATTTCCACTTGTTTCCAAGTTGACTAAATCTCCACTGAGTTACCATTCTTGGCTGCATCCTGACCCCTCACTCACTTTCTGCCTCTCTCCAGGGAAGGGGGTGTGAGTTTTGAGTGGTGAGTTTGAGGAAAAGAACCTGGCATGTGCACTGGACTCAGAGAGGCCTGTGCTTACCTAGGTGTCCCTGACTAGGTGAATGGCACCTGTAATATAGGCAATCGGAGTGTCTGCAAGTCCATTATTGCTGTGGACCTAGCTCATAGTCTCCAAACAGCTTTATCAGATGTAGAAGCAATTATTTTTTAATCATCATCTGTCTCATTTTATATCTAGTTCTCTGTTCCCACTTCAGGTAGGGAAGAAAAGGAGACTATTTATCAGATATCCCCAACACTCCAGAACAACACTATTGTCCCGCTTCAGTATACCTGGATGTGATTTTCCATCCATAATTTGCATTAGCGCACTTAAAACAATTAAAAAAAAATTAAACATTTCAAAAGGAGGTTCTATTGTCCTGTGGTGCTTTCTCTAGTCATTAATAATTTCAAACATTTTAATTTCTAGTTTAGAATGAAGGAAAGGAATAGATATTTTTAATGAAAGATATGTGAACATCCTCAGCCAAAGATGTATATAAATAAAGATATCTTAGATAAATCAATCAGAGATAAATGGGCAGTCACAAGTACCATTAACTCTCCAAGGGAAGATGATCTCCTCATGTATGAAGCAGAAGCCAGAGGGAATAGCTTCCCTCCTTCCCTCTTGGGAATCTTGCATTCCTAAGTGCAAAATGCCATGAGATATTGAGCCACGATTTCAAATTCACAACTTTTAAAACATGGAAGATATTATAAAACATTTCTCTGACTGCTTTGTCAGAAAAATAATTTGAGTCTAAATCTAAATTAGTCTCTGGATCTATGTACCAGTTTTCAAGAAATGTGGGGATAGAAGAACCAGCTAGATAATGCAGCCAGTCAAATTCTGAAACAAAAAAATTCTGGAATAATGACCCCATTTTTTACAACAAATATATGGTATAAAAAAGCAGAGAGAATGGTTACAGACTGACTGATATCAGTAGCGCAATGTGTAGACCCATTTTGCATTATTTTACATTTTGTTTATTTTTCGGCCATGCTGTGCAGCATGCAGGATCTTAGTTCCCTGACCAGGGATCGAACCCAGGCCCCTGGCAATGAGAATGAGAAGTCCTAACTACTGGACAAGCAGGGAAATCCCTTCTTTTGGATTCTGATCCAAAGCAAACAACCATAAAAAGACTTTTTTGAGACTACTGAAGAAAATCAAATACAGATTTAGTACTGGTGATATCAAGGAATTATTTTTAATGTAATGGGTTTAATAGTGGTATTGTGATTCTGTGTTTTAAAAAATACTTTATTAAAAACACATCCTAAAATATTTACCAGTGAAATAATATCTATCTGGGGTTTGCTTTAAAATATTCAGATATATTTGTATAATTTAAAAATAAGTAAAAATGCATTGCAAACAATTTTGTTATGGAATATTAATAACATTTCAAAGAAATTAAGGAAATTCCATTCACTAAGCTCTTGCCTTCTGCCGGGCAGAGACTAGCATCTACGTGATCTCACTTATGTTTTAGCAGGTAGGTGCTATTAGCCCCACTCTACAGTGACAAGCTGAATGAAATGCAGGTGGTTTCAGAAGCGGTGAGGTCAGTATTCAGTGTAAACCAAGTCTGTTCAGGATACTACAGCTTTTTCAGAAGAATGCTCTGGGTAAATTCTTCCTAGAGATAAACAGATCAGCCATTTCACAAATGTGTATGGAACATACCAAATGTTCCCTGGAAGTCTAATGGTTCCGTAGAGCATGGAACATATCAGCCTATATCTTCTGGTTTAGACTGCTCTGCCTGGAGCTCGCAGTGAAGGGAGATCCCCAAGGGGTGGTTCTCGTTTAGGAGTGATGGCCGGTTGAACTAGGGTGGATACTCAATATTGTAAACCAGCCAATAAATTGCCTGGCCAGCTATCAGAGACTCTCTCTTTGTCTTAAGCATTTAAACTGAAAAATTGAGAGGATGTAATCAGTCAATCATAGATGCTACAAAGAAAAGGTTATGATGTCAAGGAAGCAATCGGGGCAAGATGAATAATCGGGGCAAGGTACAATGAAAGAAAGAGAATGAGGCAGATATAAAAGAAGCTGAGATGATGTGGCCCTAAGTCCTACAGAGGGTCCTTGGTTCCTGGCCCATGAACTACTTTTGAATGTACGAGAGGTGTCCTGTTATAATCTTACAATTCTCCTGTTCCCTTTTCATTTGAGTTGGTTTAAGTGGCCACCATTCACTATCAACAAAAGAGCCTTATCTAGAACAATTAGACATGCTGGTCATTTAAAGCTATCGTCAGATTTTATTTCCAGGATCATTTTGCATAAGTTATCCCCTGCTTGCTGTCCTCTGAAAGAATGAGCTGTCAACTTTCGATTGTTCTCAAGACACAGACCAGTTCCTAAATCCACCATTACTTTCTTGCCTCCTCCTTTCTTCATGCTCCATCCCGGAGGCTCCATTCATCTTAAGGCGATCTTTTCAAATTCCAGCTTATAAGTACCATCTTACAGCTTCTGCTGACCAATCGAGACATCAATAATTCCCTTTCCTTCTCCCAATCTGTCTGACTTTACTCTTCTCATTTTATGCTTCCTCTGCATTACTTTCAATTGCTTCTAGCTTTCCATGGGCATGTCTTTTCTACATGATTTTCTCATAAGTTCCTGAGGTCAAAAGCTCATATCTTCTCCTCTTCTTGTCTTCTGTATCATTGAAATTGCCCCAGGTCCCCTCTTCTGCATACCACTTATTTCAAAGTAGAGGCTCAGCAAAGACTTGCTAATCAATTAAGATTAATGATAGGTGACTCGCAGATGTGTCTTTTATATTCAACTTCACATAGATAAATGACAACAGATTCACTTTCACACACCTAGTAAGAATCATTTTTCCACAGACTGACCGATTCACTCCTCTGATAAGAGGGGGCTGAAAACAACTGCTTCCCACTTCTGAAAACATCTGTGCTTCATTTTTCTTATGCAAACACTGGAAAGGTAAAAAATGTCCTCTGTGCCAGATTATTGTGTCAGAGGGGTTCTTGGCAAGTAGAAGTAGCGGGCTCCCACACCCACGGTTGGAAACTTTTGCCCACAGAAAGGTATGTCTTTTATTCAAACACGGGCAGTTTATTTATGTTTAAGGATCCAGCAGTTCAGCCCTTATGTATTCATAATTACCTACCGAGGTCTGTAGGAATTGTTGAACAACAATATTTTAAAACCTCCATTACAATCCTAATGCATGCTACCTGGAGAGGGCTGAGGTGAAGAGAAAACAAAATGAACTAAAAGGTCTCTAGGGTAACTGACACATTGTCGGCATTTAAATTAGAATCCTAATACCTAGTAAGATTTGACAAGACTATTAAACTTTGGCTTTATTTTCTCCTGAGAATAACACCAAGAACTTTTCTGAAGAAATGTGAGGCAATTATTAGCTGGTTTGTAAAATGACTATAATCCAGAGCCACGGAGTCTTACCTTTGTTGAACTATTACTCTGCAAATGCAGAGCTTGCTGCTCCTTGGTGCCTATCCAACCGTTATCTTAAGTATGTAACAGATTAGTCATCCTTTTCTCTGCTTCTCTCTGGACCAAAAAACTCCAGTGCTTCTTTTCACTCGTTTTTAATATACTTCAGTTTCCTCAGGGCTCTACTGTGAATTGGGGAGCAGAGACCTAGTTCCTAATGGTGATTCTAGCCACTAGTTTTATGATCTCAGACAAATCACAGACTCTTAGAACCTCAGTATTCTCATCCCTGGGTTGGGAAGATCCCTTGGAGAAGGAAATGGCAATCCATTCCAGTATTCTTGTCTAGCCAGTTCCATGGACAGAGGAGCCTGGTGGGCTATGGTCCATGGGGTCGCAAAGAGGCGGACATGACTGAGCGACTATACTTTCACTTTCACTATTCTCATCCCTGAATAGGATAGAACTCCTACAACCTTCAACGTAATAACTGATTCAGGCAAAAATGATAAAACCACTGAGGGAGAGGTTTTACAGGGACAAGATACTCACATAGTCTCAAAGAGCTCCCCACATATTACTACTTAATTACAAAGGGAAAATGTACCTTTATGTAGGGAGATCTGGGGGTCACTCATCTAATCAAATGGTCAAACCCAGGGTGAACTTCTCCATTAGGTGGAACAGGCATAGGTCTGGGGCCCATGATATTTCTAGAGGCTCAAGAGAATATCTTTATTTCTTGTAAAATCAGAAGAAAAAATTTAATATAATCTATCTTGAATTATGGTTATCTTTGTGACAATACAACTATAAAATAAAATTTTTTATACTTTTTACAGAGAAAGGATCCCATGAAGGTAAGTAAATGTGCAAAGGGCCCAGGAAATTCATAATGTGGCCCTGATCAAACTTACCATCACCAACAGTGGGACAATCTGCTATCCTGTGCCTCCTGACACAATGCAATGGGAAGGACATGGCATTGCTTACAACTGTTCTCGCTTCCAATTTTTAACCTGAATCTACCATGAAGAAACAATCAGACAAATCCAATTCTGGCATATTCTACTAGATAACTAGCGTGGATTCACCAAAACAGTCAACATTATTGTTTTAGAAGAATGTAGGGGAGCTACTATTCTACCTTAAAGGAGATGAAAGAGCTATAACAAGTAATGTTTTTCCACAATATATAGAATTCATATGTGTAAACTTATACAATTTAATGTATATAATACATATGTGTGTGTGCATGTGCACTCAGTTGCGTTCAACTCTTTCAGACCCCAAGGACTATACCCCTCCAGGCTCCTGTGTCCATGGGATTTCCCAGGCAAGAATACTGGAACAGGTTGCCATTTCCTTCTTCAGGGGATCTTCCCAACCCAATTTTATGTGTCAATTATATCGCAGTAAAATAGCCTGGAAAAAGGAGATATAATAACCAAATGCAATACATACACCTTGATTTGATCCTGGGTTTAGGGGTTGTTGTTGTTCAGTCGCTAAGTCATGTCTGACTCTTTGCAACCCCATGAACTGAAGCACACCAGGCTTCCTAGTCCTTCGCTGTCTCCCTGAGTTTGCTCAAACTCATGCCCACTGAGTCAGTGATGCCATCCAATCATCTCATCCTCTGTTGCCCCCTTCTCCTCTTGTCCTCAATCTTTCCCAGCATCAGGGTCTTTTCCAATGAGTCAGCTCTTAAGCTATAAAAGACATTTTGGGGACAATGGAGGAAATTTGATTAGGGATTACATATTTAGTCAGTATTAAAGAATTATTCTTTGGGATATTACAATTAAGAAATTATTATATATTATATGCTTATTATAATTAGGGAATTATTCTTCAGGAGTTGGTGATGGACAGGGAAGCCTAGTGTGCTGCCGTCCATGGGGTTGCAAAGAGTCGGACACGACTGAGCGACTGAACTGAACTGAAGGAATTATTGTTAATTTCACTGGGTATGATAACAGCACTGAGGTTATGTAGAAGAGTGTCCTTGTTCTTAGGAAATATACAAACATACTTAGGAGTGAAAGGTCAGAATGTTTGTACCTTACTTTCTAGAGTTCAGCAAAGTAAAACAAAACAAGCAAATATATATATATATATACATATATATACTAAGTATATATATTATTATTATATACTTTACATATATATATGCTGCAAAGAGAGCAAGAATGAAATTTAAGAAATGTTCTTTGTGGAATGTGGGTGGGTATTATACAGGAGTTCATAAACAGATTGGGGAGAAAACTTACACTAAAATATTGTTTTTAGAAGATGAGCTAAGAGTAAAGTAGCAATCTTAAAATAATGTGTTATATATTTTATTAATAGTCCCTTTGTCATCGGAAAGACTTTATTATAATTTTAATGGAATTGAATGTGGCATATCAAATTAGTCTCCACCAGGAATGAAGGAAGCGTCTTCTCTGTTATGTTCATATTGTTCTCTTGGACTTGCGGTTTTAGTATCATCTACAATCTATTGGACTTTGTTTTGCTCCGCTTTGTTTTGGCAGTCTTATTTTTAAGCTACGTGCTCATTTAGGGAGGTTCATTAAAACTAGGTCACGCGCAAGCAGATGTCAGTCTGCAGCTCCTCACCATTATCTGCAAAGCAACGGAAGAGTCGAGTTGCTATGGAGACTTGTACACAGTGGGCACCCACTCCTGCTGCCTCAGCTGCACGTGGCAAGGGATCCTCTGATGTGAATTCAGTGACAGGGTGAGCTATTAACTTTTAATTCATCCTTATTTTTAAATACAAATAAGAGTAGAAGTGAACTCCACTGTGGGGTCCAATGTCCCCAAACACACTTTCCAGAAGCTTTAGCTAAGGTTTCAGGAGATTTTCTAAGGTCTTAATAAGCTAAGATTTTCTGAGTCTGCAGTGAAGATTATCTTGTCCCTGGAGGAAGTGAGCTTTAAACTCAGACCAAGACAGAGGATCAAGATCCATGCGACAAAGTGTAATCACAATTTTTCTTTTTCTCATTTTCTTCCAAGAGATCAAGACACAGATCGTGGATCCGCGCAGGACCACCTCTGAGTAAAATCCTGAAGTTACTTCTCTGTGAATCAAAATTTCCCCTCCACTGTGTTCACCCACTGTAGAAGGCCACTGTCTGCCTGACATCAAGCCCTGCTTTCAGGAAGGGAGTGTACATCAGTCATTTGCTCTTTAGTATGGGCTGAAGTCAGTGAGATAACCTCCCTGTATGTAGAGTTCTACCTCTGATTATGGAAGGAAAGCTCTGTTTCCCAATAAAGGTATTTTTGTTTATTCCTCCAGCAGATGGAAGAGATATCTGGGGTGCAAGGGCTGCAGGTAGTTAGACTTCTACATATTCACTTCCTTCAAAGGCTTACTCGGGGCAACTACCACGTGGGGCAACTACCACGTGGGGATTTCATTTT
The DNA here is from genome assembly GCF_963930625.1 of Muntiacus reevesi. Lineage (NCBI taxonomy): Eukaryota > Metazoa > Chordata > Mammalia > Artiodactyla > Cervidae > Muntiacus > Muntiacus reevesi. The sequence goes on along the minus strand of NC_089271.1, from coordinate 13,977,277 downwards.
AGTAACAGACTGCAGAGGAACAAGACCATTTTGTACCTGGTTTTCAGTTAGATCTATTTTGTTAAAAACGATAATAATAGCTAAAATTTATTAGAGATTTCCTATGGATCAGGTAACTATGCTACAAGCTTTGTTTAAAATGTTGCTTTTTATCTTCACAGCAGTTCTATGTGGCAGGTACTAACATTATTGCTCTTTTACAGATGAGAGAACTGACATGAAGTAAGTTTTCCAAGGCTGTCAATGCTAAACATTGGATACAAGATTGGAGCCCATGCAGCTTGTCCCCTAAGCCTCTACCACCAGGCCCTACTGCTTCCTATAATGATGGTTCTGTGATTAAGCACACAACGTGGGTTTTCAAGTGTGGGGAAGGAAAAATCATTTTCCCTCTACCCTTCTAGGTTCTTGACTAAGACCCCCCGTAATAAAAGACAGCTTAACAAGACAAAAACAAAGAAGTTTAACAACATGCATACCTCTTTGGGGGCTTCCCAGGTACTGCAGTGGTAAAGAATCTGCCTGCCAATGCAGCAGATGCAAGAGACGTGGGTTCGATCCCTGGGTCGGGAAGATCCCCAGAGGAGGAAATTGCAACCCACTGCAGTATTCTTGCCTGGGAAATCCCATGGACAAAGGAGCCTGGTGGGCTACTGTTCATGAGGTCGTAAAGAGTCGGACATGACTGAGCGACTGAGCATGCGTATCGCTTTGACAACATGGGGGAGACCCAAGAAAACTGAGTAACTCCCTGAAAAGGCCCAAGCAATCACCTAAAATACCATCTCCATCTAAAGACAAAAAGATGTGGATAGGGGAGCCAGTTATAGGAGGTTATCAGGCAGAGCACAGTAAATAAGAATAAGCTCATTATACAGATTTAAATCCATACCTTCTACATTGATAAGTTTCTAGAGATTCAGAATCATCCTCCTTTTCCTGGTACCAAGAGAAAGATCCCCTTAGAATGGAGATTTCCCTCATAAATGTAAATATCTCCTATAACAGGGTAACTTCTACTCAGTTTTTTAGAGCTTCTCCTATATGTGCTATTTCTTTAAAAAAAAAAAAAAGAAAAAGTCTAAAATTATTTTTATGTCAATGAGGCACATTTTGGGGCAAATTTTGCTCCCCTTCACTGGTACTGGAACTAAGGAAGAAACCCGAAGAAAGGATCAGGGTCTCTCTTCCCTCCCTGCCTGCTGCAGCCATGGGGAAAATAGTGTTGTTCTAGACAGACACAGATTTCTTATTCTTCCTCTTCAAGTCTGCTATACCTAACTGCCTGCATTTTCACCCTTATATGCACACCCTGAAGTTCTCCATGGCCTGAGGCCAGAGTGAGGTCTGGACTCTTCATATATTGAGAGTCCTCATGGCCTAAAGAGGCCATCCTAGTGAGACACTGGCACAGAGGTGAAAAGGCATCAGGGAAAGATTAAGAACCAAAGGCTGGAAGGAGGCAACAGAAAAAGCCACGGACATGGGGACGGTTTCAGAAGTGCAGGGTTCTGAGGAATGTAGAAGCTGAGGTATAAAACTGGAAGAGAGAAGCAAGTGACTATTAGACATCTGATGGTGTTTTGGCAGAAAGAGTTGAGCAACTATAGACCTCTGGGCCCCAAAAAGAGTTTCAGTGGGATGATCTAATTCCAAAGCTAGGTGCTAATCCTGTAAGGGAGCCCACTGGAAGGGGTATAAACAGGATGAAACATTACAGTTGCCAGTGGGTATGTTTAAAATGACAAAGGAAAGCAGTAACCCAGTTAAGTTTCAGTAGGTTTGCAAACATCCTGGCACAAGTTGTTCGAAGGCCATTCCTCAAAAATGTTACGGAGAGAGGAACATATATTTATAACTTGTAAGACTTTTTTCAGCAATTTATGAGCCAAAAAGTTTGAAGAACGTTTATAAGTCCCATCTGTAAATTATTCTTAGACATGGCCTGCATTTACTCTACTGTGTGGCACAGAAGATACACAGAGAATTCAGAAAAAAGATCACAAAGACAGAAAAAAAAATCACCCATGCTCTATGGTGGAGGGTATAATAGGCTCTGGGTCATAAATTGTCTGTATAAATTGTCATTGATCCCCAAACAGACCCTGAGACAAGGATTTGGGTTCATGTAGTTTACTTGGGAGGGGCTCCCTGGTAGCATGGGGATGGGGTGGGGAAGTGGCACCAGGAGGGGATGAGAGGCAATGAAGGGTACCGCTCAAGGCAACTGAAGCACAGGCCGGCTGGGGACCCCTGAGAGGCTATGGTGAGCACATTCCAGAACTCGCCACCAAGGTGTGAGGAGGTTGGGGTGTTCACGCCTCGACTCCTGTCCAACTTTGGTAGAGAACTGTCCTGCAGTATTAATTTGGGGACACTCTGGCCTGCCCCAAATCTTACCTTGGACAGGATCACCCTCTGTCAGAGAAACACAGGAAGCCCAGATCTGTAAGTGATCTCTAGGGACCACTAACAGCATTCACTGTGTTAATTTTTTCCCTGATCCAGTCAAATCAAATATATATACAAAAAATGAAACAATTTCAGTTTTTAAGTATATTTCAAATTATTGAGAATAAAAATAGAATTTCTAAGTTTCTAAATTATCTCAATAAAATACATTATCATTTTATTTCTTCTTCAAATAAGAAACATTAAAGCTCAAAAATACCATTATGGCATATGAGTCATTGTGTATAATTATAAAAATATGAGTACTATATTTAAATAACCTTTTGTGAGAGGTTTTATACAGGGGGAAATGGTGGCCAACTTTGTAGATTAATCTTTTAATTTTTATTCAACCCAAACTTATTAGCCCTATGTGCATGGTACACTCCCAACACTTTTCAAGTGACTATCCACTAGAACATCAATCAGTTGCAATTTCAACCACATCCTCTCAGCTCCCTTATGAACATGAACAACAATCATGCTAATGGTACACTCACTTTTTTGACTGGGAATTCTAACATTTCATAAAGAAGTCAACACATTATTTCATTTCACTCTTATAAAAATTACAAGTCTTATGAAATATGAAAAGTAAATACCCTATCTCCTTTTAACATATCAGAAAACTGAGGCCTGTAATTTGCCCAAAGTCACACAGTTGACCATTAGGAAAATCAGGACTCAAATTCAGACATCTCTTCAACCAAATTCAGTGCTTTTGAAATTTTTTTTTTTTTTAGTGCTTTTGAATTTATCCTTACTATACATTGGGCTTCCCTGATATCTCAGTTGGTAAAGAAACTGCCTGCAGTGCAGGAGACCCTGATTCGATTCCTGTGTTGAGAAGATCCGCTGGAGAAGGGATAGGCTACCCACTCCAGTAATCTTGGGCTTCCCTTGTGGCTCAGCTGGTAAAGAATCTGCCTGCAATGTGAAAGACCTGGGTTTGATCCCTGGATTGGGATGATCCCCTGGAGAAGGGAAAGGCTACCCACTCCAGTATCCTGGACTGGAGAATTCCAAGGACTATATAGTCATGGGGTCACAAAGAGTCGGACATGACTGAGCGACTTTCACTTTACTATAAATAGTGCTCTATTAAATGTGAACCTCCAAAACATAATAAATGAAAGGAAGGAAGGAAGAGGGAGGGAGGGCAAAAGAGTTTGCAAGTTTGTCACCGTGAAATTTGGGGGGTATCAAAAACCAATTGGAAATTTGCTTTGACTCGACAAAGATAATGTCGAGGAAGGTGGTCTGGAGGCAGTTAGTTCATTTGAACAACATTTTTCATTTAAAAATTTAAAAGCATTAACAGTTCATTGTAGACATTTAGTCAGAGAATTCTTTAAAAAAGGGAAGAAAATCATCCATAAGTCTTACATGTGATGTTTTGATACATTTCTTTCCAATTTTCCTTTGTCTTTTGTACAGAGCATACAATTTTGCATCTTTCATTAGGGTATAATAGCCTTGAGATGCCCAGGATCCCTCTAGCCAGCAAGTGGCACTTTGCAGATGCCAGCTGGCCTCTTTGGGCACCATGTCTGTTTAGCTTTGAGGAGCCCTGGGGGTCACTAGAGGAGAGTGCTCCAGCTTTCACAGATCCCTCCTAGGGCTAGTTCCAGTGGAACACATCCCATCTAAATGAAGCAAAGCATCCTGACTCCTCAAGCACTAGCACTTTTAAGTCAAAAGCGTATCTTAAGCATCTACTTTTGCATGGTCCTGTAATAGGTACAGATGAGGTGAAGAGAAGCACAAGCTCTGGACACTCAGTGACATTTTCTCTCACTCTTGGAAATAAAAAGGCTCATACACCCTGGATCACAAGACTATGAGCTTTCTAAGGGTTGGGTCTTTGTCTTGTTCATTTTATGCCTATTCTATTTATTGAACAAATATATAATTAAAATTTAAAATCTTGAACTGTGCACCCAATTTGTCTGGCCTGTACTGTCTTACTTTCAGATAAGGAAATGGGTTCACGATGCTCAAAATAACCCACTCCTCCTCTGCCATGCTCCCAGCCAAATCCTCCTCTAAAGCTCACTTATTCCCAAACCACTCTGGAAACCATCTTATTAGGCTTTTGCCAAGATATCTATTATGACCCAAACACTTCCTATTTCTCTAACCATTTCAAGCCCAGAAGAATCCCTGGGGGTACTGAACACAATTTCCCTTTGTAACAATTTTAAGGTGACTTGCTTACATGAGGCAATCATGAGAAGACCTTAGAATAAGCAGTGCTGAGCATGATGGTGGAATATTAGGAGGAAGTGGTGAGAAGCACAGTGTATGTTTCTATCTTTACTTTCCCCAAAGGAAGGCTCTGCCCCCATGCCCACCTCCCATGGGAGCTAGAACTGGCTAGGCCTGGATTTAAAACTCTCATTTTCTTCCTTTAAATAACTTTTAGCATCACAGAGGACTCAGGACTTGCTGGAAAAGACACATGGCTTAAAGATGTTGGCTTGATGCTCAATTTTTTGATGATCCAAAAGCTACTGTGTCTGACATGACAGTGCCTCATAAAGTAAAACATCACACAGCTGTGTGATCTGTCTATATGCTATCCCCTAGGAAATCTATCCTGGCTAACTGGACAAGGGTCATGGATTCTCCAAGGTCCTACTCCATTTAAATTGAAAACTCTCTGCTAAATGACTGCTTCAGCAAGTATGTATATGTCTCTGTATCAGGAACAGAAAACTAAGGTTGGCTGGCCAAACCTGGCTTTCTGCCTATTTCATATGGCCAACAAGCTAAGAATGGTTTTGACATTTTAAATGGTTAGAGACAAAAAATCTAAAGAAAAAGAATACTTCATGACATGTGAAAAATACATGAAATTCCCATTTCAGTGTCCATAAATAAGGTTGTACTGAAATTAAACCATGACCACTTGCTGATATCATGTCTACGGCTGCTTTTGCATCATAAAAGCAGAGGTGAGTGGTTGCAACAGGGCCCTCATGGTCCACAAAGCCAAAAATACCACTACACAGCCCTTTACAGAAAGCTTCCTGGCCCCTGGCCTGTGTGCATTGCATGTGTGACCAGGGCTCACGTTTCTGTTGCTCTCTGCCTGTCCACATCAGAGCTGTTGGTTCCTTCTTTAGATGGAGGAAAGCCCATCTTCCATTACACGCAGCATTGCATGTTAAGCTTTATTAATTTGTGATAATGAAGATGACAGGCCACTAACCTCTGCCACTGGTCTTCCAGTGTTAAACACTCACGGCTCAAGATGCTTAGTCAATTTATCAGCACATTTAAATACTAATTTAGTATCTCAGGCTCTCCTTGGCACTATGGATATAAATGTCCCTGGCCACTAAGGATTTAAAATTTGCTTGAGGGAGTGAGCTATATCCAGGGGAGGCCCTTGTAGAACAAGAGAATGGTACTCACATGTATACTCCCCTTCATGGAACACTCAGAACAGATGATGCTAGGTCAGTATACAAAGTGTTGTCACCATGGTACAGACATAAGAGAACATGTTTGATTATAGTGAAAGTTGCTCAGTCATGTCCGACTCTTTGCGACCCCATGGACTATATCCTGCAGTCTCTTCTGTCCATGGAATTCTCCAGGCAAGAATACTGGAGAAGGTAGCCATTCCCTTCTCCAGGGGATCTTCCCAACACAGGGATCAAACCCAGGTCTACCGCGTTGCAGGTGGATTCTTTACCATCTGAGGCACCAAATCTGCTTTAAATATAACTATGGAATAGAAAGAGTCTGCCTGCAATGCAGGAGACCTGGGTTCGATTCCTGGGTCGGGAAGATCCCCTGGAGAAGAAAATGGCAACCCACTCCAGTATTCTTGCCTGGAGAATGTCATGGACAGAGGAGTCTAGCAGGTTATAGTCTATGGGGTCGCAAGAGTCGGACACGACTGAGTGGCTAAGCACACACACACACATGGAATATCAAACTTAGGTGTCCTAAAGTTGCATTTCCTGAACTTAAAGAAGAGGAAACTGGTGCCCACTAGTTTCCACAGCTGGTTAGCTGAGAACCAAGACTAGAACATCCGTCTCTGGATCCCCAAGTCACTTGTATTTGTCTACAGCACTTTGGATTTACAGACTTTTTAAAGCATAAATGAAGAATGCTTAAAACTAAATATCGACTACATTTATCTTCATCCTGTAGTATATGTATGTATTCCTGAAGCCATCATTTTAACCTTCAATTTCACCTCTGTTGACAATCTAGGAAAGAAAAGATGCCAAATTCTGATTTTTCTGCTCTTCTATGATGTTTCCCAGAGAATGCAATGGCACCCCACTCCAGTACTCTTGCCTGGAAAATCCCATGGATGGCAGAGCCTGGTAGGCTGCAGTCCATGGGGTCGCTAAGAGTTAGACACGACTGAGTGATTTCACTTTCACTTTTCACTTTCATGCATTGGAGAAGGAAATGGCAACCCACTCCAGTGTTCATGCCTGGAGAATCCCAGGGACGGGGGAGCCTGGTGGGCTGCCATCTATGGGGTCGCACAGAGTCGGACACGACTGAAGCGACTTAGCAGCAGCAGCATGATGTTTCCAATCATTTAAAGTGAAAATGGAAAAGATAAAAATGAAATCCTTACAAATCTGTTTTGATCACCATTTATTTTAAGATAAATAAGCATTTCCCATATATTCTTACAGAGAAACTACTGTAATTTTGTTTTTCAGTTCAGTTCAGTTCAGTTGCTCAGTCATGTCCAACTCTTTGTGACCCCATGAATCTCAGCACACCAGGCCTCCCTGTCCATCACAAACTCCCGGAGTTTACTCAAACTCATTCCCAGCAAGTCGGTGATGCCACCCAGTCATCTCATCCTCTGTCGTCCCCTTCTCCTCCTGCCCCCAATCTCTCCCAGCATCACAGTCTTTTCCAACAAGTCAACTCTTCGCATGAGGTAGCCAAAGTATTGGAGTTTCAACTTCAGCATCAGTCCTTCCAATGAACACCCAGGACTGATCTCCTTCAGGATGGACTGGTTGGATCTCCTTGCAGTCCAAGGGACTGTCAAGAGTCTTCTCCAAAACCACAGTTCAAAAGCATCAATTTTTTGGCGCTCAGCTTTCTTCACAGTCCAACTCTCACAATTTTGTTTTTAAATAATGTCATATTCTTCTAAACTTATGTTTATAAAGTATTTCTCATAACAGAGGTCTGACCCTGGTATGAAACAGCCTGACAATAAAAACAAACACCACTAAAGAGAAAAAAAAACTTCAAAAAACTTAAAATTGACCTGTAGTTATTCTATTTATATGTAGACAGTATAGAAATAAGTGAGTCACATGAATGTATTATCTATTGCCACAGTAAATTCTTCTCACAATGGAAATAAATTTCTTTATGTGCTGCATTTCACATTTTGCCCCTATTTCTTTACTATGTAACCTTTAGCTTTCACCACTGGCCAATCGGTCTGAGTACAATACAAAAAAAAAGTAATAAACTTTAAAGAAGTGTATCTTAGCAACACTTTGGTGCTATCCTTCCCATGAAATTTCAGCTGTTATTAATCACTGCATATATACTTGTTGGCTCTAGCTTCTGCTATTGGCGCTAAGAGAACTGGCCTAGTTGAAAGATCCCAGAGGCTTGATGTTCCTATAATACTTGGCAGTGTCCCCTGCTGAGGGCCTCAGTTGAGATTCCCGACTTATTCACTTTGAGGTTAGCCAGAGCTCATTTCTCTGAATCTAAGTTGCTGATATAATATGAGGCTCTGAATGCTGATCCCATAGGTCTGACTTGGTAGTTCTGGACTCCTCTTTAGAGGAGCTGGAATGTGGACAGCTTGGTGGGGAGCACATCAGGTCTTTAAGAGAGAGAGTATAGGATTTTCCATTTCTGATAATGGCAACCTAGCTTGTTGCTGACCAACTCTCCAGAAATGAAAAACTAGAAAATCCCTTTGAAAACACCTGAGAAATACCAAGACAGTAAGGATTTGAGGGACCAGAGTCCTGGAGAGAAGGGAAGTACAAAGAGATGATGTTGTTATTCAGCATCATTTTTCAATTGACCAAATTTCAAACAGCAGCAGAGAAACTGAAAGCTAAGAAGAGCTTCTAGCAGTTTCAGGATGAAGGGGAATAATAAATGGAGTTCAGGGCCCATCAAAGAAGAGAAGTTGAGGTAAATATCCCAGGTTTATAGTTGAGATGTCCAAAGAGGTACATCCTAGTAGTAGGGGTGAATCAGAAATGGACTGGTTCTCACAAAGGTCGAAACCCAACCTCCAATCTGTTCAGTCCCTGATTGGGTCAGACACACCACCACCTTCTACCTGCTCACAAGAAGCAAAAGCTCATCCTTTCTGGAAGATAATACCATCCAGAGTCCCAAATTATCTACACTTCTTCATATACAAAATCAGGTAGTGAAACAAAAATTGCCTCGTATACCAGAAGAGAAAAAAAAAAATGGTCAAAAAAGAAGAGGATACATAATAGAGACAGACTTATAGAGGTTCCACAAGTTAGAGTTACCAAAGAGGCATCTTACAATATATTGGGACGAATTCAAGAAATTATGTGATGAGATGGAATAAAATGGAAATTCTACAACTGCAAAATACAGTAACTGAAATTAAGAATTAAATGAAAGCTTCAGAAACAGACTAGACACAGTTGAAGAGAGAATTTGTGAGCTGAAAATGGCCAGACTGAAGTACAGTGAGAAAAAAGGATGGAAAATACAGAAAAGGTAATAGAAATATATAGGTGAAATGGTGAAATGAAATTGTGTTTAAAACAGTTCCAATCACAGAGGCCTGAGCCAAGTATGAAACTGTTTGCCTCAGTAAAACCAAAAACAACCAAAAGGAGAAAAAAATTATGAAGAAGCTTTAAGTAAACCTGCAGTTATTCTATTTATATGTAGATAGCACACAGAAGGAGAGAAAAGAGAGAACGTGGCAGAAACAATCTTTGAAGTTGTCATAGCTGACAACTTTCCAAATGTGACTGAAATCATTAAGTCACAGATTTAAGAAAAAAAGCTATGAATCTCAAGAAGGAAGAATACAAAGAAAACCATACCTAAGTGCACCATAGAAGTGCTGTTGAAAATCAGAGATAAAGAGAAACATCTTAAAATGAGTCAGAGAGAAAAAAATCAATAATTTTAAGTTATTTTTAAAATGAATGAAACTGACATCTGAATTCACAGTGGAAGTCAGGACAATGAATGGTAACTTCTAAGTGGGAAAGATAAGAATGGCCAGCCTAGAATTTTATGCCCAGTGACAACATCCTCTTCCAATTACATTAAATAAAGACATTTTTGGACAAATGAAACCATAAAATGTATCCCCATTAGACTTACACTAAGTGAAATACTGAAGGATATTCTTTGGGCAGAATTGAAATAATCTAAGATGATGTCACAGAGATGCAGTGAGGAATGGCGAATCCAGGAATAAGTTTAAAGGTAAACATGTGAGCAAATATAAAAACAATTAACACAATGTCTTGTGCATTTCAAAATATGGAGAGAATCTAAATATAGAATAACAATACTGCCTCCCCCCCAAAAAAAACAAAGACAGGAGGGAATTAGAATGAAGTTAAAGTGTCCTATTACCCTTGTCTGAGAAGCAGAAAAGTTCTAATTAATAGTATATTTAAATAATTCAAGGATACATGTTGCAAACATAAGGGTAACCGCTAAAAGAATACTGAGTTTGTATAATTTACAAATTCATGGCAGGGGTGGGGGAAAGGATAGAATAATTTAAATGTTTAATTAATTTAAAAGAAGGAAAGAAGGGAGAGAAAAAGGATTATGAAACAGGTGAAACCAACAAAAACCAAATAATAAAATGGTAGATCTAAACCCAAATATCAGCAAATCGATGTTATCAGAGTGTCTGACTTTATAGGGCAGAAATCTATAGCCAAGTTACAAATAGCAAAGACATTTCTGTTTAGTCACTCATGTTATGCATACCCACAAAAACCAACATTGATGAAAGTAACTTACATCCATAATGCAAAGACATCCATGGCAAATAGATTAATGGCATTATCAAATAAATGAGTATTTAAGATTATGCAAGGCACAAAAAAACTTGAAAAGCTGTGAAATTTTACAGCCCTTGTAAGAAAGAAACTTGGCTTTCTCTGATAATCTTAAACATTTGATAATAATCCTAAACACTTATATGACATTACCAGTAAAGAGTTATGGAGCTGAAACTTTTCTCAGTTCAGTTCAGTCGCTCAGTCGTGTCCAACTACTTGCAACCCCATGAAACGCAGCACGCCAGGCCTCCCTGTCTATCACCAGCTCCCGGAGTTTACCCAAACTCATGTCCATCGAGTGGGTAATGCCATTCAGCTATCTCAACCTCTGTCGTCCCCTTCTCCTCCTGCCCCCAATCCCTCCCAGAATCAGGGTCTTTTCCAATGAGTCAACTCTTCGCATGAGGTAGCCAAAGTATTGGAGTTTCAGCTTCAGCATCAGTCCTTGCAATGAACACCCAAGATTGATCTCCTTTAGGATGGACTGGATGGATCTCCTTGCAGTCCAAGGGACTCTCAAGAGTCTTCTCCAGCACCACAGTTCAAAAGCATCAATTTTTCGGCACTCAGCTTTCTTCACAGTCCAACTCTCACATCCATACATGACCACTGAAAAAACCATAGCCTTGACTAAACGGACCTTTCTTGGCAAAGTAATGTCTCTGCTTTTTGATATGCTATCTAGGTTGGTCATAACTTTCCTTCCAAGGAGTAAGCGTCTTTTTATTTCATGGCTGCAATCACCATCTGCAGTGATTTTGGAGCCCGAAAAAATAAAGTCTGACACTGTTTCCACTGTTTCCCCACCTATTTGCCATCCAGATGCCATGATCTTACTTTTCTGAATGTTGAGCTTTAAGCCAACCTTTTCACTCTCTTTCACTTTCATCAAGAGGCTTTTTAGTTCCTCTTCACTTTCTGCCATAAGGGTGGTGTCATCTGAGTATCTGAGGTTATTGATATTTCTCCTGGAAATCTTGATTTCAGCTTATGTTTCTTCCAGCCCAGCGTTTCTTGTGATCTACTCTGCATATAAGTTAAATAAGCAGGGTGACAATATACAGCTTTGACGTACTCTTTTCCTGATTTGGAACCAGTTTGTTGTTCCATGTCCAGTTCTAACTGTTGCTTCCTGACCTGCATACAGGTTACTGAAGAGGCAGGTCAGGGGGTCTGGTATTCCCATCTCTTTCAGAATTGTCGACAGTTTATTGTGATCCACACAGTCAAAGGCATTGGCATATTCAATAAAGCAGAAATAGACGTTTTTCTGGAACTCTCTTGCTTTTTCGATGATCCAGCGGATGTTGGCAATTTGATCTCCAGTTCCTCTGCCTTTTCTAAATCCAGCTTGAACATCTGGAAGTTTATGGTTCACGTACTGCTGAAGTCTGACTTGGAGAATTTTGAGCATTACTATACTAGCTTGTGAGATGAGTGCAATTTTGTGCGGTAGCTTGAGCATTCGTTGTGATTGCCTTTCTTTGGGATTGGAATGAAAACTGACCTTTTCCAGTCCTGTGGCCACTGCTGAGTTTTCCAAACTTGCTGGCATATTGAGTGCAGCATTTCACAGCATCATCTTTCAGGATTTGAAATAGCTCAACTGGAATTCCGTCACCTCCACTAGCTTTGTTCGTAGTGATGCTTTCTAAGGCCTTCTTGACTTCACATTCCAGGATGTCTGGCTCTAGGTGAGTGATCACAGCATTGTGATTATCTGGGTCAGGAAGATCTTGTTTGTACAGTTCTTCTGTGTATTCTTGCCACCTCTTCTTAATATCTTCTGTTTCTGTTAGGTCCATACCATTTCTGTCCTTTATTGAGCCCATCTTTGCATGAAATGTTCCCTTGGTATCTCTAATTTTCTTGAAGAGATCTCTAGTCTTTCCCATTCTATTGTTTTCCTCTATTTCTTTGCACTGATCACTGAGGAAGGCTTTCTTATCTCTCCTTGCTATTCTTTGGAACTCTGCATTCAAACGGGTATATCTTTCCTTTTCCCCTTTGCTTTTTGCTTCTCTTCTTTTCACAGCTATTTGTAAGGCTTCCTCAGACAATCATTTTGCCTTTTTGCATTTCTTTTCCATGGGGATGGTCTTGATCCCTATCTCCTGTACAATGTCACGAACCTCCGTCTATAGTTCATCAGGCTCTCTATCAGGTCTAGTCCCTTCAATCTATTTCTCACTTCCACTGTATAGTCATAAGGGATTTGATTTAGGTCATACGTGAATGGTCTACTATTGAAGAAGCATTTCTAGCCTCTCATTAATAAGTTAGTTTGAATCAACCATGCTAGAAGACTGAAGTATCTTTCTAACATCTCTATAGAGAAACATATCACCCAACAGGCACATGAAAAGATGCTCAACATTGCTAAGCATCAGGTAAATGCAAATCAAAACCACAATGAGATATCACCTCATGCCTCAGAGTGACTATCATCAAAAAGAACACAAATAACAAATATTGGTGAGGATATAGAGGAAAATGAACCCTCCTACACTGTTGGTGGGAATGTAAATTGATGCAGCCACTGTGAGAACAGTATGAAGGATTCTCGAAAAGCTAAAAACAGAACTATCATAGGAACCAGCAATTTCACTCCTGGGTATATATCCAAACAAACAAAAAAACTAATTTTAAAGGACACACGCATCCCAATGTTCGTAGCAGTTTTATTTATAATTGCCAAGATATGGCAGTATCCCAAGTGTCCATCAACAGATGGATGAATAAAGAAGATATGGTTTTTTTCTGAATATATGCCCAGAAGTGGGATTGCAGGGTCATATGGTGGCTCTGTTTTCAGTTTTTTAAAGAATCTTCATACTGTTCTCCATAGTGGCTAAACCAATTTACATTCCCACCAACAGTGAAGGAGAGTTCCCTTCTCTCCACAATCTCCAGAATTTGTTGTTTGTGGATTTTTTGATGACAGCCATTCTGACTGGTGTGAGGTGATATTGCACTGTAGTTTTGACTTGCATTTCTCTAATAACTAGCGATGTTGAACAACTTTTCATGTGCCTATTGGGCATCTGCAGTCCTCTTTGAAGAAGAGGTCTTCTGCCCATTTTTTGAGTGAGTTGTTTGTTCTGATGTTGTTAAGTGTAACAAGCTGTTCATTTCCAAGGCAAACCATTCAATATCACAGTAATCCAAGTTTATGCTCCAACCAGTAATGTTGAAGAAGCTGAAGTTGAACAGTTCTATGAAGACCTACAAGACCTTCTAGAACTAATACCCAAAAAAAGATGTCCTTTTCATTATAGGGGACTGGAATGCAAAAGTAGGAAGTCAAGAAACACCTGGAGTAAAAGGCAAATTTGGCGCTGGAGTACAGAATGAAGCAGGACAAAGGCTAACAGTTTTGCCAAGAGAACACACTGGTCATAGTAAACACCAACTTCCAACAACACAAGAGAAAATTCTACACATGGACATCACCAGATGGTCAATACCGAAATCAGATTGATTATATTCTTTGCAGTCAAAGATTGAGAAGCTCTATACAGTCAGCAAAAACAAGACCGGGAACTGACTGTGGCTCAGATCATGAACTCGTTATTGCCAAATTCAGATTTAAATTGAAGAAAATAGGGAAAACCACTAGACCATTCAGGTATGACCTAAATCAAATCCCTTATGATTATACAGTGGAAGTGAGAAATAGAATCAAGGGACTAGATTTGATAGACAGAGTGCCTGAAGATTTACGGACATAGGTTCAAGACATTGTACAGGAGGCAGTGATCTAGACCATCCCCAAGGAAAAGAAATGCAAAAAGGCAAAATGGTTGTCTCAGGAGGCCTTACAAATAGCTGTGAATAGAAGAGAAGCAAAAGGCAAAGGAGAAAAGCAAAGATATATCCATTTAAATGCAGAGTTCCAAAGAATAGCAAGGAGAGATAATTTTATTTTTATTTTTACTTATTTTTTGGCTGTGCCACAAGGCATGTGGGATCTTAGTTCCCTGACCAGGGATTGAATCTGTGCTCCCAGCAATGGAAGTGTGGATTCCTAACCACTGGACCACCAGGGAAGTCCTGCAAGAAGAGATAAGAAAGACTTCCTCAGAAATCAATGCAAAGAAATTGAGGAAAACAATAGAATGGGAAAGACTAGAGATCTCTTCAAGAAAATTAGAGATACCAAGGGAACATTTCATGCAAAGATGGGTTCGATAAAGGACAGAAATGGTATGGACCTAACAGAAACAGAAGATATTAAGAAGAGGTGGCAAGAATGCACAAAAGAACTGTACAAAAAAGATCTTCACGACCCAGATAATCACAATGCTGTGATCACTCACCTAGAGTCAGACATCCTGGAATGTGAAGTCAAGTAGGCCTTAGAAAGCATCACTACAAACAAAGCTAGTGGAGGTGATAGAATTCCAGTTGAGCTATTTCAAATCCTGAAAGATGATGCTGTGAAATGCTGCACTCAACATGCCAGCAAATTTGGAAAACTCAGCAGTGGCCACAGGACTGGAAAAGGTCAGTTTTCATTCCAATCCCAAAGAAAGGCAATCACAACGAATGCTCAAACTACTGCACAATTGCACTCATCACACAAGCTAGTAAAGTAATGCTCAAAATTCTCCAAGCCAGGCTTCAGCAATACATGAACCATGAACTTCCAGATGTTCAAGCTGGATTTAGAAAAGGCAGAGGAACCAGAGATCAAATTGCCAACATCCGTTGGGTCATCAAAAAAGCAAGAGAGTTCCAGAAAAACATCTGCTTTATTGAATATGCCAAAGCCTTTGACTGTGTGAACCACAATAAACTGTGGAAAATTCTGAAAGAAATGGGAATATCAGACCATCTGACCTGCCTCTTGAGAAATCTGTATAGAGGTCAGGAAGCAACAGTTAGAACTGGACATGGAACAACAAACTGGTACCAAATCGGGAAAGGAGTATATCAAGGCTCTATATTGTCACCCTGATTATTTAACTTATATGCAGAGTAGATCACAAGAAATGCTGGGCTGGATGAAGCACAATCTGGAATAAAGATTTCCAGGAGAAATATCAATAACCTCAGATACTCAGATGATACCATCTTTATGGTAGAAGGCAAAGAAGAACTAAAAAGCCTCTTGATGAAAGTAAAGAGGAGAGTGAAAAAGTTGGCTTAAAGCTCAACATTCAGAGAAGTAAGATCATGGCATCTGGTCCCATCACTTCATGGCAAATAGGTGGGGAAACAGTGGAAACAGTGACAGACTTTATTTTGGGGGACTCCAAATCACTGCAGATGGTGACTGCAGCCATGAAATTAAAAAACGCTTGTTCTTTGTAAGAAAAGTTATGACCAACCTAGATAGCATATCAAAAAGCAGAGACATTACTTTGCCAAGAAAGGTCCATCTAGTCAAAGCTATGGTTTTTTCAGTAGTCATGTATGGATGTGAGAGTTGGACTATAAAGAAAGCTGAGTGCTGAAGAATTGATGCTTTTGAACTGTGGTGTTGGAGAAGACTCTTGAGAGTCTCTTGGACGGCAAGGAGAACCAACCATTCAATCCTAAAGGAAATCAGTCCTGAACATTCATTGGAAGGACTGATGTTGAAGCTGAAACTCCAATACTTTGGCCACCTAATGGGAAGGACTGATTCATTGGAAAAGGCCCTGATGCTGGGAAAGATCGAAGATGGGAGGAGAAGGGGACAACAGAGGATGAGATGGCTGGACGGCATCACTGACTCAGTGAACATGAGTTTGAGTAAACTCCTGGAGTTGGTGATGGACAAGGAGGCCTGGAGTGCTCCAGTTCATGGGGATACAAAGAGTCAGAAAGGACTGATTGACTGAACTGAACTGAAATTTTGGAGACTAATCCCTTATCTGTTACATCATTTGCAAATATTTTCTCCCAATCTGTGGGTTGTCTTTTCATTTTGTTTATTATTTCCTTTGCTTTGCAAAAGCTTTTGAGTTTAAGTAGGTGTTATTTGTTTATTTTTGTTTTTATTTCCATTATTCTGGGAGATGGATCAAAAAATATGTTGCTGTGATTTATGTCATAGAGTGTTCTGCCTATGTTTTCCTCTAGCAATTTTATAGTGTCTCATCTCACATTTCGGTCTTTAATCCACTTTGAGCTTATTTTTGTGTATGTAGTTAAGGGATGATGTAAACATGATTCAGAGAAAAATATGATCTGAAAGGATACATGCACCCCAATGTTCACTGCAGCACTGGTTACAATAGCCAAGACACAGAAGCAACCTAAATGTCCATCAATAGAGGAATGGATAAAGAAGATGTACATATACACAAGGGAATATTACTCAGTCATTAAAAGGAATGAAATAATGCCTTCTACAGCAACATGGATGGACCTAGAGAGCGTCACAATGAATGAAGTAAGTCAGACAGAGAAGGATAAATATCGTATGACATCCTTTATATGTGGAATCTAAAAAGAAATGATAAAAATGGAGTTACTTACAAAACAGAAAGACTCACAGACTTAGAAAATGAACTTACAGTTGCCAAGAGGAAGGGACAGTTAGGGACTTTGGGAAGGTCACATACACACTGCTGTATTTAAACTGGAGAACCAACAAAGACCTACTGTACAGCACAGGGAACTCGGCTCAATGTTATGTGGCAGCCTGGTTGGGAGGGTGTTTGAGGGAGAATAAATACATGTAGACATATGGCAGAGTCCCTTCGCTCTTCACCTGAAGCTACCACAGCACTATTAATCAGTTATACTCCAATACAAAATAAAAAACTTAAGTTTTTTTAAAAATAAGATATGGTATATGTATATATAATAAAATACTACTTAGACATAAAAATGTGAAAATTTGCCATTTGCAGGAACATGGATAGTAGAACCTACCAGAATTCATTCATTCCTTTGTTCCTTCCTTCACGCATCCATTTATTCATGTAGTCAGCAAACATTTGTCAAGCATCTACTACAGGCTAGAGACTGTCCTAGTGTCAGATAGTATACTAATGAATGCCATAGTCTCCACGACCCCCCCTTTTTTTTGAGCTTATATTCTAGTGATAGGAGACAGAGAGTAAGCAAGTAAACCAATAAATCAACAAAATAATTCTCAAAAAAAAATAGTGGATGATATTTACCCAAGAAAAATGAAGATATATATCCATACAAAAACTGTATGTGAATGTTTGTGACAGTTTGATTTATAATCACCCAAACTGAAAACAAATCTAATACCCATTTACTGAAGAATGAATAAACAAACTGCAGTCTAGCCACACGATAGACTACTACCCAGCAACAGAAAGGAAGAGATTACTGGTACATGCGACAACATGAATTGAAAGAAGCCAGACTCAAACAGCTTACACACTGTATGATGTCATTCATATGATATTTTGGAAAAGATCAGTGGCTGCCAGGAGCTTTGTTTTCTTTCTTTCCTTTTTCTAGGAGCTTTATTTTCTGTAAGAACAACTTAGTGTGTAAGGGAGGTTATAAACTAAACAAAGGTTGGATCTGGGGAAAAAAATCCCCTCCTGGGTGGAGGAAGAGTATAGACTACAAAGAGACATAAAAGAATTGGGCGCTGATGGAAATGTTCTATATCTTGATGGTGCTGTGCATGCGTGCTAAGTCGCTTCAGTCATGTTCGACTCTGCGACCCTATGGACTGTAGCCCGCCAGGCTCCTCTGTCCATGGGATTCTCCAGGCAAGAATACTGGAGTGGGTTGCCTGCCCTCCTCCAGGGGATATTCCTGATCCAGGGATCAAACTTGCATTTCTTATATCTTCTGCATTGGCAGGCAGGTTCTTTACCACTAGCACCATCTGGGAAGCAGGTGATTGTGCTGGTGGTGGTTATATGACTGTGTAAGTTTGTCAAAATTCATAGAATGCACACTTAAAATTTTACTGTATATAAGCTACACCTCAATCAACCTGAAAGAAGAAACTGGATGATGGAATAAAGTGTTAGTCATTCCTTTAGACTGAGTGATCGATGAAGACCTCCTACAGAAGGAGACATTTAATATGTAAAATGAATCTGCAATCTCTTACTGGTTTCTAGGCAAATCACTTCATGTCACAGCAAATACCAGATATTAATATAATACTTAATAATCAGAATTTCAAAGATGATTATAATAAACAAGATCCCTTGATCTACTACAGGGAAGTAGAAAAAGGAATGGAGAAAAATTTTTTCTTTTATTCTGCAAACCATGTATTTAATTAAGAGAGAATTTATGCAAACCCCACACATCAGGAGGATTTACAAGTGCAAAAATGCAAATTTAGTCTATTTTCAAAAGGCGGTATTGACAAGCACAGTTCAAAAAACCTCACCAGGGAGCCCTTTCAGTCTATACTCTATGTTTCTTGATTAAGTATGCGCCTTTTTTTTTTTTTTGCCTCCATGCATTTTAAGTTGCCAGAAATGATAATTAATCATATAAAGGTCTATGACTTTAAAAGATACTGTGTGAGAGACAAGGTCAGAGTTCTTTGCTGCCCTTATTTCCACAGCACTCCAACTCAAAGAGTCTTGCTGGGAACCACCCCCCTCAACACACACACACTCTTCCCTTGCCGCTGCCGTCTGAGCACTCCCCCAGCCAGCAGCTGTGACAGATCCCTCACTGTGGGGAGGCACGAACCGAGTTTCCTTCAGGAGAGGCAGCATATGCTTCAGAAAAATCATACTCTATAGAAGTTTTGGACTGGTGACTCATGTAAACTCCTCCAACAGAGACTTTCTAGGAAAGATGCTTACAAGAGATTAAATTGTCCTCCCTTTTGAGAAACGGCCAATCCCCTGGGAATCAGTGAAGCTGGGCCTCTAGAACAGTAGAGGAGCTCTGTAATCACTGGGGTGATCCCCTCAGAAGGGGACCAACTTGAAATCACTCAGGACATCTTCCCTCAGAATAGCAAGGTTTGAGATCAGTAACTCCCAGTGTCCAGAGAAGGGAAATGGAATCAGACTTTGTCTTGATGGTTTTTTCAGTTTCCCTGAAGGCACTGGGACCTGGAATGTGGAAGCAGGGTTCTAGTGTGCTTCAACTTGAACTTGTTATGACAAGGCCAAATTCCAGCACCTCTTTTGGTCTCTGTGTCAAACAAGGTAAGATATTGTGATTTATAAGAAATACATATTTGGTCATTCAGACAACCAAAATATATTTCTCATATGCATTTGGTTTTCCTCTAGTCCTTGGCTAACACTCCTAAAACCCTTGGAATTTCCTAAGTGTGCTGAGAGTGATAAAGGTGTCTTTTGTTATGTTAATAAGATGACTTTTGGAAAGCAGCTAAGGATGCGGGCTGGTTTCCAAGTGATTCTAGGCTTGATTAGAAGGCTGGAACTTTCAGTCCCAGCTCTAGACCTCTGGAGAGAAGCTGTATGTTGAATCAGCTGTCAATGGTCAATGGTTTAATTAATCATGCCTGTGTAATGAAGCCTGCATAAAAATCCAAAAGGACAGTGCTCACTTAAGCAGCATATATACTAAAATTAGAACAATACAGAGATTAGCATGGCTCCTGCCCAAGGATGATATGTGAATTCATGACGTGTTCCATATTTTTTTATTTATTATTATTTTTTTTAATTTTTAATTTTTAATTTTTTCAGTGGGTTTTGTCATACATTGATATGAATCAGCCATAGAGTCACACGTATTCCCCATCCCGATCCCCCCTCCCACATCCTTCTCCACCCGACTCCTCTGGGTCCTCCCAGTGCACCAGGCCCGAGCACTTGACTCATGCATCCCACCTGGGCTGGTGATCTGTTTCACCCTAGATAATATACATGCTGTTCTTTTGAAACATCCCACCCTCACCTTCTCCCACAGAGTTCAAAAGTCTGTTCCGTACATCTGTGTCTCTTTTTCTGTTTTGCATATAGGGTTATCATTACCATCTTTCTAAATTCCATATATATGTGTTAGTATGCTGTAATGTTCTTTATCTTTCTGGCTTACTTCACTCTGTATAATGGGCTCCAGTTTCATCCATCTCATTAGAACTGATTCACATGAATTCTTTTTAACAGCTGAGTAATATTCCATGGTGTATATGTACCACACCTTCCTTATCAATTCATCTGCTGATGGGCATCTAGGCTGCTTCCATGTCCTGGCTATTATAAACAGTGCTGCAATGAACATTGGGGTGCACGTGTCTCTTTCAGATCTGGTTTCCTCAGTGTGTATGCCCAAAAGTGGGATTGCTGGGTCATATGGCAGTTCTATTTCCAGTTTTTAAAGAAATCTCCACACTGTTTTCCATAGTGGCTGTACTAGTATGCATTCCCACCAACAGTTCCATATTTTTTGATGCAATCACTATGGAGATTCCTTAAAAAACTAGAAATAAAAATACCATATGACCTAACAATCCCTCTACTGGGCATATAGCCTAAGAAAACCAGAATTCAAAATGATACATGTATCCCCATGTTCATTGCAGCACTATTTACAATAGCTATGACACGGAAGCAAACCAGATGTCTGTCGACAGATGAATGGATAAATAAATTTGGTACAAATTTACATACATAACTTTGGTACAATAGAATATTACTCAGTTATAAAAAGGAATGAATTTGAGCCAGTTCTAGTGAGGTGGATGAACCTAAAAAGCCTGATATATAGAGTGAAGTAAGTCAGAAATAGAAAAACAAATATTGTATATTAACGCATATATATGAAACCTAGAAAGATGGTAATGGTGAACCTATTTGCAGGGCAGGAACAGAGATGCAGACATAGAGAACACACTTGTGGACACAGCGAGAGAAGGAGAGGGTGGGACAAATTGAGAAAGTAGCCCTGAAACATGTACATTACCATATGTAAAATAGATAGCTAATGGGAATTTGCTGTGTGATGCAGGGAGCTCAATCTGATATTCTGACAACCTGGAGGTATGGGATGGGGTGGGGGGTGGAGGGGCGAGGACATATGTATACTTACAGCTGATTCACCGTGTTGTACGGCAGAAACCAACACAGTGTTGTAAAACAATTATCCTCCAATTAAAAATAAATACCTTTTTAAAAAAGGACAGGAACTCTCTGAATCAGAGAGTTCTTGGGTTAGAAAACATGCAGAGATGCAGGGTTTGTGGTGCCTGGAGAGGGCATGGAAGATCCCTTTCTTCATACCTTGCCCTCTGTATCTCTTCCACCTGGCTGTTCCTAAGGATAAAAGTATGATATCCTTTTACAATAAACTGGTGATTTAGTAAATAACATGTCTTTCCCAGTTCTGTGAGTCATTCTAGCCAATTAATGGAACCTGAGGACAGGGTGTCATGGGGACCTCTGATTTTTAGGCAGTTGGTCAGAAGTACAGGTTTGTGACTGGCATCCAAAATGGGAGTGGTGGGTGGTACAGTCTTATAGGACTGAACCATCAATGTGTGGAATCCAACGCTGTCTCTGGTTTGATCGTGTCAGAATTGAGTTGAATTCTCAGAACATTGCTTGTTGGATGTGTGGAAATTCCCCCAGTGTTGGAAACTGAGCCTCAGAACACCATTTATAAGGGTATGAACTTGTAGCTGCTGCACTTTATTGTCGTGTCGCTGCTCAAACATCAACCAAGCTGTAGGTACTGTCCTCTTATTAGATGGAAGGTGGGCCTTGGTGTTGTAGCAGGTATAGACCCCATGGAACTTCCCATAGGACGAAGGAAGTAAAAAACACATCAAGAGTAATATGGAAACTTACATTACCATATGTAAAATAGATGGACCACAGGAATTTGCTGTGTGGCTCAAGAAACTCAAACAGGGGCTCTGTATCAACCTAGAGGGATGGGATGGGGAGGGAGATGGGAGGGAGGTTCAAAAGGGAGGGGATATATGTATACCTATGGCTGATTCATGTTGAGGTTTGGCAGAAAACAGCAAATTTCTGTAAAGCAATTATCCTTCAATAAAAAAATAAATTAATACTAATAAAAAAAGGACCCAGTAATACAAGGTAGGATAAATTCGATATTTAATGAACAGTACAGGCGAAAGCCTCTTAGGAAGGGGGAAAAACAAAATCAATGAAAGCAAAAGGGGAATGCTTCATAAAAGAGAAGGGCTTGAATTGTGCCTTGAAAGACTGGTAGCATTTGGCTAGATGGAGGGAAAAGCCTAGTCATCAGGCAGGGGGAAGTGAAGTTAAAGAGCAGAGAAGTCAGGTGGCAGGTGTAGGAGGTGATAAGAGTGTAGCTAGAGCAGTGTTTGCTCTGGTGAGTTTTGAGATAAGGTAAAAAGATAGGCTGGTAGATGGAAGAGGACCTGGCAAAAGAGAATGGAAGGATCAGAAGTTCACAGCACATACCAGGGAAGTGAATCCCATAGGTATTCTTCAGAAAGTCTCAAAACCTCATCAGTGGGATGCCTGAATTCCCCAAGCCTGTGACTGGTGATTGTATTGGGTTGCCTGTATTCTTTCCTCTTCATCTTTGAGTATCTTCCAATAGAAGATATTTTATAGACAGGAAGAGCCCATGCAGCTTGGAGGCATTTGATATATGCCTGAGGAATTCCTGATACCCTCAATGAACGAGAGCAGCTAACATGAATCCTGGGAAAGAGATCTGGACCCCAAGGCACACAGTGAATGCTCCTCTGTGTTTTTGTCCAACAGAACTTTCTCCAATGATCAAAATGTTCTGTATCTGTGCTGTCCAGTAGAATCACGTGTGGCACTGAGCACTTGACATGTGGCTGGTTTGACCAGGGATTGAATTTTTAGTTTTATTTAAATCAAATCTTGAGAGTTCCCTGATGGCTTAGTGGTTAGGATTCCAGGCTTTCACTGCTGTGGCCCAGGTTCAATCCCTGGTTGGGGAACTGAGATCCCACAAGCCATGTGGCACAGCTAAAAAAACAATAATAAAAAATTAAATCTAAATAACCACATGTGGTTAGTGGCTCCCATGTTGGCTATGCAGCTCTAGATGGCAAGAAAGGCTGAAAGCTACATTATCTACATTAGCTCATAAATTCCTTGCAATGATTTAAAAGAATCTGCACTTCAAAAAGCTTGCACTTACACATTCCAAATCACAAGGGTGGGAAAAACTTAGAAAAGCTCTTTTTCATGGAATCAAAGAAGGATCACATTACGACGGAGCACATCAGTCCTTGGGATTTATTCTGTCAGCCCCATTCTAGTGGAAATAAAACTGAGTAACAATACTGAAGCAGAAACAATATAACTTGGGAATATAATAGAAATGCTATTAACCTTAAATTCAGCTTTATTCTTTGCACTTATGCTAGAAAAGAAAACACAAACTCTCCTTACCCTTTTCCTGTTAGGTTTAAAAATTCACTTATATAATACTGAGGCACCTAGTACAGAGATGGACATCTTGTAGGAAAGACCAGTATGTAAAAAATATATCCATCCATCCCAACCATTCACCTATCTCTCCAATCATCTATCTATCCATCTGCCTATCCACTCATCTGTCCACCCATCTGTCTTTCCATCCATCCATCCATCTACCCATCTACCCACTGTATCCCTTTGTGATTTCCTGATTCACAAAGAATAGATTTTCTCTCATTTGCCCAAATAACGAGAGCTTAATAGAGAGGAATAGAGAAGAAATAAGTGGTGGAGTGACATGTTTTTAAGAGTATGCTTTCAGATGATTAATCATACTTAACACTCTTAATAGTATGTTGTTTACAAAGTCAAAGTAATGAATAGATGAGAGAGTAAAAAATGACAAATGACTAATGCTTCAAAACAGTAAGATGAAAGGCATCACGAGATAATTCATGTCTTAGATAATAAGCCTCATGTTTAGAAGAGGGTCAAAAATCTGGGCCAGAACAGTCCAACTTAGGGCTTTAAGATGCAGGCTTGAGCCAGAATCCAAGTGATGGGCAAGATGACAGATAAAAATCATGATTAAAATTTGGAAGGACCTTAGAAATAATCTAGCTCAAGCCTATTATACTAGAGATGATCCAACTAAGGTCAGAGAGTTAAGGGACTTGGTCTAATTCCTTTATATGTGTAGTAATGGTAGGAAACGAAAATGTAGGGCTCTTGATGCCTATTCCACTTTCATGCATCACATGAGATGGGGAGAAGGGTCTTCTAATTAGGAAAGGAGAAAGCATTCTGGAGAATGGGAGTGATACAGCATGAGCAAGGAAGCAGAGCCAGGAACCTGTCGGTGTAACGACCATGTATGAGCATGTCAATGTATGTGAGGAGGGGAGGACAGCATGGTGGGGAGCAGGACCAATAGGGAAGGGGCTTGAATGTAAATCTGCAGTTGGTCAGTGGTGTGAAACGCAGAATCCTGGGACTGCCTTAAAGTCTCCCTTTCATGCCCCACTATAAACGTTTCCAGAAAAAATGCTTTGCTTTTCATATAAACAAAGACAAATTCACCTGGGGAGGAAAAGCTGAAGAAGGGAGGCTGGGATGAGTACTTGCATATGTGGTCAACTCAAAGTGGGCTGATAAGCATCCATGCTGAGTCAGGAGATTTATGATGGGAACTAAGAATCTGCATATTTTTAA
This sequence comes from Muntiacus reevesi, assembly GCF_963930625.1. Classification (NCBI taxonomy): domain Eukaryota; kingdom Metazoa; phylum Chordata; class Mammalia; order Artiodactyla; family Cervidae; genus Muntiacus; species Muntiacus reevesi. The sequence continues at coordinate 13,952,238 of NC_089271.1, read as the reverse complement.
GCTCCCAGTGACTGCAGTGATTACCCAGTTTGGAGGGTCTTCTGGTTCACCCTTTAACCAACCCATCAGATACAGACTACCACTTTGGAAAACTCTTTGACAATATTTACGAAATACCTGCCCCCTATGATCCAGCAATTCCTCTCTCAGGCATATACTCACTTATATTGCCCAACAGGCATGAATAAGAATACTCAGAGCAGATTATTATCAACCCCGAACTGGAAACAATCCAATATCCATCAGTATTAAGGTGAATAAATTAATTGAGGTATATTCATACAATGGAACACTACACAACAACTGAAAAGAATAAACCATTGCTATCTGCACCAATGTGGATGACTATTCCTGACATAATGATAAGCATTAAGAAGTATGATTCTATTTACATAAGATTAAAGAACTGGCAAAAATAATACATGGTAATTGAACTCAGAATAATGATTGCCTGTCTTCAAGGGTGAGGATTAACTGTAAAGGGACATAAAAGAAACTCCTAGGGTGCTGGAATTGTTCTATATCTTTATATGGGTGGTGGTTATATTGTTATATAGAATATATGAAAAATATTGAGCTCCATACTTGTTCAGTTTACTGTATAGATTAACTTTGTTGACAAGAAAAAATATAGATATTGTGTATGTATGTATATTTCCTTGCCAACCTTAAGAGGTTGTTATAAAACTCCAATAGCTTTTCTTTTTTATTTTTTTATTGGAGTATAATTGCTTTACAATGCTATATTAGTTTCTGCTGTACAATGAAGTGAATCAGCTATATGTATACATATATTCCCTCCTTGTTGGACCTGCCTCCTTCCCCACCCTTCCAGGTTATCACAGAGTACTGAGCTGAGCTTCGTCTGCTTTATAGCAGGTCCCCACTACCTATCTGTTATACACATGGTAGTGCATACATGTCACTGCTATTTTCCCAATTCATCCCATGGTCGTTTTCCCACCCTGTGTCCACATGTCCGTTCTATGTCTCTGTCTCTATTCCTGCCCTGGAGATAGGTTCATGTGTACCATTTTTCTAGATTCCATATATATATGTTAAAGATGAGATACATAGATAAGTACAGTCGTACATTTTAGGTAGCTCAATACTGATTCTTGTTGAAGTTGGTCACAAGCACTACTTGTGATATAGGTAATCTGTCAGTTTTTTTAAGCCTCAGCAAAACACAAAAAGTTAGTTATATGTAAGCTTACAAGTAATTTCTGAATTTGGAAAAGACATGCAGTAACTGTAAACTTAATGGTGCAGCCCAGCTTTTGAGAGAGCCTTTCTGCTGATGGTGAATTTGGTCTGCTTTGAAACCCTGGGGAAGAGTTCCCTGCAGCTGTATCTTTTGTTGCACGCCCTCACTTTCCTCTCCCCCCATTCCCGATTCCACCCTAGGAAGACAGGAAACACTAGCTGTAGCACTGCATTCACCAACCCAGAAACCAAAATCTCATCTCACTTCCCATCATGAAAATGATCGTCATCCTGAGGTACCCTTGGCCACTGGTAACAAGCCACTGACCTGATGCCACTCCACAGTTTGCCTTCCCTGGCCCAACAGTGAGACTGCCTGTGGTCATGAGGCCCTGGCGGGCACGTGTTCAGGGTTACAGCAAGCTGAGGGTGAGTGGTGGGAAGTGAAAAACCCTGTCCAGTGGGTGCCGTGTGTAAACCTCATTCTTGGGCTATTGTTTTCCAGTCTGTGAAAAAGTTGTGTGTACTGAGCAGTGTACTTCAGGCAGCTAACTATAAACACATGTCTACAAATACTGATAGCACTATCTTTATTTGTTCATTACTTCACAAAGCCAGATCACCTGGGGACTGTTTGTTCCTCTACAAAGTGAGAATCCAGCACCATATGTATTAAAATGTGGGACATTTTCTTCAGGGTCTACATTTTCAAGAGCTGCTTCTATGCCTTTCTCGGTACACTCTTACATCCCTATGTATCTTTAACACCACAACATACAGTAGACTTTAAAATAAAAATTGATTATTTCTGGTTCCTTGCACCAGTTTTTCTTAATTTGACCATATGGTCAACTATGTGTCTGGAGCCTACCCATTACTGTGTCCAAGTTCTAGAGCCCAGAAGTATATAAGATGTGCTCAGCAATTTATGTGAACCTGCAGATATTTCCTGACTGGTTATTTCAAGCAAGGGTTTTTTATGTGACAGACATCTGATAAATGCTTAAAGAATGAATATGAATGTTTAAGAATGGATAAATGTGAATTTTTAAGCACTATGTTCACACAAGAAACGCAGTTCACAAGTATGTATATTTCCCAGAATAAAACATTGTACTGGATTCCCTACCCACTCCCCCGCCAAAAAAAAGCCCTAAAGGTATTACATATGGAAGTATGTCAATAAATATACTAAAATCTGAAATCAACTTTGAATGGAGCTTTCTCATGAATAAAAAATCCTAATAATGCTTGATTTCACTTAAGAGATATTTAGAAAAACCAGCACACAAACTGTTCAGTTCCAGAGAACCAAATACAATATCAGCTGTGAGAAACATTAAACTGTCTGAAGAGAATGGTTTTCAAGGAAATGCTGCTTGTTTTCTCCTCTTGGTTATTTCTGAAAGAATGTTTAATGAGGAAATGCAGTGGGACTTTTCTGTTCTTTGAAGACTTTGCTTCCAAGAAACATTTGCCTGGGGTTTAAACTCTATTAGGTGTGATTTTTTTTTTTTCTCATCAGTCAATTAATTTTGCAGGGAACAAGAAGTTAGGAAGAGGCAAGGCTAAATCAATTGTCTCCAGAAAATGCACCTCAATCTTATTCTCAGAGATTTCTTTCCCCCTTTTCCCCCACCATGCACTGACTTTTCTTTCTTAAACCAATGTATCAAACTCAAGAAGTAATCCCTAGCATAGAAACATGCCCGGAAGGGAACTGGAGTTTGAGAAGAACTTCCCTGTGCACAAACAGCCCCATCTCTCCCAATGTGGTAGCTCATCTACTGAGGCATCTACCACCCTCGGAGAGAATGTCACTGTCCTCCAGGACTTACCTGTCTGCCGAGAGAGCCGTGAGTGTGAAGACAGACACCCCCACCGAGGTAAGCTGGATAAAGGGGATCAGTTTGCAGCCAATCCTGCCAAACAGCCATTTGTCAGCCAGGTACCTGCTGGCATCCACGGGCGCACAGGTTACCAGGAGGAGCAGGTCTCCCAAAGCCAGGCTGGAGATGAACAGGTTCGGCACGTTTCTCATGGACTTCACAGTACAGAAGATCTTGATCAGGGTGATGTTGCCAACGAGGCCTATCAGAATGATGACTCCATAAACTGCAGGGATGACATAGAGGATCCCTGGGTGGAACCAGCCATCATTCATGGGGAGCTCCACACTATGATTAGAAATGTTGCAGTGCACGAAACGGTCCACTTCCAAGTTCAGAAGCAAACAGTCATTCAGAGCCATCCTCTGGATTCCTTCCTACCTAAAAAGTGCCGTGAGATGCTGTTTCTTAACTTTTGACTTTGCAGTTGGGTAAAGATGAGGACAGAATCTATGCTGGGCTCTTTATCTTCTTGAATAAAAATATAGATACTGTGGCATTCAAAACTGTCTGGCACTATTTTGATGCTGGTGCTGCTCTGCTCTTTACATGACCAGTATACTACATCTCTAAATTGAGTAAGTTAACAACAAAACAAATACAAAAACTCAGCCTTCAAAAGGCTTAGAATCAGACCCACTCTGTACCAACACCTTTTACCTCCAGTCTAGTCCGAGTCTCCCTGGCTGCAGTTTACTAAGAACTTTGGGCCTGCTATTTTCACACGGCATTTGCTGTCTTTCCTGATTTTTAGAACCTGAAGGTTTAAAGTGGGTAGAAAAAAACTGCACTGAAAAAGCCTCAAATGCTATAGGCGGGAATGCTTTATACGTCACCAACTTCACCAGCAAACGGCAGCTCTGCTGAGCAGAGGCTCTGAAGAGGAACCAGGGCTACTTACAGACAGACAATGCCAGCCCCCTGCTGGACACTTCACTCACTGCCCAGCTGCCTGCTCTGCCCAGATGAGACTTGCACAGCAGTCTGCGGATCCTAGTCGACAACTTTAGCAGGTAAATTTGGGCTTCTCTTTTCAGACACAGCACCTCTGGTAGGTATTTCCTAAGTGTTGCCGGCACTCTGCAAAGCACTGGAAATCCTTCTGATACTAGAAAGATTTTCCATATCCAGATTCACAGCCCATTCTCTCATCTTTTCCAATACATTAGAATCTAACATGTTAAGCTTGCTATAAAATGAGGTCTGTCCCTGAATCAAACGGCACACAGATGCGCAGGGCGTCCACACGTGAGTGGTCCTATGCAGCCTTCCTGCTGCCTATTTGAACGGGGATCGTTTCTGAGGGCAAACGCACAGGACTCCTGCCTTAAACCTTCAGCACCTGACATCTGGGAAAAATAGAAAGGACACACACAGGCTCTGTCCTGTAGGTCGGCCAGGACATTCCTGCTCCCTTTACCAGGGAGAAAAAAATCAAAAGCCAGAAGAATGGGTATTTTCTCATTGGATCTAAAAAATACATGAATTGGCATTCTGATGCAGCTATTTGCAATTTTTAATTAATGTTTGCTGCATTTATAGCAAATTTCCTCATAAGCTCTGAGTGGGAAATGAACTGTGAAGGAGTTGCAGATAACATCCTGAGGATTGGGGGAGTGGAAAGAATAACTTAGAGTTAACATGTGCCAGGAAAGGCTTTATTGAGGAGGTACTATTAGATGTCAACTTTGATCTTTAGCAACAATGTATAAATATATTACAAGGGTGAATCTTTAAGACTTATGTGCAGCCAGCTCTTCCAGATACATCGCAGGAAGCCAGTTACTAGCAGGTACTGTCACCAAAAGTTTGATTTTTTAGGATTCATAAAGAAGCTTGACTCATCACCATGCCGGGGCCCACTAAGAAAGCCTCCAAGTGTGTTGTCATGGAAATTTCCAAAGACAGGTTACAAAACCAAGGTAGCTGCCATGTTTCTTCTATAAACCCAAGGGCTTTTGCTCCTCTCAGCCAGTAGTAGAATCTGATGCTACACGCCCAGAGTGTGGAGAGCTTCTCAGTGGAGATCAATAGCACCAGTAATCAGTCAACAACCATGAGCCTAATGGTATTGATGAGCTTTTGGCAACAGAGGTTAATAATGCTATACATGGACTCTGTGCTTAAGTCCTGGCTCCTTCACTCATTACCTTGGCAAGTTAGACTAGTCACTTGGCGTCTTAAACATCTCTTAAGTTTCTCATCTGTAAAGTGGGGATAATTTGTGAAGTTAAATGAAATTATCCATGTTAAGACTTCATAGAATTTGGCACATAGTAAGTGCTCAAGTAATATCAGCTGCTATTATTATAATTATTATTATCACTGTGATTGAAAGAGACTGTTTTTGTGATAGGCAAAAGGTCCTATCATACATATGAATCAGCTAGTCCTCCATCTACTTGAAAGACATCAAACATTTGTCAGTTTCCAGGCACTGTGTAAGAGCTAAGGGATTGAGAAAAATAAGATGAAGATACATGTTATTATGGGTTTCCCAGATGGCTCAGTGGTAAAGAATCCACCTGTAATGCAGGAGACATGGGTAGACTCGGGTTCGATCCCTGGGTCAGGAAGATCCCCTAGAGAAGGGAATGGCTACTCACTCCAGTATTCTTGCCTGGAGAATCCCATGGATGGAGGAGCCTGGCGGGCTGCGGTCCATGGGGTCGCACAGTCAGACATAACTAAGCGACTGAGCACATATGCACATGTTATTATAAGATCCGTCATGATCCCAATTACTCAAACTTAGAGGACCTGGTTTCAAAGAATAACTCAAGAAGGGTTTACACGTAGATACTGCAAATGCTTCTGTTCATTCTATACCATATTAACAATTCTGCTTCTTGAAATTCCTGTGGTGGCTTTCTTCTCTGATCTTTACCTTTCTTCCTCTCAATGACAATGATTGCTTCTGGCGTTGTTTTTGTTCATTACTAGAGGGACAACCTTATAGGAACAGCCTTGTAGGAACTATGGCAAAACTCAGAGAAATTCACCACTCTTGGACTAGAAGAATTGGTGAGGCATTGAACTGCCTGGGCTCATCCTGAGGATTTCGAAACAAAGGTACCAATAGCCAGAACCTGGCTATATTCTTATATTAAACTTGGGCATCTTTGGGCCTTTTAACCTTCTGAAAGTTAAAAGCTGAGTATTGTTTAAATAGAAATAAACTCCGGCTTCTTAAAAAAAAAATCACAACATTTAGATCCCATCCCCTCCCTAGAATAAAGCAACTACCTTTTCTCCAGAGAAAGTGACATTTGATCTTAAAGGTTAAGTGTCTGGCAGAATTCTTTGAACAGAGAAAACAGTATGCACCTAGGATGGAGGCTTAAAGGAAAGAACGTGGCACTGAGCAGGGGACAACTCCAAGTCCAAAAAGGCCATCCAGATTGGAAGAGGGGGTGGGGAAAGACAGTGTGAAAAGCACCCTGAGGCAGGTTTGAGCGACATTGTGATGGATCTTGGATTCTTTTTAAGAAGCTTGGTCTGAAAGGCATATTCTGGTTCACAAAGAAGACTCCTGGATGTTGTTGTCTCCTTTGATTTCTTTAGACATCCCATATGCTGGGCCAACCTCACCTCTTAAATCCAACTGGGACCTTAGTGTTTCTTCCCATATAAGCTTATAGTTAGAAGTGAAGATATATTAAAGTTCAACACCTAATATTTTCTGGGAGCAAGTTTGTTTTAAAAAGCTCATTAGAAAATTTTGATGTCATTTCAACTAATTAGCTATAATGACTCTCCATCCCAGCCATTATGTGTCACCTTCTGGCAGATCACCAAATATACTTAAAAATTTGCTTAGTTTTTTATTTAATGGTGAGCATGAGATGCCTATGACTTATGAAAATGAGACAGAACAAACATAATACAAAGTCCCCATCCTCAGGGACTCCACTTTCTGAATAGGAGTGTGACTCAGCGTCCTTTCTTATGTGTTGGAGCAGGAGTGTCACTTCTATTTCAGGCTAAAGAGTCACATTTTCCATGCTTCCAGAAAACTGGATTTTTTTTTAAAATATGAGGGAGAGGCACAGTCCCTTGGTAGAATTTGGTAGGATGGGTGGATTCAATGGGACCAAAGAGAGTAGAGACAAAGTCTCTTTCCACCAGCTATGTGCACACCACTGCATCTTCCAATAGCTGGTATTCTTGGTAGACTGACAATGAATGTACACAGAAAAGGTAAATTAATTATAGAGTGGGTAGAACTTGTAGGTGGAACCCAAGTAAAGAGAAAGGGATGCTTTGAGTTTGAGAGAGAGTCTGTTTGGAACTAAGCTGTGCAGGGGAGTAATAAATGAGAAAAAGGAGATTGGATCTGCTGGGGAAGACTTGACATTTTAGGTTTCTGGTTGGACTTTAGGCTGTAAAACACTGGCTCTTTTATTAAAAAAAAAATTTCATCAAGGTTACCTGGAGTGATTCTTAAAAATGCAGATTCTGAGGCCATACCTCAGACCTATTGAATCAGAGATCCAGGGATGGAACCCAAGAATCACTATTTTTCATGAGGTCCCAAAGGGACTGCAACTCTCTGCTATCCCAGAGATCATGGCAATATGACAGTCCTTGTGCCTTCCCTCTGTGGAGGGAGAGGCTGAGCAAGGAAGCAGATTTAGGATATTGTTATTACAGGCCCTTGATACCCAAAGCATGGGCCTTGAGTCAGCAGCCTGGTTATCACCATAGAGCTTATGAGAAATGCAGAAATTCAGGTACTACCCCAGATTTCCTTAATCATAATCTGCATTTAAAACATGTATTTATATATTTGGCTGCACTGGTCTTAGTTGGCACATGGTATCTTTAGTTGCAGCATGCAAACTTCTTAGTTATAGCATGTGGGATCTAGTTCTCTGAGCAAGGATTGAATCCAGGCCTCCTGCGTTGGGAGCTCAGAGTCTTAGCCACTGGACCACCAGGGAAGTCCCCATATTTTGCATTTTAAGAAGTTCCCCAAGGACTCATATGCACGCTAAAGTCTGAAAAGTGTTGATCTAGTGGTTAGGGAGCTCTGGCAGAAAAGGTTAAGAAACCAGGGCAGGAAGGGGGAACAGATAGGAAGCTGGAATTTCAAGTTCAGAATGAAACTAGCAAGTGGACCAACTGGAAGCTGGATGAAGAATCCCTGATTTGGGGTTGTTGATATCTCTGATAAGGCTGGGAACTGTCCCAAACTGCAGGACAGGCAAGTTGTTTTTGTCACAAGACAGGGGGCCAGAATCCCATTACAAATATAGGGAATACAGACAATGGAGAAGCCCAAGATGATGAGTTTTTCAGGCTTGTGACTCAGTCCAGCAAGAACAAGGGGGAAGCCATTGTGGAGGGAAATGCTGAATCTGCTTTCAGGCATACTGAGTTCACTATATGAATAAGGGGAAGGAAGAAAGCCAACGGAAACAATTGCTGAAGTCTGGAAGCAAAGAGGTAAATAATTAAGAGGGCTGTCTGAGAACCAGGATGTCGAATGACAACAGTTTAAATGTATAGAGAAATCGCCAAGAATCAACTGAAGTTATGCTTTGAGGAAAAAGTCATGTGCTGAAAGTTAGTGGGTACCAAACATGACTGCAATATATATTTGCGGCAGCACCATGGAGAAGCTGCTGAAAAGATTGTAGCAACCCTTGCTTGAGAAGAATCAGAGATGTCAAATTTTAGTGCTGCAGCAGGAACAAAAGAGACAGATGACTATATCCAGATCCTGTAATGCTGGGATCACTTCAAGTTCCCTTCTCTTTTCTTAACAGTCTGTGACTTTTCATGGTGCTTGGCAACTTAGGAGAGATGGGGGGAGTCTTTTGAAAGAAAGAGTCAAGTTTCATTTTGAGCCACATGAAGCTGCAGGTTGATGCCCAGGGAAGGCCTGGAAGTGGAAGACCAAACTCTCAGTCAGACCCAAGGCTGAGAGAACACCTCACATGGTGTTTTTAACATATTCCACCAGTTCCTGGTACTGTTTGCTTCAAAAGGTGGAGATAAGTTTCCCTCCCCTTGAATGTGAGCTGAACTCAGTGACTGGCTTCTAACAAACAGAGTGAGGCAGCAGTGACAGTGTGTAACTTCCAAGATTAGATGACAAAGGACACTGCAGCTCCCTCTGTGCGCTGTTTCTGAAGGAAGTTAGACACCATGTTGTGAGGAGACTCAGTGGACCACAGGCTGAAAAATGGAGGACTCCCATCCACAGCTCTGTGAGTCATTTTGGAAATGGTTCCTCCAGCCCCAGTCCAGCCTTCAGATGACTGCAGGCTCAGCCAACTTCTTGACTATGATCTCAAGAGATACTCTAAGCCAGAACCATCCAGTCTCAACACTCTTGAATTCTTGATCCACAGAGACTGTAAGTTAGCAAATGTTTTTGGTTTTAATCCACTGCTTTATGGTAGCTTATTACACAATAGTACATAACACCTGGTAAGTAGAATGGATGAAGGGACCACCAAAATGACAAAAGAAAACAGAACAAGAATATCAGAAAGGGCAAGTACTATAAACTAGTTGAATCTTGAATAGTCAGAGTGTGAAGCAAAGTATGGTCAAATCTAGAAAAGTTAAGGAGACAAATCCACATGTTATTCAGTGCCACCAAATTTTCTTACCTGGATAAAACAGATGTATTTTTTAAAAATTATAAATAAGCTGAACTTTCTTGACTAGCCACCATGTACCTGGAAATTAGATTACTTATATCCCATTTTCCCATCTGCTAAGTGAGCTCGGGTAAGTCAAATTAATTCAGTGAACATTATTTGCCACTGAACTGTTCTGTGCCATAGATTCCTCCTCCATAAAATAAAGGGCATTTTCCCCCGGCCTATGCTTCAGAACAACTTGAGGCATTGGTATCACCCAGTGGCACCTAAGGCAATGTAAAGTGGCACCTTCCCCTCTGCCCTCAGCCATCTCTCTTTCTAACTCTTTAACTCTTGTGGGAGAACCCAATCAGTGAGACTGCAGGCCCTCTGAAACACATCACTAAGTTATGCCTATATCCACGAATAGATGTCTCACAAACCAACATGTTGCTGGGATGAATTCTTTTTTAAACATTTTATTTTGAAGTAACTTTAGGTTTATAGAAAAACTGCCACCATAGTACAGAGTTCCCATAAACCCTTCCCCAAGCTTCCTCTATTGTTAACATCTATAAAACTAAGAAATTGGCATGGGCACATGACTATTATCTAAACTACAGACTTTATTCAGATTTCACCAGTTTTCCTGCCAGTCATTTTCTGTTCCATGACCCAATCCAAGATACCACACTGCATTTATATACCATGATTCCTTAATTTCCTCTCTTCTGTGACAGTTTCTCAGACAGTCCTGTTTTTCCTAACCTTGACACTTCTGAAGAGTACTGGTCAGGAATTTTGTAGAATATTCCTCCATTTGGGTTTGAGTTTGAGACTAAGGTTATGAATTTGGGGGAGAAAAAGCATAGAAGTGAGGTGTTCTTCTCATCACATCATACCAGGGAGTATGTATTAGTTGTTCCTATAACAAATTACTATGAATTTATTTGCTTAAAACAATAGAAATGTATTCTTTCACAATTCCGAAGGATGAAAGTCTGAAATAAGATTTACAGGTTTGGTTCCTTCTGAAGGCTCTAAAGGCTCCCACCATTCCTTGGCTGGTGGCCATATCACTCCAATCTATGCTTACATCATCACAGTACCTTCCCTTCTTCCATAGGCAAATCTTTCTTGCCTCACTCTTATAGACTCTCGTGATTACACTGAGACCACCTAGATAATCTAGAATAATCTCCCCATCTCAACTGAATCTGCAAAGTCCTTTCTGTCAAATAACATAGTCACAGGTTCCAGGGATCAGGACCTGGATATCAGGAGGGCCATGACTCAGCCAATGCTGATATTCCTGTGATATCAGTGGCCCTGTTAATCTTGATCCCTTGGTTAAGGCTGTGTTGGTCAAGATTCTCCACTGTAAAGTGATTCTTTAGGTGGGATAGATTCCTTTCAATTACCAGAAATATGATTGTATTCACACCCAAAGTAAAGATGTTGACATTATGTAACCATGCAAAACTACTTACATTAAGTGCCATTCACTACCAGACCCAGTTCTAGACCTTGGAAATACAAAAATTAACAATGGTCCCTACTCTCAAGGAGATAACTGCCTAACTAGGACAACATTTGCAATTTCTTTAAAGAAAGCAAGTCTATAAACATAAACAAGCTTTCCGTTTAAACAATCTGGACACCGTTTTGGTGATGACCTTTAACTGTATAGAGAGCTTTGGGTGATGTGAAATGGAAACTAATTTTCTTATAGTTTCTGAAGTTTGTTTGGACTTTCTGTGATCATTTTCCACTTTGATATTCTCTCTTGAATTTTCTCAAAGATGAAGTATAATCTCATGGGCAAAACCAGTAAGAATGCCATCAGACTTCTCATCAGAAAGTCTGGCTTTTATTTTGTACCCAGACAGTTTTATGGGACAAACAAAGCTGAAATGCACCCCTAGACTCTAAGCACTCATGTAACTAAAGTGAATCTCTACACCTCACATTTCACCCTTTTTCTTTGGGCTGTGAAATAATACAGCATGTTCTTCTCTAAGGAAGATGCTAAGAAATAGGATTACCCATAGATTTCTCTCCAGATGCCACTATAGCACTTCAAACTGAGACTGGTTCCATGGGAACTTTCACTCAACATAAAAACTGTTATTTTTACTGTTTGAAACGGACTCACCTCAAATTAACTCCAAGTCATGTCTGAAATATATATCCCATACTAGGTTCTTCAAGTCAAATACTCTCAAAATGGAACAACTGAGAAATACACAGGGCATTTATCATTCACATACCACAGAATTCAAGTTTCCCCTGGCCTTACCGCAATATATCAGAGGCAGTATCTCACTCAAATTGTTTATTAACTGCCTACCTTAGATAAAGGCACTTTTAAATTCTCTGCGCTTACAAATTTCTTCATGTATAAAAAGGATTTACATGGCATTAAGGCTTTCCATCTTTATCTCAGAGAGCTGTTGTGAGATTCAAATGAGATAACAAATATGAAGACATTTAAAAGGTATAGATTCCTAAACAATTTTAAGTTACTGTGTATATTGTTCATTTCTGAGGTGTGATAATGGTATTATAGATACATTTTTAAAGTCTTTATCTTTTAGAGCAGGGGCAGCCAGCTTTCTCTAAAAAGGCCAAACAGTAAATATTTTAGGCTTTGTGGACCATCAGGTCTCTGGGAAAGCAGTCAATAGAAAACAGGTAAAGGAATGGGGGAGGCTGTGTCACAACAAAATGTATTTGTGAAGCAGGAAGTTGATCCATGGGCCAGAGTATGCCAATCTTTGTTTCTGAGAAACTTTTGAAATTGTTATGGGTGAAATGATATGACAGCTAGGATTTCCAAATCATATGGAAAGTGGAGAAGTGAGTAGGGGCAAAAATGAAACAGGATTGGCCAAGTAGATGATTGTTGAAGAAAGGTAAGGGTAGGTGGGGATTCATGTTGTGAGTCTATTTTGTATATGTTTTAAATTCTCCACTATTTTAAATAGTATAAAAAATGTAATTTATTACTGACATGATAAATAATGCCAAACAATTAACTACACATGTATCTCTGAGACCTTGGCTGGATGGCATAGAGAGGAGCTTCCCAGAGGCTGGCAGCATCATTCTGTCCATTCATGCATTTCATCTCTTTCCACCTAATCTGGAGACCCAAAATTGAAGCAGCATGGAGTACACATGATTTAGGATGGGAATTATTTCAGAGTGGCTATTGGACTGTCAGTCTAGGAAAATGGCTCTTAGATACAGTGGGGAAATGGACTGATTTCCTCTTTTTTTTTTTTTTAACAACCCTCTCTCTCTCTCTCACACACACACATTCTTTCTTATTCCTTTCCACGGCCACATTAGTATATTTTAAATTCTGCTTGTGTCCTACAGAAGTAAAAAATGCAAGATCAATTTTTAGTCCAAATTTCTTTTTAAGACAAGGTGTCCTAACCTAGGTTTTTTTAATCAAGACTATCTCCCTATCTTCCTGTATGAGTTATATAAGCTCAAATGATTGTTTTAGACCCTTATGCTATAATTCTCGAAAGGACCTTCCTATACTTTAATGACAACTAAACACTCTTTCCCCCTGCTTGAAAGCTACTATCAGCATTCACCTTTCTACTTCTCTTAGCGAGTTTTCTCATCCTTTTCTTTTAAATTGCCAGATAATGAATAGTGCAGGATCTATAAGAAGGGGCAAGGACAGAGGATACAATAATAGAAAGAACCAATACTGACTCCAGATGTTTTATACGTGTTCCCTCAAGGAGTCCTTACACCCACCCTGTGATATAGCACTATTAATATCCCTTTTACAGATGAGGAAATGAGGTGTAGGGAGGGGAAGCAACTGGCCTAAATTTACACAGTTAATAAGTGGGTTCTGGTAACTGGGTGCTTAACCACTACACCACATGCCTCTTGGGGGACAAAGGGTAGCAGCAGAGAGACAGTCACACCTCGGAGCTCTCATGGGAGGTAAAAGAGACAAATAGGAAAGAGGGGAAACGTGTGCTGAAACACAAGGAAGTAAAAACTAGGGATAATTAGGGAGCTGAACAACTAGTGGAAAAAAACCACGGAGAGGGCAGCAGCTGTGCTTTCTATTTCTTCCTTGGCAATGGTGTCCTGTGTTTTTGTTTCTCTGTTTTTTGGGTTTTTGCCTCAGGGAAACAAACAGGATGCTCAGTTCCTGTCTCATGTCTACAGTCACATTTCTTTAATATCAAAGTAATTTAAGATGCAGAATACAGAAAAGAAACTCACTGATTCCCAACGGTGACAGGACCTCAACTGTGCTTCCTCTTTTAGTAAACAAGATGAAACACCCTCACGGAAACATGAAGCAAATTATGCACCATTTTGCTGAAAACAATGATAGGCTTTGGGGTGACTCTTAACAGTGAACATGCCCCCATTTCTGATCTCCTGGCAAAGAGGCTACTTGTGGGCTCAGAGCAAGGCTTGATACATTGTTTTGCACTCCCCTCTCACATACCCAACTCTCCTAATAGTACCAATTCCACTTCCGCATTCCTTTGCCAACAGTGAGGACACCAACTTTTGAAAATGAAGTTTCAGTTGTACTGCTGGGATGAGAAAGACCTCACTTGAGTCATTAAAAAACATCCACTGCTCTTCCTTCTGCAAATTCTTTTTTTGATGATTATGACTAACAACAGTCTTGTTCTTCGGGTTTGCTACTATTGGAATCAACTCTCCAAGCACATTCTCTTCCTTCAATCAAAGGTCTGAAAGTATGGGAGACCGCCTTTGAGAAGAGATTGAGCAGACCTCCCCCACCACTACCAATCCCCTAGTTGTGAGGCTGACTTAAGGGGGACATCTCATTATGCCCACAGTAAAGACAGCCTGGTTGCCAAGCATCCAAAAAAAAAAATAAATAAAAGAATAGACAGTTAATAACTGAGCAGTTTAGAACAAGCAATGGTGTTTATGGGCTTCTGAAGCATTTTGTTTGAGATGCAGTGACTTCAAATGGTCAGGAGAGCAGAACTCAACAATTTTTTAAAACCTTCCATTTAAAAAACTGTTGAGTTGTAAACAATCATCAGAAAAAGAGTGAGAAGCTTTTGTTACTACACAATCCAGAAGCATCACAAACTGCGCTCTGGAAGAAAACCACTTTCTACACCGATTAAAAAAAAAAAAAAGCAGAGCTAAAGTTTCCCTTAGACTCAGCTGCTGCTGGGCCTAATCTGGACTCATTCACTCCTTAAATTCTCACTCTAGGGTCTGGGTCCTTTCAAGAGTATCTGTACGTGGGAACATGTATAAACAGGGAATGGGAGTTCCAACTAGCATTTCCTGAGCATTCATTCACCATGTGCCAGGCACTATTCTAAATGCTCTCTTCTTTTTGGATTTTCAACCCTATTAGGTAGTTACTACTAGGCAGTGGAAACCCACTCCAGTACTCTTGCCTGGAAAATCCCATGGACAGAGGAGCCTGGTAGGCTGCAGTCCATGGGGTCGCGAAGAGTCGGACATGACTAAGTGACTTCACTTTCACTTTTCACTTTCATGCATTGGAGAAGGAAATGGCAATCCACTCCAGTGTTCTTGCCTGGAGAATCCCAGGGAGGGACGGGGGGGCCTGGTGGTCTACCGTCTATGGGGTCACACGGAGTCAGACACGACTCCAAGGTGACTTAGCAACAGCAGCAGCAGTATTATTCCCATTCTAAAGATGAGGAAAGCAAGGTTCAGAGAGATTTTATAATTCACCCAAGATTACACAACTAAAAGAGGAGAGTGAAAAAAGTTGACTTAAAACTCAACATTCAAGAATCTAAGATAGTTGCATCTGCTTCTATCACTGTATGGCAAATAGAAGGGGAAAAAGTGAAAACAGTGACAGATTTTATTTTCTTGGGCTCCAAAATCACTGCAGACAGCTACTGCAGCATTGAAATTAAAAGACGCTTGCTCCTTGGAGGGAAAGCTATGACAAAGCTAGACAGCGTATTAAAAAGCAGAGACATCACTCTGCTGACAAAGGTGCATAGAGTCAAAGCTATGGTTTTTCCAGTAATCATGTATGGATGTGAGAGAGGGACCATAAAGAAGGCTGAGTGCCAAAGAATTGATGCTTTTGAATTATGATGTTGGAGAAGACTCTTGAGAGTCCCTTGGACTGCAAGGAGATCACACCAGTCAATCCTAAAGGAAATCAGTCCTGAATATTCATTGGAGGGACTGATGTTGAAGCTGAAGCTCTAATACTTTGGCCATCTGATGCAAAGAGCTGACTCATTGGAAAAGACCCTGGTGCAGAGAGACTGACGGCAAAAGGAGAAGGGGGAGGCAGAGGATGAGCTAGTTAGAGAGCATCACTGACTCAATGGACATGAATCTAAGCAAACTCCGGGAGACAGTGGAGGACAGAGAAGCTGGGTATCGTGCTACAGTACATGGGGTTGCAAAGAGTTGGACACAACTTAGCAACGGAACAACAACAATAACACAACTAAAGCCAGATTTCAAATTCAGGCAGTTCATGTTCTTAATTCCATGGGATTTCTCCTACCATGGGATTTCTGTTTAAGAATTCTTGCTATCTAGAATCAAATGCATTCTAGATTTCAACCAGAATCTCCTCACCTTCCTAGCTGAGAAAATTAAAACCAGCAATAGTTAAAAGGCTGTGACAGTAAACTAATGTTGAATGGGGGTCAGAAACTAGGTCTTCTGGGAGCTTACTAACTTCTCTTCTTTCACCTTCCATTCATGGTGCTCTCTTAGGAGATACTTCATCAAAGGAACCATGGCATCCATCCATAGAGATGCATTTCTCTGATCTTCCCTGTTCAGCTACCAGAAACAGAGTTAGCGAGAAACTCCAGTTGATAAGTATCTTCAATATCCAACTTAACTTTTGAGCTGAGGCCATGCTCTTCTCAGCAGCCTTCAGCCAAAGACCCAGCACAGTGGGAACACTAAAACCTGTCATTTCTGCCCAATGAAGGACTCTATAATGGGCAATCTTTGCCCCAGAACTACCCACTGGGTTGGTGGAGACTTTGTGGGAGCTTCATCGTGATCTGGGGCTCTTATAGGTCATTCCCTCTTCCTTCCGCTTGTATCTGCACATCTCTTCCTCACCTAATGCTGTTTCATTGTCACCTTCTGGGGAGGACAAACAAGGAACAAGAACCAAGTCAACTTCTTTGATACTTCCAACATTGTAGGTGGAAGAAAACAATCACATTTAGGAGTCAATGTTCTGAATACTGCCTTTGCTCCTCTCTCTCATCTTTCTTACATGTAAGATCTCCCAATGCTAAGATACAACACTGTGCTTTCAACAGTCTCTTCCATGGTGATTCTTAATGTAACATTCTCCTCTTAAGAAATTCTTAAAACAATTAAGAATGTAATGAATTTAACCATAGAGAAGTGCTTGTTCTTCTCTAGGTAGGCTCTTTTGCTGCCCTATAATTTTTCAAACATGCTGCTTGAAATGCCCTGAATCCCCTTCATTCTCTCCTCCAGAATTTCACTCCTATAAAACCTTCCTGGAGTCCCCCAGGCAGAACTGTCCCAGAGCATCATCACCACACCATGCATCATCACTATTGACATCTATTGAATATTACTCATTGCCAGAACTACATCTGAATATTCTATTTGATCTTTACAACCACACAATGAGGTAGGTAATAATTTTGTACCCATTTTACAGATGAGGAGACAGAGGCACAGAGAGGTTAAAGTCACATATCTGGAAAGGAATGGGGCTAGGATTCAAGCTCCAGATTTTAGAGGACTATTCCATGAAATAGCAGGTCCTATTCTTGTCTTTTGCTAGACATCTCCTCTTAAGAAGTAAATTACTTGAAATTAAGTCTGAGCAATACTTTAGAGGCCTGGCAGGAGAAAGAGCGAGAGGGAAAGACTCTCTGCTTCTGCCGCTGATAAAACTAATTCTGCAAATTTCTCAGGGCCCTCTTAACTTTCACTCCCTTTATTTTTCTCTCTCCTCAGTCTTCTCCTTTCTACTCCTTGATTCTTTGAATTTGTAAAGTGGAAAACAGAAATTACTGTTATAAGGGTCTGCAGATTGGAGAGTGGAGGACAAACCTATGCCACTTTTTCTCTGTTTAAAGCTTTGGTATAGGAACAATGTGATTTCTTCTTAGTTCTTATTGCTGGGTGCCCATGTTTGCATACCACTGTGATGAGGGGGAAAGAGCATGGGTCTGAGCTACAATGAATTACTGCTATGTAGGAGATATGTGAACTTGGGCAAGGTTGAAAACCTCCACATAGTTCTATTTTATCATTTATAGAACAGGAATAATAATTTCTAGCCAACAAGGTAGTTGTGAGAATTAAATAACACACAGCAGTGCTCAATAAACACTAGTTCCCTTTCTCAAGATTACTGACAAATCTTGTGCTTGAAATTCATAGTCAGCTCCACTATAGTCTCTTGAATCATATTGTATACAATTAACTAATTCCTATATTTTATGGGAAGACTTGGTTTTTTATCTATAAACACACTGCCTTTATGTGATTATATAATATAAAGTATGTGTTGTGTGTTAATCACTTACTCATGTCCGACTCTTTGAGACTCCATGGACTATAGCCTGCTAGGGTCATCTGTCCATGGAATTCTCCAGGCAAGAATACTGGAGTGGGTTGCCATTCCCTTCTCCAGGAAACATAAAGTATATATATGATAAAATATATCATAATCACTATTGTTATTTTTGAACACACAAATCAAATGATTTGATAAGGAAGCTTATGTGTTGACTGTGTGAAGTAAATCTTATTGGTGAGTATGAGAATTTTTTTTCAAATTTTTGATATGATGAGAATGGGTGTTAGAGTACTAATAAGGCATGGAATGGCAAAAGAATTATTAATTGAATGTAACTCCTGGGTAATCTATGACTATGAGGGACTAAAATATTAGGAAAAAATGGGTTTTTTAACTGCTGTAACATTTATTCATGGACTTCCCTGGTGGCTCAGATGGTAAAGTGTCTGTCTACAATGTGGGAGATCCGGGTTCGATCCCTGGGTCGGGAAGATCCCCTGGAGAAGGAAATGGCAGCCCACTCCAGTACTCCTGCCTGGAAAATCCCATGGACAGAGGAGCCTGGTGGGCTATAGTCCATGGGGTCGCAAAGAGTCGGACACGACTGAGCGAATTCAACACCACCAACATTTATTCACACGTCTACTCACTCATCCATGTACTAATTCATCTACTCATCCATTAATTTATTATTCATCTATCCTCCATCCATGCATCCATCTTTCTATCCACCCATTAATTTATTATCCAGCCATTCATTCACCCATGCATCCATCCTTCTATTTGCCCATCCATTCCACTAATCCTTGAATTCAAGGGAGTAACACTGCAGTACATATAAACACATATAAGAAATGGTCCTTGCCATATAAGAAATTTCCATTTAATAGGGGAGAAAAGAAAACAAGAGAAAATATGAGAGAAAGGCTCCTGAGAGTTGTATGTCTATAGATTTGCAAAGCATGAGAACTCATATCTGACAGAAGAGAAAGACAAACCTCTTCAATGAAAGAGACAGAATTTATTAATTCTTTGGATTTTGTAGATTCTTAAAGAATTGGCAGGATACCATAAACAGAAGAGAGTGCATTTTCGGGAAAGAGGTTGGTAGAGAGGGCAAATAGAAACTCTGGGAATGGTGAATATTCTGTTTTAGACAGATGATAGTGATAGAAGTATACTAAACATAGTATGTGCTAGTGGCTCAGTTGTGTCTGACTCTGCGACCCCATGGACTGCAGCCCACCAGGCTCCTCTGTCCATGAGATTTTCCAGGCAAGGATACTGGAGTGGGTTGCCATTAAATACTAAAAAAGTATGTTGGTGGTGGAGGGGGAAAGAATCATGAAAGAACACATGAAAGGTCTGCAGTAATGGTCTGGGAAATTTGGTGTTTTCTTGGTAGGCATGAGAAGACACTGAGATTTTTAAGTAGTAGGCTGATACAAAGTTGTGTGTGCCAAATATTTTCAATCAAGTTCAACTTTCAATTAAGAGAAGGCAATGGCAACCCACTCCAGTACTCTTGCCTGGAAAATCCCATGGTTGGAGGAGCCTGTAGGCTGCAGTCCATGGGGTTGCTAAGAGTTGGACACGACTGAGCGACTTCAATCTCACTTTTCCTTTCATGCATTGGAGAAGGAAATGGCAACCCACTCCAGTGATCTTGCCTGGAGAATCCCAGGGACTGGGGAGCCTGGTGGGCTGCCGTCTATGGGGTCGCGCAGAGTCGGACACGACTGAAGTGACTTAGCAGCAGCAGCAGCAACTTTCAATTAGCTATCTAATAGACAAAATATCTAAACCCAAGGTTTCAAAACTTTCTTAGTTTACAACACTCTGTGTCTATATAATTTTTTCATGGGCTCCCTGGGCCATAAGAAACACCTAACAACTCAGTTCATTAAGTAGTTAGGTTCAAATGACTTCCTGAATATTGGTATCTTAACAACTTAGTAGTCATCTGAAAAAAAACAATGCATGGAAATTAAAAAAAAAAAAAAAATATATATATATATATATATATGCCATAGAATTTCATTCTTAAATAATCACAATTACTTCCCAGTGGGATGGGTGTACCTGCTGGGCACTATATAGTTTCTCAAACCTTGGAGTCAGATTGGCCACCACCACCCTCATGCTCTGTTCTACACTGATTTTCCCTTGGTATTTGTTTTCTACCACAGCAGCTGCTGAACAGCCAGTTTCACAAAGACATCATGCTATCAAAAGAACTGTCACTAGATCTAATGTTGAAACTGTGCACTACATCAAGAAATTAGTTTGCGTAGTGTCCAAAAGACATTGCATAGCCCTATGTTTCTCTAAAAAATTTTAAACATCCTGCAGATTCCACTTCTGGGTATATCCAAAGGAAAGGAAACCAGTATCTTGAAGAGACAGATGTGCCCCCATGTTTTGCTGCTGCTACTGCTGCTAAGTCTCTTTAGTCGTGTCTGACTCTGTGTGACCCCATAGACGGCAGCCCACCAGGCTCCTCTTTCCCCAGGATTCTCCAGGCAGGAATACTGGAGTGGGTTGCCATTTCCTTCTCCCGCCCCCATGTTCACTGCAGCATTATTCATGATGGTCAAGCCATGGAAACAATCTTCATGTCCTCTGGTGGATGAATAGATAAAGAAAATGTTGTGCATATACACAACACAAACATGTATAATGAAATATTATTTAGTCATAAAACATGGAAATCCTACTATTTGTGACAACATGAATGAGCCTGGGTGGTTTTATGGTAAGTGAAATAAGCCAGACAGAGAAAGATAAATACTGTATAGTATCACTTACATGTGGAATCTGGGGGGAAAAAAACCCAAAAAGCTGATTTCATAGAAACAGAGAGTAACAGAGAAGAGAATGGTGGCTATGAGGGGCTGAGTAGAGGGGGAAATGGAGAGATACAGGTCAAATGGTACAAACTTTCAGTTATGAGATGAATACATTCTAAGGATCTAATGTACACCATGGTGACTAGAGTTAATAAGATGGTACTGTATATTTAAAAGTTGTGGAGAGTAGATATTAAACATTCTCACCACACACACACATACACAAACACACATTAAAAAGTTAATTATGGGAGATGATAGATGTGTCAGTTATCATGATCTTGGCAATCGTTACACAATGAATATGTATATCAAATCATCACATTGTATACTTTAATCGTATACAATTTTATTTGTCAGTTATCCCTCGTTAAAATATTCTGCCTCACCCTTGTAAATTTACTGGAGTGGCCAAGGGGTACGTCAGTGTACGACTTGAGAATTTAGTGTTCAACCATTACCATTCGCCAGGTGGCACTGCCCTAGGCACCTTATACATATTGTTTCACTTAATACTCACAATGGGGTAATTACTATTATTATCTCCATTTTTCAGACGGTGAAACTGAGATCATAGGTCTGGGAAGTGATGAACTTGACCTTAAATCCTATGCAGCACCTCTGTTAATACATATCAAAAGACTGTACTTACATGCTCTGGCCCATGTTTCCCTACTTGACTAAACAACATAAAAGTAGGGACCATATCCTACATATCTGTATATTCCTAGTGGCCAGAGTATCCTACTCAATGCTATTCTCAGGATGTAATGCCTTTGTTGATCTTATGTGACCTGTTTAATTTCCCAGAAGCAGACCCCAAGACATGAATTTTAGTGCAAATAATTCATTTGTGAAATAATTCAGAAAATTCTTGCATGTGAGTAGGGAAATGTGTCAGGGAAGGGAAGGAATGAATAAAAAGTATGTTACCAGCCAGCTTTCCACAGTGGGCAACAGGAACTCAATCACACTTAAGGAGTCCAGGAACCATGTGGAACACATGGCTCAGAACTATCCTACTAGAGAAGCGAGGGAGCTGGGGCATTCACACACCTGTTCCCATCTGACACTGGTTAAGCATAGCTCTTGGGAGAGGGGGTATTGATTTCCTGGCATTTTTGGCCTGCAATGTACATATACAGAGAGGGCTTCAGAGGCCGGAGAGAATCCTCAGAAAAAGAGACAAGATTTTTGCAGCTAGAAATCAGATCTGCCCACTAAAATGGTAAGGCCCAACTAGATATGGGTGAGGCATATCTGCTTCACCAGTAGAATCTTCTAGGAAGCATTTATAAAATGATTTGTGGGAGGGCCATGCTTTTCTATGAGGGTGAATCAGAATATCTGGTAGACATGTATAATCTGTAAAACCATACTTAATATAATTTAACATTTAGAAAATAAAAATATTTTTTGTTTTTATCTCTTTGGTGAATATATTAGAGAAGACAGCATTTTTCAAGACAGTTCAGCATAAAAGTACAGCATTGGGACAGATGAGCCTCAGAAGCATCTTAGACAAAGTAGTACCTAAGGAGGAAAGCATTTGCTACCATAGGCTTTCCGTTTTGTTTTTCTAAACAAAGGAAGCAACGTGCAGATTTCTCAACTGAAAAGGAAAGCTGAAGTTTAAATTCCCATTTCATCTACATCTTTAGGGCCAAGTTGAGAGTTTATCTTAGCAGGAAAAAAGTGACCTTTGGGAATATATACAAGCATTAGCACAAAGACTCAGTTTCTAAATGCATTCTCAGTAAAATTAAATGGGTTTGCCATGTTCCAATTCAATTTAGCTATGCCCCATGAAACTGAGAAGTTTCTTGCACGCTACATTTTAGAAACCATTTAAAAAATGTCTAATAGTAATTTCCAAGGGGGAAAAATAAGATAGCTACAAAGCAAGTCACTAAAATCAGCTATTCATCATTCATTTCCCTTTTCTAATGGAAATGACTGACTTTCACCTGTGCTGAATTCCATTTTGGGCTACAGTATTTTTAATGTTAATCTGAGAGTTCATCTTTTAGTTTAGGCTTTAACTGTGGTTCAGATATGTCTGGTGAATTTATATTTATAAACAGATTACATCCTTAGTTGAAGGAAAAGGAAGTTAGAGTCAGAAATGATCTTTTGAATCTAGGTCCCTAGCCTGGCCCTTTGTACTCATGTCTGAACTCTCTGAGGAGATGGGATAATAAGGAAACTTAGGAACTCATTTTTATGAGAAATTCTGAATGTGCAGATCCAAGCCACATTGTACTACAGCCCTACTGAGGACTGTGAATGAAGGCTACAGGGAACACAGTGTCACTTGGGCGACTTGGGGGTTCCTAGTTCTGGGGCACCTGGGATATCAGCACTCCTAGAGGGGCTGGTGTAGTGGTGAGCAGTACCAAAAACAGATATTCTTGAGGTGTCAGGGGGAAGAAGATGAGAAGGCCTCTCATGAGCCATCAGAAAGAGATTTTGGAAAACCAGTGACATTTGGAGTTTTCTTTTTAATGTGACCAGTTTAATATTCACAGGCTGGAGAAACTTGAGTTGACATTGAATGAAGACAGGGCCATGTTTAACATGCATCAATGTGCCATATGCCTTTGCAGATAATAAGTATAGAAATCTATGAATGGCTTTTAATCATGTGGCTGGAAAAGAGAAAAATCCAGATCAAATAAATAAATAGTTGTGCAGTGTAGTAGAATTATAGTCTCCTAACTAAGACATTATGTAGTTTTTTGACTTTAGGCAAATTTTGCATGGATTATTAAATGATTGGCCCTAATTCTTCATCCCACACTAAATCCATATCCTTGGCAGGGTCTCTTTGTGCACAGAGAGTATTTCCCTGCCCTTTGAGTTTGAGCTTGGCCATGTAACTTACTTTAGGCAAGGGCATTTGGGTAGAAACAAGTGTTTCAGTTCCAAATCCAGACCTTCAAATGCCTTGTGCACATCCACTTGCTCTCTTGTGCTTTCACCAGTCAGTTCAGTTCAGTCACTCAGTTGTGTCCGACTCTTTGCAACCCCATGGACTGCAGCAGGCCAGGCTTCCCTGTCCATCACCAACTCCTGGAGCTTGCTCAAACTCATGTCCATTATGTCAGTGATGCCATCCAACCAGCTCATCCTCTGTCGTCCCCTTCTCCTCCTGCCTTCAATCTTTACCAGCATCAGGATCTTTTCTAATGAGTCCGTTCTTCGCATCAGGTGGCCAAAGTATTGGAGTTTCAGCTTCAGCATCAGTCTTTCCAATGAATATTCAGGACTGATTTCCTTTAGGATGGACTGGTTGGATCTCCTTGCAGTCCAAGGGACTCTCCAGAGTCTTCTCCAACACCACAGTTCAAAAGCATCAATTCTTTGGCGCTCAGCTATTTTTATGGTCCAACTCTCACATCCATACATGACTACTGGAAAAATCATAGCTTTGACTAGATGGACCTTTGTTGGCAAAGTAATGTCTCTGCATTTTAATATGCTGTCTAGGCTGGTCATAGCTCTTCTTCCATGGAGCAAGCGTCTTTTAATTTCGTGGCTGCAGTCACCATCTGCAGTGATTTTGGAGTCCCCTAAAATAAAGTCTGTCACTGTTTCCACTGTTTTACCATCTATTTGCCATGAAATGATAGGACCAGATGTCATGATCTTAGTTTTCTGAATGTTGAGTTCACCATTACCATGAGAAAAACCTACTCCAGTTGGCCCACTGGGACAAAGTCATTTGGAGCAAACCCAAGGACCTAAAATGTGAAACAGAACTACCCTAAGCACAAAAACCTAGATCAGGGAAACCCCAAATCAGCAAATGCCCAAGGGGGCATTACTTAAATATATGCTTGTTCTAACCTGCTAAGAGTCTGCAGTTGTTTGTTATGCAGCAGTGGCTGACTGATACATCTTGTTACCTTTCTGGGCCTCAGTTCAGTTTCCTTGTCATTAAATGGAATATGTTTACTAAACAACCTCAGATCTGTTCTGGCTTTAACCTTTTTTTCCCCCTAAAATAAATTCCTTCATTTCTATGTAGCTGAATATTGTTCTTTATCTTTTTTATACTTCTAAAGCACACAGATTTCAGAAGTGCTGCTCCTATGGCTGGATATATCAGTTCTACATTTAATAACACTCACTGAGCAATAGAAAGTCTTTCAACTGTAGCTAAAGAGCCACATGAAAAGTGCAGAATTGAGCCTCAGATAAATAGTATACATTTAATTTCTGACTTTCAAAGTTTCAGAATGATCTCCTTGTTTCCTTATTGACTGAAAATAAGTGCGTCTCCTGGACAGACAGGTGTGAGGGTAAGAAGGGACAGCATCTTCTAGACTCCTGGGGAGCACTTATATTTTGGTTTACGGAATTCCACCCAAAAGGGATGAATCAAGGCTTACCTTTGGAGACAAGTGATTATTATTAGCTTCTTCCCTGGTAAGATGTCTCTGTACTAATTTTTTTTATAACAACTCCTCAACTATACCATGCAATTTCTTCACATAGCAAAACAACACTATTTAACTTCTTTCAATACAGGAAGTTAACTTTATCCTTTGTTTTCTTTCTTTTCTTTGCTGCATTAGAAGTATATACAAAAACCTACTGCACCACCAGCACTGCCACTACAGGTAGAATGCATACACAGATCTGAGTTTGCCAGGCTAATGAATGCTAAAGATTTGGGTCATCAGCTCTATCAAGAAAGAAAAGGGGAAGAGATAGAGAAAGAGGGTGTGTGTGTGTAGATAAATAGGTGGAGGGCTGAACCCTGGAAGGAACAGGAGTGGGACAAGATATTGGGTATGGTAGGCTGAAAAATACCACCATCCCAAAATATGTCAGGTCCTAATCTCTGGATCCTTGTAAATATTACCTTATAGGGCAGTCAGATCTTTGCAGATGTGATTAAATTAAGGATTTTGAGCTGAATAGAATATGCAGGATTATCAGGGTGGGCACTAAATGCAATCATATGTAGAGGGAGGTAGAGGGAGATTTGATAGATGAAAGAAGAGGAAGCAATGTGATCACAAAAGCGGTGACAGGAATGATACAGCCACAAACCAAGGAAGCCAGCAGTCTCCAGAAGCTCTAAGAGGTGAGGAATGGACCATCCCTAGAGTCCTGTTCTGCTGACACCTTGATTTCAGCCCAGTGATATTGTCAAGATCCTTAGATCAATCACATCTGCAGTCTGTCTCCATACAAGTTAACACTTCTCTCTTCTCCATCCTCACCCCTGCTGCTGAAGCAAATGCCAAACTGGGGAATGAAATAATGGCTTCCCCTCATTGTAAGTTCCCCAATCTCTAAGAATTATTTTACTCTTCCTAACTCTTCACATGGCTTCTAATGTGGAAAAGAAAAAAACATTATATATATATATATAATCATTATATATATATATATATATATATAAGAGAGTATATGTATTATATATATTATAGTTATTTATTAAGTCATATTTTTTAAAACAAGTATAAGAATATAGGCATATTCATCAAGCAGTGGAACTTTCAATGCAAAGATACACGAATATTCTTCCTTTCCTGAAGAACCATTACGCATGTCCTAGTCTAGGGACACTCAGGGGATCTGGTGTAATCTGACACTTTTTTCCATTGTCCCAGTGGCTCTGAACATTGCCCAGAATCTAGTTCAGTTCTTCATGGTTTGTTCAAGGAAGATTATAGAGTTCAGGCTGATCTTCTTATCTCCCTAATTGTTGGTGAGCACAAAGTCCTCAGGCTGTCTCCAGATCTAGCAGTTTGCTTAATAATCACTCCTCCCTGGCTTCTAAGAAAGGGGGAGATCAGTCTCAGACATTACCAGTTACTGTGTTGTGAATTTATTATCTCAGCCCCTTTTAAGCACTCAATCAAACCTTGGATACAAAGAAGACTTGTCAAGAGTTATAGAAAAAGCTCTATAAGGTGTAAGTTGTCAATAAAACTCTACTAAATTAATTTGCTTATTCCTCTTCTTGTCTTTAAAATCCTCTACTGACTCTCAGAATTCACAGTGTCACTCAGCTAGGGCTGTTTCTAGTTGTTATCAGGGAGTTCTCAATGAAATAGCAATTGTTTGGTGGTGTGTGTGTGTATGTGTGTGTGTGTGTGTGTGTGTGTGTGTGTGTGTGTGTGTGTGTGGCAAATTAGCAAGTATATCACACAAAAGGGAAAGCCCTCCCTCCAACCCAGCTTTTCTGGGGAGGTTGTGTGTGTGTGTGTGTGTGTGTGTGTGTGTGTGTGTGTGTGTGTGTGCATTTTGGCCAAATTCATTTCTCCTGTTCACTCCCTTCTGGTTGTACACCTGCAATTTGATCACACACTACAATAACTTAATTTTGCTTAATCTGATTATACTTGACTGAAATGAAAAGCAGTGTTTATATGATATATTAGAGAATTTGTAAGGGGAAAGTGTTTAATATTTTAACAGACTGTAATAGCTTAAATGCAGGGTTTCTTTGCCTTACCTCCATTGATATTTTGTGTTGAATAATTCTTTGTTATGGGGCAAAGTCCTTTGCATTCATAGGATGTTTAGCTGCACCCCTGGCTTCTACTCACTAGATGCCAGGAGACAAAAAAATGTGCCTAGACATTGCCAAATGTCTCCAAGAAGGGGGACTGATAACCTCTACTTTAAACTGTAAATCTATTTTGAGGAGATGATTGGAGCAGTCTGAGAGAGACTGTGTTGAAAAACATGTATTAGAAACTGTGGTAGCCAGCTCCCCATGATCCTGCTTTCTGGTATTCCCACCCTTACAGAGTCCTCTCCCATACTTAACAGGTCTGACTGGATAACCAATAGGATACTGTGGAACTGAGACAAAGTGATTGCTAAAATTAGGTCTTAAGAGACATTGCTCTCTGAGATTTCTTGTTTTGGGGAAACTAGTTGCCATGTCATGAGGACACTCAGTAGCCTTACGGTGAGGTCCACACGGCAAGAGCATTATGAGTAAACCGTAAGTGGGAGTGGGTCCTCCTATGAAGCCATTCCTGGAAGTTCACTCCTGGATGACATCTTGACTGCAACCTCATGAGAGACCCTGAGCCAGAATCACCCAGCAAACCACTCCTGAATCCCTAATGTGCTGAAACAGCTTATTGTTTATTGTTATTTTAATCCTCTAAGTTTTAGGATAATTTGTTACACAGACTCAATGGACATGGGTTTGGGTGGACTCCGGGAGTTGGTGATGGACAGGGAGGCCTGGCGTGCTGCGGTTCATGGGGTCACAAAGAGTTGGACACGACTGAGCGACTGAACTGAACTGAACTGAACTGAATAACAATTAATAGAATTTAGAACAAATATTACTTTCAAGCAAAGAAAACACTTCTCTGTTCAATAGTTTGCCTTTGTTTGCTTTATAAGAGAGGCTTTCTTTCATCTAGTTAAACAAAGATTTAAAGAATAGGTACTATTAATCACAGCAAAGCTAACAGAATAAGGACAAAAGCAGATCAAAAGAATAAAGCTAAAGTTTTGGTGAGGAAGAAACAGAACATACACTTTACCTGGCTAAATTCAGGGAGATACCTAGTTCCTGAAGTAATGGGACTAAGCAAATGAATAATTTAATGAATAAAAATATGTCTTTGTAAACATTGGCTTTTAATTTATTAATAAATATGGTTCCACTTACAATATTGTTGGGCTTCCCTGGTGGCTCAGTGGTAAAGAATCCTCCTGCAAAGCAGGAGCTGCAGAAGACATGAGTTTGATCCCTGGGTGGGGAAGATCCCCTGGAGGAGGGCATGGCAACCCACTCCAGTATTCTTGCCTGGGAAATCCCATAGACAGAGTAGGCTGTTGGGCCACAGTCCATAGGCTTGCATAGAGTTGGACACAAGTGAGGCAACTTAGCATGCACATAGAATGTTGTTATAGGGCATTACAATACTAATATTTGTTTAAAAAATTAAAATAACTATAGTTTATTTTGTGAGATTATGCTCTCAGGGTTGTGTATCAGTTAGCTATTACAATACTAATGCTGCATAGCAACCTCCTTCAAAAACCCAGTGATGTATAGTAACACTTACTTCTTACTCATGCGTCCTGAAGTCAGTAAGAGTTTGGCTGGGCTTGACTCTAGCTCTCTGTTCAGTTCATCTCAGCTCCACATCTCTCTCATCCTCATTAGATTAGCAGCTTATTCCACGTGTGTTCTTCTCATGGTGAAGACAGAGTGCAGGAGTGCAGGGAGAAACACCGGATAGCTTTTAAGGCCCAGACTACAGCTGTCACCTCTGCCCACAACCCACTGACTGAAGCCAGTCACATGGCCAAGTTTAACATCAATGTGGAGGGGAAATACACTTTTTCCACGGAGTTTTGGGGACATGGAGTGGGAAAGAATGAATATGTGGTGAATAACAGTCTAATCTACAGGCTGTTTTCTGCTTTTTGTCTGTTTCTATGCATTTATCATTCTTATACTGTTGTGGATACGTAGAAATTTATGTTTCACAATTTGCAAGCATGACTTGTGCTTCACAATTTACAAAGCTGATTATACATTACAAAGCTTCACTCTATTGTTTTTCTAACAGATACAATATTTTTTTCCTTTGGTTCATCAGGCTATTATATTAAAACATCATGGGGGAAGGTGAGGCTTATCCCATGGATGGGATGTTGACTTGGAATGCATTCAATAGTAAATAACATGAAATTGAACTTAACGGTTGCTGAAACAAATAGGAGTTCATCTTTCTCATGTGACAAGCAGTTCAAAGGCAGGCAATGTGAGGCAGATGGTATCATCAAAGTCCCAGCTCTTATCTTTCTCCACTCCATGATTGTTAGTCTCTTCATGGTTGTAAGATGGCTGGCGCAGCTTCATATGTCAAGTCTACATTCTTGGCAGGAAGAAAGGATAGAGGAGCATGGCAGCTGATGGTCTCCTCTTATGTTCAGAAAGCAAAACTTTCCCAGAACCACCCTAAGTAGATGTCCACTTATATCTCATTAGAAAAGATGGTTTCAAGCTCTATAGCCTCGATAACAAAAGAAGGTAAGGGTGAAAGCTACTGGAAAGGGGTGTTGACACAATCTATATTATCTACCACAGAGTGACACAGGTGATCCCTATGCCCAACCCTCCCTATCTCTAACTAATCCTTACCTTCAGGAATCTATCTGTAATAAGTACAAAATACTCATCCCCTGGGTACTCCTAACTAAACAATAACCTTGTCCCTGGGCCTCTGTTCCACTTAGGAACTTGCCTGTCTGAGCTTTTCTTTAGGCCACATAGAAATTAGTCCTGAATTTTCTATATTGATTTAGAAGTTTGATATTCTTAAGCAATGTTATAACTTCTGATGATTTGAAAAGTACCAGGCAAAGTTATCATTTTAAGGCAGTGTCCTGGGGCAACTTAGTTAACTACTCCGTGCTTATTGGGGGGAAAAAAACTATCTTGCAGGGTTGCTGTATAGATAATAAAGAATATTTGAAAAGGATTTCACACTTTACCTGGTATTTAGAAGTTGAGTTTTGTTAAGTGCAGTCAATGTATTCTTAAATGGTATACTCATTATGCTTTCAGCCTTGCCATATATTACAATGCTTCAGTGTAACACTCTGAAGAACCAAAGGGGTTAAAGGTACTTATAAAAAAAGGAATACACAGTGAAGTCTTATACCCTGCAGCTGATATTACCATTATTGTTCTAGGATACTTCAACTCATTCTGATTGAACAGTTCATCCTCCTTTAAATATATGGTAACTTTGCAAACAGTTTCAGAGCATATGTTTAGAACCTGTACCCAGGATTCCTTTCATCAGGATGCTAAGTCTGCACCATCATTGTGTATCAGGCTTCTAGAATGGTCAAATACTAAGAGGATGAGTAGGTAGGATTTTTTTAAATATGAATGGGAAATGCAGAGTAATAGATAACTATCTTTCCTGAAACATAATATCTATGCCAGGCAGAAATTGTCTTCCTCCTTTCCTTTCTATCCCCTCGTCACCAAAGCTCCTCTCTGCTTTTCCTTAGAGTGGAGTCAGACACGACTGAGCGACTGAACTGAACTGAACTGAACTGAAAGCAATGGGAGAGAGTAAGACAGTTTCTGCCACTCTTTTCTAGAGAGAAAAACATTTGCTTTTTTTCCCTTCCTTCTTATTCCTCAAATTCACTGGTCACAAAACTTCTACATATGTTATTTTCTACTCACTGTTCTAATTGGGATTCAGATCCAACTATTCAGCTTAAAGTTAACCCGATCAAGAGCCAATTAGACTATTCAGTCATTAACTGCACATGACATTAACCCAGATGAATAGACACAATACCTACTACAAACTCATTGGTAGGCTGAATGTTCATGTTGAATTTCCCTCAACTCCACACACTAGAAGGAATCATAGGTTTTCTCCCTTTATTATCAAAGATTAACCCCAGTAATTTTGGGGTGAAGAGAAAACCATCAAAATTTTTTAAAGGAAGTATTTCTTCCTATCGTTAATACCTAGTAATCACTCTGAATGTGAGAGGACTTAATTTTATAATAGTCCTCAAGTCAAGATGTCATTTAAAGTTTTTCATTCTGTACATACTTCCATGTTTAGATTAATTTTCGTAATCCCAGTAAGTAGAAGGGTGGATACATGTTTGACCCTCTTGCCAACTGATAGGTATGAAGAAAGTGGTGATGATGCTGGTGGTGGGGTCTTCTAAGTATCATTAGCATTTAAACAAGAGAGAGGACAATCCTGATACTTCAGCAAGATTTACCCAGAATCTGGATTTGCTTAAATCATCATAAAAGATCAGAATTTGAAGGTGCTTTACAATCACACGCTCATTTTACAGCTGGCTGTTTGGTGCTTGTGTGTATGTCTGAGAACCACCATGTGCTAAATGTTATCAAGATGTTCACCTAGCCATGAATGAGTTCCCATTAGACACTGGGCATCTCAAGGATAGTGACTAGGGATCACCAATGCATCTCCAGCACTGGAGCAGCCTGTCATGCAACTACTTAGTATACATTGCTTGACTCAATAAACTATTCTTGTTTGAGAAGAGCTAAGTGTTTTTCATTACAGCAAAATTGAATATAATAATGCCAAGTTGGAGAGAATATAGGAGAAGGAAGTGTTGAAAGTGGGGTGTGTGAAAAGAGTATCAATTTCACAGTTTGGGACAGCACAGTCTCTTCCAATTTATTAAAAAAAATACTCAGAAATATCACTTTAAAAGTAGGTTCAAAGTATTATAGAATTAATTTTACTATCCTCTCTTCTTTTTGTTTTTCACTTGGGCAACAGGTTAAAATAGCAATTCATATGATGTTTAACCTGTTGTGCAGTTGTTCACCAACACTTCCGATTTAGTACCCTTTGTGTTTCTGTTCACAGAAAATATTAATTTACATGGGAAACAATAATTCCATTTGAGGGTTTTTTGGAAATATATTCCGATTAAAGTATTTGCTTTGAATAGTTTTCTTGAGGCTGTCATATTAAGAGTTCAAAAAAGAGAGAAACAAATAAATGTATTCTTGATAAATTATATTTTAGCATTTTGTGGCAGCCTGGTAAAGTCTGGCTGACTATTGTCAAGGTCATTGTCTAGGGAAGATGTTCTCAACAAGGGTGATTATGCCTCCCAGGGGGCATCTGGCAATGTCTCGAAGCAATTTTAATGTCACAGCTGGGAGAGAAGCTGCTACTGGCCTCGAGTGGGGTTCTGCTTACTGTGCTTCAATGCACAGGACACAGCCCCTGAAAATGAAGAGCTATCTAGCGCCAAATGTCAATAGTGCCATAGTGGAGAAATACTGTTCAGAGTCAAGAGACCCCACTCCCTACAGTACAGGAACCATATCATTTATCATCTAAATCAGGACATTGTTGAATTGAAGGGGGGTACTATTAGTAGGAACTTCCCTGGTGGCTCAGACGGTAAAGCATCTGCCTGCAATGTGGGAGAGCCAGGTTTGATCCCTAGGTTGGGAAGATACCCTAGAGAAGGAGATGGCAACCTACTCCAGTATTCTTGCCTGGAAAATCCCATGAACAAAGGAGCCTGGTAGGCTACAGTCCACGGGGTCGCACAGAGTCAGACATGACTGAGCGACTACATAAGTTAAGTACTATTAGTAGGTATGCCAGGACAATAGGCATAAACAGGGACAGTCCCCCACAAAGACCTGTTTCCACACCTAAAGGTTATGTGAACCTGGGCAAACAGCATCCTCAATTGTAAAGTGAGGACATAAGATTAGCCCCAGGTCCCTTCTTGCTTCAGCATTTTAGTTCCAAGGAGGTAAGCCTTTAGTGTCTCAAGCACACACTATTCTTTATATGTCACCTCTGTCAGTCCATATTCTCTTCTGGAGCAGGCCTCTATCCAACTCATTTTTCTGTCTCCTTTGCTCTCTTCACACAAGCCCCACAGAAACAATGTTTGTTCCAGCAGATTTACAACTTCCCACAGAAGCAAAATGTTAACATGAAAAATTTTAATAACAAACATATTTTGGTCATACTTCTCCATGGGGAATGGATATGGGGCTTGACTTTCCCTTCTTGAGTTACTACCATGGCAGTATAATTTGACTGCTAACTTAGGGCACTTTTGAGAGCAAAAGGGCATGCTGTTAAAATCCACAGCGGGATAATAGGCATGAACTGGGAGGCAGGGTTGCCTGAATCAGGTTAAATGCCATTAGGATTCAAATTGCCACTCAACAGAAGTGTGAGCCTAGCAAACATATTATGCCCGCCCCTTATAACCCCTGACCCCAATTATATGGCCTTTTGAAGACAAAACATAGCTAGTTCTTTTCATCCACCTTGGGTAGTATTTGAATTTTTCGTTCATTCTTGTCCAAAGATCATTTTTCCCCACACGTATGCCACATTAAACTTGCTGACCTTTGAAAGCAAAAGGAAAAAGTCCAGGAGCCCGGCTCACATTAATTCCACTGAGTTTTACCCCATACCTTGGCTTACATGTTTGAATAGCACATCCTTTAGAGAATGCTGGGACCCTTCTTGATTCACTTGAGCAGTTGAGGAAAGAGAAGAGTCTGAGCCTGTGTTCTCCCACCTTCTGATGAAAATGGTAAAAGCATTTAATCTCTAGGCTGGGAGGTTGTAGAGTGAAAACAGGTCTACTCACTTATATGCATTTACTTACTGATCTGTTTCCCTCTTCTGAAATGTTCTTATGGGTATTAATTATCACTTCATCCCACGATCTTGCACAAAGCGAGCATTTAATATATATTTATTAAAGGAATGGATGGATGGGTGAATCACAAGGAAATTCCACTTGTCACCGGTATGGATCAAAATCAATGACTCCCTGCTGCACTCACAACAGTCTTGAGTAAAGAATACTTGAGCTGGAAAGTCCTTTTCCCTCCTTCTTGCCCCAGTCCTTACCTCCTTCACCAAGTTATTAACCCTTGCACAAGTCATGTAGCATTGTTCGAGTTGGAGAAATCAGCTTGATGAAAGCCCATAGCCAATGAGAACCAAAATAAAGGAAATGTAAATAGAAGTACCAAATGTAAATGGTACTACCCAGTTCCACTTCTGGGTATCTATCTGAAGAAAACCAAAGCACTAACTTGAAAAGATATCTGCACCTCTATGTTCACTGCAACATTATCTAGAATAAACAAGATATAGAAGCAATCTAATTGTTCATTGATAAATGAATGGATAAAGATGTGATCTATAAACACAATGGAAAACTATTAAGCCATAAAAAAGGGAATCTTGCCATTTGTCACCACAAACGGACCTTGAGGGCATTATGTTAAAAGAAATAGGTCAGACAGGTAACAACAAATACCGTATGATCTCATTTATTCATGGAATCTAAAAAACCAAACCCACAGAGAACAGACTGGTGGTTGCCAAAAGTGGGGGTGGGCAAAATGGATGAAGGGAGTCAATACGTATAAACTTTCAGTTATGATATAAATAAGCCCTGGGGATGTAATATACGGCATAGTGACTATAGTTAATAATACTCTAGAATATATTTGAAAGTTGTTAGCAGAATAGATCTTAAAAATTCTCAATAGAAGAAAAAAATTCTGTAACTATGAATGGTGATGGATGGTAACTAGACATTGTGGTGACCATTTCACAATATATACAAGTATCAAATCATTGTATTGTACACCTGAAACTAATATAATGTTCTATGTCAAGAAAATAGAAAGGAAAGGCCACACTCCCCATCAGGGATTATAATGAGCTGATGTCTATAGAGGGTTTCTCTGCTGTAAGATACCATGATTACAACAACTATCATCGCTAAAATTATTTTAGTCTATTGGCAGAATCAGGTAACCCTTCTAGAATGTTATTTTCTGAGCAGAGGAAATGAAGCTGGAAGGATGGAAAGTTCAGTGCACTGGCCCTGATGAAGTCTTCTCTGTGGCCCTGGGCCTTTAGTGCACAGCCTCTCACAGTGCATCACTGGCCTTGCATCTTCATTCCCCGGATGGAGATTGAGAACTTTGTATATTCTGGGCACTGCAGTAAGTGCAAGGATTAAAAAGTGACTAAGTAGTCAGGATCCCTCCCGTTCACAACTCCTAATATTCAAAATTCAACTGCCATGTCACTTAAAGGAAGTTTGAAAACCCATGTACATTCCTGACCCATTTTTAAGTTGACATCTCAAGTTTTTCATCACAAATTTAAATATTTACAAAGGTTAGTTACCAAAGCGTTATAAATATGGACATTTTCAATTAAAGCAGAGACATCATTTATTTAAATATATCCAACTGAGTCCAAATACCATTTGATACCTAGCACCATTTGCTTTTTTTTAAGGATATAAAAAATGTTTACAGTATTTCCTTTTCTCCTTCATCTCATATTTCCATTCTATTTCTCCCACAGAATTTTATCCTGTTGGAATTTATTTTTATGTTTGAAAGACTCCAGTCATCCTATAACACAGAAACACACACTTTTATCCATGTGACCATACAGTTCAACTTTCTCACCAAAGCATAGGTCAACCATAGCACTGCTTGTTAAAATTTGGAGAGCAATTACACAGCTCTACTATGTAAGCTCTACCATGTACAAAAAATGTCTTAATGACCCAAATAACCATGATGGTGTGGTCACTCATCTAGAGTCAGACATTCTGGAGTGTGAACTCAAGTGGGCCTTAAGAAGCACCACTACAAACAAAGCTAGTGGAGGTGATGGAATTCCAGCTGCTGCTGTTGCTAAGTCGCTTCAGTCATGTCCAACTCTGTGTGACCCCATAGACGGCAGTCCACTAGGCTCCTCTGTCCCTGGGATTCTCCAGGCAAGGATACTGGAGTGGGTTGCCATTGAGTTCCAGCTAAGCTATTTCAAATCCTAAAAGACGATGCTATTAAAGTGCTGCACTCAATAGGTCAACAAATTTGGAAAACTCAGCAGTGGCCACAGGATTGGAAAAGGTCAGTTTTCATTCTAACATCAAAGAAAGGCAATACCAAAGAGTGTTCAAACTACCACACAATTGCACTCACTTCACATGCTAGCAAGTTCATGGTCAAAATCCTCCAAGCTAGGCTTTGACAGTACGTGAATCGAGAATTTCCAGATGTTCAAGCTGGATTTAGAAAAGGCAGAGGAACCAGAGAGCAAACTGCCAACATCCGTTGGATCATAGGGAAAAAAAGAAAAAGCAAGAAAATTCCAGAAAAACATCTACTTCTCCTTCAATGACTATGCTAGAGCCTTTGACTGTGCAGATCACAGGAAAGTGTGGAAAATTCTTAAAGAGATGGGAATACCAGACCACCTTACCTGCCTCCTGAGAAATCTGAATGCAGGTCAACAAGCAACAGTTAGAACCAAGACATGGAACAACAGATTGGTTCCAAATTGAGAAAGGAGTGTGTCAACGCTATATGTTGTCACCCTGCTTATTTAACTTATATGCAGAGTACATCATGTGAAATGCTGGGCTGGATGAAGCTCAAGCTGGAATCAAGACTGTTGGGATAAATATTAATAACCTCAGATATGCAGATGACACCACCTTACTAGCAGAAAGCAAAGAAGAACTAAAGAGCCTCTTGATGAAGGTGTAAGAGGAGAGTGAAAAAGCTGGTTTAGGACTCGGCATTGAAAAAACTAAGATCATGGCATCTGGTCCCATCACTTCATGGCAAATAGATGGGGAAAAAAGGGAAAAAGTGAAAGACTTTATTTTCTTGGGCTCCAAAATCACTGTGGACTGCAGCCATGAAATTAAAAGACACTTGCTCCTTGGAAGAAAAGCTATGACAAAGCTAGACAGTGTATTAAAAAGCAGAAACATCACTTTGCAGGCAAAGATGAGTAGAGTCAAAGCTATGGCTTTTCCAGTAGTCATGTACAGATGTGAAAGTTGAGTCATAAAGAAGGCTGAGCACTGAAGAATTGATGTTTTTGAACTGTGGTGCTGGAGAAGACTCTTGAGAGTTCCTTGAACTGCAAAGGAGATCAAACCAGTCCATCCTAAAGGAAATCAGTCCTGAATATTCATTGGAAGGACTGATGCTGAGCTGAAACTACAATACTTTGTCACCTGATGTAAAGAGTCGACTCATTGGAAAAGGCTCTGGTGCTAGGAAAGATTGAAGGCGGGAGGATGGACTAGTTTGATCTCCTTGCAGTCCAAGGGACTCTCAAGAGTCTTCCCAACACCACAGTTCAAAGGCATAAACCCTTTGGTGCTCAGCTTTCTTTATGGTCCAACTTGCACATTCATACATGACTACTGGAAAAACCATAGCTTTGACTAGATGGACCTTTGTTGGCAAAGTAATGTCTCTGTGTTTTAATATGCTGTCTAGGCTGGTTGTAGCTTTTCTTCCAAGGAGCAAGCATCTTTTAATTTCATGGCTGCATTCACCATCTGCACTGATTTTGGATCCCCCAAAAATAAAGTCTGTCACTATTTCCATTGTTTCCCCATCTATTGGCCATGAAGTAATGGGACCGAATGCCACGGTCTCAGTTTTTTGAATGTTGAGTTTTAAGCCAGCTTTTTCACTCTCCTCTTTCACTTGCATCAAGAGGCTCTTTAGTTCCTCTTCACTTTCTGCCATAAGGGTGGTGTCATCTGCATATCTGAGGTTATGGATATTTCTCCCGGAAATCTTGATTCCAGCTTGTGCTTCATCCAGCCTGGCATTTCTCATGATGTACTCTGCATATAAGTTAAATAAGCAGGGTGACAATATACAACCTTGACCCACTCCTTTTCCAATTTGGAACCAGTCCATTGTTCTATGTCTGGTTCTAATTGTCGCTTCTTGACCTGCATATAGATTTCTCAGGAGGCAGGTAAGGTGGTCTGGTATTCCTATCTCTTTCAGAATTTTCCAGTGTTTGCTGTGATCCACACAGTCAAAGGCTTTGGCATAGTCAATAAAGCAGAAGTAGGTGTTTTTCTGGAACTCTCTTGCTTTTTGATGAGCCAACAGATGTTGGCAATTTGATCTCTGGTTCCTCTGCCTTTTCTAAATCCAGCTTGAACATCTGGAAGTTCTAAGTTCATATGTGGTTGAAGCCTCGCTTGGAGAATTTTGAGCATTACTTTGCTAGCGTGTGAGACAAGTGCAATTGTGCAATAGTTTGAATATTCTTTGGCATTGCCTTTCTTTGGGGTTGGAATGAACACTGACCTTTTCCAATCCTGTGTCCACTGCTGAGTTTTCCAAATTTGCTGGCATATTGAGAGCAGCACTTCAATAGCATCATCTTTTAGGACTTGAAATAGCTCAACTGGAATTGCATCACCTCCACTAGCTTTGTTCGTAGTGATGCTTCCTAAGGCCCACCTGACTTCGGACTCCAGGATGTCTGGTTCTAGGTGAGTGATCACACCATCGTGGTTATCTGGGTCATTAAGATCTTTTTTGTATAGTTTTTCTGTGTATTCTTGCCACCTCTTAATATCTTAGTAGAAGGAGCATTGCTGTCTACAAGGGGGAAAAAATATAAATACATTCCTGGGAAATAATGAAATTTAATCAATCCTCTCCTTAAGAAATATGAAATGTTTAGCCTTTCTGATTTTTGTTTGTTTTCCAATAAAATAGGGCAAAAAATTTTATTGGATACACACTACTGAGTATTAAAATTCTCTTAATTTCTCGCTATGGTGCCACTGGGTAAGAAGGAGAAAGAAGAAATAATTAACAAGAAACCCAAAAGGTGAACCACATACAAATTGGAAAGATTTGCACATTTACATGTTTCCCATCTTCAAAATACTAATAGCTCCCATTATCTGAATGCTTACTATTTGCCAGTCACTATGCCGAGTACCTCAAAAGAATTCTGTTGAGTCCTCTATTATTGTTCCCACTTCACACATGAGGAAACTGAAGCTCAGTGAGGTTAAATAACTGGAGTATATCTAGCGAATAGTAGGGTTGGGATTTGAACCCAGACAGTATACACAGTGAACCTGCACTTTCCACCACCACATTCTACTGGTTCTAGGCCCCAAACTCCAACATATCTCAGTTATGGAGAACACTAATGTTTCTTCCAAACATTTGCAAGGAAAGATATGATCAGAAACTGTCAAATCTCTCAAAGCAAAAGAAAGTAGTATCTCAAAGTAAGTTTTCAACCTTTATGTATGCCCACGGATACATGGCAAACAATGAAAGGAATCCAGGAGTGTTAAAATTACCAGTTATACTAAAAGCAAAATAAAAGAGCTAGAGTATTTTCATCTTAATCTATTTTCCTTAGTTTCTGTTAGGTTAAAATAACTGTCAAGTAATAGTCTATTTTAAATTCAAAACTGACAGAGACTTTAAAGTTAAAAGAACCTAAACTAAAGGTTGTGGGGGTGGGGGAGGAAGCATCTGGCTGGCGAATCGCTCAGTTCAGCTCTTTGTCATGTAACAGCTCAGTCCTAGTACATCTTTCTGATGTTCACATTTACATCATTCAGAACAGCACTGTTTGGACCTACTGTCTATCATCAGTGACTAGGTGCTCTGGCTGTTTACCTCTAATTCTTCCAAATTTGCTAAAGAAGAAAAAGACTCTCATGTTGAGTTTTATTTTAAAAATTCTTTCTCAAAGGCCTTGGTACTCCTGCATAATGTATACTTTAAACGTTAATAATGAGACTCTTATATAAAGTGAGCACATATCACAGATTATTTCTCTCATTAATCAGAAAATAAAGCATGTTCAAAGAATATTGTGAGAGACTGAATATATATAAGAACAGAAAGAAAGAACGTAGGAATGAGATTATAAAATATGATACAAAAGTACATCCTCCTACAGAGTAACAAAAATGTAACCATCTATTTTACTGGACAGAATTATTTACTTACATTTCAGTTCAGTTCAGTCACTCAGTCATGTCCGACTCTTTTCGACCCTATGAACAGCAGCATGTCAGGGTTCCCTGTCCATCACCAATTCCTGGAGTTTGATCAAACTCATGTCCATTGTGTTGGTGATGCCATCCAATCATCTCATCCTCTGTCGTCCCCTTCTCCTCTTGCCTTCAGTCTTTCCCAGCATCAGTCTTTTCCAATGAGTCAGTTCTTCGCATTAGGCAAAGTATTGGAGCTTCAGCTTCAGCATCAGTCCTTCCAATGAATATTCTGAACTGATTTCCTTTAGGATTGACTGGTTTGATTTCCTTGCTATCCAAGGAACTCTCAACAGTCTTCTTCAACACCACAGCTTAAAAGCATCAATTCTTCAGCACTCAGCTTTCTTTATGGTCCAACTCTCACATCCATACATGACTACTGGAGAAACTAGAGATTTGACTAGACGGACCTTTGTCAGTAAGTAATGTCTCTGCTTTTTAATATGCTGTCCAGCTTTGTCATAGCTTTTCTACTAAGAAGCAGGTGTCTTTTAATTTCATGGCTGCAGTCACCACCTGCGGTGATTTTGGAGCCCACGAAAATAAAGTTTGTCACTATTTCCATTGCTTCCCCATCTATTTGCCATGAAATGATGGGACCGAGAACTTCCAGATGTTTAAGCTGGATTTAGAAAAGGCAGAGGAACCAGAGATCAAATTGCCGCTGGATCATAGAAAAAAACAACAGAATTTCAAAAAAACATCTACTTCTGTTTCATTGACTATGCCAAAGCCTTTGACTGTGTGGATCGCAACAAACTGTGAAAAGTTCTTCAAGAGATGGGAATACCAGACCACCTTACCTACCTCCTGATAAATCTGTATGCAGGTCAAAAAGCAACAGTTAGAACTGAACATGGAACAACAGACTGTTTTCCAGATTGGGAAAGAGTACATCAAGGCTGTATATTGTCACCATGCTTAT
The DNA here is from genome assembly GCF_963930625.1 of Muntiacus reevesi. Taxonomy (NCBI): domain Eukaryota; kingdom Metazoa; phylum Chordata; class Mammalia; order Artiodactyla; family Cervidae; genus Muntiacus; species Muntiacus reevesi. The sequence continues at coordinate 13,910,791 of NC_089271.1, read as the reverse complement.
TTAACTTATATGCAGAGTACATCATGCAAAATGCTAGACTGGACTGAATGAAGCACAAGCTGGAATCAAGATTGCAGGGAGAAATATCAATAACCTCAGATATGAAGATGACATCACTATTGTGGCAGAAAGTAAAGAGGAACTAAAAAGCCTCTTGATGAAAGTTAAAGAGGAGAGTGAAAAAGCTGGCTTAAAACTCAACATTCAAAAAACAAAGATCATGGCATTTGGTTCCATCATTTCATTTACATCTGAATCAGACCAAAAAAAATGTGAAGTTATCATATAATCTCTCAGAGGCTAGGCCACATTCAAGAGCAAACAGTAAATCAAACAAAGGTATATTTCCTTCTAGAATTAAATGATTCTTGGATGGGCCTGTAGAAAAAGCTCCTGTATGTCACTGAAAGGATACATATTCATCCTTTTGTCTTATTTCCAAGTTTCAGATAATTTTTCTGAACAAATGGGCAGCTGCGACGGTGCACAAGTGTGGCCGAGAGGAGCTACCCTATGTCCGAGATCAGGGGTGGCGGCCAGGAGGAGCTACCCCACGTCAAAGGTAAGAAGCAGCAGCTGCGCTTTCTTGGAGCATCTGTGAAGGATACCCCACATCCAAGGTAAGAGAAAACCAAATAAGATGGTAGGCACTGAGAGAGGGCATCAGAGGGCAGACAGACTGAAACCACAATCACAGACAACTAGCCAATCTGATCACATGGACCACAGCCTTGTCTAACTCAATAAAACTAAACCATGCCATGTGGGGCCACCCAAGACGGACAGGTCATGGTGGAGAGGTCTGACAGAATGTGGTCCACTGGAGAAGGGAGTGGGAATCATTTCAGTATTCTTGCCTTGAGAACCCCATGAACAGTATGAAAATGTAAAAAGATAGGACAATGAAAGATGAACTCCCCAGGTCGGTAGGTGCCCAATATGCTACTGGAGATCAGTGGAGAAATAACTCCAGAAAGAAGGAAGGGAGGGAGCCAAAACAAAAACAACACCCAGTTGTGGATGGGACTGGTGATATAAGCAAGGTTTGATGCTAGAAAGAGCAATATTGCATAGGAACCTGGAATGTTAGGTCCATGAATCAAGGCAAATTCGAAGTGGTCAAACAGGAGATGACAAGAGTGAACATCGACATTCTAGGAATCAGAGAACTAAGACAGGCTAGAATGGGTGAATTTAACTCAGATGACCATTATATCTACTACTGTGGGCAGGAATCCCTTAGAAGAAATGGAGTAGCCATCATAGTCAACAAAAGAGTCCGAAATGCAGTACTTGGATGCAATCTCAAAAGCAACAGATCTCTGTTTGTTTCCAAGGCAAACCACCCAAAATCACGGTAATCCAAGTCTATGCCCTGACCAGTAATGCTGAAGAAGCTGAGGTTGAACAGTTCTATGAAGACCTACAAGACCTTCTAGAACTAACACCCCCCAAAAAATGTCCTTTTCATTATAGGGGACTGGAATTCAAAAGTAGGAAGTCAAGAAACACCTGGAGTATCAGGCAAATTTGGCCTTGGAGTACAGAATGAAGCAGGGCAAAGGCTAATAGAGTTCTGCCAAGAGAACACACCGGTCATAGTAAACACCCTCTTCCAACAGCACAAGAGAAGATTCTACACATGGACATCACCAGATGGTCAACACCAAAATCAGACTGATTATATTCTTTGCAGCCAAAGATGGGGAAGCTCTATGCAGTCAGTAAAAATAAGACCTGGAGCTGACCGTGGCTCAGATCATGAACTCCTTATTGCCAAATTCAGACTGAAATTGAAGAAAGTGGAAGAAACCACTAGACCATTAATGTATGACCTAAATCAAATCCCTTATGATTATACAGTGGAAGTGAGAAATAGATTTAAGGAATTAGATCTGATAGACAGAGTGCCTGATGAACTATGGACGGAGGTTCGTGACATTGTATAGGAGACAGGTATCAAGACGACCTCCAAGAAAAAGAAATGCAAAAAAGCAAAATGGCTGTCTGAGGAGGCTTTACAAATAGCTGTGTATAGAAGGGAAGCGAAAAGCAAAGGAGAAAAGGAAAGATACACCTATTCGAATGCAGAGTTCCAAAGAATAGCAAGGAGAGATAAGAAAGCTTTCCTCGGCAATCAATGCAAAGAAATAGAGGAAAACAATAGAATGGGGAAGACTAGAGATCTCTTCAAGAAAATTAGAGATACCAAGGGAACATTTCATGCAAAGATGGGCTCAATAAAGGACAGAAATGGTAGGGACCTAATGGAAGCAGAAGATATTAAGAAGAGGTGGCAACAATACACAGAAGAACTATACAAAAAAGATCTTCATGACCCAAATAATCACGATGGTGTGATCACTCACCTAGAGCAAGACATCCTGGAATGTGAAGTCAAGTGGGCCTTAGGAAGCATCACTATGAACAGAGCTAGAGGAGGTGATGGAATTCCAGTTGAGCTATTTCAAATCCTGAAAGATGATGCTGTGAAAGTGCTGCACTCAATATGCCAGCAAATTTGGAAAACTCAGCAGTGGCCACAGGACTGGAAAAGGTCAGTTTTCATTCCAATCCCAAAGAAAGGCAATGCCAAAGAATGCTCAAACTATCGCACAATTGCACTCATCTCACATGCTAGTAAAGTGATGCTTAAAATTCTCCAAGCCAGCCTTCAGCAATATGTGAACCGTGAACTTTAGATGTTCAAGCTGGTTTTAGAAAAGGCAGAGGAACCAGAGATCAAATTGCCAACATCCACTGGATCATCAAAAAAGCAAGAGAGTTCCAGAAAAACATCTATTTCTGCTTTTTTGACTATGCCAAAGCCTTTGACTGTGTGGATCACAATATACTGTGGAAAATTCTGAAAGAGATGGGAATACCAGACCACCTGACCTGCCTCTTGAGAAACCTATATGCAGATCAGGAAGCAACAGTTAAAAGGACATGGAACAACAGACTGGTTCCAATAGGGAAAGGAGTACATCAAGGCTGTATATTGTCACCCTGCTTATTTAACTTATATGCAGAGTACATCATGAGAAACTCTGGGTTGGATAAAGCACAAGCTGGAATCAAGATTGCCGGGAGAAATATCCATAACCTCAGATATGCAGATGACACCACCCTTATGGCAGAAAGTGAAGAGGAACTAAAGAGCCTCTTGATGCAAGTGAAAGAGGAGAGTGATAAAGTTGGTTTAAAGCTCAACATTCAGAAAACAAAGATCATGGCATCTGGTCCCATCACTTCATGGCAAATAGATAGGGAAACAGTGTCAGACTTTATTTTGGGGTGCTCCAAAATCAGTGCAGATGGTGATTGCAACCATGAAATTAAAAGATGCTTATTTCTTGGAAGGAAAGTTATGACCAACCTAGACATCATATTAAAAAGCAGAGACATTACTTTGCCATCAAAGGTCCGTCTAGTCAAGGCTATGGTTTTTCCAGTAGTCATGTATGGACGTGAGAGTTGGACTATAAAGAAAGCTGAGTGCCAAAGTATTGATTCTTTTGGACTGTGGTGTTGGAGAAGACTCTTGAGAGTCCCTTGGACTGCAAGGAGATCCAACCAGTCCATCCTAAAGAAGATCAGCCCTGGGTGTTCATTGGAAGGACTGATGTTGAAGTTGAAACTCCAATCCTTTGCCCCCCTGATGAGAAGAGCTGACTCATTGGAAAAGACCCTGATGCTGGGAAAGATTGAGGGCTTGAGCAGAAGGGGACAACACAGGATGAGATGGTTGGATGGCATCATCAACTCAATGGAACATGGATTTGGGTGGACTCTGGGAGTTGGTGATGGACAGGGAGGTGTGGCGTGCTGTGGTTCATGGGGTCACAAAGAGTCAGACACGACTGAGCAGCTGAACTGATGGTGACTGATGATGGAATTTCAGTTTCACAGTCTTCAAAATTCCCATGAGCAAGAGTATCCTTTGTAGAGTTTATCATGATTTATGATTCTCATGAAGGTATTAGTCATTTAGTCATGTTTGACTCTTTGTGACTCCGTGGACTGTAGCCTGCCAGGCTCCTCTGTCTATGGAATTCTCCAAGCAAGAATATAGGACTGGGTTGCCATTCCCTTCTCCAGGAGATCTTCCTGACCCAGGGATTGAACTTGGGTCTCCTGCATTGCAGGCAGCTTCTTTACCATCTTAGTCACCAGATTCAGCCTGGTGATTCCGGACTTCCAGCTTAATCTCTGGCAATCAATTTATTCCAGATGGTGTCAGGTAAATGTACTCTCATCCCGGGACTTCATCATCAAATTTGGTAATAGAACCAAATCCCATTCTACTTCTAAGCTCCCTCCCTTCTCTTCCCCAGCACTGATTCTAAAGCCTGAAGGACACTGAGAAACTACTGTCAAGAGGCCTCAGGGGGAGGACACAATCTATTTTTGAGTCACTCTGCCTTAAGTTCCACTGGGTTCACTGTTGAAGAATTGTCATCTGTCTTCTTCAGGAAAGACAACTGAAATTGGGGGCTCTGGAAGGCAGTAAATTTGTTCCTGCTTACACAGTGCCTTCTCTCAATTCACTTTCACCCTTACACAGGCTTGTGTGGCTCAGAAATGCTTCAGGGAGGACCTCATATTTGACCAGGCCCTTGGAGTATGTGTAGGACTTAGAAGCATGGAAAGAAGAGTTGAGGGCATTCTACACAGGAATACTAAGGTGAGCAAAGACAGAGTGAGAACAAGGATGCAGTCATTGTGGCTTCACTAGAGTCAAGGTTTGGAGATGTGAGAAATAAAGAGTGACAAGTAAGGGTTGTGGGGTATAGGATATAAGTAGAAGGTAACATTTGTTGAGTACCTACTATGTGTCAGGCATTTTTGAGACTCATTTTGCAATGTAAATTTCAAATATTATTCCTTATTCCCCAAGTCAATATATTAGAGAGAGACCTTTCACAATTAAAATATAGAAGCAGAGTAGTCCTTCTCCTAAGATTACATATATATCTTCCATTTCCCTTATAAGTAAACCACGATCAGATGCCAACTTTTTCTAGAAAAATTTGTCCTGCGTGTGGCCTCAGCTGAAAGCTAAACACAACTTATTCTCTGATGCTTGTGTCTTACATGACAAATCATGCCTGAAATTGACATAGCCATCACAATAATCACTATTCTGGCTAATGTTTACCGAGCAATTATTATGTGTCAAGACTGTTCCATGCAATCCCCACAACAAGCCTTCAGGGTAAGCACTACAATCAATTTCCAATTTGTAGAAAAGGAGTCTTTGAAATGAAGACAGAAGCAATAAGGGTAAGGCCCCAGAGTTGATAAGTGATGGTACTAGGATTTGAATCCAGGCCTCTGACTCCACACTGAAGAGAAATCTACAAAAGAAAAGCTGCTGCAATGGCTACATGGTGACTATGGCTCTTCCCAGCCTTCCAGTTTCATGTGCACCTGTCTCCCGGCAGTCTCACATCTCACCTCCATCCTTCCAGTCTGCCCAAAAGTCAAGAGCAAACACGCTGACAAAATTGCTCCACCTATAATAATAAAGGCAGAACATCTCAATCAAGCATGGTAGTGAAAGAGAGAAAGTAAAGGAATGAAGAGACAGGTGCAAGGCAGTGGACACAGTGATTACGCTGGCAATCTGGAACTAGACTTTCTGAGTTCAAATCCTGGCCTCATGACTTATTAGTTATGTGACCTTGAGGAAGTTACTTACCACCTCTGTGCTTTACTTTCCCCATCTGCAAAATTAGGAAAATGATACACCATACCTGTAGGTCCTTATAAGAATTAAACGAGTGAATATGTGCAAAGCATATAGAACAGTGCCTGAGATGTTTAAAAACAGGATATAAAATAGAGAAACAAAATGCAAGACTAGATTAGCAGCTCCTCTTCAGGCAAGGAAATAAGGTTTCAAAAGGCCATCTGTCAAAAACTTTGCTCACAGACCTAAAGCTAAACTACACCAAGGGTAGCAACTGGCATGCAGTGGAGGCAGGCATGATTAATCTGCTTTGGTTCCAACACAGCAGTACTGCTATGTATGATAGCATGTGTCTTTCAAGTTCAAGAACAGAAAAGTTTCTGAGTACACGTGTTCAGTAAAGAGGGGTGACTATCTCCCTTCAGTAATTCAGTTTTCCTAGTGGGTGATCCATTATTGTGCTGACTGAAAATGGCCAGTCAGCCACTGTGTGTTGAGTCACTCAGTTGTGTCCGATTCTTTGTGACCCTATGGACTGTAGCCCAACAGGTTCCTTTGTTCATGGGGATTCTCCAGGCAAGAATACAGGCGTGGGTTGCCATGTCCTCCTCCAGGGGATCTTCTCAACCCAGGGATTGAACCCAGGTCTCCCACATTGCAGGCGGATTCTTTACCACTGAGCCACCAGGGAAGCCAAAGAATACTGGAGTGGGTAGCCTATCCCTTCTGCAGGGGATCTTCCCAACCCAGGAATCAAACTGGGGTCTCCTCCATTGCAGGCGGATTCTTTACCAGCTGAGTTACCAGGGAAGCCACATGAGATACTATTTGCCAAGAATGGGAATTATCTCTATTTGGATAACATCCCATCAAAACTATGTAGTGGAAGTCACAAAATAGCCAAATTGTACATAGCTCATTAAGTAACTGAAGAGGGGCAAGACTGGTGGGCTGAGTCTTGCCACATTAGCCAGATCCTCCTACTTTTTCCTCCTGAAGATTTTTGCCTTCTATACCAGCTAGATTTTGTCCTTTCCCTTTTAGGGCCCTTTTTTTCTATAATCCTCACCTCATTATGGCATCATTTGTATCAAGCAACGGACTTAATGACACATAATGACTTGCAGAGCTGATGCTCCTGTGAGTCCCTTAACTGTGGATCATAAAAGCACAAATCCTCTGACACCCTGCACAGTGGTTCTGCTGCTCTGCCATTATCTTTTTTTTTTTTTTCAGCAATAATGTTGTCATTCCTTTTATTTATTTTTTTAATTGGATGATAATTGCTTTACAATGTTGTTAGTTTCTGTTGTACAACAATGTGAATCAGTCACATAGTATACATATATCCCCTCACTCTTAAGCCTCCCTCCTACCCTCCCATGCCACCCCCCTCAGTCATCACAGAGCACCCTGGGCTACAGAGCAGCTTCCCACTAGCTATCTACTTTACCCATGGCAGTGCAAACACGGCAATGCTCCTCTCTCAGTTAGTCTCAGTCTCCCCTGCTCCCCACTCCCATGTCCACATGTCCATTCTCTATTCCTGCATCTCTATTCCTGCCTGCAAACAGGTTCAACTGAACCATTTTTCTAGATCTCCATATATAGGCCTTAATATAAGATACTTGTTTTTCTTTCTTACTTCACATGGATACTGTTTATCTTTTCTTTTTCAGTGGTTGCTTACACTGCTTTTCTTCATCGATTCCTTTCTTCCAAGATCACTGCTAAAAGTCAATGCTTCTACCTCATGTAGTAGAATAGGTTCTAACATGTATAGCTGTTACAAAATATTGAGGAAAGTAGATCGATAGAAAGCAAAATAATTTTTAGTTCCACAGAGTTTGTCTTGATAAAATTTAACATTTAATTGTGTCAAACAAGCAAAATATTCTAGCAAAATATGAAGTTTATAGAAATAGTAGCTATATTTTATCATTATCTTTTTTTACTAAAACATAGATTTTGCTGTTAAAACTGTCTTCTACACCTTTCAATGTGATACTCTTTGTTCTTTGAAAAACTTTTTATTTTGTATTGGGGTATAGCTGACCAACAAACAATGCTGTGTTGGCTTCAGGCGAGCAGCAAAGGGACTCAGCCATACATATATACATATCCATTCTCCCCCAAACCCCCCTCCCAAGCAGACTGCCACAAAACATTGACCACAGTTCCATGTGCTGTACAGCAGGTCCTTGTTGGTTATCCATTTTAAATATAGCAGTGTGGACATGTCCATATCAAACTCCCTAACTATCCCTTCCCCCCATCCTTCCTCCCCACCACCCCCCTCCCCCAGCAACTGTAACTTTGCTCTCTAAGGCTGAGTCTCTAAATGTGATAGTCTTATCTTAGGGGCAAAATCTTCTTCAGATACCTTAATTTTAAAATGTATCAAACAGCAAATTAAGGCAGATTTATTTTTCAGACTGGTAGCCTATTAGAAATGCATTTACTTCTTCCCTGGGTTCTGTTTTTCCCTAGCTTTCTTTCCCCTTTCCCTTTAGAGTTGGGCTATTTGCATAGGAGACCCTCCTTCTTTCCAAGGACCCTCACTTCCCCTCAACACACATAAAACACAAAGGTTCTAAACAGAACATTTAACTTGGTTATAACCAAAGAATCCCAACAGGTAATTATGTATAATTTCATGTTCTACTCATAAACACCAGGTGTTGTTGCTTGTCTTTTGTTAAGGGATTATTTGTACCTCATGTTTTACCAAAATTACCGTATGTGACGCTGTTTGGTTGCTAAGTCCCTTCTTAATATTATGCCACAAATATCCAAAACAACTAACTATAGCCCTACAAAAGATACAGTTCTTTGTTTTTGACTATCATGCTGCTGATACATCATCAACGCACTTATTTGTATTGTACTGTTACTTGGTCCCATTTGTGATAAAGATATACAGATGTGCCTATTAGCTGACTGACATCAGAGGAACAGGCTGTGTCAATTTGCTGTTTTCCAGGAAAGCCAAATGATCTATAAAACTTTCTAGTAGAACTTTTGCCTTATCTAATAAGCAGACTTAATGATGATTAGTCTCAAGTTTTTGAATCACTGTTTTTCTCCAGCTGACTCAAGATGTGTCATGAAAATGTTCAAGAAATTAGCAAATGTCAGAATGGGAGAAAATAAAAGCAAATGAAACAACTGACAAAGAATTAATTTCCAAAATATACAAGCAGCTCATTCAGCTCAATACCAGAAAAACAAACAGCCCAAACAAAAAGTGGGAAAAAGACCTAAAAAGACATTTCTTCAAAGAAGACATACAGATGGCTAACAAAGATAGCTTTTTATCTTTATATGAAAAGATGCTCAACATCACTCATTATTAGAGAAATGCAAATCAAAACAACAATGAGATAGCACCTCAGACCAGTCAGAATGGTTATCATCAGAAAGTCTACAAACAATAAGTGCTGGAGAGGATGTGGAGAAAAGGGAACCCTCTTGCATTGCTGGTGGGAATGTAAACTGATACAGCCACTATGGAAGACAGTATGGAGATTCCTTAAAAAGCTAGGAATAAAGCCACCATATGACCCAGCAATCCCACTCCTAGGCATATACCCTGAGGAAACCAAAGCTGAAAACAACACATGTACCCCAATGTTCACTGCAGCACTACTTACAATAGCAAGAACATGGAAGCAAGCCAGATGTCCATTGTCGGATGAATGAATAAAGAAGCTGTGGGACATATATACAATGAAATACTACTCAGCCATAAAAAGGAACAGATTTGAGTCAGTTCTAATGAGGTGGATGAACCTAGAGCCTATTATACAGAGTGAAGCAAATCAGAAAGATAAATATAAATATGGTAGCTTCTGAGTGTTTGGGTGTCTCCTGCAGAGGCACGGGTCAGCAGTGACCTCTGCAGGGACAGGGGCTCTGGCTGCAGCAGGCCTGGGTCACACAGCATAAGCCTTCTTGGAGGAGGTCGCCATTAGCCCCACCACAGAGTCACCAAGCAGACGATCCACAAACTGCAGAAAAATTATAGCAAAGAAATTCTCACACTGTTAAGAAAGTTCTAGGACCCACAACAGAATTCCCAACCTGGGGATCCTGCAAAGGGGCTGAGAATCCCCAGGGAATTTTACTTTGGAGGCCAGTGGGAGACTGAGCCAGACTTGCTGTGAGTGTCCAGGAGTCTCCAGTGGAGGCATGGATCGACAGTTTGGCCTCAGGCAAAACAACAGGGAAGGAACACAGCCCTGCTCATCAACAGAAAACTGGATTAAAGGTCTACTGAGCATGGCATCTACTGACTCAATGGACAAGAGTTTGAGTAAACTCTGGGGCTTGGTGATGGACAGGGAGGCATGGCATGCTGCAGTCCATGGGGTTGCAAAGAGTCGGACACGACTGAGCAACTGAACTGAACTGAACAGAACATGGCAAAATGGCTGTTTGAGGAGCCCTCACAAATAGCTGTGAAAAGAAGAGAAGGGAAAGGCAAAGGAGAAAAGGAAAGATATGCCCATTTGAATGCAGAATTTCAAAGAATAGCAAGGAGAAATAAGAAAGCCTTCCTCAGTGATCAATGCAAAGAAATAGAGGAAAACAACAGAATGGGAAAGACTAGAGATCTCTTCATGAAAATTAGAGATACCAAGGGAACATTTCATGCAAAAATGGGCACAATAAAGGACAGAAGTGGTATGGACCTAACAGAAGCAGAAGAGATTAAGAAGAGGTGGCAAGAATATACAGAAGTATGCAAAAAAGATCTTCATGACCCAGATAACCATGATGATGTGATCACTCACCTAGAACCAGACATCCTGGAATGAGAAGTCAAGTAGGCCTTAGGAAGCATCACTATGAATAACGATAGTGGAGGTGATGGAATTTCAGTTCAGCTAATTCAAATCCTAAAAGATGATGCTGTAAAAGTGCTGCAATCAATATGCCTACAAATTTGGAGAACTCAACAGTGGCCACAGGACTGGAAAAGGTCAGTGAAATCCCAAAGAAAGGCAATGCCAAAAAATGTTCAAACTACCACACTATTGCACTCATCTCACACATTAACAAAGTATTGCTCAAAATTATCCAATAGAGGTTTCAACAGTACACAAACCAAGAACTTCCAGATGTTCAGGCTGGATTTAGAAAAGGCAGAGGAACCAGAGAACAAATCGCCAACATCCATTAGATCACTGAAAAAGCAAGAGAGTTCCAGAAAAACATCTACTTCTGCTTTATTGACTACGCTAAAGCCTTTGTGTGGACCACAGCAAACTCTGAAAAATTCTTAAAGAGATAAAACCACCTGACCTGCCTCCTGAGAAATCTGCATGCAGGTCAAGAAGCAATAGTTAGAACTGGACATGGAACAACAGACTGGTTCCAAATAGGAAAAGCAGTACGCCAAGGCTGTATATTGTCACCCTGCTCATTCAACTTATATGCACAGTACATCATGAGAAATGCTGGGCTGGAAGAAGCACAAGCTGGAATCAAGATCACTGGGAGAAATATCAAACCTCAGATATGCAGATGACACCACCATTATGGCAGAAAGTGAAGAGGAACTGAAGAGCCTCTTAATGAAAGTGAAAAAGAAGAGTGAAAAAGCTGGCTTAAAACTCAGCATTCAAAAAACTAAGATCATGGCATCTGGTCCCATCACTTCATGGCAAATAGATGGGGAAACAGTGGAGACAGTGACAGACTTTATTCTTTGTGGCTCCAAAATCAGTGCAGATGGTAACTGCAGTCTTGAAATTAAAAGACGCTTGCTCCTTGGAAGAAAAGTTATGACCAACAGAGATGGCATTTTAAAAAGCAGAGACATTACTTTGCCGACAAAGGTCTGTCTAGTCAAAGCTATGGTTTTTCCAGTAGTCATGTATGGATGTGCGAGCTGGACCATAAAGAAAGCTGAGCATCGAAGAGTTGATGCTTTTGAACTGTGGTGTTGGAAAAGACTCCTTTTTTTTTTTTTTTTTCATTTATTTTTATTAGTTGGAGGCTAATTACTTCACAACATTGCAGTGGGTTTTGTCATACATTGACATGAATCGGCCATGGAGTTACATGTATTCCCCATCCCGATCTCCCCTCCCACCTCCCTCTCCACCTGATTCCTCTGGGTCTTCCCAGTGCACCGGGCCCAAGCACTTGTCTCATGCATCCAACCTGGGCTGGTGATCTGTTTCACCATAGATAATATACATGCTGTTCTTTCAAAACATCCCACCCTCGCCTTCTCCCACAGAGTCCAAAAGTCTGTTCTGTACATCTGTGTCTCTTTTTCTGTTTTGCATATAGGGTTATCATTACCATCTTTCTAAATTCCATATATATGTGTTAGTATGCTGTAATGTTCTTTATCTTTCTGGCTTACTTCACTCTGTATAATGGGCTCCAGTTTCATCCATCTTATTAGAACTGATTCAAATGAATTCTTTGTAACGGCTGAGTAATATTCCATGTTGTATATGTGCCACAGCTTCCTTATCCATTCGTCTGTTGAAGACTCTTGAGAGTCCCTTCGACTTCAAGGAGATCCAACCAGTCCATCCTAAAGGAAATCAGTCCTGAATATTCATTGGAAGGACTGATGCTGAAGCTGAAGCTCCAATACTTTGGTCTCCTGATGTGAAGAACTGACTTATTGGAAAAGACCCTGATGCTGGGAAAGATTGGAGGCAGGAGGAGAAGGGGAGGATGACAGAGGATGAGATGGTTGGATGGCATCGCCGGCTTGATGGACATGAGTTTGAGGAAGATCTAGGAGTTGGTGATGGATAGGGAGGCCTAGAATGCTGCAGTCCATGGAGTTGCAAAGATTCAAACACCACTGAGCGGCTGAACTGAACTGATACATACATATAGAATCTAAAAAGGTGGTACTGATGAATTTATTTTCAGAGCAACAATGGAGAAACAGACATAGGGAACAGACCCATGGGCATAGAGGGAGGGGAGGAGGGAGAGGGAGAGATGTATGGAGAGAGTAACATGGAAGTTTACAACACCGTATGTAAAATAGATACCCAGTGGGCATTCGCTGTGAGACTCAGGGGACCCAAACAGGGGCTCTGTGACCATCTAGAGGGAGGGATGGGGAGGAGATGGGGGGAGGCTCTGGAGGGAGGGGACATGGCTGTACCTGTGACTGGTTCCTGCTGATGTATGACAGAAAACCACAGAAATCTGTAAAGGAATTATCCTTCAATTAAAAAATTAAATAAATAAAAGAAATCAGCAAATGAAATTAACTTTAGTTCAACCTAAACTTGGTTGGATGTCTTCATTTTGAAGGTAGTATATTTATCAAGTTAAATACAAACATGATGAAAAAATTAAAAGGAAAAAAATCCTACTTTTCTTCTGCAGTAGATACAGACACTGTTTTACAAAACTTAGTGGATTCTAAAATAAACAAAACAAAAGCAAAAATAATTTTAAAAATTGATATACCTAAAATTAGGTGTTGAAAGTTCTAACTCTTTTCTATCCTCTGTGGACTATAATCCCTAAAATTGAGCCATGCTGCTATAATCACTTTGACTAACTGGAGGAAAGGAGCCTATGATGAGACTACAGTTGTCAAAAAATAACTAGGAATAGAAAAATGTTTTTGTAATATTAAATAATATTCCAAATGTTGAATATCAGAACAATAGGCAGGCATCATCTCCCGGTCTCCCAGGTTCTTATGTAACCAGGGTCTTGCCTTAGTTTCAAGTGATCTCTGCTTCACCCAAAGATGTAAAAACACCAAAATTAAACAGTCTCTTTTGTTTTGAATGCATATAATATAAAATACTCCTAAAGCTTACCAACAAACCTAAGGCATATATTGAGATAATTCATAGACGAAGCTGACTTATAGCATCCCATGGTACCTCTGGTTTGCGCTGAATTTTACCTTTTACAGGATTTTATCACACTAATTCTTCAATTAACACTTTTATTTAAACAGTTATTTTCTAGCCTTCTTCCAGTGAATATTTTGGTGTCTGGAAGAGGAAAAAACAATTTTTGCAAGATAAAAACATCGGCATTTTCAACCAAATAAAAGATATTGCCTGTGGGGATTCTGTTGGATTTTATAAGCATTACACCATAGCTGCTGTTACAGGCAGTAAGTTAATGATTGAGGTTAAGTTCAGGAAGCAGCAGGCCAAAGGGGATCCTAGAGACAGCTGGAGGAAGAGGTTGGTTAGGGAAGGTTTCTAAGAGATCATCAAGCATTGATAGGCAAAAGAGAGAGAGGAGGCTTCACTTCAGAGAACAGATGAAATAAAGACATAAAAGTAAAATTTAGTGCTATGGCGTGTGGAGAAAACTATAAACAATTTGGTGGTGTTGGGGTACAAAATATAAGGCATAGATGATCAATAATGTCCTACGGCATAGCACAGGGAACTATATTCAATATTCTGCAATAAACCATAATGGAAAAGGATATGAAAGAGAATATATAGGTATATGTATGGCTGAATCATTTTGCTACACAGTAGAAATTAACATAACATTGTAATTTCTACTTGGCTTCAGTGCTTCTACTGTGTCTGCTGTTAATTGAAGATAACCAGCTGAATATAATCCTTATGCCAAAGAAGCATATTTTGGGGTGGCAAGTTCTGTTTCTCCATCACTGGTTTAATGTTCTGTTGTTGCTGTCTTGAAATTCTTAATAATTTTTGAACAAAGGGCCCTGTAATTTCACAAATTATGTTTAATTTGTATATAAGAGTATGTATAAGAGTCATGCTCTTATACACCAGGAAGAAAAATAAACTTTCCATCTAACATTTATAATACCTCCAAGCCACCCAAAATGTTTGACAGTAAGAAAACTTAGATGACCTTTATTCCTATGTGTGACCTCATAGAAATGTTTTTATATTTTTTAATCTCTTGAGTCTGGTTTGCCTGAAGAAAATTAAAAGGAGGAAAGCTCTTTAATTTATGTTAGGCTTATGGACCCCTGTGCCCCAAATTGGCAGAAATAAAATAGGAAAGTTACAGATGCTCAACTATAAACATTAAAGGATATTTTTACCTTCTTACTGGTAATATAAAAAGACTTGATCCACAAAGGTAATCGTAATATTTTTTAGTGTTATGATAGTATTGAGAATATAAAACCAAATCATAATTATGTACTATATGCATACCTATAAATAGCTTAGTCATTTTGTGGTCAAAATGCAAATACACACTGTCAAAGGGATAAATTAAACACTTCCTGGGAATTTACCCTGCTCTTCACATAGAAGGCAAAAAAATGTGCTAGTTGAAATGCTTCAGTACTCTCCTGATACTCACTGGCACACAGAGGAGAATCAGTTGATTTTTGTTTGCCCAGAAACCAAGTGTGAACAATGATTGATTCTGTCTTAGAAGAAGAGAGGAAGCTGCTGGTAAGACACAGGCATTGCCCAAGAGCAGCGGCAAGGTCTCAGCGGTCAACCTTTGATTTCCAAACCACGCTGACCAGTTTTCAGCACTCTGCAATCAGGTACTCAGAAGTAAACAGACAGCTGCATTTTTGTTAAGGGACAGGTGCTAATCTTTTTCTTTTGCATTTAAAGTAATTTAATGATGGTAGAACCAATCACAGAGGAAAAGAATGCTGAGACTACACTTCTACAGCATCTCTATGTACCTAATCCTCTTAGAATCTATCCTCAAATAAACTTATTATTATCCATGATGAAACATATTTGGGGTGGGGGGGGGAGGTGGGAGAAGGAGCTACTCTTTTTCTATACCCTG
Source organism: Muntiacus reevesi (assembly GCF_963930625.1). Lineage (NCBI taxonomy): Eukaryota > Metazoa > Chordata > Mammalia > Artiodactyla > Cervidae > Muntiacus > Muntiacus reevesi. The sequence continues at coordinate 13,895,331 of NC_089271.1, read as the reverse complement.
TGGATAAAATACTTCTCTTTGTAGAAAGCATATTTAGATACAATGACCCAACCTACTTTTTGAAAGTAAGCAGTTTACAAGTCAAGGGAAGATAAAACAATGACTTCAACAGTGTTTTATTCACTATAGAAGTTGTTTAAAGTTAAGTTTCTACAGTCAGGTAGGACAATATTTACTAGTGATGTAGCCCCAGAAATGTTACTCTAAGAGTCATCCCTGGTTATTTATGTCCCAAAGAAAAGAATGCTTTAACCTAATTATAGATATTGTATATGTGCACATACATAGGTATAAATGTACATATATATGCATATATAAAAATATATATATACACATAAACATAGTAGCTGTGAATATTTCAATTTCTCCTGACTATGTTACATCAAAAGCATTGCTCAGTCATAGCTATTTCTTTACAATTTTATTCCCACTGATTTCCATATACATATCCAAGTAGCATTTCTAAAGTTTATGTGGGGATTCTTCTTCTTTCTGTTCCAGAACTTTCACCATTTACCTTAAAAATGCTACTCATTTAAAAGATTAAAAGCCTTAAGCTGAAACACAACTAGAGTAGAAATTCCTTTTGTACAACTTGGGATGTGAAAGAAGGACTCCTTGCAAATTGATTCAAATCAGTCAGTTCTAAATATTTAAAGCTATAGAATATATTGGAGCATTTAGGTCTTGAGATGAAGTCATCCCATCATTTATTTTAGAAATTCAAGTTTCTCTGTAATCTCATGGCTGGCAAGTTCTAGTCTAGGACTTTTATCTTTCACTAAAGCTAGTAAAGCTGAGCAACTTTCATCCTGAGTCTTTGTGGGGAGTCCCTGCTTTCTGAAAAGTCATTTTCATCTAACATTTTCTCATTTAAACTTTCCATTAATAACTATAGTGCATCATACCATTATAGTGTTATGTAGCTTCCGAGTCTTTGAAAAAAATTTGTTTTGTTTTATTGGTTTAACATTTAGTATTTTATTATATTTTGAAAATTACTACTCTGTATATAATATACTGAAATTCTAATAAAGCAGCACATATTTGCTAATTAGGCCAGATAACAAAGAAGTATTCTATTCTAAGAAATTATACAAGTCAAACACTCATTTTCTTCATTCATGCTCAAGGCTAAGTTACATAGGCTATTTTCTTTTGGCCTCTGACTCAAAGTTAATTTTAGTTAAATGTTGAGCTGATCCAGTTCTTTAAAAATCATTTTTTTAAAATTTAAGTAGAGTTGATTAACAATGTTATATTAGTTTCAGGTGCATAACATAGTGATTCAATATTTAAAATCTTTTTTTAACCTATTTGTAGTAGAAAATCTCTACTGAACAAATTTTAAAACTCCACTGCAGAGTACAAAGAATTGGAATCAACCTAAAGATATACCTGTTCAATACAAAGAGTCAATATCTTAAAATACATCAAGTCTCTCTACTTCTATCAGAAAATAAAGAATGATAAATGATTATAACAAAAACAGTTTGATTCAGGCACTTAGCAGAAAGACAGATTAATGTAAAAAAATAGAATATAGAAATAGAGCAAAATAACTCAAGGATTTAGTAAACAACAAGAGTAATATTTTATATCAGTAGTAGGGATATGAATTATTTAATAAATTATATTAGAACAACAAAGTACTTATCTGGGGAAAAAATAAAATGAATTTCTTTTTTACTATCTACAACAAAAATAAATTTAAGATGTATTAAAGATTTTACTTTAACAAAAAATTAAAGGAAACACACAGGGCAGTTCAAGTTACCTTTTTAGAAAGTATCATCTTGAATAGGTATAGTTTTCCTAATTAAGATGCAAAACCCAAAGTCATAAAACATGGATTCTCAGTCTTGGCTGCACATTCAGTCAGTTCAGTCTTCAGTCACTCAGCTGTGTCTGACTCTGCAACCCCATGGACTGCAGCACACCAGGCCTACCTGTCCATCACCAACTGCCAGAGTTGACTCAAACTCATGTCCATTGAGTCAGTGATGCCATCCAACCATCTCATCCTCTGTTGTCCCCTTCTCCTCCCACCTTCCATCTTTCCCAGTATCAGGGTCTTTTCCAATGAGTCAGTTCTTTGCATCAGGTGGCCAAAGTATTGGAGTTTCAGCTGCAGAATCAGTCCTTCCAATGAATATTCAGGACTGATTTCCTTTAGGATGGACTTGTTGGATCTCCTTGCAGTCCAAGGGACTCTCAAGAGTCTTCTCCAACACCACAATTCAAAAGCATCAATTTTTTGGCACTCAGCTTTCTTTGTAGTCCAACTCTCACATCCATACATGACTACTGGAAAAACCATAGCCTTGACTAGATGGACCTTTGTTGGAAAAGTAATGTCTCTGCTTTTTAATAAGCCGTTTAGGTGGGTCATAACTTTTCTTCCAAGAAGTAAGCATCTTTTAATTTCATGGCTGCAGTCACCATCTGCACTGATTTTGGAGTCCCCCAAAATAAAGTCTGTCACTGTTTCCACTGTTTCCCCATTTATTTGCCATGAAGTGATGGGACCAGATGCCATGATCAAGTTTTATGAATGCTGAGCTTTAAGCCAACTTTATCACACTCCTCTTTCACTTTCATCAAGAGGCTCTTCAGTTCCTCTTTACTTTCTGCCATAATGGTGGTGTCATCTGCATATCTGAGGTTATGGATATTTCTCCCGGCAATCTTGATTCCAGCTTGTGCTTTATCCAGCCCAGAGTTTCTCATGATGTACTCTGCATATAAGTTAAATAAGCATGGTGACAATATACAGCCTTGACGTACTCCTTTCCCTATTTGGAACCAGGCTGTTGTTCCATGTCCAGTTCTAACTGTTGCTTCCTGATCTGCATATAGGTTTCTCAAGAGGCAGGTAGGGGGTCTGGTATTCCCATCTCTTTCAGAATTTTCCACAGTTTATTGTGATCCACACAGTCAAAGGCTTTGGCATAGTCAGTAAAGCAGAAATAGATGTTTTTCTGGAACTCTCTTGCTTTTTCGATGATCCAGCGAATGTTGGAAATTTGATTTCTGGTTCCTCTGCCTTTTCTAAAACCAGCTTGAACATCTGGAAGTTCACAGTTCACGTATTGCTGAAGCCTGGCTTGGAGAATTTCGAGCATTACTTTACTAGTGTGTGAGATGAGTGCAATTGTGTGGTAGTTTGAGCATTCTTTGGGATTGCCTTTCTTAGGGATTGGAATGAAAACAGACCTTTTCCAGTCCTGTGGCCACTGCTGAGTTTTCCAAATTTGCTGACATATTGAGTGCAGCATTTCACAACATCACCTTTCAGGATTTGAAATAGCTCAACTGGAATTCCATCAGCTCCACTAGCTTTGTTCGTAGTGATGCTTTCTAAGGCCTACTTGACTTCGCATTACAGGATGTCTGGCTCTAGGTGAGTGATCACACCATCATGATTATCTGGGTCATAAAGATCTTTTTTGCATAGTTCTTCTGTGTATTCTTGCCACCTCTTCTTAATATTTTCTGCTTCTGTTAGGCCCATAACATTTCTGTCCTTTATTGAGCCCATCTTTGCATGAAATGTTCCCTTGGTATCTCTAATTTCTTGAAGAGATCTCTAGTCTTTCCCATTCTGTTGTTTTCCTCTATTTCATTGCACTGATCACTGAGGAAGGCTTTCTTATCTCTCCTTGCTATTCTTTGGAACTCTGCATTCGAATGGGTATATCTTTCCTTTTCTCCTTTGCTTTTCACTTCTCTTCTTTTCACAACTATTTGTAAGGACTCCTCAGGCAGCCATTTTGCTTTTTTGCATTTCTTTTTCTTGGGGATGGTCTTGATCTCTGTCTCCTGTACAATGTCATGAACCTCTGTCCATAGTTCTTCAGGCATTCTGTCTGTCAGATCTAATCCCTTGAATCTATTTGTCACTTCCACTGTATAATCATAAGCGATTTGATTTAGGTCATACCTGAATGGTCTAGTGGTTTTCCCTACTTTCTTCAACTTAAGTTTGAATTTGACAATAAGGATTTCATGATCTGAGCCACAGTCAGCTCCCAGTCTTGCTTTTGCTGACTGTATGGAGCTTCTCCATCTTTCGGCTGTAAAGAATATTATCAATCTGTTTTCAGTATTGAGCATCTGGTGATGTCCATGTGTAGAGTCTTCTCTTGTGTTGTTGCAAGAGGGTATTTGCTATGACCAATGCGTTCTCTTGGCAAAACTGTTAGTCTTTGCCCTGTTTCATTCTGTACTCCAAGGCCAAATTTGCCTGTTACCCCAGATGTTTCTTGACTTCCTACTTTTGAATTCCAGTCCCCTATAATGTAAAGGAGTTCCTTTTTGGGTATTAGTTCTAGAAGGTCTTGTAGGTCTTCATAGAACCATTCAACTTCAGCTTCTTCAGCATTACTGGTTGGGGCATAGACTTGGATTACCGTGATAGTGGATGGTTTGCCTTGAAAACGAACAGAGATCATTCTGTTGTTTTGAGATTGCATCCAAGTACTGCATTTTGGACACTTTTGTTGACTATGAGGGCTACTCTATTTCTTCTAAGGGATTCTTGCCCACAGTAGTAGATATAATGGTCATCTGAGTTAAATTCACCCATTCTAGTTCATTTTAGTTTGCTGATTCCTAAAATGTTGATGTTTACTCTTGCCATCTTCTGTTTGACCACTTCCAGTTTGCCTTGATTCATGGAGGTAACATTCCAGGTTCCTATACAATACTGCTCTTTACAGCATGTGACTTTGCTTCTATACAAGTCATATCCACAACTGGGTGTTGTTTTTGGTTTGGCTCCATCTCTTCATTCTTTGTGGAGGTATTTCTCCACTGATCTCCAGTAGCATATTGGTCACCTACAAGCCTGGGGAGTTCATCTTTCAGTATCCTATCATTTTGCCTTTTCATACTGTCCATGGGGTTCTCAAGGCAAGAATACTGAAGTGGTTTGCCATTCTCTTCTCCAGTGGACCACAGGCTGCACATTCAAATCACCTGAAGAACTTGTAAAAAGTTTCAATCCTTAGACTACACCTTTAGATAAAATGAATCAGATTTTCTGGGGATGGAGTCTAAGTTTCTGTTTTTGCTTTTTTGGGGTTTTTTTTTTTTTGGATGTTCTCTGGCTGATTTTAATATACAGTTAGGCTTGAGAACAATTGCCATAAAATAAAACTCTCAGATTATCTTGCATATCACTCTAGAAACTATCTCAGATATTCTTTGCCAAGAGAGGCCCAACTGCCATTTTTACTTTGCAGCTGCCACACTGCACCCTTCTCTCTAAGGGGTTTGCTGCTTTCTTGGCCCTCACCCAGAAGCAAAAGGACAGATTCTTTCCACTGTCAGAATGCTGAAAATGTTTAAAGGTTCCATCAGTAGGGATGGTGGCAGGAAAGAGGAAGGCATGCTTAAATTGGATAATCTGAGAAGAATTTAATAAACAGATTCTATACAGATGGATTCATTCATATCTTGATTGTGGTGGTGATTACACATAATAAAATTTTATTAGACTACACACAAACAAATGAGTGAATGTGAAAACTGACGAAATCTGAATAAGGTCTACAGTCTAGTCAATAGTATTATCCCAATGTAAATTTCCTTATTTTGATACCCTTACATATGTAAGGTATTAACATCAGGGGAAACTGGATGAAGGTACACAGACCTCTATGTACTATTTTTGACAAGTTCTTGTAGGTAATGATTTCAAAATAAAAAGTTAAAAAAAGAGACTATATACGAAGATGTCAATAAGGAGCAGGAAAATCACACAAGGGATGCTGTAGCAACCCAGAACTCAACAGCTGGTCCCAATTTCCCCTTCCTAGGCCTGAAGTATTAATAACTAGAGGAGTTGTGAGAAGAGAGGAGGGAGCACAAGCACAAACTGAATGGAAAGGGCTCTCTTACAAGTACTATGACCTTGAGGCAAGGGATGCCAGGTGGGCCACGACATGGAGTTCACTGAAACTGGGACCTGGCTCATTGTCTGAGATGGAGTAAAATTAGTTTGGAGACCTGAGTGGAACTGTTTGGAGCAGGCACTGGAATGGAATTGAGGAGGTATGAGAAGAGTTTATAGGGAGTCAACCAGGGAGAAGAAAATAATTACAAAATACGTTCATTATAACATTTTAAGCTGTAATTAATCCTATGACATCAAGGATCTCAGAGAAACAGAACCAATAGGAGTTACATATATATATATATGTATATGTATATATGTGATTATATGACTTATGGAGGTTGAGAAATCTCAAGATCTACAGTCAGAGAACTGGACACCAGGAGAGCCAAAGTGTAGCTTCAGTATGAGTCCAAAGGCCTGAGGATCAGGAAAGTTGATGATGTAAGTTCCAGTTGGAAAGCTTAGAGACTCAAGACTCCAAAAGAGCCGATGTTTCAATGCAAGTCTGGAGTCTGGAAAGACCACTCAGTTAAAAATACTCAGGCAGGAAGAATTCCCCCTTGCTTATGGGAAAGTCAGCCTCTTTGTTCTCTCTAGACTTTCAACTGATTGGATGAGGCCCACCCATATTAGGGAATAGAATCTGCTTTAGTCAGCCTACCAATTTAAATGTTAATCTCATCCAGAAATACCATCACAAACACATCCAGAATAATGTTTACACAAATATCTCAGAACCCTGTGGCCCAGTCCAATTGACACATACAGTTAACCATCATAATTATGGACATAGAACTTTTTCTTACTAAGGAGTAACTCATCAGAATAGATAGCTGAATGCTCCATTACTTTGTTTCAGTCATAGTGAGATCCTATGAATAATAAAACCCTTGGCTATTGTCACTGGAAGAGTCAGATGATACTGCAAGATAAAATATTTTTTTCTTTCATTTATGCTAGCTATCTTTTCCCTAAGAGCTGGAAATTAATTGATTTCAAATATGTTTTGACTTGAGTAATAACTTGGAAATGTACTCACTGGTCTCAGAAGCTCTCTGCTTTGGGTTGGCCTTAGCAGGATTGAACTCATATGTGCACATAAGGTTTCATCACTGATCAACCTGATATGAACCACACAGGGCTTTTAATCTAGGAAATGGTGACTCAGAGAGGTAACATTCTGGGTACTTATACTGTCTATGGTTTTGCAAACCCAATATTACTTATTCTTTTTAGAAGAATGGGTAGCTGACCTTGTGCATGCTACAATCTATAGCCAAGATATAACTTTTAATATTAATGTCATTTTCACACTCAAGAGGCTATTGGTTTCCTCCTGGGTTGTTCATAAACAGAGAAGCTGGGTTGAAAACATACACTTAGGATATTGCTCTTTGGTATTAAAAAAAGCTGGGTGTATGCTGTATGCCAGGAAAATACTTCTTTTCATGTATTTGTTCACTGTCAACTCATATTTATTGAGTACCTAATATGTGCCTGGAACCATGGCATTTTAGGGGAGCAAAATTTACCACCCCTAAAAGTTTTTTGGCATGCATATTATTTTGAGCTGAAAACAATCAAGGCCCAAATACTCAGGAAGAACCTTGACTTTCCCCCTAGCTGCCTGAAGAATGTAGATGATGGACCTGTTCCAGGAAGGGACCTGTCACCATATATAACAAAGGTATGAACTAGGCCTGTAGACAGGGAGGAACCTAGCAAAGTCTGCTTGTTAAAATTCCTCTTTGGGTCCCGCTATCTCTGGCCCAGCAAACATTAGTCTACCGAACATTTGCTGTTGCATCTCCATGTCATTTACCTTCCTCCCCTATGATGTCCTCAACCGCTAACACCAACATCCTTTTGTGTCTTCAGTTGAAGATGGTATTTAAGGTGAAGGTTTCAGTCTTTTTGGTGAGTGACTCAGTTTTCCTGGGTCTCTCCCATATATACGTGTTATTACACTTTTGTGTGATTTTCTCCTGTCATCTGTCTCATGTCAAGTTAATTCTTAGACCAGTCAGAAGAACCTGGAAGGGTGGAGAAAACGTCTTCCTCCCTGACAGCATGCTGTTATCTGATGATCAGGAGGCTAGACCGTGTAGGACCTCCCTGTTCCCATGGGTATTCTGAGTGAGATAAGAATTCATATTTGATCATTTAAAAAAAAACAACGAGCTTTTATTTTAAAAGCAAAATGCAGTGATTAAACTATTTTTAAGATAGATACTTAGAGTAAGTTTTAAATCACCTGAAGAAACTTAACAGTTGTTTATATCTGTGTCCATCTAGTCAAAGATATGGTTTTTCCAGTAGTCATGTATGGATGTGATGAGAGTTGGACTATAAAGAAAGTTTAGTACCAAAGAATGGATGTTTTTGAACTGTGGTGTTGGAGAAGACTCTTGAGAGTCACTTGAACTGCAAGGGGATCCAACCAGTCTATTCTAAAGGAAATCAGTCCTGAATATTCATTGGAAGGACTGATGCTGAAGCTGAAGCTCCAATACTTTGGCCACCTGATGTGAAGAACTGACTCATTGGAAAAGACCCTGATGCTGGGAAAGATTGAAGGCAGGAGAAGGGGACGACTGAGGATGAGATGGTTGGATGGCATCACAGATTCGATGGACATGAGTTTGAGGAAGCTCTGGCAGTTGGTGATGGACAGGGAAGCCTGGTGTGCTGCAGTCCATGGGGTCACAAAGAGTCGGACATGGCTGAGTGATGGAACTGACTGATATCTGTGTCCAATACATCCCAAGGTGACTCCCAATGAATCACACCCTTGTAATAACTGACCACCCACTCCACCCCCACCACTGAGTGTGGGTGAGAACTGTCACTTGCTTCTAACCAACTGAATATGACAACTGTGCTGGGCTATCACTCTCATGACGACTTCATGTTACATAAGATTCTATCTCAGAAGACTGGAGACAGAGACTCTCCCGCCGCCCCTGAAGAAGCAGTTGTAAACTGCCTATGGAGAGGACCACGGGGCAGGGAACTGTGGTTAGCGTCTAGGAGCTGAAGAGCCTCCAGCCAACAGCCAACAGGAAGCTGAAGGCTTCAGCCCTACAACCACAAAACCCGAATTCTTCCAACAACATGTGAGCTGGGAAGAGGACTCCAAACTCCAGATGAGACTGCAGTGCCAGCTGATGCTTTGATTACAGTCTTGTGAGACTCTTAGCAAAGGACCCAGCTAAGTAAGACCTGGACTACTGACCCAAAGAAATTGTGAGTTAATAAATGTGGGTTAAGTCACTATGTCTGTGGTACTTTGTGATGCAGCAGTATAAAAATCATACAGAACTAACTTTGGGTTTTTTCTTTAGCTTAAGTTAAACCTTTATTTTTCTTTTTTAACTTTCCTAGAGCCAGTTCTCTCTTGGGGCTTGTTAATGAACTCATGGACATTGGCCAGTTCAGCATCAAAAACCCTCTTGGCTTCTCATAAGCCCATGTTTCCTGGTGAATATTCCTACTGCCACAGAAATATTGTCGTCAGGGACATTGATGAGGGAAGTGGGAGACATGATGTCAGTATTATTCTATGAGAAAGTTCTTTTTTTCTTTCCTACCTTCATGGTCTCTGTTTTTATGGCTCTCTTGGTTTTTTTAGAGGAAATAATGTCTGAAATCATCTTTGTTGATGCTAAGTAAATAGGCCTGTGCTATTTATTTTCATAGAAGACTGGAGTTTATCTAACACATTGTTTGACATAGAACAGACACATAATAGCCCTAGTGTGAAGCACAGAGTTTTCTAAGAGGTAAAAGCCTGAGATAAATCAGATTGCTCATAAATTGTGTGCTGAAATGACAATCCAGCTGAAGGGAAAAATTGCAGAGTATCAAAATTATAGTAACGGGAGGGAGCATGAGGGGATGTAGTGGTCACTGCTGCTGCCCTGCTCAGATCCTCAGCACTGGCTGGGACATCATCCTCCAGCAGTTGTGATTACCAGCTGCTAAGAGATCACAGCTGCCCCCCTTCTAGACTGGTTTTGGTCAAAAGAATGCTGACTTTTGCAGGAAATCTCTCTCTCTCTCTCACACACACACACACACACACACACACACACACACACACACACACAGCTGATAGCCAAGGACTGTCTGTTGACTGACAAGGATATTTGAAAAAGCCAACTCCCTTGTTTCCATATAGGACCACACTATGGTACTATTCCTGATGCAGAGCCTGTCACTGGATCTGGCTGAGGCTGGTCCTCAGCTCAGACCACACTTAGCTTTTTCCTGCTTTCCAGAGTCACTTTCTCCTAAGAGCACCCCCTCAGGAAATCACTTGCAGAAGAATCACTATCTCAGGTTCTGTTTCCAGGGAACTTAATGTAAGACAGAGGAGTTTCTTGGATGCCGATAATGTTCTATTTCTTTTTTTCCTCATTTAACGGCTTTATTGAGATGTATTTACTTACACACCATACAATTACACATAAGTGTATAATTCAGTGTTGTCTTTTTTTTTTAAGCATACTCATGGGTTGTGCAACCATCACCACAATTTCACTTAAAATATTTTTTTCCCCACTAAAAGAGATCTGGTGCCTATTAACTGTCTTTCCTTCTCACAGCACTATGCAAGGCAAAAGATAATTGGTGATAAACTAAACAGACACAGCTTCTGGTGTAGTGATATTAAATGACAAACTGCACATTGAAAGCATTATTTGTAACTGTGGTGAAGGTTGGGAGGAAAATGTATAGGACAATCTAAGAAAGTGGAACAAACAGTCTGAAGTTAGAGTTGGGAGTCAGGGACAGCCTCCATAAGACTAACATTTAACCTATGTCAAGGAAGAGAGAGTTAGGCCAGCAGAAAGTTGGGGATTTTTCAGAAGGAAGAAAGAGTATGTAAGAAGTCCTTGAGGTAAGAAAAGTCTAGAGTCACCAACCTTTTTGGCCAGAGACAGGTTTTGTGGAAGATAATTTTTCCACGGGCCAGGGGTGGGGAGAGGGAATGGTTTCAGGATGATTCAAGCATATTTACATTTATTATGTACTTTATTTCATTATTATTACCTCAGTTCTATCTCAGATCATCAGGCATTAGATCCTAGAGGTTGAGGACCCCCTGGCCTAGAGCATCAGATGATCCAAAAGATTAATATGTCTAGAACTGCATTGTTCAGTATGATAGCCACTAGTCACATGTGGCTATTAGACACTCAAAATGTGGATACAAGAAAAAAATTTGAAAGAATGCTCTATTGAGATTGATAAATTTGAGTTACTTTTTAATTTACACCATACTCCTTTAAATGAAATGCTAATATACTGACTTGATACTAGAATTAGTGAATTTGCTTGACTAGAACAGATGTAGTTTTGAGACTGATACACTTTTTCTCTGAAGTCAAATTAATTCTCCTAAAACAGATAAACCAGTTTTGTCAATGTGATTGTTGATATTAAAGGGAAATTAATTTTTGTTACTTCATTCAGTTACCAGGAACTTTCAAGTATTCCTCGAACAACATAGATATGTGAAACTTCTTTTTCAACAGTAACTTTTATGAATTGTAAATACTGAAAGGATGAATAGCCCAGCAAAGTGGTGTGACAATTACTTTAAACTCAAAACCTCTGGGCAATAAGAAGTCACAGAAAATGTTACTTAACCTTAAGCAGAGCCTCCCAAAATATAGCTGACACTAATCGCCCCCACCTCCAAGAGAATTTCCTGATTGGGAAAAGACTGACCCTTTGTACCCGGAAGTGTGAATTCAGCTGTCAGTTAGCATCAAAAAGCCCAACAGCCCATTCCATACTTTCCCACTGAAGCCCTAAACAACCACCCCCTTTTGTTAAATTGATTTACAAATCTTTATCTCTGGCTCTTCACCTTGAATTACTAATTACTGAGCAACCCCCACTCCCAACTAAGCACAAGCAACTAAAATTTCTCTCTTCTCCTGTTAATCTGTTTATTTGTAGATCCCCAATCAATGGACCCAAATTAGAAGAGAAAAAACTATTTCTTCCCAACCGTTTTGCCAATTGAAGATGGGCTGGTTGAGAGACTGCAGCTGAGATTCCGTGACCGCTGACCAAGCTGGTTAAGGAAAACTTTTTTTTTTAAAACAAATCAAACTCCCTTGCTCAGGTCTGGTCAAGTGGGTGCAGCAAGGGCCTCTCCTTGTCTTTTCTAGAAGAGATTTTTTTCCCCCCAAAGTTTACAAAAGAAAATTTGGGTTTTGAACTAATTCTCTGAATATTGTGACTTTTTGTGGAGAGCTGCTGTGTCCTATCTTTGGTAAAATCTGTCTGACTTTGGAATTGGAGAAAAGGAAAAATGGGGTAGCAGTGGGCATGCTCTCTTTATGACTCAGGGCATGTGTGGACATAAGTTTGCCTCTGTGAAAAGCACTGTAACTTACCACCGAGGCCTTTGAATCCTCAAACACTTGTTACCACAGTGCACCTCATGGACCTAGTCCAGTTGTATTCAAACTTTTAATACTAAGCCCCAGTAGAACAGCACTGCTCTGGTTGGGGCTACAGTAGGAATGCAGAGCACCAAACACTTACCCTACTCCTTCCAGCAGAAGCCTTTGGGAAGGTCTTCAGAGCCCAATTTGGAAACCACTACAGTATACTGAATATTTTACACTTACAATGGCCACGATCTATAGCAGTGACCTGTACAAAATTACTGTGGATGACCACAGGTAAGTAAAAGATAAGCTCTAAAATATTTAGAGGGAAAACGCAGGTGAAGAATAGGGATAGTTAAGTAGTAATATCAAGGATACTAGATACCAGCTAACCTCCATCCGAGCTGACTCCGCATCTTTAACAGCTTCCACTGAACATATCTAGTACAGCAAAATTTACAAACATCTAAACTGTCTAACAACAGGGATTTCAAAATATCCCTTCTAAATCTGCATATTAACTGTATATTATTTCTAAAATTTACAATAGAAGGTTAAGTGAAAGGTCAGATGTGCAAATTTTATGTGCATTCTGAAGGACTGTGTAAAATCTGTCTGTGTAAATAGGAACACTGACAAAAAGAAAATTCACAAAGTGAACTAGATTGTTCTGCTATTACGGTGATTTGTGATCAGTTATTTTTTACCTTTAATAACATTCCCCTTAGTATCAGTTTTTAATTTTGAAAAAGATTCAAAAATTCTTTCCTGAAAGATAAGCTGTAAAAATAAGAAAATAAAAAAATTTAAAAATATGCCAGAAGAGCAAAAATGTTTTCTGAAGTGTCAAGGAGAGGAAAAGGTCCTTTCCCTCAGCATACCATCAGCATCATTAAGATGGAAAATCAAAAGTTGTTTCCAGGAACAACTGCTGGAGTCATGGGGATCCCAGTTGGAAATTTCATAACTGCTTTCTCGAGCCATTATACAGAGGAATTATGAGCATAAAAGATGACTTTGGAAGTGATGTGTTCTGCATGTTTCAGAATACCCATAAAGTTAGTTCCTTAATTTACTACGGTTTGTATGAGAATTCTCCATACTCAAATATTCATGTTATTTTCTAACAGATTTTTTTTTTTTAAACTTCATGTTGAAATATTCTTAATTGGCTTGCTGATTCTCCTGAGTGTCTCCTTTTAGGATTCTATATATTACTTGCTGGGAATCTAGCCAATGTTTAAGAAATTTTAATCTTTTTTTTTGGCTAATGTGATAGAGGAAAAATAATTTTTCCTCCACTCCTCAAGGTTCTTGGCTGAGATCTCCCTATGATAAAAAGACAGAATAACAGAAGAAAAACAAACAAGTTTAAAAACACGTATACCTACTATAGTGAAGGACAGGGAAGCCTGGCATGCTGCAGTCCATGGGGTCGCAAAGAGTCAGACACCACAGAGTGACTGAACCACAACAAAATTTTATTATATACAGGGGAAAGCCCCAGGGAAACTAATTCCCAGAAATGTCCCAAGCTGCTACCTTAGGTAACATCTTCATTTAAAGACAAAAGAAGATGTGGGGGGTGGGGAGGCCAGATGTGAGAGAGACCAGGAAAAGCACAGTAAACAGTGGTAAGGTTGTTATGCAGATTTAAGTCCTTGCCTTCTCCATTGTTAAGAGTTTCTAGATATTTAGAATCATCTTTCTCTTCCTGGTACTGAGAGGGAGACATCCTTACAAATGGAGATTTCCCTTTTAATGGCCTTGTCTCTTACAAAAGGGTCACTTCTACTCAGTTTTCACAGCTTCTTGACTACTGCTGTTTCCCAAAAATGACCAGCTTAAAATTATCATATGTCAAAGGGGCATTTTGGGGGTGGTACATTTTGCTCCCCTTCACTAATAAGCTTGAGAGGAAGCTTTAGGAAACTAGGTGACTCAGTAGGTTTCCAAAGACTTAATACTCACAATCCCCAGATGGGCATTGTTCTGCTTAACTTAGGAAGAGGTAGTAGGGACACTTGGGGGAGATTTGAAAGATCAAAAGAACTGATGTCAGTTCAGTTCAGTCACTCAGTCATGTCTGACTCTTTGCGACCCCATGGACTGCAGCACGCCAGGCCTCCCTGACCATCACCAACTCCAGGAGTTTACTCAAACTCATGTCCATCAAAGTCGGTGATGCCATCCAGCTATCTCATCCTCTGTTGTCCCCTTCTCCTCCTGTCTTCAATCTTTCCCAGCATCAAGGTCTTTTCAAATGAGTCAGCTCTTCGCATCAGGTGGCCAAACTATTGGAGTTTCAGCTTCAGCATCAGTCCTTCCAGTGAGTTTTCAGGACTGATTTCCTTTAGGATGGACCGGTTGGATCTCCTTGCAGTCCAAGTGACTCTCAAGAGTCTTCTCCAACACCACAGTTCAAAAGCATCAATTCTTCAGTGCTCAGCTTTCTTTATAGTCCAACTCTCACATCCATACATGACTACTGGAAAAGCCATAGCCTTGGCTAGACACCTTTGTTGGAAAAGTAATGTCTCTGCTTTTTAATATGCTGTCCAGGATGGTCATAACATTCCTTCCAAGGAGCAAGTGTCTTTTAATTTCAAGGCTGCAGTCACCATCTGCAGTGATTTTGGAGCCCCCTAAAATAAACTCTGTCACTGTTTCCACTGTTTCCCCATCTATTTGCCATGAAGTGATGGAACCAGATGCCATGATCTTAATTTTCTGAATGTTGAGCTTTAAGCCAGCCTTTTCATTCTCTTCTTTCACTTTCATCAAGAGTGACATCAAGAACTAATGTGACAATCTCAAATTACTAACACCCTCTGTTTGAAAATGAAAAGCTATTTTTTTCCTAATCAGTGGATCACTGGATTAACACCTGAACTAATTTGTTGAGGAAAGGAACATTTGCAATCCATCCTGTTCCCACATAGCTCTCTCTGTAGCTAAGTTTTTCTGGTTTTCTTTTTTGTTTTTACCTCAGAGAAAACTGAAAGACCAGTCTTTCAATCCTGCTGAATGTGTTTGAGATCTTTATTCCATTTTTACAACTCCCCTGAAGTAGCTTCTGAATTGGAAAAAACCTTCACGGTTAAAAATCTCATACTCAAAAGGCTTGATTACTCCATCCCCAAGCAAAAGACACCATGTTTTACACGAAAGCATTTTACAGACAAGCTCACTTTCTATTTTCTTCCTCATTTTTTATCTCTCCATCTATCTGTCCATTTATATTCCCTGAGTCTAGAAATAAGGTCACCATTAGCATGGGTAGAGAGCAGTAGAGGGAGGAAGAGGAACAGAAGCTAGGCTGGGTTCTTGGGCAAAGAGACAATGGAAGAGAGTAGGTAAGTGAAATGGTCTCATGATATAATTTTAAGGATTACTTAATATTTTCCAGAAAACTGGAGAAAATTCCTGGGTCCTAATAAGAAGTTTTGGATTAGGCTAGTAAAGTTCTGCCCGATAAGATACAATGCCTTCCACTGTCAGAGGTCTTCCTCCAGTGTGATGGTTAATGGAAAGGAAGATGTTCCTTAGCTCTTATGAGGCTAGTAAGTGAGGTAAGTGTCAGTGTCAGGCTAGAGAAACATGTCCACCAAAAGCAAGAGCTCAGGAACCAGGAATGATGAAATTATGAGGAACAGCTCCCATCAGGCAAATGAGAAGAGTCTGGAAGTTCAGAAAGAGAAGTAGAATGCCAGAATGGGTGCCCCTGTTTGGGTAGACTAGCTCCACTTGATGGATATATAGAAAAGCCAGAGAGGAACCTTGAAAGTCTACATAGATAACTGCACATTCTATTTGGGTTCACAAGGTGACATAAAAAAAGCATGGAATTTAAGGTATTAACGGTATCAACAATATCAACAGACTCATATTCATGAATCATTCTAGGAAAACCCCCTTTCTTGCCCCCAGCCCCAGCAATACCTTCTATTTCCTAGACACAGTGATGAGGTAATTTCATGAACATATGAGTAGCTATGTAACAGTGGCTGAACAAGCTAGGTTCCTGTTTGTGGCTCATAAAAATGTACTTGCTTCAGTTTCAGTTGTCTGAAGACAATATATGAATTCACACTGGGTATCAGACAAGACTCTTTTTGTTACAAAAAACTAAAATCCAACTAAACTATCATAAAGAATGGGATTTCTTAACTCACCTAGCTAAGAAGGTTCTTAGGACAGTTCACAGAACTGAATGAGGAGATACAGAGGGCAGCACCAAAGTGGGTTATCAAGAGTCAGGGAATGTAAAGTAAGGATTGGGAGTTACAAAGTCAAAGAACCAGGGATGATGAAATGAGAAGGAACGTGTCCCAACAGGCAAATGAGAAGAGTCTGGAGGAAGTCCAGAGTAAGGGACTAGAATAAGGAACTCAATGTCCTCTGGTTTTCCATCCATCTCTCATCTCTGCTGACCTCTGCTTCTACTTGTGTACTGGCCTCATTCTCTCCTACTAGAAGCAATCTTGCTATATATGGTTAATATATATACCTTTCAATAGTTCCTGGCATACGTCCCAACACAAAATCCAAGAGAAAGAGTCATCCCCCATGCACATATTTGAATCTAGAAAATTCTAAAGAAAACTCTTAATTGGCCTAGTTTGGGTCACATGTCTATCCCATGGACCAATTATTGCGGCTACTGTGTCAAATGCCCATTGCTGTGGCAAGGGGACAAGAACCTGTGATTAAAAAATTATCACAGTAGAATACATGGACATGGAGTGGGGTGGGGTGGGGGATTCCTCAAAGGGAAAAGAATACTGATCCAGAGGGGAATGTGAAAGGATCATGGGCAGATGAGAACAATAGCCACCTGAATCCTTACACATCTTCCATCTTCCTTATTATCAAAGAATGACCGTTCATGAGGGCAAGCCACATTCAACTATTGTCAACAATGGTTTGAAACCATTTATCTAGTGATGTCATTTATTTACAAACACAACCAAGCTTCAATTTTTCAAAAAAGAAAGCTGAGGGTATTAGTAAAAATGTAATAAAACTTAGTATTTTCACATAGTTGTCAGAGCTACAGTGATGGTGCAGAAGTATAGAACTGCAAATTTTCAACAATGATTGAGACCTCTCTTTCAATCTGTCATATTGTAGGAGAGAAAGCTTGGACTCTGGGGAGTTTTGTGTCCAGATACTTCCCAAGACTTGTAAGGAAAAAGGCCAGGATCAGAACACAGATCTTCTGTCATCCAACCTGGCTTTCTTTCCAATGGAGAGAACAGTATCTAAATACAAGTAGTAGTCCATTTTCCACTTTTAAAATGGAAGAATGTAGAATGTTATCTTTTTCCATAAAGAATGTCTGCTTATCCATGAAGGATTTTATTCTCTACCCAACATAACTCCTTCAGCATGACACTGATTTCACATTCCTTCAAAATTAAGTATACTACTGGAGTTCCTTTCAATCAACAAAATGTGCCTCATTAAAAATAAGAGAACTGAACTAAAAAAAAAAAGAAAATTACTGTCAGAAGACCAAAAAAAAAAAAAAAACGAAGTTTTGAAAGAAGGAAGATGGCATGGTAGATAGAACTTTAGGTGATTTTAAATTAGCTTGAATTATAAAATTTTCCCAAAAGACCAATGCTTTATTTATATTTAAAGTTTCTCATGATTTCTTTCATAAGGCAAATACATAGCAAATTTAAATTACACAACCAAGTCTCTACATTGAAAAAGGAAAGTCTAATAAAACACTGCTTTTCTGTGACAAGGAAGAACAGAATATGGAAAGCAAAATATTTGTTTCACTGAAAACTTGACTGAGTCATCTTAGGTCTATTCATTTTATGTAATTTTTCAGATAGGGCAAATTTTAAAAGGGATTTAAATATATTTCAGACATTATTTGTGATATAGTGGAAATAGTTTGAAGCTAATAATGGTCCAATTTATACTCACATCAATCACAAGGCCTTTTTAATAAAACTCAATGCATATTCTTTTGAGTTTCCTCTGTGTGAGTTCTTTTAAAGGATAAAAAGACAAGGGAACCACTCAAGCACCCAGTCAACATATACTGTCCATCTCTGTGCCAGTCAGGGATATAAGAAAAGAGAATGAAAATGTGTATATGTAATCTACACCTGTAGAGGAGGAAAAATTATTTTTCCTACTATCGTCCCAGTTTCTCTGGCTGGGTTCTGTAAATCAGACTGAAAAAAGGCAGGTTAACAAAAGAAAAGTGCACAGATTTATTCAATGGAAGTTTTATATGATGTGAGAGCCTTCATAAGGAAATGAAGACCAGAAGGAATCTTTAAACTTAGCTTTAAACTTCATCATACTAGGTTTGATGAAGAGTGGAAAGTTGTGGGAAAATGTTATAGGACAAAAGTATATGAGTTGAAGGTAGTCAAGTGTGGGAAACTTAGCAAGGCTTCTTCATTCAGACTCCTTTTGGTGTCCTTCCATCTTCATAGATAAGGTTGCCCCTTTCTTTCAGGTAATGCGAAGGCACCTCTCACTTGAGGGTCTTATGACCTGCCTCAGAGTAGAGGGGGAAGGGGAAAGAGGCCTTCTTGCACCTGCCATTTCTCAAATTCCTTTGGCTTATTCAGTATGCCAAGGTGCCATATGTTGTGGTAGCATGTTCTGAATCCAATTTCTACTTTTGAGGGACTGATAAGTCCAAGAGAACAGGAACTTAACAAAACGCATTTATGAGAACAAGTAGCAGAGATGAGAGACCCTAACTCTGCCTCAGTATGTCTAAGGGAAGCTTCCAAAGGTTTGAGACCAGTTGAGTCCCAAACAGGGATTCCTCAAGAAGATATTGTTATAGCCCACCCACACCCATTGGTCATCATCCTATGCAGTTGGTTTCTTTGTGCAAGTACCTGGACTTTCTGCGTCAGGGCCTTATCTATCCACAAAAGAAAGCTTGGCTCTCACACCAGATGGGTAGGGGAATTCAGGGAGTTAGAGCTGTAGGAGGGCTTCCCTGGTGGCTCATAGAGTAAAGAATCCACCTGCAATGAGGGAGACCTGGGTTCGATCCCTGGATTGGGAAGATCCCCTGGAGGAAAGCATGGAAATCTACTCCAGTACTCTTGCCTGGAGAATCCCATGGGCAGAGGAGCCTGGCGGGCTACAGTCCATGGGGCTGCAAAGGGTCGGACACGACTGAGCGACTAAGCACAGCACACGCCGTGCCCCCAGCCAGTGGGGAACAGGAGTTGGTGGGTTAATACTCAACTTCTTCACCCTTGGACGGCGTGATGCCTTAGAAGCCCAAGTGACAGAGTCCAGTTGTACACAGAAATAACCTGCTCACTAACACCTCTCATACTAGGTTCCCTCTATTCCCATCTCATTTCCCTATGCCCCTATGGGTGCTTCTTGGGATTCTTCCAAATAAAACACTTATACTCAAGTTCTTGCCTCACAGCCTGCTCCCAGGGAGTCCAAACTCAGAAAATAAACAAAGCAACTAGAAGTCTATTTACAAGCTAAATGGTGGTGGTTTTAAGTAGCTAAGTTTTGGCGGTTTACTGCTTGTGCAGCAAAAGCTAACAGAAGTCAAAAACTGAGAAGAAACTATAACTGAGGTAGGAATAAAATCAAGGAAGCAGTGTTTCTCAAACATTATCTTGGATGAGAATCACCTAGAGAGGTGACTAAAACACAGATTGCTGGGCCCCATCCCCAGAGTTTCTGATCCAGTTGATCTGGATTAAGGTTCAAGAATTTTCATTTCTAACAAATTCCCAAATGCTGCAGGTCCAGGGACTACATTTTGGGAATCACTGTAGTCAGTTCATAGTAGTCAAAAGAGAAAATACTTCTAGAATGAAGTTTTTGAATATTTTGAAATAAAATATTCAACTCTAAAATGCTACTGAGCAAATGACATGACCGACGAGGGATTAGTCTCCAAAATTTACAAATAGCACATGAGGCTGAATATCATCAAAACAAACAACCCAACCAAAAAATGGGAAGACAACTTGAATAGACATCTCTCTAAAGAGGACATACAGATGGCCAAGAGGCACGTGAAAAGATTGTTCAACACCACTAATTATTAGAGAAATGCAAATCAAAACTACAATGACATGTCACCTCACACCGGTCAAAATGGCCATCATCAAAAAACCTACAAACTTGCTTGAGAGGGTGTAGAGAGAAGGGAACTCTTCTACACTGTTGGTGGGAATGTAAATTGGTACAGCCACTATGGAAAACAGTATGGACCTTCCTTAAAACACCAAAAACAGAGCTACTACATGATCCTGCAACCCCACTCCTAGACATATAACTGGAGAAAAACATGGTCAAAAAGGATACAAGCACCTCAGTGTTAATTGCAGCACTGTTTACAATAGCCAAGATATGAAAGCAACCTAAATATCCATCGACAGAGGAATGGATAAAGAAGATGTGGTACATATACACAATGGAATATTACTCAGCCATAAAAATATAATGAAATAATGCCATTTCCAGCAACATGGATGGATCCAGAGACTGTCATACTGAGTGAAGTAAGACAGACAGAAGAGGAGAAATATCTTATGACATTCCTTATATGCAGAATCTAAAAAGAAATTATACAAATGAATTTATTTACAAAACAGAAACAGACTTAGAGAACAAACTAAGGGGGAACCAGGGGGAAGTGTGACGGGAAGGGATAGTTAAGGAGTTTGGGATTGACATGTACACACTGCTATATTTAAAATGGATAACTGACAAAGGCCTACTGTATATCACCAGGGATCTCTGCTCAGTGTCATGTGGCATCCTGGACTGGAGGGGAGTTGGCAGAGAATGGATACATGGCTGAGTTACTCTACTGTCCACCTGAAACAATCACAACGTTGTTAATAGGCCATACTCCAATATAAAGTTAAAAGTGAAAAAAATGCCATTGAGTGATCTAGTCAAATGAAGACCAATGATAAGCAGATTTCACAAATTGCAACCAATGTCGACATTGACAACAGTGGTTCCAGTGAGGTGGTGGTTTTGGAAACCAGTTTGAGAGGCGAGGAGATGAAGAAGCACACAGAGACAACTCTTAACAACAAAAATGCCAAGAGTGAGGAATAAATGGAGATATAATATTGAGGAGGTTTTAATCTGGGGCAAATAGTGGGTACTGGAGTGAGTATGTATACTTAAAGTAGACTCCCCTGGTGGCTCAGACAGTAAAGCATCTGTCTACAATGCGGGAGACCCGGGTTCGATCCCTGAGTGGGGAAGATCTCCTGGAGAAGGAAATGGCAACCCACTCCAGTATTCTTGCCTGGAAAATCCCATGGATGGAGGAGCCTGGTGGGCTACAGTCCATGGGGTTGCAAAGAGTTGGACACGACTGAGTGACTTCACTTTCACTTTTCACTGGAGAAGGAAAAAGTGATGTAGGATAATGGCAGGAGCAGAGTCCTTGGAGGCAGAGCCAGAGCATCTTTGATAGAAGACAGCATATAACCTACACTGTAGCAGAATGAAAGATGGGAAATATGGAAAAGAGGGTGCTCTGTCTACTAACTTCAGTTTTCTCAAGTATGAGATGTCATCAGCTGAGAGTAGGGGTAGGGGGAAAGGGGACAGAGGCATTAGGGGAAAAGATATGGGATTGTAATCTCTTGAATAGGAAACAAACCTACTTTCTCCTTGAGGTGAAAGTATACATTAATATGAGTGTCACTTAGAGATGAAGATACAGAACACTGACATGGGACATTTATTTCATGGAAATAATTTGTACATCTTGTACCCAGACAAAATGGGACTGAGTACATGTCAGTGGATCACAACTCAATAGTTTTCCAGTATTGTTTTGCTTTGAAAAGATTCTAGATGTTTTCTAGGAATGCATGAGAATTATTACAACCAATCAAGGCTGGAAATTATATTTACAATGCTATGGCATCACTTCTTGAATATATGAAGGTAAAATTGTAATCTACTGTGCCTGGTGGACTGCACAAGCACCCCAATCGCAATTGCACTATGAATTCTCATTTTAGAAAGAACAGGTTTTGGTTTGGGCTTTAATAGAACTTTAAGATCTAACTCTTAGTGATCCATGAAATATGACTATTATGAAGATGGTCTTATAAAAATTATCCATCCAAAACTGTTTGTCTGAGAGCTGCTTAAATGTAATGTCTAGTATATTTTCACTGGTTGATTTTTATGTTTTGCTTTAGTTTTATTTTATTACTTGGGGAACATTGTGTTTTCTGGCTGTCCCTGACTGAGTTTTTTAGATGACTGAAGATTTTAAGAGTGCTAGGTGAGGTAATCTACATATCTATCTATCTATCTATCTATCTATCTATCTATCTATCTATATATATATATATATTTCTTAAGCTACTGATGAGATTAAAGTCAAGTCAGAAATTAATAAATGTGTACTCAGACGGGTAAAAATTCTTATCATTAGCCTAATCTAAGTGGGTTGATTATTTCTAAAGATGAATGAGACAAAGGTCTGTCCTTTGCACTGGAGATCCCCTATGAAGCCAACTTTTTAAAAAGATGTTTAATTCTATGGATTAGTGCCTTTTTAAATCTTGCCTTCCAAAAGAAATCCAAAGCTTCTTTGAAGTGAAGTGGTACCTAAATCTTGTGTGTCATGCAAGAACTGGGGTTTGTGGAGAAAGAGAATCCAGATGAGCTGAAAGGTCTTTCATTACAATAACCATAGTTTCCACATAGGTTTTTCTGAAGAGGTATGAGAACAATATGGAGTTTTTCATTTGAGAATGAAAAAGTAAAAACGAAAGTTAGGGACTGCTCTCACAACTTCATCTTTGGAGCACTTATCCCAATTGTAATCAGTTAAGTGATTATACAATTATTTGTTTAAAGTTTGTCATGCCCCTCTGACAGAAAGTTCTACAATACCAGAATGACATCTGTTTTCCTCACCACTATATTCCTCAGGACCACGGACAGTACCCAGTATATACTGGACTTGCAATTATCTTGACAAAAGAATTAGCAGTGAAGCTATTCTGATATAAAGAATAGTCAGTACGAAGTACTAACCAAATGAAAAACAAACACTGTGCTTGGAAGGAGAAGGCTAGCAATGTACACAGGACGGAGTATTTGAGTTCTTCAAACTCAAATATATAGAGTGGGACTGTTACAATTCTCAAAAATATTATTTTCCCCACCTATAATAATTGTCATTATTTATTTATGGGGATTTCTTCTGTTGTCCAGGATGATTTGGCCTTTGGGTACCTTAGTACTCTTCTTTGGAGGGAGGTCCATTTCCCCTTTTTTCAGAATTCATGCAGTGGAATAAGTCACAGGTTTTTAATGGGAGAATGGCCTGATCAGATTTGGACTGTTAACAAATCACCCTGGGGGACTTGCTTGGTGGTCCAGTGGCTAAGACTGCATGCTCCCAGTGCTCCCAGGGGGCCTGGGTTTGATCTCTGCTCAGGGAACTAGATCACACATGCTGCAACTAAGTGTTCATATACCACAATTAAAGATCCTGCATGCCGCAACAAACAGCAAAGATTCCACGGGCTGCAACTAACACTTGGTGCAGTCAAATAAATAAATAACTCAGAAAAAGAAAGAAAGAAAAGAAAGAAATTATCTTTGATGATGGAGGAGGAACTTGGAACCAGAATTCTCACTCTTTTTACCTGGCCCTAGTTTTCATAGTTCTAAGCTTTTGTGCATATAATATTACCTATTCCTAAAATGCTGGTACTCATTAGTAGATAGGTTTGGCTGCATGTAGTAGCTTACACGATAGGAGTTTCTTTGTGTCTCATGAAACAGTCCAAAGGTAGGAGGATCAGGGACAGCGTGACAGGTCTACTCCATGAGAGTACGCAACAACCGGGCTACTTTCAGCTAACTGCTCCGACACCTTCTGCTGTCCTTATCCTCAAGGTCTAAGAAGGTGTGAGGCCATATCACTTTCTAATCAATAAGATGAAGGAAGGTGGATAGGAGAGTAGATAAGGGCATACCCCTTTTCTTTTATGGATGGGTTTCCTGTTTCTTTCTGGCCATCTCAGTGGCTGGAACTTAATCACATGGCCACATCTAGCAAGCAGAGAGGCTGGGGGAAGTGTAGCCTTTATTCTGAGAGGCCATGTGATTGGTTAAATGGGAGGGACAGATTCTACTCATTTGAAAGGGGAGAATGAATGTTGAGTGACAGACAAATAGCCATCTCTATTGTTCAATCTTCTTTTCCCTCTAAACCATCAAAATCCTTTCTACCCTCCAGAGTCTGGCCCAGGTCAACTTTCACACCCTCCATGAAGCAACAAGGGTAGGGGGTGGGTGGTGGTGGTGGTGGTGATGTAGAAGGGAAGGAGTAGAGAGCCAGGGAATAAAAGGCCTGTTTTTGCTAAAGCTGACTTTAAGGCATTGGAGGACTGCCTCAAGATGTAAACTCAAGATTCTCAGGATACTGAAATAAAAATCAAATAAATTTTTAACTTCTTTAAACATGAGTGCAGTATTAAATTCTTTGAGATGCCTCTCCCCACTTCTAGCGATAAATGACAGCACAAGGGTATGGCTTTGCCTAACTCATACTCTCAAAGTTCCCTCCAGCTCTAAAGTCCCATGAGCTTTAATTTATGAAATAGAGAAACCATAAAGAATTCTGATCAAACACAGATCAAAGTCATGACCAATAAATAAATAAATAAAGAGCCCGAGTTTTAAGCAAAATGCAGTTTAAACAAAGAAGTTTTACAGAGAATCCAATTCCATCAACCCTAGATGTCACTTGTTTCATCTTCTTGCTTGGAGCTAGAAATGAGTCTTCTGATTTTCTCCTACTTGTGGTCGGTTTTCTTTTTGTTGTTAAGATTGGAAACTACCATTACTTCCCTCTTAGCCTCTGGCTCCCATGTTCCGTTTACTAGTCTTCTAGAAGTGCCCTAGGGAACGCAAGCAGCTTCCTGGATACTTGTAAGTTTCAGATGGACACACAAATCCCATGGCAACCCTCAAGATCCATTGCTTTAAGTATATTTATTTAGGGCTGATTTGAAATATCATTAAATATCTATAAAACTAATCAATGATATAAAAAATCTTTATTAGTCATTAGAATAAAATAACACTTAGTGAAATAGTGACCTAATTAGGATTTTTTAAAAATTAAAATGTTCCCCATGTTTCATGTAAGTTGGATAGAAAATGATAATGCAGCATTCTCAGAAAACTTACATATTTCATATATGCAATCATTTTTAAAAATAATAACTTTTTTGGAATAGCAATAGAAAAGAATAAGGCCTTAAGTGAAGGAAGACAGATCACATAATAAAGTGCAAACAGGTGGTCCAATTGAGTCTAAGAAGGAAAATGGCAGAGGGAAAAAGAGGTTGGGTGTAATATCCCAGTTTGTATATGAGCAATCAGAGGTTATAATAGAAGATTTCAACATAAAGATAGGACTGTGATAAACTGCCTCCTCTGAGCCTAGTCCCCAAAACAGATGCAAATGCTGACCCTTTATTCCTGTGCTTGTAGTCTTATCTCTAGAATCTAGGTGGCAGTCTTGTCTGAGCAGAAATGGAGCAATCTATGCACACGTGTTATGTACACGTATGTACGTACAGATAATGCACCCCCTACCCCTGTTGCTTCATGGAGGGTGTGAAAGTTGACCTAGGCCAGACTCTGGAGGGTAGAAAGGATTTTGATGGTTTAGAGGGAAAAGAAGATTGAACAATAGAGATGGCTATTTGTCTGTCACTCAACATTCATTCTCCCCTTTCAAATGAGTAGAATCTGTCCCTCCCATTTAACCAATCACATGGCCTCTCAGAATAAAGGCTACACTTCCCCCAGCCTCTCTGCTTGCTAGATGTGGCCATGTGATTAAGTTCCAGCCACTGAGATGGCCAGAAAGAAACAGGAAACCCATCCATAAAAGAAAAGGGGTATGCCCTTATCTACTCTCCTATCCACCTTCCTTCATCTTATTGATTAGAACGTGATATGGCCTCACACCTTCTTAGACCTTGAGGATAAGGACAGCAGAAGGTGTCGGAGCAGTTAGCTGAAAGTGCCCTGGTTGTTGCGTACTCTCATGGAGTAGACCTGTCACACTGTCCCTGATCCTCCTACCTTTGGACTATTTCATGAGACACAAAGAAACTCCTATCGTGTAAGCTACTACATGCAGCCAAACCTTTCTACTACTTTATCTATTAGATAAAGATTATATCTATTATATCTACAGATTATATATAGAAACATATCTAGAGATATTACATATCTATTAGAGATATATAGATATCTATTATGTATCATGTGCATATCTGAGGTCATTGGTATTTCTCCTGGCAATCTTGATTCTAGCTTGGGCTTTATCCAGCCCAGCATTTTGCATGATGTACTCTGCATATAAGTTAAATAAGGAGGGTGATAATATACAGCCTTGATGTACTCCTTTCCAAATTCTGAACCAGATCTATAAGACCTTCTAGAACTAACACCAAAAAAGATGCCCTTTTCCACTATTTACAATAGCCAGAACATGGAAGCAACCTAGATATCCATCGACAAATGAATGGATAAAGAATCTGTGGTACATATGAACAATGGAATATTACTCAGCCATAAAGAGGAACGCTTTTGAATCAGTTCTAATGAGTTGAATGACCCTAGAGCCTACTATACAGAGTGAAGTAAATCAGAAAGAGAAAGATAAATATCATGTACTAACACATATACACAACTCCGGGAATTGGTGATAGACAGGGAGGCCTGGCATGCTGCAGTCCATGGGGTCGCAAAGAGTCAGACACAACTGAGTGACTGAATTAACTAACTAATGCATATATAAGGAATCTAGAAAGAATTTATTTGCAGGACAGTAATGGAGAAACAGAAATAGAGAACAGACTTATGGACATGGGGAGAGGGGAAGATGTATGGAGAGAGTAACATGGAAACTTACATTACCATATGTAAAACAGACAGCCAACGGGAATCCACTATGTGTCTCAGGAAACTCAAACAGGGGCTCTGTATCCACCTAGAGGGGTGGGATGGGGAGGGAGATGGGAGGGAGGTTCAAGAGGAAGGGGACATGTGTATACCTATGGCTGATTCATGTTGAGGTTTGACAGAAAACAACAAAATTCTATAAAGCAATTATCCTTCAGTTAAAAAACAAATTAAAAAAAAATTTTTTTAAAGATGCCCCTTTCATCAGGCTGATTATATTCTTTGCAGCCTAAGATGGAGAAGTTCTATACAGTCAGCAAAAACAAGACAGGAAGCTCTGTGGCTCAGATCATGAGCTCTTTATTGCAAAATCCAGGCTTAAACTGAAGAAAGTAGGGAAAATCATTAAGCCATTCATGTATGACCTAAATCAAATCCCTTATCATTATACAGCATAAGTAATGAATAGATTCAAGGGATTAGATCTGGTAGACAGAGTGCCTAAAGAATTACGGCTGGAAGTTTGTAACACTGTATAGGAGGTGGTAACCAAAACCATTCCCAAGAAAAAGAAATGCAGAAAGGCAAAGTGGTTGTCTGAGGAGGCATTATAAATAGCTGAGAAAAGAGGAGAAGTGAAATGCAAAGGAGAAAGGGAAATATATACCCAACTGAATGCAGAGTTCCAGAGAACAGCAAGGATAGATTAGAAGGCCTTCTTAAGTGAACAATGAAAAGAAACAGAGAAAAACAAAAGAATGGGAAACACTAGAGCTCTCTTTAAGAAAACTGGAGATATGAAGGGAACATGTCATACAAATATGGGGACAATAAATGACAGAAATGGCAAGGACCTAACAGAAGCAGAATAGATTAAGAAGAGGTGGCAAGAATACACAGAAGAATAATACAAAAAAGTCTTAAAGATCTGGATAACCATGATGGTATGATCACTCACCTAGAGCTAGACATTTTAGAGTGTGAACTCAACTGGTCCTTAGGAAGCATGACTACGAACAAAGGTAGTGGAAGTGATGGAAATCCAGCTGAACTATTTCAAATCCTAAAAGATGATGCTGTTAAAGTGCTACACTCAACATGCCAGCAAATTTGGAAATCTCAACAACAGCCACAGGACTGGAAAAGTTCAGTTTTCATTCCCATCTCAAAGAAAGGCAATGCCAAAGAATGTTCAAACTACCGTACAATTGTGCTCATTTCACATGCTAGCAAGGTCACATTCAAAATCCTTGAAGTTAGGCTTCAGCAGTATGTGAACCAAGAACTTCCAGATGTAAAAGCTGGGTTTAGAAAAGTCAGAGGAAGCAGAGATCAAATTGCCAACATCTGTTGGATCATAGAAAAAGCAAGGGAATTTAAAAAATAGGTCTACTTTGGCTTCATTGACTAAGGTTTTGTTTACTTTGATTCTAATAATTCAACAGGTTGGCCTTTCTTTTGTTTTCAGTAGATGGTGCTATTACACAAGTTTTTTGGCTTATCTTACCTGAGCCTCTGCACTTTTCACCCTCCACCACCTTCATTATTGCTGCTTATTCCTCCAGGGTCACTGGCGCCTTACTGCTGCTGGTGTCACTGCTGTCGTTGGCATTGCCGCTGGGCGCACTAGGATGGCAGGCACATTCGCTATTTCTGAGGTTGCCCAGTTCATGGGCCCTACCACTGCTGCTGTCCAGTTTCCTGAGGCTGAAGTCATGTGTGTCTCCCTTGGTGCTACCGGGTTCTCCAGAGCTCAGGCCTCAGACACTGTGGCTGGGGCGGAGGTGGCGGCAGCAGGCTTACAGGCACTGCCAATTATCCACCTTCAAAGGTAAAGATGTGTGGGTCTCTCTAGAGTCCTAGTGTTTTATGCCAAGGAACCCATGTTGAGTTATGGATGTTTTAGTAGTTGTAGACTGAAGGGGAGGGAGAAAGAGAGCATCTCACACTGCCATGATGCTGACGTCCAAGGCAGACTTTTCTAAACTTTTACACAGTTAATAAGCTTCACATTAAAAAATGCAGTAATGCTAGAAATTCATGAGAAGAAAACTACCATAAAAGACTGTTCAATATGACAAGATGTGCTGAGTGACAAGGAAGAGAATTATAAATAAAACTACATTATGCTGAATTTAAAAAAAATCCTCACAGTTTAAACTTGCTTCTTTCTTTCATTTCTGAGGAAAGAAATCTAATATATCCAGGTACATTTTGTTCTATCAGTGTTCTGAAGATGACAAACTTAAGGCTAAAATTATTTTATAAAAGAAAAATTTATACATGCAATTTTAAAGTAATTCAGTTGATTATTGCCATATACGATAACGAAAACTAAAAGAAAAAGTAGAATTTTTTCAAAAGTAAAATTGATCCAAAAAAATTTTTTTTTGAGCGGAAGTAAAATTGAATATGTAACCTCAGCAGGCCTGGAGCTATGGACATCTTTTTTAAAGATTATGTGTATATGTATTGAGAAAATTTTAAACTATTAAGTCATTACTTTAAAACAATCTTCAAGAGTTTATCTCTCATACTGAGTTTCAATTATTATTGTAAATAGGCACAATTGAAAATAGTGCTTTTATAAAAAGCAAGGTGATTTAAGTCCAAATTGGTTAAGGAAATATAAGAAGGGGATTCTACAATATGGAGATTCCTTAAAAAACTGGAAATGGAATTGCCATATGACCCAGCAATCCCACTTCTGGGCATACACACTGAGGAAACCAGAACTGAAAGAGACACGTGTACCCCAATGTTCATCCCAGCACTGTTTATAATAGCCAGGACATGGAAGCAACCCAGATGCCCATCAGCAGACGAATGGATAAGAAAGCTGTGGTACATATACACAATGGAATATTACTCAGTCATTAAAAATAATACATTTGAATCAATTCTAATGAGGTGGATGAAACTGGAGCCCATTATACAGAGTGAAGTAAGCCAGAAAGAAAAACACCAATACAGTATACTAATGCATATATATGGAATTTAGAAAGATGGTAACAATAACCCCATATACAAGACAGAAAAAGAGACATAGATGTATATAACATACTTTTGGACTCTGGGAGAAGGCGAGGGTGGGATGATCTGAGAGAATAGCATTGAAACATGTATATTATCAATTGTGAAACCGATCGCCAGTCCAGGTTGGATGCATAAGACAAGTGCTCAGGGCTGGTGCACTAGGATGACCCAGAGGGATGGGATGGGGAGGGAGGTGGGAGTGGGGTTCAGGATGGGGAACACATGTAAATCCATGGTTGATTCATGTCAATGTATGGCAAAAACGCCTACAATTTTGTAAAGTAATTAGCCTCCAACTAATAAAAATAAATGAAAAAAATAAAAAAAAAAGAAGGGGGTTCTACTGCCTGTTCTGGTATACACTGACACTGGGACCTAGAATGAGCCTCTGAACCTCTCTCTGGGTCTCCATTACTGCATTTATGATAGAAAAGGTTAAATTAAATTAAAATAAAGGTCTAAAGATCAAATTATTTTTAGACACTTTTATTTCAGAAAATAAAAGCCAAGTGGCTTGAGGAAATTTTTACCTTAACTAAAGAAATTATGTGTAATAGTATTAATATTTAAATTCTTTAATAAATAGTTTCATTTCATTCAGTTGGCTCTCTGACACACATGGGGTATGTATGTGTGTCTGGATAAATAACCACTTCTAATATCCAGTTGTTTAAATCAAACCCTTGGAGTCATCCATGATAAGCCCCTCTATTTTCCTCATCCCCACAATCAATTCTTCAAGTTATGGCAGTTCTACCTTCAAAGCAGTGCTCATGGCTGACCACTTCTCACTGTTGCCGCTGCTAACATCATTGCCCAAGTCCATCAACTCTCCCCCAACTCCAGTGCCTCCTAACTGGGGGTTTTGCCACTTTCTCTTCCTGCACCCCCTTATCTGTTCTCCACAGAGCAACCTTTGAGAACTTTGTAAAACCAAATTTAACCATGTTACTCTCTTACTCATAACCCTCCAATGGCTTTCCCTGTTATACTCAGAATAAAATTCAAACTCCTTCCCAAAGTTGAACAGTTTTATATAATTTGGCCCATGCCTTTCTCTCATTCTGCTCTGGCCACCCTACACCCACCCTGTCTTCATCCTGGTGAAGTGCCAAGCACCATGCCTTCAAAGATGCTGTTTCTGACCATCTTACCAAAAACAGCCACCAACCATCCACTCAGTTTCCATTTCTTCTTGCCTTTTTTTCTTAACATTTGTCACTACCTTACCTTATTTATTTATGGTTGCTTAACTTCTCGTGAATTTCCAATATATTTTTATTATTATTTTAACTTTTAAAAAATAATTTATTTTTAATTGAAGTATAATTGCTTTACAACATTTTGTTGTTTTCTGTCAAGTCTCAACATGAATCAGCCATAGGTATACATATGTCCCCTCCCTCTTGAACCTCCCCCCCATCTCCCT
The DNA here is from genome assembly GCF_963930625.1 of Muntiacus reevesi. Classification (NCBI taxonomy): domain Eukaryota; kingdom Metazoa; phylum Chordata; class Mammalia; order Artiodactyla; family Cervidae; genus Muntiacus; species Muntiacus reevesi. The sequence goes on along the minus strand of NC_089271.1, from coordinate 13,863,605 downwards.
CCCCATCCCACCCCCCTAGGTTGATACAGAGCCCTTGTTTGAGTTTCCTGAGCCAGAGAGCAAATTCCCGTTGGCTGTCTATTTTACACATGGTAATGTAAGTTTCCATGTTACTCTCTCCATACATCTCACCCTCTCCTCCCCCCACACCACCAGGTCCATAAGTCTGTTCTCTATGTCTGTTTCTCCATTGCTACCCTGCAAATAAATTCTTTGGTACCATCTTTCTAGATTCCGTATATATGCGTTAGTATACGATATTTATCTTTCTCTTTTTGACTTATTTCACTCTGTATAATAGGCTCTAATTTCATCCACCTCATTAGAACTCAAATCTGTTCCCTTTTATGGCTGAGTAATATTCCACTGTGCATATGTACCACAGCTTCTTTATCCATTCATCTGTTGATGGAGATCTAGGTTGCTTCCATGTTCTAGCTATTGTAAACAGTGCTGCAGTGAACATTGGGGTACCTGTGTCTTTTTCAATTTTGGTTTCCTCAGGGTATATGCCTAGGAGTGGGATTGCTGGGTCATATGGTGGCTTTATTCCTAGTTTTTAAAGGAATCTCCATACTATCTTCCTTAGTGGCTGTATCAATTTACATTCCCATCAACAGTGCAAGAGCATTCCCTTTCTCCACACCCCCTCCAGCATTTATTCTTTGTAGACTTTTTGATGATGGCTATTCTGACTGGATTGAAGTGATACTGCCATATTCTTGATTGTAAAGTTTATTAATTAATGTGACAACTTAGAAAAGTCTACCTATTTACAATATTTTGTAATACGAATAAAAGTGTAACGGTCCCAGTAAGAGTAGATAATAGGTCTCAGTTTTCTTTTATCTTTAAAACTGCAGTGGTGGTGATGAGGTTGCTTTAAAACTTTCTTTGTTTGTCCTCACTAGAATGTGACTTCCATGAGGACATGAACTTTTCCTGCCTAGTTCACTGCTGTATCTCTCACTGTTAAATATAAAGTGTTCAGCAGGAAGAGAATGCTTAATAAGTATTAGTAGACTTAATAAATGAATATGTATATACTCACTTATACAATGGAGAAGGCAATGGCAACCCACTCCAGTACTCTTGCCTGGAAAATCCCATGGACGGAGGAGCCTGGTAGGCTGCAGTCCATGGGGTTGCTAAGAGTCGGGCATGACTGAGCGACTTCACTCTAACTTTTCACTTTCATTAATTGGAGAAGGAGATGGCAACCCACTCCAGTATTCTTGCCTGGAGGATCCCAGGGACAGAGGAGCCTGGTGGGCTGCCGTCTATGGGGTCACACACGACTGAAGTGACTTAGCAGCAGCAGCAGCAGCAGCACTTATGCAATGACCATGGGACAACTAGAAAAGCTGGGTTCACTACTTCTGATCACATACATCCATTTACCTATGTCCATACATTCCATTTCCCAGTTTTATGTAATGTGAAAATGGCCTCCTTCCAGGTAGAGAAACCACTAAAATACAGAGGCAAGGGCCCTGTCATGAGAAGTATGTACTGGGATATATTGGAACTACATGGCAGATACATAACCCAGACTGGCGCCAGTGTGGAAACAAGAAGAGATGGGGTTAAGGAATCTTCTAAGAGGAGGTGGTACCTCAGTGAGTCAGGTAAAGTAAAGTGGGGAAAAAAATTCTATTATTTCAGAGAGAAAGCAGAAAAGTTGACAATCAGGTTGGTCAGCTGGGTAGTAATATGCTTCCCCAAACTGAGAGTACATGAAGAGAAACAGGTTTGAAGCGAAAGATGAAAGAGTTCAATTTCAGTAATTTTCCCTGACTTTGCACAGTGTACCAGCTCAATGACATAACTGATCAGTGCTCTAGCCAGTAACAGGTCTGGAGAATGAAACTCAATAAAAATAAATATTTCTTAGTTCTTCATGCGGTAGGCTCATGAGTCTTGGTAACTTTTGTGGCTTGGCACAATGTCTGCCACATAATAATTGTTTAATTTGTTTAGCTGGATTATATTGGTTCCTCTGATAAATGTATCTGCATAGGCATTTTGGTATAGTGTTAACTAATTCCAAGTTGATGGCTCAGTATCGTTTCTATTTCCATCCTCTTTAGAGGCCTCTAATAACATTCTGAGCTTCTTTTCCCAATTCTCTTCACATTGAACACATTTTTACTTCCATGTCAACAAGCATCTTCCTAACATAGCATGTGCTCCATAATAGGTATTTTTATAAGACTATTTATTCTCTTCTCTTCTTTTCTCTTCTTTTTATTCAAACATGTGCCAAATACAAAGACATGGCTCTATACCAGGAGTCAGTAAATGGTGTTCTGTAAAGGTCCATACAGTCTCTGTGAAACCTACCCAACTCTCATTATAGCATAAAAGCAGCCACAGATCATAAATAAACATAAAAATATATGGCTGTGTTTCAGTACAACTTTATTTAAAAAAACAAGTTCAGTTCAGTCATTCAGTCATGTCCAACCCTTTGCAACCACATGGACTGCAGCACGCCAGGCCTCCCTGTCCATCACCAACTCCCAGAGTTTACCCAAACTCATGTCCATTGAGTTGGTGATGCCATCCAACCATCTCATCCTCTGTCATCCCCTTCTCCTCCCACCTTCAATCTTTCCCAGCATCAGCGTCTTTTCAAATGAGTCAGCTCTTCGCATCAGGTGGCCAAGGTATTGGAACTTCAGCTTCAATATCAGTCCTTCCAATGAACACCCAGGACTGATCTCCTTTAGGATGGACTGGTTAGATATCCTTGCAGTCCAAGGGACTCTCAAGAATCTTCTCCAACACCATAGTTCAAAAGCATCAATTCTTCGGTGCTCAGCTTTCTTTATAGTCCAACTCTCACATCCATACATGACCACTGGAAAAACCATAGCCTTGACTAGACGGACCTTTGTTGGTAAAGTAGTGTCTCTGCTTTTTAATATACTGTCTAGGTTGGTCATAACTTTCCTTCCAAGGAATAAGCGTCTTTTAATTTCATGGCTACAGTCACCATCTGCAGTGATTTTGGAATCCCCAAAAATAAAGTTAGCCACTGTTTCCACTGTTTCCCCATCTATTTGCCATGAAGTGATGGGACCGGATGCCATGATCTTAGTTTTCTGAATGTTGGGCTTTAAGCTAACTTTTTCACTCTCCTCTTTCACTTTCATCAAGAGGCTCTTTAGTTCTTCTTCACTTTCTGCCATACACTCAGGCTATATAGTTTGCCAACCTCTGTTATAGTGTCATAGAAATATAAACTTGTACATACATATAAATATATGCATGTAAATAATACACAGATATGTACAAGTTATAAAACTCATCTTCAACAATTTTGAGGAAGAAAAAAAATCATACTCTTACAAGATTGACTGAGATAAAACTTTTTCCAAATTATACTACATTAATTTCTCTTTTATATTTAACATCATATTCGAAGCACACCCCATGAGAAAAGATTGGGGAATCATTTCTGACCTTCCTCACTGCCAACATTCTCTGATGTTACTGACAAGTGTTTTCCTTTCAAAAGGCTGTAGCCCATATAATTCCTTTCATCTTCATTTTTACAGAGAAAGTTAATACCTAATTAAAATGCCAACACTATTAAAGTTGAAAATCTCAAGTCAATATTGATATCATTGAAAAAATATAGCTAGTCACTCAGACTTGAATGATTTTTATAGTTTTAAAAGAAACCAGAATCTAATATTGTTTGAGATATTGTCCACCAACCAGGGAGACAGAACTGAGTCACTAAGATTTGTCTCTGTGCTATAAAAAGGAGCTTAATGTTCTGGTCAGGAACCACTGAAACATAGTATTGATTTTCCGTGCTCAATTTCTCTCCCAAGTCTTAGTCTTTCACTTGAAGATAATTTCATTACTATCAGGAAGCTTGGGCAACACAGAATGAACAGCAGGAAACTAAGTTCTGTAAATGGATTCGACCTCTTCCTTCCATTTGCTAGCTTAGCTAGGCTGTTTCCTCAGAACATGGTGTTTCATCCTCCTCTGGAGCACTATCCTTTTGAACATGTATAAGAACTTAAAGAATTTAAAATTACCTCTCTCATAAAAAAAAAAAAAAAAACCTCTCACAGCAAATAATTAACAGAACATCCATGGGCAAATTGATGAAATTTCAGATCTTGCTTTCCAGTTTTTTAACAGCTTTCTTTCCACTAAATATTTTAGTTGTTGATAACTGAGGCTGTTCCCAATTATTGGCAGAAACCAACTGGTTCAATGACAATTAAGTTCCTTCATTTTTTTGCATGGTAGCAACTCTTGAGCAACCATGCTCTTGGTCACATTTCTCTTATAAGAAGGTTGAAATTTTATTAAAAACAATATTAAACAATATTCCAAAGTCCCAGTGGGAGACTGGGTTTTAGGAAAGAGACAGTAAAGAATCAGAACAGGAAGCAAAAGTTGCCCACTTGCTCCTGGATTTTCAATGTGACTTTATTATTACTTTTATTATTATTATTTTGGTAGTAGAAGATGTGAATTCTCATGTCATTAGACAAATCCATATTCAAATAAGAATGCAAAAAATTGAAAGGACTATGAGTGATCATTTATAAAATATATTCCTGATTTCTTAAAAAATATGCAGAGCCAATAAACGTTCTCTTATTACTCTCACATACTGTTGGGAGTGAATACTGACATAGTTTTTTTTTTTTTTTTAGGGGTAGTTGGGCAATATGGAGAAGGCAATGGCAACCCACTCCAGTACTCTTGCCTGGAGAATCCTAGGGACAGGAGCCTGGTGGGCTGCCATCTATGGGGTCGCACAGAGTCGGACATTACTGAAGCAACTTAGCAGCAGCAGCAGCAGCAGTTGGGCGACAAGAATTAGGAGGTTTAAAATTATTCAGGTCTTTTGAGGTATTAATTCATTCCACTTCTAGAAATTTCCTAAAGGAAATCAATCCTGAATATTCATTGGAAGAACTGATGCTGAAGTTGAAGCTCCAATACTTTGGCCATCTGATTCAAAGAGCTGACTCATTGGAAAAGATCCTGATGCTGGGAAAGATTAAAGGCAGGAGGAAAAGGGGGCCACAGAGGATGAGATGGTTGGATGGCATCATCGACTCAATAGACATGAGTTTGAGCAAACTCCAGGAGATGGTTAAGGACAGGGAAGTCTAGCAAGCTGCAGTCCATGGGGTTGCAAAGATTTGGACATGACTTAGTGACTGAACAACAGCAACAAAGTAACCCGAAACAAAAAAGAATTTTGTAAAAATATGGTCTCCAAAGGGAAAAAATAAAAACAATGAAAATACCCAGACAATGGAAATTGTTAGATAACTTACATAAATTCATATGGAATATTGATTTCTTATTTTTCAACAAATATTTATTAAGCACCTATTATATGTCAACCATTTCTCAATAGTGGGAAAAACAAGAGTGAAAGAGATAGAAAAGATTCTTGCCTTCATGGAACCTCCATTCCAAAGGGAAAAAATACCAAAAGCCAAGGAAATAGGCAAATGAAAAAAGATAATTTCACAAAGTCGTAAGCGCTAAGAAGAAAAAAATGTGATGTGCTACAGGCATTAGAATGCAAAGAAATGTCTTTTGGTAATTTGTTTAGTGGTAAAAGTTAAAATATAAAACATTACATGGGAGTGGAGGCTGATTCACATTGTTCTATGGCAGAAACCAACACAGCATTGTAAAGCAATTATCTTCTCATTAAAAATAAATTAAAAAAAGAAAACATTATAATTCCAACTATATAAAATCATATACTTAAATTCTGGCTGAAGAGGAGAAGCTAAAACAGCTCTGGCTTGCAATTAGTCAGCTCTAGACAAGAAAGAAGTCAGGGCAGAACCTCCTCCCAGCATGCAGCATAGTTCTGTGCACTTGTTCATGGCAAGTGCTCAATCCATTTTGGTTAAACAGACTCAAAAAATTAAAGCATCACAAGAAACAGACATCGGGCAAAAAATTAAGTGTATCTTTGCTTATTTTAAAGCAGTGGTTTTCAACTGGAAGTGATAAGTGATTTTGAGGAACATTTGACAAGATATGGAGACGTTTTTGGTTTTTCCTTGTGAGAGGTTGGCGGCGGGGGAGGGTGCTGCTGGCATCCAGTGTGTAGAGGCCAGAAATGCTACTGAATATCTTACAATGCGCAAGAGAGTGCCCCTGCCCCCCGTCACCACACACAACAAAGAATTTTTCTACCCCAAATGTCAATAGTGTGGATGTTAAGAAAGCCTGCTTCAGGTCAGGTCCAGAGCTGTTGTCTGAGGACATCTCTAAGATCCAAAACCACTCCAGAAACTGAAGTTGTTTGCTCATTTGTCCCTCAACAATACAGAATGCATTCAGCCTCCTGGATTCTCACTACATTCCTACTAACTTTCTGCATGGGGTGGGCTGACTTTGCCTTCCTTTCTTCCCTCAGCATTAGGGAGTCTACACACATTGATGCCATAATGCCCATCTACATGGAAGCCTGATGTTGACGTACAGCATTAGTCATTGAATCTCACAGAAGCTCATCAGCACTTCCAGTCAAATCTTCCTCTTTTCTCTGATTTAAATAAAGCCTTTCTTTAAGAGCTCTTCTAAAAGCAATCCAATGAGATGCTACAAAGTATGCCAAATCCAATTACTTTCTGCATTCTTGCCTATTATTTGGAAAAAGCAATCCTCCCCAAACCACTAAGGTCATTCAGAAAACATACCAAGGTGACCACATTAAAGAAAGTGGAATCTTAATGAAGGTCTCAGCACACACAAAGTACTAATGAGAGGGCAGAGTTGGCCTCTTAGTCAAGAGTCTCAAGCGTGCCCAGAATATTAACAGACATTCTTTATCCTGAGGTAAATGGCTCTCTCACAACAACAGAGATGATCCACTAATGCCTGATTCATATGCTTTGTCACAGAATGAATCAGCAGAGCCGTTAATAAGTACTGCAATAGTATACAACACAAACCGTACTGGTTTTCAATTTGTCCTCTCTTTTTGTGGAGGCAATTTTCTTCTGACTCAGAAGCAGATATGTGGCCCACTACAGTGATGTTTTCTACCTCTCACTAAGTAAAGTTCACTAACCTGGGTAGGCAAGGCGCATTAGGGATGCTATGGAAGCCACAGGTGAGGAGTAGAGGAAGGGGTCTTGATGGGTGGTGCTCTTTCACTGTGCAGTCCAACTCTCTTACCCAAGACATGGATGATAATGCTGAAGACAAGTGCATTCATTTTACATGATGCATAATAAATTACCACAAACTTAGTGGGTCAGAAAAACATCCATTATCCTACAGTTTTCATGGGTCCTTAGTTGGGTCCTTTACAATCAAGGTGTTGGTAGGGAACACAGTTTCTTCTAAGAATCAAGGAACTTCTTCCAAACTCACTCATATTGTTGCCAGAATTCAGGTCCTTGCAGCTGGAGGAGTGAGGCTCTCAACTCCTGGAGGCCAACCCTTTTCATAGGTTGTTCACAATATGGTCATTTGCTTCTTCAAGGCTAGCAGGGGGAGTCTCTCCTGCTTCAATTTTCTCCTTTCAGCAAACATCTGGACCCTCTTCTAGAGGGTTCCCCTGGTTAAGTCAAGCCCACCCTGGATGTTTTCCCTTTTGACAAATGCAAATACAATTGCTTAGGGACCTTCATTATATCTGCAAAATTCTTTCACCTTTGCCATATCCTATTGGTTAGAAGCAAGTCATAGGTTCTATCCACACTTAAGACGAGAGGATTACCCCAACGTGTAGACTCTAGGAGGTAGAAATTTTGGGAATAATCTTGGAATTCTGTCTGTCACAACAAGCTTGTAAATGTTTCAGCTGACAGAACTGACTAGAAAAGAGAGTAAATACATTGGATGTCAGAGTCCATATTCTATCCAATAGGATGGCAGTTTGGAATAATAAGTCAAAAGAAACACAAAAAGAGAAACACTAGAGGTGAGAAGGTGAGGGTGGGATGTTTCGAAAGAACAGCATGTATACTATCTATAGTGAAACAGATCACCAGCCCAGGTTGGATGCATGAGACAAGTGCTCGGGCCTGGTGCACTGGGAAGACCCAGAGGGATTGGGTGGAGAGGGAGGTGGGAGGGGGGATCAGGATGGGGAATACATGTAAATCCATGGCTGATTCATGTCAATGTATGACAAAACCCACTGAAATGTTGTAAAGTAATTAGCCTCCAACTAATAAAAAAATAAAATAAAATAATTTAAAAAAAAAAAAAAAAAAGAAAAACACTAGAGACCCATACTTAGCTTTTAACATAGGAGTTTGACTTAATAACAATTCCTAGAAAAAAGATGTGGGGATCTTAATTGTTTATAAGCACAAAAAGTAATATTTGTATAACAGAATCTTTAAAAAACTCAAAATGCAATTTATAGAGCAATAATACATAGTGTCTAGATCAAGAAAGAAAACATAAACAGTGGGCCTGGTACTGCATGCACCAAATCACATCTGGAAATTTTTTGGCAGTTCTGGGTTAACTTTTTTATATATATAAATTTATTTATTTATTTTTTGGCTGCTGGTTCTTTGTTGCTGCAAGGGCTTTTCTACAGTTGCGGCGAGCAGGGGCTACTCTCTAGTTGCAGTTTGCAGGCTTCCCCACTGCAGTGGCTTCTCTTATTGTGGAGCACAGGCTCAGTAGTTGTGGCACGTGGGGTCTTCCCAGATCAGGGATTGAACCCATGGCTCCTGAATTGGCAGGTGGATTCTTACCGCTGAACTACAAGGGAAGTCCCTGGGTTTACATTTTAATCTGAACACTGCCCAAAGGAAATCTTGAAAGCAAAACATATGACAAATGCTTTAAGGAATTATGGATGTTTATAAAAGAAACTGAAGAGGAAAGAGCATTGCAAACATGTAAGAGTTGAGAAAGCAGAAATAAGACTCATAGATAAGAGTTAGGAGGAAACATACTTCCCTTCAGTATAAGAAATACAGTTCTAATATTTAGAACTGTACACAAAGGAAATTTCTTATGGGGAAGGGAATTCATATTCAAGGCTACTCCCACCCATGGATACTCTTGATTCCCTTCCCAACTCCATTAATTATGTACTTTCTCATTTTTATGTTTGTACAACTTCATCTTCTCATTGGTGATCATGCATAGTTCTCTTCCATCACATACATAAAGGAAACTTCCCTGGCCTCACATTCCACCAAGCTGATGACTCTTCCTCGCCTCTTCTTTGAAGCCTGATTTTTTGAGAGAGGGGCATGCACTTGTGATCTGCTGTCCACAGTCCTCACTTCTGTATCAGTCCACCTAGTCTGGCTTCTGCCCTCACCAGGCCAACCAAACGGATCTTTGTAACGTCACTGTGGATTAATGCTTTTTGCAAGTTCTCTTACATGACACTGTTGACCACATCCTGTTTTTTGAAATCGTCTCTTTCCTTGGTTTCTCTGACATTACACTTTCTTATCACCTCTATGACTCCTTTGGCCACTCTTCTAAGCCTTCTTTATGGTCTCTCTCACATCTGATGAACACGGATACTCAATGATGCTCCCCAAGGCTCTGTCTTGGGTCTACTCTGTTCTCATTCTACACAGTATCTTTTGTTGTATTAGTGACTACCATTGTTCTAACTGCCTAATACATTCTGAGATAGCTCCATTCCAGGATAGCTCTTTCTCTTCTGAAATCTTCCGAAAACTGTATCTCCAAAGACCAACTCAATGGCTTTATTGGAAAACCCTGGAGTAACCTGAATCTCAATATAGCCAAACTTGAACTCACAATCCCTCACCTCAACCTACTCCCCTACCAAAACCCTTTCTTACAAGTTCCTCATATCACAGAATGGTTGGCGGGATGTCCCCCCCGATTTTTACCAGCTCTCCCTAGCCCATCAGTCTGTAAGTTCTGAAGACATTTGCCAGATCCATCTAATATTTTCCATTCCCATTGATACTACCTTGAATCAAACCATCAACTTCTGCTTCAGTTATATCATCAGCATCATTGTTAACTTCACTAACATTTACTAAATGACTACTATTTACAAGGGGCTGTTCTAGTACTATACACACACACACACACACACACATACACACACACATATATATTCATCTACTCTACAAAACAAACCTATAAGAATAGGTACTCATTTTCCCCATTTTATAGAGGTAGAAATTGGGAAACTAAGGCCCAGAGAGATTAAGAACCCTTCTCAAGTTCACACACTTAGTAAATGAGAAACCAGGATATTAACCTGCAGGCTTAACCAGTTTACTACATGTAGGGGCTGAATAAATTTTCCTTGAATTAATAAACTAAACTAAGTAAATTCTAGTTGATTAGCTATAGAAGGGATTTTTGCTGTGGGTGAAAGATTACAGGAATATTTCTCAACTGTCTTTGATGAAAGACATTTTAAAATTTCCTATCAACTGTGGTCTCATATTTTTGTGTAATACAATATCATGTGCTTGACTTTCATAGCAATACTGAATACAACAAAAGTTTCTGAACACTTTACATTTCTGTACTCAATTGTTATGGTCCAGTAAGAGACTGTGGTCTGGCAACAGTCTGTGACCTACACTTTGATTTCCACTGGACTAAAGGACCCATGGGATCCCTTCCAACACTAAGATTTTGTATTTGGCAGCACTGTAAATAAGACTCAAAGAGAAAAAGTCTTCCCCTTTGAGAATTTACATTAAGCCAGTGGGAATAATCTACTCTCAACATACCAACTAGCAGAGTGGTATATGCTAAGTGCTGTGGTGAGAAAACCACATGTACATCCAAAAAGATGCAGAATCCATGTTCCTCAATCTCAGCATAAATCTAGCAGGCTGGATTTGACTAATACCCCTAAAATGTGGAAGAGAAAGAGGAGTGCAACTCAGAATACGTCCTTTTAGAATGTACAAACACAAGAATTCATTCAGGTGGTAAATATTATTGGATATTTCAAATATTAAATGCTATTCAATAGTTTTTCTTAAAACTAAGACTTGCTCATACACACTGAAATTGGAATATATCCAAGATATTTTTAAGTGAGAAAAAGCAGCCAAATGATATTTCCAATTATATATCCAATGAGGAACTTGTATTTGGAATATACAAAGAAGCCTTACAACTCATTTATAAAAAGATAAACAACCCAATTTTAAAACTGGCAAAGGATCCAAACAGACATTTCTCCAAAGAAGATACAAAAATGATTGATAAGCACATGAAAATACATTCAGCATCATTAGTCACTAGGAAAATGCAAATCCAAATTACAATGAAATTCCACTTAACACCCATTGGGACAGTAACAATCAAAAAGGCAGACAATAACAAGTGAAGAAATTAGAACTCTCATATGTTACTGGTAGGAATATAAAATGGTGCAGCCACTTTAGAAAACAATATGGTACTTCCTTGAAAAATTAAACACAGAATTTACCACATGACCCAGCAATTTCACTCCTAGATATAAATGCAAGAGAAATTAAAAAATACATCCACACAAATGTTCATAGCAGCAATATTACTAATTGCTAAAAAGTAGAAACAACACTTATGTCCATGAATAGACAAATGATGCATAGATAAACAGATGATGGAATATTGATGGTGTATACATATTATGGAATATTGTTCGGTAATAAAAAGAAATGAAGTACTGATACATGCTACAGAATGGATAAACCTTCCAAGTGTTATGCTAAGTGAAAGAAGCCAGACACAAAAGACCACATATTGTATGATTCCATTTATATAAAATGTTCAGAACAAGCAAATTCATACACACAGAAAATAGATTAGTGGTTGCCAGGGGCTGAGGAGGGGAGGAGGGAATGGGGAGTGACCGCTAACAGGCACTGAGTTTCTTTTAGGGATAATGAAAACGTTCTGATATTGTGATGGCGGTTGCATTCTGTGAACATATTAAAAACCATTAAATTTTATATTTTAAATGGGTAAAATGTATACATGTGAATTATATCTCAATAAAGTTGTTAAAAATAATTGCCACTGCCAGTTCCTTGGAACAATTCAGAGACAGATAAGCAAGAGGGATTATTGATCTCTTAAAATAATTTCTATGTTTTTGGGCATCTCTAAACTTAAAGTCATGACCCACTGCTCACTAACTGAACCAGTATTACAAAAAGTAGAGGATTAAAACTGAGAGCAAGTTTATCTGCATAGGTACAATCTAGTGAAATGTCCCAGGTGAAGAACCATCTCAGGTTGAGGCAAGACATTATTTTATTAAAAAAAACAGTTTGTACCTCGAATAGCCAAAGCAATCTTGAGAAAGAACCTCGAATAGCCAAAGCAATCTTGAGAAAGAAGAATGGAACTGGAGGAATCGACCTGACTGAGTTCACAATACACTACAAAGCCACAGTCATCAAGACAGTATGGTACTGGCACAAAGACAGAAATATAGATCAATGGAACAGAATAGGAAGCCCAGAGATAAATCCACGAACCTATGGACACCTTATCTTTGACAAAGGAGGCAAGGATATACAATGGAAAAAAGACAACCTCTTTAACAAGTGGTGCTGGGAAAACTGGTCAACCACTTGTAAAAGAATGAAACTAGAACACTTTCTAACACCATACACAAAAATAAACTCAAAATAGATTAAAGATCTAAATGTAAGACCAGAAACTATAAAACTCCTAGAGGAGAACATAGGCAAAACACTCTCTGACATAAATCACAGGAGGATCCTGTCCCAGAATATTGGAAATAAAAGCAAAAATAAACAAATGGGACCTAATTAAACTTAAAAGCTTTTGCACAACAAAGGAAACGATAAGCAAGGTGAAAAGACAGCCCTCAGAATGGGAGAAAATAATTCCAAATGAAGCAACAGACAAAGGATTAATCTCAAAAATATACAAGCAACTCCTGCAGCTCAATTCCAGAAAAATACATGACCCAGTCAAAAGATGGGCCAAAGAACTAAAGACATTCCTCCAAAGAAGACAGACAGATGACTAACAAACACATGAAAAGATGCTCAACATCACTCATTAACAGAGAAATGCAAATCAAAACCACAATGAGGTACCATTACATGCCAGTCAGGATGGCTGCTATCCAAAAGTCTACAAGCAATAAATGCTCGAGAGGGCGTGGAGAAAAGGGAACCCTCTTACACCGTTGGTGGGAATGCAAACTAGTACAGCCACTATGGAGAACAGTGTGGAGATTTCTTTAAAAACTGGAAGTAGAGGAAGTAGAACTGCCATATGACCCAGCAATCCTACTTCTGGGCATACACACTGAGGAAACCAGATCTGAAAGAGACACGTGTACCCCAATGTTAATCGCAGCACTCTTTATAATAGCCAGGACATGGAAGCAACCTAGATGCCCATCAGCAGATGAATGGATAAGGAAGCTGTGGTACATATACACCATGGAATATTACTCAGCCGTTAAAAAGAATTCATTTGAATCAGTTCTAATGAGATGGATGAAACTGGAGCCCATCAGACAGAGTGAAGTAAGCCAGAAAGAAAAACACCAATACAGTATACTAACGCATATATATGGAATTTAGAAAGATGGTAACGATAACCCTATATGCAAAACAGAAAAAGAGACACAGATGTACAGAACAGACATTTGGACTCTGTGGGAGAAGGCCAGGGTGGGATGTTTCGAGAGAACAGCATCAAAACATGTATATTATCAAGGGTGAAACAGATCACCAGCCCAGGTTGGATGCATGAGACAAGTGCTCAGGGCTGGTGCACTGGGAAGACCCAGAGAGATCAGGTGGGGAGGGAGGTGGGAGGGGGGATCGGGATGGGGAACACATGTAAATCCATGGCTGAATCATGTCGATCTATGGCAAAAACCACTACAAAATTGTAAAGTAATTAGCCTCCAACTAATAAAAATAAATGGGAAAAAAAAAAACAACAAACAACAGCTTGTCCTTTAAAGTACAAGTTCCAAAAAAAAAAAAAAAAAAAAAAAGATTAAACTTGAAAATAAAATAAAATAAAATAAAAGTTCCTCTCCTGCCTCTTAAAATTAACAACCATGCAGCTACTTTGATTTCTGAAACTGAAGTGTTTTGGCAGTTCCTAATTGTGCGATAGATTAAATATCTCTGAAAAACTTATTGAAAAAGAACCATTCCCTAATGTCTTACAACCAGAACTCCCTTTAAGCAGGCAAGAGGTTGAACAAGCAACATGACCATCACCTGAACACCTGACTTACTCACTCCAGGTTTCTGCACACTCTGGAAACCAAGACATATCTTTCAATTTTAGTTTGAAATAATTGAAAATTTAGAAAAAAGTTGCAAAATTAGTAAAAAGAACTTCTAAGTACACATTACTACTTTTAGTGCTCTGTCACATTTGCTTCTCATATTCTGTCTCTCTATACACACACACACACACACACACACACACAAAAGCAAAACACATACTGTTTTTTTCTAAACCTTTTGCAGATAGCATGCATATTTACCCCTTAATCCTTCAGTTTGGATTTCCTAAATATTCTAACATGCTCTCAACATATAACCATACATAACCATAACACAGTTGTTGAAATTGGAAATTTTAGCACTGATGCAGTATTTTTATCTAATCTATAGTCTGTGTTCCAATTTTATTGATTCTTCCAACAACATACTTAATATCATTTTTTCCTAGTGCAGTATCCAGTCCAGGATTACATGTTGCATTTAGCTGGCATGTATATTTAGTCTCCTTCAATCTGGGACAGTTCGTAAGCCTTTTTTTATTCTTTCATCAATATTTTTATTTCATTCATTATTTTTAAAGAGTATGAGCTAATTGTTTTATAGAATATCCCTTGATACAGGTTTATCTAATGATTTCTCATGATTTGATTTAAGTGACACATATCTGGCTGGAATACAACATGAGTGATGTGTCTTTCTTAGGTATCATATCTAGAAGCACATCATGCCAGTTAAGCCTTTGCTCAGTTGCTTAGTTGTGTCTGACACTTTGTAACCCTGTGGACTGTAGCCCACCAGGCCCTTCTGTCCACAGGATTTTCCAGGCAAGAATACTGGACTGGTTTGCCATTTCCTTCTCCAGGGGATCTTCCCGACCCAGGGAATGAACCTGTATATCCTGCATTTCCTGCACTGGCAGGCAGATTCTTTGTCATTTGGTTAAAGTTTATTGCTTCACTGTACAGATTTTTCTTTTGTAACTTCATAAGCAAGACTATGTAAATATCCTACTCCT
Organism: Muntiacus reevesi; assembly: GCF_963930625.1. Lineage (NCBI taxonomy): Eukaryota > Metazoa > Chordata > Mammalia > Artiodactyla > Cervidae > Muntiacus > Muntiacus reevesi. The sequence goes on along the minus strand of NC_089271.1, from coordinate 13,848,368 downwards.
CATTAAGCTACCTTCCTTCTCAATTTTAAAGAGAATTTAAAATAAGCCTCACAATTAAACAAAATAGTCTCAAAACTCTTGAGTTTACAGAGAATGTCTTCTAACTACATGTTTGAGGTGAAGCTGTCTTAGATTTTAAATCCAGGAGGCAGGAACTGGTCCATGGACTTTACTTGGTACAGAAACCAACTGTGATATGCGTTCATGATAACAATGAAAAATTCTTAGCAGCAGTAACAGATGAGCTTGGATTGGATATTTCAAATATGATACATCCATTCTAAGGAATGCTATGCAATAGTGCTGAATCCAAAAATAGTTTTATATATACTCAAATTGAAATATATCCAAGAAATTTTTAAGCGAGAAAACCAGGGTATATAAAAGCATGCACAGTATAATCTCATTTATGTTTTTTAAAACTATATTTGTACTTTTACATATGAATATATGTAAATCTATAGACACTCTCCTGAAAGAATACACACCAAACTGTTAACAGTAATTACCTCTCTGGAGGCAAAAGGAAAATTGGCAAGGGGGTGGTGCTTGGTCTGTGGGGAATAAGACATTCACTTTTTAGTCTAGACATCTCTGTTTTTAGAACAGGAATGTACTTATATTTTATTAAAGTATATATGTATATTTTAAAACATTTATTTGCTAAAAACACTTCCTTTGGCATTATTTTCAAGATTTGCTTTTTGACAGTCTGATTACCATTCATGTGAATAAAAGGGCTTGCAGATAAATGAAGTCTCCTTTGCCTCCATCTCACTGATATATATGTGACATGTCCATGTTAAATGTATACTGTGATATGTATAAGCATGCATATGTGATATGTATGTTGTGCTCCCAGAAAATTACAAACTGAGACATAATTTTCTACCATTTCCCAATAGTCCTAACTTTCACAGTTGGTGGTTATTTAATCTGTTGAGATTTGAGTTAATCATATTCAACTTGTCATGACTCTAGCAAACCAATAATGTAATTAATGTCCAAGAACATATAATGAACAGACCTCAGATATCGACTGAGGGAAATAGAGCTGTAAAACAGTGAGGAGTTAACAGAGTTTCTCTCGGTCTTTCCAACTGTGATTTATGTAGAAAAGCACTTTACTTACAGTACCTACTATTTTTTTATCTTGCTGTTTATGACAAATTTTCAAAAATTACAAAAGTAGACTGTACCTCAATATAGCCATCACCCAGTTTTAATAATTATCAACTCAGTTAATTTAATCTCTCCACCAGCACGACCCTACCATTACTATTGGAGGACTATTCTCCATGGGTCTCCTGTGTATATCTGTATACCTTGTGAGCAGAGGTGCTGATTGCCTTGTTACAAACTATCCTTTCAAGAATGTTTACATAGTGAACAGTCTTGGCTGATAAAGATAGAGTCTGTCTTCAGGGCAGAGGACCAATCTGTTAATTGATCAATATAACAAAGATAATGTCTAGAATGGGAAAGACGAGAGATCTCTTCAAGAAAATTAGAGATACCAAGGGAACATCTCACGCAAAGATAGGCTCAATAAAGGACAGAAATGGTATGGACCTAACAGAAGCAGAAGATATTAAGAAGAGGTGGCAAGAATACACAGAAGAACGGTACAAACAAGATTTTCATGACCCAGATAATCACAATGGTGTGATCACTCACCTAGAGCTAGACATCCTGGAATGTGAAGTCAAGTGGGCCTTAGGAAGCACCACTAAGAACAAAGCTAGTGGAGGTGATGGAATTCCAGTTGAGCTATTTCAAATCCTGAAAGATGATGCTGTGAAAGTGCTGCACTCAATATGTCAACAAATTTGGAAAACTCAGCAGTGGCCACAGGACTGGAAATGGTCAGTTTTCATTCCAATCCCAAAGAAAGGCAGTGCCAAAGAATGCTCAAAGTATGGCACAACTGCACTCATCTCACACACTAGTAAAGTAATGCTCAAAATTCTCCAAGCCAGGTTTCAGCAATACATGAAACGTGAACTTCCAGATGTTCAAGCTAGTTTTAGAAAAGACAGCGGAACCAGAGATCAAATTGCCAAAATCCACTGGATCATCAAAAAAGCAAGAGAGTTCCAGGAAAACATCTATTTCTGCTTTACTGACTATGCCAAAGCCTTTGACTGTGTGGATCACGATAAACTGTGGAAAACGCTGAAAGAGGTGGGCATACCAGACCACTTGACCTGCCTCTTGAGACACCTATATGCAGGTCAGGAAGCAACAGTTAGAATTGGACATGGAACAACAGCCTGGTTCCAAATAGGGAAAGGAGTATATCAAGGCTGTATATTGTCACTCTGCTTATTTAACTTATATGCAGAGTACATTATGTGAAATGCTGGACTGGATGAAGCACAAGCTGGAATCAAGATTGCCGGGAGAAATATCAATAACCTCAGATATACAGATGACACCACCATTATGGCAGAAAGTGAAGAAGAACTAAAGAGCCTCTTGATGAAAGTGAAAGAAGAGAGTGAAAAAGTTGGCTTAAAGCTCAACATTCAGAAAACTAAGATCATGGCATCTGCTCCAAACACTTAATGGCAAATAGATGGGGAAACAGTGGCTGACTTTATTTTAGGGGGCTCCAAAATCACTGCAGATGGTGATTGCAGCCATGAAATTAAAAGATGCTTACTCCTTGGAAGGAAAGTTATGACTAACCTAGACAGCATACTGAAAAGCAGAGACATTACTTTGCCAATAAAGGTCCGTCTAGTCAAGGCTATGATTTTTCCAGTAGTCATCTATGGATGTGAGAATTGGACTGTAAAGAAAGCTGAGTGCCGAAGAATTGATGTTTTTGAACTGTGGTGTTGGATAAGACTCTTGAGAGTCCCTTGGACTGCAAGGAGATCCAACCAGTCCTTCCTAAAGATCAGTCCTGGGTGTTCATTGGAAGGACTGATGTTGAAGCTGAAACTCCAATACTTTGGCCACCTGATATGAAGAACTGATTCATTTGAAAAGACCCTGATGCTGGGAAAGATTGAGGGCAGGAGGAGAAGGGGACAACAGAGGATGAGATGGTTGGATGGCATCACTGACTCAATGAACTTGAGTTTGGGTAAACTCCAGGAGTTGGTGATCAACAGGGAAGCCTGGCGTTCTGCAGTTCATGGGGTCGCAAATAGTCGGACACAACTGAGCAACTGAACTGAACTGAATGTCTCCAGTGTAAGGTTAGGCAGGTTTGCTTACTGCCTACTATAGAGGATTCAAGTTTTTCCCAGTTGTAATGCAACCGTAATTGCTTGCAGAGTAACCACCTGGGTCACTTCCCATTGCACCCTGGGATTTGGAAAGCAAGAGGGATCTGATGTGAACATGAAACTTGCACTGCTTACTCTCTGTGAACAATAAAGTCCTTTTTTCTCTGATCTAAGGATGTTTCTGCCAGCACCCATGAAACTGTAGCAGATTAACTTGTGAGCTTGTAAGCAAGATAAAAATCTCAGACTCCTCTAAGTTCTTGACACTCACTTTCTCGCTGCTATATTATTTTGACATTACATTATTTTATCCATAAATATTTTGGTAGGCAGAAGTTATTTTTGAGTCTTCTGTGAAACCATTAACATTAAAGATGATTGAAGTTAATTCCACACAAGTTATTTACCTATATCAACATCCCAGGGATCAAGTTGGTAATTACAGTCCTGTGATCCCTTCACCCAAAGAAACTCTTGGGACTAAATATATTTCAAAGTTCAGATTTTTCAGATTATAAAAAGGTCGTAGAGAACACGAACTATTTATTAAGTTACATGTGCAATAGAGTCTGGGGCAGCACAGTGAGCAAACATTGATATTTTCGCCGTGAACATGAATATTCACACAAAAGAAAGATTATAAATCACCTGTCTTTCTGCTGTGTTGTGCTGTGCTAAGTCGCTTCAGTCCTGTCCAACTCTGTGACCCCATGGACCATAGCCCACAAGACTCCTCTGTCCATGGGATTCTCCAGGAAAGAATACTGGAGTGGGTTGCCATTTCCTCCTCCAGGGGATCTTCCTGACTCAGGGATCAAACCCGCATCTCTTAGGTCTACCTGCATTGGCAGGCAGGTTCTTTACCACTAGCGCAACCTGGGAAGCCCCAACTTCTCTTTCAGTGAATCAGTGGAAGTCACTCAGTTGTATCTGACTCTTTGTGACCCCATGGATTGTACAGTCCATGGGATTCTCCAGGCCAGAATACTGGAGTGGGTAGCCTTTCCCTTCTCCAGGAGATCTTCCCAACCCAGGGATCGAACCCAGGTTTCCTGCATTGCAAGCAGATTTTTTACCTCTCTTTAGTTCAGCTCAAATTTTATTACCAAATTACAAGAAACTTTAGCTTGTCAGAGCCTGGGGATTTTCAAATCTGTAGACAAGGAACTAGAGACCTCAGGTTTTTTAGTCAAGTTCAAGATTTAGGCATTCAGCATCCTGATAAGCAGAATCATTAAAAAAAAAAAAAGTTTCCAAGACCCTTTATTTAGTAAGCTCAGATACACAAATGATACCACCCTTATGGCAAAAAGTTAATAACTAAAGAGCCTCTTCATGAAAGTGAAAGAGGAGAGTGAAAAAGTTGGCTTAATACTCAACATTCAAAACACTAAGATCATGGCATCCAGTCCCATCACTCCATGGCAAATAGATGGGGAAACAACGGAAACAATGACAGACTTTATTTTCTTGGGCTCCAAAATCACTGCATATGGTGACTGCGCTTGCTCCTTGGAAGAGAAGCTATGACCAACCTAGACAGCCTACTAAAAAGCAGAGACATTAGTTTGCCAACAAAGGTCCATCTAGTCAAAGCTATGGTTTTCCCAGTAGTCATGTATGGATGTGAGAGTTGGACTATAAAGAAAGCTGAGTGCCGAAGAATTGATGCTTTTGAACTGTGGTGTTGGAGAAGATTCTTGAGAGTCCCTTGGACTTCAAGGAGATCCAATCAGTCCATCCTACAGGAAATCAGTCCTGAATGTTCATTGGAAGGACAGATGCTGAAGCTGAAACTCCCAATACTTTGACCACCTGATGGGAAGAACTGACTCATTTGAAAAGACCCTGATGCTGGGAAAGATTGAAGGTAGGAGAAGGGGATGACAGAGCATAAGATGGTTGGATGGCATCACCGACTCGATGGTCATGAATCTGAGCAAGCTCCTGGAGTTGGTGATGGACAGGGAAACCTGGCGTGCTGCAGTCCATGGGGTGACAAAGAGTCAGACATGAGTGAGTGACTGGACTGAACAGGGCTTTTTAAAAATTAGGGCCAAAATGAAGTTCTTTAGTGTACTGATAAGATTTCAAATAACATGTACTAAATCGACTATATTAGTGATGTGATATTTTATCATGTTTCCTTTTTGTAGGCATTAAGCATTTCTGAGCTCTCTTGATCAAAGTGGAAAATAAATGATAAAATCATTTGAATAACAGATACACAAAAGGTCACATACAAAAATTAAAAGGCAGGATGTTTAACCAAGGATGAATAAAAGAGGGGCCTGGACCGGAACAAATTGTGTTTGGAAGGTTAGGGGTTATTTATAGCTGTGCTCAGCCAGCAAAAGGAACAAGACTAGCAGTCTGTACACAAATCATGTTCATGTCAGACAGAGAAAGCACGGGGCCTGGGAAGCCTTTTCCTTCTGTTTTCCTGCCAAGGAGAGGGATGTATAGGCTGGTAAACTTGAAGTTGAGTTTAGAACAGATGAGAATGTGCTCCCAGAATATTTACCTGTTCTAAATAATATCAACCTCTTCAGGTTTGATGCACTGCACCTCTAAGTAGGGGGAAGCAATGTCACATTATTTATTGAGTATCCACTATGTATCTGACAATTTGCCAGGTGCTTTTTGTACTGTTATCATAATAAAGATAAGGGAGGCAAAGTTTCAGGGAGCTTGAACAATCTGAGAAATGAATGATTTCATGTGGACAAGCATTTGTTACAATTTGCTAAGTGCCAAGTGCTGTTACATGCATTTCAATACACAGATGAAAGACACAGGACTCTAACCTTCAGGGAGTTCCCAATTTAGTAGGAGAGACAGAGATATAAGCTCATAATTATAGTATAATTTCATATGCAGCTGTTGTAGCTCTGAATGTTAAAACCAAATTATATCACTGAGAAGAAGTGCATTGCCAAAACCGAGAAAGAATATTTATTTACCAATCAAAAGCTGGGGATAACCCATCCTAGTCTCTAAAAGCATTGAAATTTGAGGCCTTCTTTAAAAAGAAAGTAAGATGCCTTTGGAAAATGCCTTGTGGTCAACATGGAAGAGGGTCTTTATGACCCTTGAGCAGGCAAGGGGATCGCAAAGGCAAATCGAAAAAGCTACATTGATAGCCATAGGAATGTATAGGATCCGAAAGTTAATATCACTCTCTTTTATCAGTTTTCCTAACTCACCTTACTCATCCACTCATTCCAAAGACTGACAGCAAGCTAATCAACCTATAGTTTGAACAATCTTCCTCCTTACTGGAAAAGAGAAAGACCATTTGCCCAGGTCTCACTGCCAAGAAGCTTTCCTGACATTGTAGATTTCTCCCAAGATTCCAGACAATAGTTTCATCTACTAGATCTTTTGCTTGGCTTGGTAAAAAGAACATAGGTTTGGCATTTGTATGTCAGCTCTGTCACCCTCTCTGAACTACAGTTTCTCCCTAGCATACAGATTTTTCAAAATACAATATAACATTAAAAAAAAATCTAAATAGACAATGACTTGGCAGAGTAGAGAACTCATCGGTCATTAAATAATGGCAACCCATAGTCCTTACTTGAAGAGTGTGAAAATTGAATGATGCACAAAACAATTCAACTCAGAAATAAATACATGCTCCTGTTGTAAGAAAGGAGGTACATTTATGAAAATGTAATCGAAGTGACAGCAAAAGCAAGAAAGAAGACAATTAAAAGCAAAATTATGCAATTATAATCTAGAGTCGAGCACACCTCTCTCTCCCCTTATTATGGATAATTTCTGCTGTTGCTTTATTTATTTATTTAGTTGTCTGCTACTACTTTCGACTGTGGCCTTAAAATTGGGAGGTACAGGCTTAGGTGTTCTCTTCCAGTCTGGATGCTGGCCTCAAATCCCTCTGGAGGGGAAACATGTTCAGTAGGCTCTGACGGGTGAGAGGAAGAAAATCACTCCAGGAGAACAGGGTGGGGACACTGCACATCAAGGTTTGCCTGATGGAGCTTGAGGTGGCCAACTCACCATGTTCTTGGGTTTGAGAAACACCACAAAGGAGAAGAGAAGCTCCAATTATGTCCCTAAGGACAAAACATGCACGTTTCAAAGTTTCATCAAGAACTAGTCATGACTTCAGATAAATCCAGCTCAACTAATATCTAAGGAGACAAGGACAACTTCTATAGATTATCTTTTCTCAGTGATCTCTACTCACTCTGGGAATTGAACCTCCTCAGCTTCTCTTGGCATTGAGATTGAGGGGATAATTAAAATAACTTCTCTTCCAACCACTTAACAATTTTTCAAATTCCTGATTTCAGAAATCCTAAATAAACATTTCTTCCTTTACACAAGCTCTTTTTTCTCTCATCCCTCTCTACTTAGGACACTCTTACTCATCACTCACTTTCCTGAACAACTTTCAGCAACTCTCAGTCAATTTCCCTGACACCCACTTTACCTCTATATTCCCAAAACACTATCAAAATTACTTGTATTATGAAATTTTACATTTGTTTTTTTCCTGCATTTCACTAATCTTTAAGCCCCTCAGTCATTAATGCAGTTTTTCCTTTCTGGGGTGCTGTGAGTATACTGTGATGCTTGGCACCAAACAAACAGTCAAATGAATGCTTATGGATTAAAGAATTACGCATGAAAGGATTTGGGCTTAAACTTTCTTGTCCTTCCTATATGTCCATTCTGTTCATAGTTCAATCACACTAGTATGTCTTATTTTTTTACTTCCTGATATTGTATTACACATTTAGTAACTTTCTTAATTTTTTATTATTTGTGGTAGGCAGCTTCTGATACAGCTCCCAATGATTCCTGCTTCCGGGCATTCATACTCTTGTGCAATCCCCTCCTCTTGAGTGTAGGTTGGACCTAGTAACCAATAAAATATAGTAATAATGATGAGATTCATTTCCAAGATTAGGTTCCAAAACACCGTGACTGTGTCTTGCTAGCACGCTCTCTCTTGCTGGCAGCCTCTGCTGCCCTCTGGCTTGCTCCCCCGATGAGGCCAATTGCCACGTGCAAGAGGCTCTGTAGATTGGCCCATGTGGCAAGGATCTGAGAGAGGTCTCCTGCCAACAGCTCATGAGGAATTGAGGCCCCAGTCCAACTCACAAGGAACCGAGTCCTGCCAACAACCACATGAGTGTGAGCTTGGAAGAGGATCCTGCCCAGTCTGTCTTTGAGATGACTGCCACCTGTGAGAGGGCCTGAAGCAGAGGACCCTACTAAACCTCGTCCAGATTCCTGAACTACAGAAACTGTGAGGTCATAAATGTGTGTTGTAAGCCAGTAAGTTTGGGATAATTTGTTACATAGCCACAGTTAACTAACACATTTCACTCAGTGAGGGTTCACAGATGATAAAACCCAACAACATGAACTGTTTGGTTTATTAATACTATTAAGCATAATTATTGGTTTGCAATATGTATTAGCAAATTATTCTTGCAGATTCAAAACTGTGTTTTCTATTTATCAAAATGGCTCATATTCCACTTTATCAAGTCAACAGTGCATTGATTCAGGCTTCTGAAAAGCACCAGTTAAAAATCCAGAATATTTGTACACATTCATTCCACAAGCATTTATTGGGTGTATACTGAGCACGCACGTGCGTGCGCGCACACACACACACACACACACACACACACACACACACACACACACACACACACACCATGTACCCTGAGTTCAGGGCACAATTTCTCCCTAGCATGTATAATTTTCTTTCAGTGTGGGGGTTATATTGTTAAATAAGAATGTTCCTGTCCTCAGAAAACTAGTATCTACTGGGCAAAAGACATCTAAACAGATAATTACTTGCTTTTATTTCAAGTGATAGAAAACATAAAAGAATGTGTGCATTTCAGGCCTATGCCCACTGAAACAAGGCAACCCAACAAATCTGAGGAGTGGAGATGTCCTTCTGGGCTTAGATAGAGTCTTCAAATATACATGAGCATCATATAGGTAAAGAGAAACGGGAAGAAGACACCAGACCAAGAGGACGGAATAAACTAAGGGAATTATCTAAATAAATTTCCCAGAACATTACCCTTGGTCAAATAGTACTAAACATACTCTTAATAAGTCAACTATTCTTTACAAGAAATGTGTGACCCATTATTATTATGGAAAAACAAAACCAAATGGGAATAATTCACACAACTGGATCAAAGCAATTAGAAACTGGACTTAGGGTAATTTCCTTAAGTGGTTGTAGCCAATACCTTGGTTCATAAAACTGGACTTGTCATCTCTCCTTTATTTATGATTTTGAAGTGTATGTTAAACTCCCTGAGTGAGAGGATAATCAGGAACCTCACAAATTAATGGCCATATAATTACATTTCTTAAACACTTAGGCCCCTACTTCTCTCAATTAATTTAATCATTACCATGAAGAACAGCACTGAAGGTGCTTTTAAAACTGAACAAACACCAGTTAACACTAAAGATGAGTAAATAAAACAAGCTTCTAGAGCTGGATGTATAATTAATTTATAATCAGATATTAAAAGGATTAATCAAGTAAGTATATAATATATTTAAACTCTGGTCCCTCAAGGCTCAACTTTCCTAGCAGAATGTCTATTGTTCTTATACACCTGGAAAAAAAGCCTCCCCCAGCCTTGAAATGAAATACCTTTAGACCAAGGGGTCTTTGCCTGATTCTCAACATGGTTTTTTTTTTAACTTTTACAGTAATCACATTTCATAGCCAATTAGTAACAAACAAGATATCTTCCTGTGCTTGAGATGAACTAAGTTTATAAGTCTGATGTGGGACCTAGAATCTTTGTAACAGTGTGAGAACTTCTTTAGCGTTATTGTTCTCCTGTTTGTGGGCGGCCACCTGGTGGGTATGGGATTTAATTTTAACGTGATTGTGCCCCTCCTACTGTCTTTTTTGAGGTTTCTCCTTTGTCCTTGGACATGGGGTATCTTTTTTTGGTGGGTTCCAGAGCTTTCTGACAATGGCTATTCAACAGCTAGTTGTGATGTTGTTGTTCTTGCAGGAGATTAGCACATGTCCTCCTAATCCATCATCTTGGTATACATCAGACTTCCCAACCTGAGTCTGGCAAAGGGACTGGGAATCCCTAGGGAATCTGACTTTGAAGGACAATGGGATTTGATTACAGAACTTCCACAGATCTGGGGAAACAGAGACTCTTGGATGGCACAAACAAAACCTTGTGCTAACCAGGACCTAGGAGGAAGGAGCAATGACCCCACAGGAGACCTGCCTGTGAATGTTTGAGGGTTTCCTGTGGAGCTGTGGGTCAACAGTGGCCTGCCGTGGGGACAGGGGCACTGGCAGCAACAGTCCTGGGAGGTGACTATTGGCTTAAGATCTCTTGGAGGTCACCAATAGCCCTACCATACAGCCTGTAGACTCCAGGAATGGGTTGCCTCAGGACAAACAACTAACAAAGAGGGAACACAGCCCCAGCCATGAGCAGACAATTGGATTAAACATTTACCGAGCATGGCTCTGCCCACCAGAGCAAAACTCAGTTTTCCCCACAGCCAGTCCCTCCCATCAGGAAGTTTGCACAAGTCTCTTATTCTCATCCATCAGAGGGCAGACAGAAGAAACAAGAACTACAATTCCACAGCCTCCAGAACAAAAACCACAATCACAGAAAAATAATCAAAATGATCACATGGATCATAGCCTTGTCCTGGCAAAAGGGCTTGCAAAACTGAGTGAAGCTATAACAAAACCTGGTCCACCAGAGAAAGAAATGGCACACCACTCCAGTATTCTTGTGTCAGGAACCCTATGAACAGTATGAAAAGGCAAAAACATATGACACCAGAAGATGAGCCCCCAGGTTGGTAGGTGCCCAATATGCTACTGGAGAAGAGTGGAGAAATAGCTCCAGAAAGAGAGTGGGACCAAAGTGGAAATGATGTTCAGTTGTGGTTGCATCTGCTGGTGAAAGTAAAGTCTGATTCTATAAAGAACAATACTGCATAGGAACCTAAAGTGTTAGGTCCATGAATCAAGGTAAATTGGACATGGTTAAGCAGGAGATGGCAAGAATAAACATCAACATTTTAGGAATCAGTGAATTAAAATGGATGGGAATGGGCAAATTTAATTCAGATGAGCATTATATCTACCTCTGTGGGCAAGAATCCCTTAGAAGAAATGGAGTAGCCCTCATAGTCAATAAGAGTCTGAAATGCAGTACTTGGGTGCAATCTCAAAAATGACAGAATGAGCTCTGTTCATTTCCAAGGCAAACCATTCAATACCACAGTAATCCAAGTCTATGTCCCAACCACTAATGCTGAAGAAGCTGAAGTTGAATGGTTCTATGAAGACCTACAGACCTTCTAGAACTAACACTAAAAAAGACGTCCTTTTCATCATAGGATTGGAATGCAAAAGTAGGAAGCTAAGAGATACCTGGAGTAACAAGCAAGTTTGGCCTTGGACTACAAAATGAAGCAGGGCAAGGCTAATAGAGCTTTGCTAAGAGAACACGCTGGTCATCGAAAACACCTTCCAACAACACAAGAGATAACTCTACACATAGAAGTCAACAGATAGTCAATACCGAAATCAGAATGATTATACTCTTTGCAGCCAAAGATGGAGAAGTTTTATACAGTCAGCAAAAACAAGACCGGGAGCTGACTGTGTATCCGATCATGAGCTCCTTATTGCAAAATTCAGGCTTAAACTGAAGAAAGTAGGGAAAACCATTAGGCCTTTCAGGTATGACCTAAATCAAATCCCTTATGATTATACAGTAGAGGTGACAAATAGATTCAAGGGATTAGACCTGGTAGACAGAGTGCCTCAATCACTATGGACAGAGGTTTGTAACATTGTACAGGATGTGGTAACCAAAACCATCTCAAAGAAAAAGAAATGTAGGAAGGCAAAGTGGTTGTCTGAAAAGGTCATATAAATAGCTGAGAAAAGAAGAGAAGTGAAAAGCAAAGGAGAAAGAGAAATATATACCCAGCCGAATGCAGAGTTCAAGAGAATATCAAGGAAAGATAAGAAAGCCTTCTTATGTGACCGATACAAAGAAACAGAGGAAAAAATAGAATGGGAAAGACTGGAGATCTCTTCAAGAAAATGGAGATATCAAGGGAACATTTCATACAAAGATGGGCACAATAAAGGACAGAAACGGCAAGGACCTAACAGAAGCAGAAGAGATTCAAAAGAGGTAGCAAGAATACACTGCTGCTGCTGCTGCTAAGTCGCTTCGGTCGTGTCCGACTCTGTGCGACCCCATAGACGGCAGCCCACCAGGCTCCCCCGTCCCTGGGATTCTCCAGGCAAGAATACTGGAGTGGGTTGCCATTTCCTTCTCTAGCAAGAATACACAGAATTATTTTAAAAAATGTTTTAATGACCCAGATAACCATGATGATGTGATCACTCACCTAGAGCCAGACATCCTGGAGTGTGAAGTCAAGTGGGTCTTAGGAGGCATGACAATGAACAAAGCTAGTGGAGGTGATGGAATTCCAGCTGAGCTATTTCAAATCCTAAAAGATGATGCTATTAAAGTTCTGCACTCAATATGTCAGCAAATTTGGAAAACTCCGCAGTGGCAACAGGACTGGAAAAGGTCAGTTTTTTACCAATCACAAAGGACTATGCTAAAGAATATTCAAACTACTGTACAATTGTGTTCATTTCACATGCTAACAACGTAATGCTCAAAATCCTTCAAGCTAGGCCTCAGTAGTATGCAAACTTAGAACTTCCAGATGTACAAGCTGGGTCTAAAAAAAGCAGAGGAACCAGAGATCAAACTGCCAACATCCACTGGATCATAGAGAAAGCAAGGGGATTCCAGAAAAACATCTACTTCTGCTTCATTGACTACGCTAAAGCCTTTGACTGTGTGGATCACAACAAACTGTGGAAAATTCTTCGAAAGATGGGAATACCAGATAACCTTACCTGTCTCCTGAGAAATCTGTATGCAGGCCAAGAAGCAATAGTTAGCAGTGGACATGGAAAAACAGACTGATTCAAAATTGAGAAATGAGTTTGTCAAGGCTGTATACTATCACCCTGCTTATTTAACTTATATGCAGAGTATATTATGAGAAATGCCAGGATGGATGAATCACAAGCTGGAATCAAGATTGCCAGAAGAATATCTACAATCTCAGAATGCAGATGATACCACTCTCATGGCAGAAAGTGAAGAGGAATTTAAGAGCTTCTTGACAAAGGTGGAAGAGGAGAGTGAAAAACTGACTTAAAACTCAACATTCAAAAAACTAAGATCATGGCATCTGGGCCCATCACTTCAAGGCAAATAGATGAGTAAAAAGTGGAAACAGTGACAGATTTTATTTTCTTGGGATCCAAAATCACTGTGGATGGTGACTGCAACCAGGAAATTAAAAGATAGTTGCTCCCTGGAAGGAAAGCTATGACAAACCTAGACAGTATATTGAAAAGCAGAGAGATCACTTTGCTGACAAAGATTTGTATAGTCAAAGTTATGGTTTTTCTAGTAGTATGTTGGAGAAGACTCTTGAGAGTCCCTTGGACTGCAAGGAGATCCAACCAGTCCATCCTAAAGGAGATCAGTCCTGGGTGTTCATTGGAAGGACTGATGCTGAAGCTGAAACTCCAATACTTTGGTCACCTCATGTGAAGAGTTGACTCATTGGAAAAGACCCTGATGCTGGGAGGGATTGGGGGCGGGAGGGGAAGGGGACGACAGAGGATGAGGTGGCTGGATGGCATCACCGACTCGATGGACATGAGTTTGAGTAAACTCTGGGAGTTGGTGATGGAGAGAGAGGCCTGGCGTGCTGCGATTCACGGGGTCACAGAGTCGGACACGACTGAGCGACTGAACTGAACTGAACTGACTGAATGTACAGATATGAATGTACGGACCATAAAGAAGGCTGAGCACCAAAGAATTGATACTTCTGAATTGTAGTGCCAGAGAAGACTCTTGAGAGTCTCTTGGACAGCAAGGAGATCAAACCAGTCAATCCTAAAGGAAATCAGCCCTGAATATTCAGTGGAAGGACTGATATTGAAGTTGAAGCTCCAATACTTTGGCCACCTAATGCAAAGAACTGACTCATTGGAAAAGACCCTGATGCTAGGAAAGATTGAGGGCAGGAGGAGAAGGAGAGAAGGAGCCAACAGAGGATGAGACTGTTGGATGGCATCATTGACACAAGGAACATAAGTTTGAGCAAATTCCAGGAGATAGTGAAGTACAGGGAAGCCTGGCGTGCTGCAGTCCATGGGGTCGCAAAGAGCCAGATATGACTTAGCGAGTGAACAACAACAACGTTTATAAGCTTTAAAGGCTGAGTTACTTAAGCTTATTTAGAACAAGGTAAAATGCATAGCCTCATCTATGATATGCCCAATTAATGCCATGCAACTTGGTAGTCAGACATGTTCCCTGAGGAAGGACTGATGGTGATACAGGGTCACACAAAAACCTGAGATTACAAAGAAGCTGGAGGTGAGAGGGACAGGATCTTGTGAGTTCCTCTCTCTTCTCTCTCTAGCCAAGAGGAGCAAGGGGAACCTCTGGGAGATTCTGGGAATCATAATATTGTTTACATGCCCCAACACACACACACACACACACCACAGTCTCCAATGCCACAGGCCAGTTTTATATATACTCTACTATAAAAAGAATGATGTGTTTTACATGCAATCTGCTTGCTTGGAATTCTAAACTCAAAATCCCTTTGTATGAATGTAATATTTACTCTTTAGGTTCTCTACTATGTGTCTGGCAGCTTTTCTACGTTATCTCTTGGGACAGCTTCTTGGAGGACCTTCAACCACCATCTGACAAATCTGGCTGCCTGTAGGTGTCATTTTGGAGAGACCATATGGAGAGGCTATACAAAGGTGGAGATGCTGGAGATCCCTACCTGTTCTAGCCCCAAGCTCTTTGGATTTCCCCAGCACAGGCACTAGACCTAAGAGTGAAAGAGCCTCTGAGATGGCCCCAACATCAGCTGCTACGAGTGAAACCACTGGATCCCAAGAGAAGCTGTCTGCCTAACCCCAGTCAACATTGGTAAGCAAATAAGCCCTTTTGTGGGGTGCTTTTATATCCAGCTACAGATATCCAGAACAGTCTTTGAAAAACAAGAACATCTACTTTGGTCTCCCACTATCACACCACTCTTGAGGTCATCTCAGATATGACTAGTCAGCAGCCACATTCCATCCTCCACCTCCAGCACTCACTGACAAGTCCTACTTTGGCTGCATGTCGAGCCTACCAAGACAAACTTAACAGGTTAAGAAGGACTGTTCTCATGTTAAAGATGAATGTAGCTGCATTCACCTTCCCAAATACATGGGCACCTGTGTTTATCCAATACAGCATCACATGAGCAGTCTAGTCAGCATTTCACTTTGGATTCCAAGACTTTACACCCAGACATGTAGTTGTTCCAAAATATTCTTCAATTATAGCTTTTATAGCCCCATGCCCTTAATGGGAACACTCACTTCCAAGCCTTTTCAACTGTTCATTACAGCGTCCTGAACTATTGCCAAACTTCAATTGGCAATGCAAATTGGAAACACATTCTAAAACTACTACCTCACCTAAAAATGCAGAATATTTTATCTTTTAAGAAAATATCCTAAATTAAAAATTAATCAGTTAGATCAAGGAGGTGTATTTTTCAACTTTAAGAATGTGTTCATATAGCTATGAGAGTTTAAGGTTACAATGTATTCAAGAAGAATTACTTTTGCTTCAGAAAAGAATTTCTGTTATATGCTAGGATATTAAACACACAAGCACATACACACATACAAGAATATACCTGTGGGCAAAATCTAACAAAAAAGAAAATTTGCTTTCCTAAAAGGTAAACAGAAGCTGTGCAGAACTTCCCTCTAGTAGACCACATAAACGAATAAGACACACAGTAACCAAATTGATAATTGGTGGGTTATCAGAGGAGAAATCAAACTTGATCAGTAAATTTTCCCAGCAGGGCCAATGCAATGTGACACAGTAGGAAATCTGCAAGCTCAAGCGAGCACTGCAAAGGCACAAAGCTCGCTGCCGTGAATGGCAGGCTGTTTCCCTTTGCAGATCTCTGTGAGAAGATGGGGAGAACACCTCAGAAAGAAGCACTATAGTTTAAGAGAAAAACCTCATGTTTGTGCTCGGTTCTTTTATTTTTCAAGGCATTTTTGAAATAAATAAATGTGTCCCATTGAGGTGCAATCCCAGCCTGCTAACATCATGTTTATAAAATCAAGTGGAGAAGAGTGGGCTTTCAAAACAGAACAGTCTTCTGCTTCCCTGTTTCTGCTACCCCCTAGCTGTGTGAACCCTCATAAACTATATAATCTCTCTGCTCTTTTATTGTTTTCTGGTAAAATGGGGATTATAATGCACATGATTGTGGTAGGGGTTAAATGAGATCATACTGTAAGTTGCCAGTTCTGTGCCCAGAACACACTAGATATTAAATTACTGATTCATACATTAAGTATTAATATACTTAATTGGTAACACATTTCTTATTAAATATAATTTCATTTTGTAGCATTACCCTTATATTATTATTAATAATATATACTATTTAAAATCATTTTTTAAAACTCTCTGATCAAAGGGTCAAGAGACCTGGTTCTAATCCAAACCCGCTCTCTATATGACCTAGGAAAGTTGCTTTCTACTTATTTATGAGACTCAGTTTCCCTTTGGTTAAAAACAAGTAAATAAAGAGTTTGGATTTGCTGATACTGTCTCTCCTGACAGAAAAACAGAAACATTGTAGCAATTTAATTACTCTACATTCATCTGAGTCTAATTTGTTTTCTTTTTCCAAGAAGGTCGCCTTGAGCAACAAAAACAAAAATAAACAAGTGGGACTACATCAAACAGAAAAGCTTCTGCATAATAAAGAAAACCATCAACAAAATGAAAAGGCAGCCTACAAAACGGGAGAAAACATTTGCAAACCATATATATGATAAGGGGTTAATGTCTAAAATATATAAAAGTTCATACATCTTAAAAGCAATAAAACTAACAATCTGATTTTAAAATGGGCAGGGGATCTAAATAGACATTTTTCCAAAGAAGATATACAGATGGCCAACAGATGCATGAAAAGATAGTCAACACTGCTAATTATCAGGCAAATGCAAATCAAAACCACAATGAGATATCACCTCACACCTATTAAGCCAGCAATTATCAAAAAGACAAGAAATAACAAGTGCTGGTGAGGATAAGGAGAAAAGAGAACCATTATGCACTGTTGGTGGGAATGTAAATCAGTGCAGCCACTATAGAAAACAGTATGGAAGTTCCTTAAAAAATGAAAAAATTGAACTACCATATGCTCTAGGAATTCCACTTCTGGGTTTTCATCCAAAGCAAACCAAAAAAAAGATATATGCTCCTCCATGTTCATTACAGCATTATTTACAATAGGCAAGACATGGAAACAATCTAGAAGTCCACTGATGATGAATAGATAAAGAAAATATGGTGTGTATATAAACACAATGGAATATTATTCAGTCATAAAAAGAAGGATATCTTGCCATTTAGAACAACATGGATGGACCTTAAGGACATTATGCTAAGTGAAATAAGTCAGACAAAGAAGGATAAATACCATATGATCTCACTTAATGAGGAATCAGGAGGGAAAAAAAAAACCCTGAGCTCGTAGATACAGAGAACAGATTGGTGGTTGCCAGAGACTAGTGAATGGGGTGGACAAAATGGATGAAGAGGATCAAAAGGTACAAATTTCCAGTTATAAAATACTGAAATGCAAACTTAATCTTATTTTCTTACAATCTAGTCTAATTCTTCACTACTTTAAAACTTTCCCTAATCTCAGACTGTAGAAACAACAAATGACTTCTGAAAGGTTCTAAGTCAGAAAATTGGTTAAAAAAAAATTCATCTTTTTTTCAATTCCTTGATGCCCATAAGCTGGAAATTTGTCAACTCCTCTTTTTCTCTCACCTGAAAAATCAACCATCAACTTAATAATGATGGACTCTGAATACAGTATTCCCATAGTTGCTGTAGTTTCGAGCATCCCAGGATGCAGAACACAGTTGCAAATGAGAACCAAGCCCCAGCATGTTTTAGCACCTGATATGTCATCTGTCGATTGCCAAAGCACTAAAACCTTGTAATCCACTCTAGGAGAGGCCCTCGGGACAGAACTTGCTGCTTACTTTCTCACAAACCTGATGTCTTTGATCATCGGGCTTCTCACACCTCAGAGACTTGAAGCTGAACAAAATTTCAAGAGCCCAGTGTACTAAGAGTAATGACAGCTGATACCTGGCAGCCCAGCATGCTGCCTTATACTGTAGTTCCCAATATTCATCTATAGATTTAGAAAAGAAAATTCCTGCTGATTTTCACTCCAGCAAAACATTTGAGGTTCCTAAATTACTACCCTGAGTCATCATGGAAAGACCATTCTGATCTCACTGTCTGTGTGATGTAAGGAAAATATATGATGCATTTTAGAAACAGTCTCATCAAAAACTTTTTCAAAGTACAATCTTCAATACCTAGAAAATTACCCATATGAAATAATTTATTCCTTGGAGATGTGATATTGCTGTAGCTCTATACTTTAAAGGCATTAACATATAGAATGCCTGCTGAGTACAAGGCATTTGGGGGATAAAGACTCAAACAACATAGGGGATATTGTTGTTGTGCCCAGGTCACTTCACTCAGTCCAGACATCCAAACCCAGATGCTGTGTTGACTGTTAATGGCTTGCAGCTGCCTCCTTCTCTAGAAAACTGTCATTGTCTGCTTGGAAGCTGTGTCACTGGGCAGGTAAGGGAACTTAGTTCCACTGACTTCGAGACAAGATGCACAAAAGCCCCCCCATCCCCACACCTGCCTAAAGGAGGAAACAACTTTGCAAAACAATATGTACTCTAGAGTGCCTCAAATGATCAGGTTGAAATAGTCTTCAGCTAAAATCTCATCCTTGCTTGATTTCTTCCTTTGTCCAGTCCCTTCCCTCCCAATCCTCTTTTCCTGAGAACATTTCCTCAATAGGGTATTTGCAAAAGAATTGAAATGTCAGATCTACTTTTTTTTTTTTTTTAAAAAAAAAGGTTTCTTCTTATTATTTTATTTACTTTTAGCTGTGTTGCGTCTTTGTTGCTGTGTGGACTTTTCTCTAGCTGCGGAGAGCAGGGGTTACTCTCTAGTGGCGGTACACAGGCTTCTCATTGCAGTGGCTTTTCTTGTTGCGAAGCACAGGCTCTAAGGCACATGGGCTTCAGTAACTGTGGCACATGGGCTTAGTAGCTGTGGCTCCCAGGCTCTAGAGCACAGGCTCAGTAGTTGTGGAGCAGGGGCCTAGCTGTTCCTTGGCATATAGGATCTTCCCAGACCAGGGATAGAACTCGTGTCTCCCACACTGGCATGTGGACTCTACCACTGAGCCACCAGGGAAGCCCCTCGGGGTGTACTCCTGAAGAATCCAACCTAAGACAGACCTACATGCTTCTCTCATGAGTATAAGCAATATATTAAACTCAGCTCAACACTAACTGAACATTGACTGCATGTTGAAAATTAGAGATGAAAGAGGATATAGAGATTATGTTCATTCTCAGATAAGATAGAATAATAGGCACCAGATTTACTTTCTTGCCAAAAGAAAACATGGACAAAAGGTATGAAAAATGGTTTTCATGGTGTCATCAGGCAACAAGACAATGATCTTAAATAAATGAGACAAACCCCATGATTTCCCCAGCTTACTGCATAGTGAAAGGAACCCAGGACAGTCTTGGCAGACTCCTGAGTTGAGAACACAGAGCTGGGAGGCCAAGGCAGTAAAAGTGATCAGGGCAGAATACCAAAGATGAGAAGGCTACATAGGAAGAGAATTCGGGAAATCTGCAGAAGGTGCCTCTTGAATATTCAACATATGAGTGAGTACATGCACATAAGGAAAGGGACACCAGAGAAGTTTAAAGGGAGAAATTCCTGGAGATCACACAGGGTCAAAACCAGTGTCCACTTCTCAGGCTTGTTGGAAAACATAGTTCATAGGACACTGGGTAGATTACTAAAAAGGGTTTTAACCTAAGCTGTGAAGGAAAAATAGCACCAGACTACAGAGCACTCTGATCTCACCTAATGAAAATTAAAAGCAAGACTCAAAAGCATCAAACTGATTTTAAGTAACTTTACTGCATCCCAGAAGAAAGCTCAATAATATTTATACTAATCCAGAAATATATAGCACCCTACAAGATAAAATTCACAATGTTTGATATCTGGTAAAAAATTACCAGGTGTGCAAAGAAGCAGGAAAATGACCCCAAATTAGAAAAAACAATCAATTAAAACTGGCTCAGAAATGTCACAAACGCAACAATTAAAAATTTATTTAAGGGAATTCCCGGTGGTCCAGTGGTTAGGACTCTGTGCTCTCACTGCTGAGGGTCCGTGTTCAACCCTTGGTTGAGGAACTAAAGTCCTACAAGCTGCCCCATACAGTCAAAAATTTTTTAAAAAGTTGTTTATAACTATATTCTGTATGTTCAAAATACAGAAGAAAAATTGAACATGTTAAATAGAGACAAGAAAGATTTGAAAAAGATCCAGTTTAAGCGTCTAAAATTTAAAATTATACTCAATGGAATTTGTGGCAGGTTTGATACTGCAAAGAAAATATTGGTATACTTGAATATTTAGCAATAGGAACAATCCAAAATGAAATACCTAAGAACAGAAATACCTAAGATCAGTGGTCTGTGAAATAACTTCAGATGGACAAATATATATGTAATTGTCATCTCCACAGAAAGAGGAATGGAGAGGACAGAAAACATATTGAAGAAATAATGGACAAGATTTTTCAAATTGCTGAAGACTATATACCCACAGGTTCAAGGCGATGAACAAACCACAAGTACAAGAAACATGAACAAAACCACAGTAAGTTACATCATAATCAATTTTTTAAAATCCAGTAATAACAAGAAAATATTAAAAGCAGCCAGAGGGAAAAATACATATTAACTACAGGGGAACAAAGATAATGATGCGGAGATTTCTTGTCATGAACAATGCAAGCCAGAGGACAGTGGAGTAATATCTCTAAGGTACTGAAATAAAAAACTGTCAACTAGAATTCTAGACCCAGCAAAGAGATCTTTTAAAAATGGAGGCAAAATAAGGACTTTTTTCAGGCAAATAAAAGATGAAAGAATTTATTACAAGCAGCTCTGTATATAGGAAATATTAAAGAAGGAAAGTTATAATAGATGAAAATTTTGATTTATGCAAACAAAGAGCACTGGAAATGGTAACTATATGGGTAAATTTAAAGAAATTTTCTCATTATGTACATCTCTGAAAAGATAATCAGTCACTTAAAGCCAAAATAATAAAAATGTATTTGGGGGTTTATAACATAGGTAGAGGGCTTCCCTGGTGGCTCAGACATAGAAATAAAATATGTGAAAACAAAAGCACAAGAGTCATGAGGGGAGAAATGGGATAGGTAGTAAGGTCTTTATACTATATAGAAAGCAATATAGTATCACTTGAAAGCAGACTGTGGTAAGTTAAAGATATATATTATAAATTGTAAAGCTACTATTATAATAACACAAAAAAGTTTTAAAAGTCACAAAGGAGATAAAATAGAATCATAAAAATTAATTAATCCAAAAGATGGGAGAAAAGAGGAAAAAGAAGCAAATAACAGATGGGAGAAATAAAAAATAAATAGAAAGATGGTAGCTAAAAACCCAACCATACCTGTAATCACATATGTGGTGGAAAGACTCTAAGATGGTCCCAAATTATCCCTGTCTCCATGTATTCATGCTTCTGTGTAATCCTTCCCTGTGACTTGATTCTAACCAACAGAATATATTGGACTTCCCTGGTGGCTCAGAAGGTAAAGAATCCACCTGCAATGCAAGAGACCCAGGTATGTTCCCTGGATCAGGAAGATTGCCTGGAGAAGGGAATGGCAACCCACTCCAGTATTCCTGCCTAGAGAATTTCACAGACAGAGGAGCCTGGTGGGCTACAGTTCATGGGGTCGCAAAGAGTCAGACACGAGTAAGCAACTAACACAAAACAAATAGAATATAGGATGTCACCTGCATGACTACTACATTAAACAATAATTTCCATCTTGCAAGCAGACTCTATTGACTATTTCTCTTGCTAGCTTTGATTAAGTAAGCTGTCATGAAGAAGTCCACATGGCAAGGAATTGAAGGTGGACTTCACTGTGACAACATGCAAGGAACTGAATCAAGCCAATAATTACATTGAAAGTGAAAGTCGCTCAGTTGTGTCTGACTCTTTGCGACCACATGGACTATACAGTCCATGGAATTCTCCAGGCCAGATACTGGAGTGGGTAGCCTTTCCCTTCTCCAGGGGATCTTCCCAACCCAGGGATCGAACCCAGGTCTCTTGCATTGCAGACAGACTCTTTACCAACTGAGTCACAAAGGAAGCACCCAATACACATTAGCTTAGAAATAGATTCTTCCTTAGTTGAGCCTCAGATGAGACCCCAGCCCTGCCTGACGCTTTGATTGCAACCTTGTGATACCTTGAAGCAGAGGACTCAGCGAGGCTGCACCTGAATTCCTGACCCACAGAAACAGTCAGATAGTAAATGTGTACCTTTTAGCCCCAAAATATTCACTGCTCAGATATGTTCACAAAATTGACTCCTCACAAAATTGATTGGATTTTGTTTCAAGCTGCTATGTTTGTGGTATTAATATTTTACAGCAGTAAATCACTACTAAAACGTGAAATCTATATGGTTTAAACACCCAATTAAAGTGGAAATTGTCAGATTGGATTAAAAAAAATAAGACCCAACTATATACTACTTTTAAGACATATACTTTAAATATAAGGACACAAGTAGGTTAAAACTAAAAGGATAAGAAAAGATACAATATGCTATTCAAATCTAAAATAAAACAGGAGTTACTATTTTAATATAAGACAAAGTAGATTTCAGAGTAAATAAATAATATTAATAAGAATAAAGAGGGTCATTTCAAGTCAAGAGGACAATTCTAAATTTTTATGTACCTAATAACAGAATTATTACATGAATTAAAAGCTGATAGAAGTATAAGGAAAAATATATAATTATACTTAAGAGATTTCCCCTTTTCTCAATAAATGAAAGAACAAATAGAAAACAAGGAGACAGAAGACTTGAACAACACTATCAACCAAATGCCTAATTAACATTCATGCAACACTTCAAAAACTGAAACATACACATTCTTTTCAAGTGTACAAAGACCATTTATCAAAACAGAGTATCCTGGTCCATAAAACAAATCTTTTGCTTCTTTTTCTCCACAGTATTCTTAAATTAGAAGTGCTAAAACCTTAATCTCTACCCTTAACCTCACTGAAATTGTGAATGGGATTTCATGGGGAAGAGGATGAGCAAGGCAAATCTCCAATACAAAGTATGCCAAACGCTATCTTTGAGAAAGGAATACTTTTTGAAGGGACAGAAAAGATGAGGGAGGGAAGATACTAGTTCACTATTTCCTGAGCTCTGAGGGTCAGCTGAGTTAGACTTTAAACATGGTGTGTTCTAAATGGAATCCCATGAGTCTGGACTAGTGTATGCTCATAACAGATTAAATCTTCTATTATCAAAAGAGGTTGAGGTCCAGCTACTTTTGGCTCAAAGACATTATGTATTTTATTAAAATTTGTTTATATCAGATTGTACTTAGATAATCAGTAATAGAGTAGTAAGCAAAAACCTCCATGAAACCCAGTATCTCACTGGGGGAGATATTTCTATGAATATGCTTCATAATAACATTTCGGTGTCCAAGGTGGAAAATAACTTGGTCTGCAAGAGAATTTAAGATGATGCTATATAAGTTAACTTGCTCACCCCATGTGAAATCAATAGTCCAATTCAACACAGCTACAATGTTGAATCAATGATTAACTGTAAAACCTAAGCTATTAATGGGGAAATAATTCACACAGTGTTGCATTGATAGTAAACAAATGAGAAACTCCATTAAAAGGGAAAACAATGTTTCTCTATTGGGTTGCTATAGAAAATTCTCAGGTACATGCAAAGCATAACTGATCGGGTGGCAGTTCCTGGAACAGGTTATGATGATCCTAAAAAGCTTCAGGTTATTCCAATTCACTTCAGTGCTCAGTACCATTGGGCAAATTTGTGAAGAAAAGAGAAAGAGCTGGGTAACTAAAGTAAGGATTATGTTATAAAGAGAGAAATATCTTACAACTTGGTAGCAGCATTCTGGAGGACAATATCTATCCAAATGTAAAGTATGTATACCTTTTAGCCCCCAAATATTATTAGGTTGGTGTAAAAGTAATCATGGTTTTACGCTGTTGAACTTTGCTGTTTGATATTGGAATACATTCTTAAATGTGGTTATATTTTACATCATTTTAATGCACATTTCTCGCTTTATGTTTTTTTTTTTTGCTAATGACAGACTTGCTGTTTATTTTATATTTATTTTAGACTAGGGAAGTGATGTTAGACAAAAAGCAAATTCTAGTGATTTTCTTACACAAGTTCAAAGCGGGTCGAAAAGCAACAGAGACAACTCACACTATCAACAACACATTTGGCCCAGGAACTGCTAACGAACGCACAGTGCAGTGGTGATTCAAGAAGTTTAGCAAAGGAGATGAGAGCCTTAAAAATGAGGACCACAGTAGCCAGCCACTGGAAGTTGACAATGACCAACTGAGAGGATAATCGAAGTTGATCCTCTTACAACTACCTGTGAAGTTGCTGAAGAAGTCAACATCTACCATTCTATGGTCGTTTGGCATTTGAAGCAAATGGGAAATGTGAAAAAGCTTGATAAGTGGGTGCCTCATGAGTTGACAGCAAATCAAATTTCTTTGAAGTTGCTGTCTTATTCTACACAATAACAATGAAACAATGAAATTGTGATGTGTGACAAAAAGTGGATTCATATGACAACTGGCAATTACCAGCTCAGTGGTTGAACTGAGAAGCTCCAAAGCACTTCCCAAAGCCAAACTTGCACCAAAAAAAAGGTCGTGGTCACTGTTTGGTGGTCTGATCCACTTCAGCTTTCCAAATCCTGGTGAAACCATTACATCTGAGAAGTATGCTCAGCAAATGGATGAGATGCACCAAAAACTGCGACGCCTGCAGCCAGCACTGGTCAACAGAATGGGCCCAATTCTTCTCCAAGACAACACCCAACCACACATGGTACAACCAACACTTCAAAAGTTGAACAAATTGGGTTATGAAATTTTGCCTCATCAGCCATATTCACCTGACCTCTCGCCAACCTACCACCACTTCTTCAAGCATATCGACAACTTTTTGTAGACAAAATGTTTCCACAACCAGTAGGAGGCAGAAAATGCTTTCCAAGAATCCACCCTAGTGGGGAGGGGTATTTATACCATCACTGGTTGAGTCCCTGGGGGACATTCATTCCATCCTGCTAAACAGACAGCAAAAGGGGCTCCAGCAGTACGAGAAAGTCCTCAGGCAAATAATTCAGTACTGACAGAAGTCAGGGCAGTGTGCATTAAAGTGGTAAAGACAAATGAGTATGGGTAGGGAACCAAGAGCATCCACCTAAGATGGACTTCAAGGTTGGGGGAATCCAGCAGCTCAACAGTATCATAAGATCCTCTCCTCTCCACTCAGATTTGCAGGGTTAATTTTATCTAACCAATGTTTTTCATAGTGGTTATTACATGATTATCAGTCACAACTAGGGCTACGGATACTGTAGGATATAGAAAGCACTTTGGTGTCAATGTTCCAAGCAACAATGCTTACGTTTAACCTAATTAGACTAAATTAAGGCATAGGCACACCTCTGATTTTGCTATAAGGCTTATATCTATCAGAATCAATCCCTGGAGATAAAGGTGGGCTGTCTTCCTCAGATAAAAAAGCTGGGTACTGTTGATAAGGGAGAAGTTGGGAGTAGATGTTGGGTAGTTCAACCACTGGAGAAAGAAATGGCAACCCACTCCAGTGTTCTTGCCTAGAGAATCCCAGGGACGGGGGAGCCTGGTAGGCTTCTGTCTATGGGGTCGCACAGTTGGACACGACTGAAGCGACTTAGCAGCAGCAGCCCCAGCAGTTCAACCACAAATATACAGTGATAAATGTGTAAAGATGTTAACTGCAACCTTCTTTGCAATAGGAAACTTTAGGAGTATCTGAAGTGTGTGTATCAATAAAGGTTTATATTATTTATTTTATTCTTCTTTTTTTCATTTATTTTTATTAGTTGGAGGCTAATCACTTTACAATACCGTGGTGGCTTTCGTCATACATTGACATGAATCAGCCATGGATTTACATGTATTCCCCATCCAGATCCCCCCTCCCACCTCCCCCTCTACCCAATCCCTCTGGGTCATCCCACTGCACCAGGCCTGAGCACTTGTCTCATGCATCCAACCTGGGCTGGTGATCTGTTTCACCCTTGATAATATACATGTTTTGATGCTGTTCTCTCGAAACATCCCACCCTCGCCTTCTCCCACAGAGTCCAAAAGTCCGTTCTGTACATCTGTGTCTCTTTTTCTGTTTTGCATATAGGGTTATCATTACCATCTTTCTAAATTCCATATATATGTGTTAATATGCTGTAATGTTCTTTATCTTTCTGGCTTACTTCACTCTGTATAATGGGCTCCAATTTCATCCATCTCATTAGAACTGATTCAAATGAATTCTTTTTAATGGGTGACTAATATTCCATGCTGTATATGTACCACAGCTTCCTTATCCATTTGTCTGCTGATGGGCATCTAGGTTGCTTCCATGTCCTGGCTATTATAAACAGTGCTGCAATGAACATTAGGGTGCACGTGTCTCTTTCAGATCTGGATTCCTCGGTGTGTATGCCCAGAAGTGGTATTGCTGGGTCATATGGAAGTTCTATTTCCAGTTTTTAAAGAAATCTCCACACTGTTCTCCAGAGTGGCTGCACTAGTTTGCATTCCCACCAACAGTGTAAGAGGGTTCCCTTTTCTCCACACCCTCTCCAGCATTTATTGCTTGTAGATTTTTGGATAGCAGCCATCCTGACTGGCGTGTAATGGTACCTCATTGTGGCTTTGATTTGCATTTTTCTGAAAATGAGTGATGTTGAGCATCTTTTCATATGTTTGTTAGCCATCTGTATATCTTCTTTGGAGAAATGTCTGTTTAGTTCTTCGACCCATTATTTGATTGGGTCATTTATTTTTCTGGAACTGAGCTTCAGGAGTTGCTTGCATATTTTTGAGATTAATCCTTTGTCTGTTGCTTCATTTGGAATTATTTTCTCCCAATCTGTGGGCTGTCTTTTCACCTTGCTTATCGTTTCCTTTGTTGTGCAAAACCTTTTAAGTTTCATTAGGTCCCATTTGTTTATTTTTGCTTTTATTTCCAATATTCTGGGAGGTGGGTCATAGAGGATCCTGCTGTGATTCATGTCAGAGAGTGTTTTGCCTATGTTCTCCTCTAGGAGTTTTATAGTTTCTGGTCTTACATTTAGATCTTTAATCCATTTTGAGTTTATTTTTGTGTATGGTGTTAGAAAGTGTTCTAGTTTCATTCTTTAACAAGTGGTTAACCAGTTTTCCCAGCACCACTTGTTCAAGAGGTTGTCTTTTTTCCATTATATATCCTTGCCTCCTTTGTCGAAGATAAGGTGTCCATAGGTTCGTGGATTTATCTCTGGGCTTCCTATTCTGTTCCATTGATCTATATTTCTGTCTTTGTGCCAGTACCATACTGTCTTGATGACTGTGGCTTTGTAGTAGAGTCTGAAGTCAGGTAGGTTGATTCATCCAGTTCCATCCTTCTTTCTCAAGATTACTTTGGCTTACGGGCAGAGGTGGTCTCTTGCTCAGGTTGCTAGTTCCGTCGCGCTGTGGGGAGTGGGGGGTGCTGCTTTCCCCATCTACGCTGCTCAGACTCCTGGCTGCTCTATATGGAGCGTGCCCTGCGTTGCGTGCGCTTCCAGTTTTCGGGTACTCCACCAAAGCGTGGACTCGGTTGCGCCTGCGTTTTGTGCCTTCCCCGGCGGAGCAGCTCAGGCAGCCAGGAGCTTGTCGGGCGCACTCTCCCCAGGTGCGGCGCGCCTTCTCCCCTCCGCAGTCCTAGCCTCAGTTTCAGCCCGCGCCAGTCGGGTGCATGCGCCCTGTGTTTAGCTGCGACCCTCCTGGCGGTTGTCGACCATCCAGAATTTCAGGAAGTCTTTGGTTAGAAACTGGAGGCCTGTTTGCAGTTTGGTAGGGGATGCCACCTCTGGGGCCGAGTTTGCCCTTTCCCCTCCCCGCTGCCTCCTGCCTCTGACGGGGATGGGCTGGTCCACAGCGGCTAGCTCCTCTGAACTTGCTCAGACCCTTTGTTCTGCGAACGGCCGGCCGTGTGTTTGGGCCGGTTAATTTTCTCTCTCTCTTTTGCTGTCCCACAGTTTAAGTTGGTTTCTCACAAAAGCTCCCTGCGATTGCCCTCAGGGCACTCAGGCCCGGTCCTTACCCTCAGCAATGCCGCCCGCTTCTCTCCGTTCCGCTCCCACTTGCTGGTGGCGGTTGCGGGCGTCTGGGGTACTTTTCTGCTGGGAGTTGCTTTTAGGCACGTAATTTGTGGGTTTTGTTTATTTTTCCCCTGCCAGTTAGGTTGCCCTCCGAGATTCGAAAACGTCCCCCACACCCGCCAGTGCGAGGGTTTCCTGGTGTTTGGAAACTTCCTCTATTAAGACTCCCTTCCCGGGACGGATCTCCATCCCTAGCTCTTTTGTCTCTCTTTTTATCTTTTATATTTTGTCTTACCTCCTTTCGAAGACAGTGGGCTGCTTTTCTGGGCTTCTGGTGACCTCAGCTAGCGATAAGAAGTTGTTTTGTGAAGTTGTTTTGCTCTGCGTTCAATTGTTCTTTCGATGAATTTGTAGGGGAGAAAGTGGTCTCCCCGCCCTATTCCTCCGCCATCTTGGCTCCTCCCTAGATCTTTAATATACTAAATCTACAGGTCATTTTCTCCTTTTGACATATATTCTTATCTTTATAGGGGTATTTTTCCTGGTTCAGTTCAGTTGCTCAGTCACGTCCGAGTTTTTGCGACCCTATGGACTGCAGCATGCCAGACCTCTCTGTCCATCACCAACTCCCAGAGTTTACTCGAACTCATGTCCATTGAGTCGGTGATGCCATCCAACCATCTCATCCTCTATCATCCCCTTCTCCTCTTGCCCTCAATCTTTCCCAGCATCAGGGTCTTTTCCAATGAGTCAGCTGTTCGCATCAGGTGGCCAAAGTATTGGAGTTTCAGCTTCAACACCAGTCCTACCAATGAACACCCAGGACTGATCTCCTTTAGGATGGACTGGTTGGATCTCCTTGTAGTCCAAGGGACTGTCAAGAGTCTTCTCCAACACCTCAGTTCAAAAGCATCAATTCTTCAGCGCTCAACTTTCTTTATGGTCCAACTCTTACATCCATACGTGACCACTGGAAAAACCATAGCTTTGACTAGATGGACCTTTGTTGGCAAAGTAATGTCTCTGCTTTTTAGAGTGCTGTCTAGGTTGGTCATAACTTTCCTTCCAAGGAGCAAGCATCTTTTAATTTCATGGCTGCAATCACCATCTGCAGTGATTTTGGAGCCCAGAAAAATAGTCAGCCTCTGTTTCCACTGTTTCCCCATCTATTTGCCATGAAGTGATGGGAATGGATGCGATTCATGGGGTCGCAAAGAGTCGGACACAACTGAGTGACTGAACTCAACTGAACTGAACTGATGGGAACGGATGCCATGATCTTAGTTTTCTGAATGTTGAGCTTTAAGCCAACTTTTTCACTCTCCTCTTTCACTTTCATCAAGAGGCTCTTTAGTTCTTCTTCACTTTCTGCCATAATGGTGGTGTCATCTGCATATCTGAGGTTATTGATATTTCTCCCGGCAATCTTGATTCCAGCTTGTGCTCCATCCAGCCCAGCGTTTCTCATGATGCACTCTGCATATAAGTTAAATAAGCAGGGTGACAATATACAGACTTGACATACTCCTTTTCCTATTTGGAACCAGGCTGTTGTTCCATGTCCAGTTCTAACTATTGCTTCCTGACCTGCATACAGGTTTCTCAAGAGGCAGGTCAGGTGGTCTGGTATTCCCATCTCTTTCAGAATTTTCCACAGTTTATTGTGATCCACACAGTCAAAGGCGTTGGCATAGTCAATAAAGCAGAAATAGATGTTTTTCTGGAACATCTGGAACATCTTAACAGCAGTTAAGACAGAGGCTGTAGTAATCTGAAGGCTTGACTGGGGCAAGAAGCTCCACTTCCAAAGTCCTGAAATGACTACAGGAAGGAGGCCTCAGTTCCTTGGTGTTATTGGTGGGGAGTCCCAGTTTCTTGCCATGTGGCCCTCTTGATGCGTCTATTTGAATATATACACAATGCACCATGTTGTGTGCTCTTTCCCTAAAGTGCATGAACAAAGCAAAAGAGCAAGGAGGAAGTCACAATGCCTTTTATATCCTAATCTCATATGTCATAGACAGTCACTTCTACCATTCAATTCATTAGAAGCAAGTCACTAAATACAGCCCACATTTAAGGGGAGAAGAATTAGGTCCTACTCTTTGAAG
The DNA here is from genome assembly GCF_963930625.1 of Muntiacus reevesi. Classification (NCBI taxonomy): domain Eukaryota; kingdom Metazoa; phylum Chordata; class Mammalia; order Artiodactyla; family Cervidae; genus Muntiacus; species Muntiacus reevesi. Next base: position 13,817,424 of record NC_089271.1, on the reverse strand, counting down.
GAAGGAGAATCAAATGATTTGTGGACATATTTTAATACCATCACAGCCATGTATCTGGATCAAAAGTAGATTGCTCTTCTTCTTTGACTTAGGTTTTCCATTTTAGGTAAAGCCAAGATAAAAATATATCTCTCTTTTCCAGAGAAGACTCAGGCACAGTGAATGACAGGCCCACTTTCACAGTTAGAAAATGATGCTCTTGGATTAGCTCAGGCCTTCTGACTGCAGTAACTCCTTATACTATTTCATGGTAGTTTTCAACCTAATTATGTCAATAAACATTTGAAAATAAATCTTCCTGTTAGTAAATCACCAGTGTATGATTGAAAAATGACTGTGCAACAGTATATTGTGTATTTCTTGTACTTATTTGAGCACCATTAAAATAGTTCATTGAGATAATACCCCCATTAAGGAAAGAAGAAACAGATTCCTGTGTAAGGAACCATTTCTATGGAAATGATTTTCAGTTGTTCAGATTCTTCCAAAATATTTGATGTGTTTGTTGAAAACAGTATGTTTAAAAATAAAAGTTTGTTTCCTTTTAATGACTTGAATGTTTTTAAAATTAATTCTACAAAGATTTTTCAATTAGCAAGGTTGTGGCTAAGAATTGGCAGAATTAACTGAAGTAAGTCTTTTTTTGTTTTTGTTTGTTTTTTGTTTTCTTTTGGGGACGCTGTGGTGAGTCTTCCATTGCTTTGTGCAGGCTTTTCTCTAGTTGTGGCCAAGAGGGCTACTCTTTGTTGTGGTGGGTGGGTTTCTCATTGCTGTCACTTCCCTTGTTCCAGAGCAACAAGGTACTTTAGGTGCTTGGGTGAGCTTCAGTAGTTGCAGCACATGGGCTCAGTAGTTTATCTAGATCACTGGCTCAGTAGTTGTGGCACACAGGCTTAGTTGCTCCATGGCATGTAGGATCTTCCTGGATCAGGGATTGAACCGGTGTCCCTCTCATTGCAATGCGGATTCTTAACTACTGGAATCCTGTGAAGGAACTACCAGGGAAGCCCTGTGAAGTAATTATTTTTCAACTATTCACAAAATAGTTAAAATTTTATTTCAGAGACTCAATATTATAGTATATTTTTCTCTTTTTTGGTAAATAATAGTTATCTTGGTCCTAGAAAAGATCATGTGATTTTTTATAAATAATACTGCTTGCATATCACTAGCAACTTTTCTGAATCAGTCTCTTTAAAAATAATGGCCTGGTAGGAATGTCATTAAGTTACTCAGAGCATGCTGCCATGGGAGGCTCTCAATATTTGTCATTGGTTTTGTTATAATGGCTCAAAAAAGGAGTTATTCTATTTGGTCATACAGTTCGTTCTTTATTCTAGACGTATGACTACAAGCAGCATACTTCTTCTGTAGCAAGTCCTCCATATTATAACATTCTCAACCAGTCTTCTAAAATAAAATATCTCTTGCTAATGGGAGAAGCACTTGGAGGAGGCACTTTATTAAAGTATAAGTGTCTTTATGACTTTTGGTTTCTCCCCCGAATTATCTATCCTATTAGTCAACTCGCAGTGTATTATAAAATAAGCATACCTGCTCCTCAACTACATTTCTTTTGACATATTACAAGATGAGTGTTTGTCTCTGACAAGAAGGGAATGCAGCAATAACACATAATTTATCAGCACTGATAGGTGTGTGGTCTTGGGAGAAGGCTGAGTTAGGAGGAGAAGAGAGGCAGGATCTTATTGCTGAGGTTTATATCTAGAACTGTGTTCTCTCCCCCCAGTGCAGTACCTGGGCACCTGTGAGGTGATAAGTACATTGTTTGATTGGTCTCACTCCAAATTTGTTACTCTTTGTTAAGGGCAGAACTGATGATATAAATAGAAAGAATGACCTAAGAGAGGCAGGAAGAAGCAGCACATGAGAAGGCAAGGAAGATGGGTTGGCAAAGCTTATTTCTGAGCTCTAGGTTTAGACTGTGTTGATAGTCTGGCTGTTGACTTTTGTGGCGGCAAGAGACATGTCTATTATTATTTTTAAAATAACATTCTTTCTTGACAAAATGTTGTAGTTTAGTTGCTAAATCATGTCTGACTCTTGTGACCCCATGGACTATAGTCTGCTATGCTCCTCTGTCCATGGGATTTCCCAGCAAGAATACTGGAGTGGGTTGCCATTCCCTTCTCCAGGGGATCTTTCCGACCCAGGGATCAAACCTGCGTCTCCTGCATTGGCAGGCAGATTCTTTAACTCTGATCCACAAGGGAAGCCCTCTTGACAAGATATTGATAAATAAAAAGAAGATAGCAACCAACCAAAAAGGGCCATATTCTCGCTGCTCAAATAATCCATGTTAACTTGTAAAATGTAACAAAATTAACATATGATCATGTTTAGAAAGGGCTTCCCTGGTGGCTCAGTGGTAAAGAATCTGCCTGCAATGCAGGAGACTCAGGAGACATGGGTTCGATTCCTGGGTCAGAAAGGAGGGCATGAAACCTACTGCAGTATTACCCCTGGAGGAGGGCATGGAACCCACTCCAGGATTCTTGCCTGGAGAATTCCATGGACAGAGGAACCTGGTGGGCTACAGTCTATAGGGTCGCAAAGAGTTGGACATGACTGAGGCGACTTCGCACGTTTAGAAAATCTGACTAAAACAGGAAGATGCAAATAAATAGTGCGAGCATCTTTTCCTCCTCACTTTTCCAACCCAATCCACTTTTCTAGTGGCGACCACTGTTAACAATTTCTTAGTATTCCTTAAAAAAGAGTAAAAACCTATTTGGGACTGAAGGAGTGGGCTAGACACAGATAAAATCAGATGCAAAGTTAACAGAAAACTTTCTTTCTCCAATGCTTGTGCAGCAGTTGTAAATTGCTATGTTCCCCTCTGAGTGGCTCCTGCTTTCTTACTGATGACTGCCCCAAAGTTCTACAAGAGACCTAATCTTGCCAAAGTCCCATCATCTCAAGACAGCACTCAATCTCCTTCCTAATGCTGCCTCAGGAAAGCAACCAACCCACAACTGACTGCCACTCCCTTAAACTCTCCTCAGAATCCTTTAGCAAGAACCCAAACCTTCTAAAAGATGTGTCCACCATTCTCCTGGAGAGCCCTTCCTCACTGATTCAAGAGTATAAATCTGACCTTGTCATAGTACGAGCTTATCCTTGGTGATCTTTGACTGTTTAGGCTTTAACATAACCAATTTTCTATTCATATACCTGCTTTTTAATATACAAAAGTGATTTGCTTTTCACATTGATTTGCATGTGCCTTTATTGTTTAATGATATATCTTGGAGACCCATCTATATCAGAGTATAAAGATCTACTACTTGCAAAGGCACCAAACTAAGAATGTACCATAATTTATTTAAATAAAAATTCCCACACAAAACAACTTCTGATCGCTAGCTGAGGACATCAGGCGCCCAGAAAAGCAGTCCACTGTCTTCGAAAGGAGGTAGGACAAAATATAAAAGATAAAAAGAGAGACAAAAGAGCTAGGGATGGAGATCCGTCCCGGGAAGGGAGTCTTAATAGAGGAAGTTTCCAAACACCAGGAAACCCTCGCACTGGCGGGTGTGGGGGACGTTTTCGAATCTCGGAGGGCAACCTAACTGGCAGGGGAAAAATAAACAAAACCCACAAATTACGTGCCTAAAAGCAACTCCCAGCAGAAAAGTACCCCAGACGCCCGCAACCGCCACCAGCAAGTGGGAGCGGAACGGAGAGAAGCGGGCGGCATTGCTGAGGGTAAGGACCGGGCCTGAGTGCCCTGAGGGCAATCGCAGGGAGCTTTTGTGAGAAACCAACTTAAACTGTGGGACAGCAAAAGAGAGAGAGAAAATTAACCGGCCCAAACACACGGCCGGCCGTTCGCAGAACAAAGGGTCTGAGCAAGTTCAGAGGAGCTAGCCGCTGTGGACCAGCCCATCCCCGTCAGAGGCAGGAGGCAGCGGGGAGGGGAAAGGGCAAACTCGGCCCCAGAGGTGGCATCCCCTACCAAACTGCAAACAGGCCTCCAGTTTCTAACCAAAGACTTCCTGAAATTCTGGATGGTCGACAACCGCCAGGAGGGTCGCAGCTAAACACAGGGCGCATGCACCCGACTGGCGCGGGCTGAAACTGAGGCTAGGACTGCGGAGGGGAGAAGGCGCGCCGCACCTGGGGAGAGTGCGCCCGACAAGCTCCTGGCTGCCTGAGCTGCTCCGCCGGGGAAGGCACAAAACGCAGGCGCAACCGAGTCCGCGCTTTGGTGGAGTACCCGAAAACTGGAAGCGCACGCAACGCAGGGCACGCTCCATATAGAGCAGCCAGGAGTCTGAGCAGCGTAGATGGGGAAAGCAGCACCCCCCACTCCCCACAGCGCGACGGAACTAGCAACCTGAGCAAGAGACCACCTCCGCCCGCCTGTGTCAGGGCGGATATTAGACACTGAAGAGACCGGCAAACAGAAGCCAAATAAACAAAGGGAACCACTTCAGAAGGGACAGGTGCAACAGATTAAAATCCCTGTAGGTAACACTGACTACACTGGAAGGGGCCCATAGATATTGAGAAGTGTAAGCTGGGACGAGGAGCTATCTGAAACTAAACCGAACCCACACTGACTACAACAACTCCAGAGAAATTCCTAGATATATTTTTACCCAAATTTTTTTTAACTAAAAAATGTTTTTTCCTTTTCCTTTCTTTTTTCTCTTTTATTTTCTTTTAAAATTCCCTATTACTCCCCTATTACTCCGTAACTTTCATTTTCATATATTTTTATGAATTTTTTAATTAGGAAAAAAAATTTTATTTCTTGTTTTTTTTCTCTTCTTTTTTCTTTTTCTCCTATTTTCTTTTAAAGTCCTCTATTACTCCTCTACTACTCCTTAATTTTCATTTTCATTTCACTATAACCTTGCAAAAAAAAAAAAAAAACAGAGAAGCCCTATTTTTAAACCGAAATTCATATATATTTCTAAAAATTTTTGTGTTTGTGTTTTTGTTTTTAATATTGTATTTTTAAGAGTCTAACCTCTACTCTATATTTTTAATCTTTGTTTTTCAGTATGTGATATAAATTTTGGACATTTAAGAATCCAATATTCAGTTCCCAATTTTACTCAGGAGTGTGTTGATTACTCTCTCCAACTTTGGACTCTCCGTTTTCTACCTCAGAACACCTCTATTTCCTCCTTTCCCCTTCTCTTCCCAATCCAATTCTGTGAATCTTTGTGGGTGTCTGGGCTACAGAGAACACTTTGGGAACAGACAACTGAATAGATCTGTCTCTCTCTTCGTGAGTCCCCCTTTTTCTCCTCCTGCTCATCTTTATCTCCCTCCTCCCTCTCCTCTTTTTCATGTAACTCTGTGAACCTCTCTGGGTGTCCCCCATGGCGGAGAATCTTTTCACCATTAACCTAGAAGTTTTATTATCAGTGCTGTATAGGTGGAGAAGTCTTGAGGCTACTGGAAGAATAAAACTGAAATCCAGAGGCAGGAGACTTAAGCACAAAACCTGAAAACACCAGAAAACTCCTGACTACAGGAACATTAGGTAATAAGAGACCGTCCAAAAGCCTCCATACCTACACTGAAACCAACCACCACCCAAGAGCCAGTAAGTTCCAGAGCAAGACATAACACACAAATTCTCCAGCAACACAGGAACATAGCCCTGAGCGTCAACTTACAGGCTGCCCAGAATCACACATAACATATAGACCCATCTCAAAACTTATTACTAGGCACTCCATTGCACTCCAGAGAGAAGAAATCCAGTTCCACGCACCAGAACACCGACGCAAGCTTCCCTAACCAGGAAACCTTGACAAGTCAATCATCCAACCCCACTCACTGGGTGAAACCTCCACAATAAAAAGGAACCACAGACCTCCAGAATACAGAAAGCCCACTCCAGACACAGCAATCTAAATAAGATGAAAAGGCAGAGAAATACCCAACAGGTAAAGGAACATGAAAAATGCCCACCAAGCCAAACAAAAGAGGAGGAGATAGGGAATCTACCTGAAAAAGAATTTAGAATAATGGTAATAAAAATGATCCAAAATCTTGAAAACAAAATGGAGTTACAGATAAATAGCCTGGAGACAAAGATTGAAAAAATGCAAGAAATGCTTAATAAGGACCTAGAAGAAATAAAAAAGAGTCAGTTAAAAATGAATAATGCAATGAATGAGATCAAAAACACTCTGGAGGGAACCAAGAGTAGAATAACGGAGACAGAAGATAAGATAAATGAGGTAGAAGATAAAATGGTGGAAATAAATGAAGCAGAGAGGAAAAAAGAAAAAAGAATCAAAAGAAATAAGGACAACCTCAGGGACCTCTGGGACAATGTGAAATGCCCCAACATTCGAATCATAGGAGTCCCAGAAGAAGAAGACAAAAAGAAAGGCCATGAGAAAATACTCGAGGAGATAATAGCTGAAAACTTCCCTAAAATGGGGAAGGAAATAGCCACCCAAGTCCAAGAAACCCAGAGAGTCCCAAACAGGATAAACCCAAGGCGAAACACCCCAATTTAATATTAATCAAATTAACAAAGATCAAACACAAAGAACAAACATTAAAAGCAGCAAGGGAGAAACAACAAATAACACACAAAGGGATTCCCATAAGGATAACAGCTGATCTATCAATAGAAACCCTCCAGGCCAGAAGGGAATGGCAGGACATACTTAACGTAATGAAAGAGAATAACCTACAACCTAGATTACTGTACCCAGCAAGGATCTCATTGAGATATGAAGGAGAATTCAAAAGCTTTACAGACAAGCAAAAGCTGAGAGAATTCATCACCACCAAACCAGCTCTTCAACAAATGCTAAAGGATCTTCTCTAGACAGGAAACGCAGAAAGACTGTATAAACGTGAACCCAAAACAACAACTTAAATGGCAACGGGACCATACCTATCAATAATTACCTTAAATGTAAATGGGTTGAATGCCCCAACCAAAAGACAAAGATTAGCTGAATGGATACAAAAACAAGACCCCTATATATGCTGGCTACAAGAGACCCACCTTAAAACAAGGGACACATACAGACTAAAAGTGAAGGGCTGGAAAAAAATATTACACGCAAACGGAGAACAAAAGAAAGCAGGAATCGCAATACTCATATCAGATAAAATAGACTTTCAAATAAAGGCTATGAAAAGAGACGAAGAAGGACACTACATGATGATCAAAGGATCAATCCAAGAAGATATAACAATTATAAATATATATGCACCCAACATAGGAGCACCGCAATATGTATGGCAAACGCTAACAAGTATGAAAGAGGAAATTAATAGTAACACAATAATAGTGGGAGACTTTAATACCCCACTCACAACTATGGATAGATCAACTAAACAGAAAATTAACAAGGAAACACAAACTTTAAATGACACAATGGACCAGCTAGACCTAATTGATATCTATAGGACATTTCACCCCAAAACAATCAACTTCACCTTTTTCTCAAGTGCACACGGAACCTTCTCCAGAATAGATCACATCCTGGGCCATAAATCTAGTCTTGGCAAATTCAAAAAAATTGAAATCATTCCAGTCATCTTTTCTCACCACAGTGCAGTAAGATTAGATCTCAATTACAGGAAAAAAATTGTTAAAAAATCAAACATATGGAGGCTAAATAACACGCTTCTGAATAACCAACAAATCATAGAAGAAATCAAAAAAGAAATCAAAATATGCATAGAAATGAATGAAAATGAAAACGCAACAATCCAAAACCTATGGGACACTGTAAAAGCAGTGCTAAGGGGAAGGTTCATAGCATTACAGGCTTACCTCAAGAAACAAGAAAAAAGTCAAATAAATAACCTAACTCTACACCTAAAGCAACTAGAGAAGGAAGAAATGAAGAACCCCAGGGTTAGTAGAAGGAAGGAAATCTTAAAAATTAGGAAAGAAATAAATGCAAAAGAAACTAAAGAGACCATAGCAAAAATCAACAAAGCTAAAAGCTGGTTTTTTGAAAAAATAAACAAAATTGACAAACCATTAGCAAGACTCATTAAGAAACAAAGGGAGAAGAACCAAATTAACAACATTAGAAATGAAAATGGAGAGATCACAACAAACAACACTGAAATACAAAGGATCATAAGAGACTACTACCAGCAACTCTATGCCAATAAAATGGACAACTTGGAAGAAATGGACAAATTCTTAGAAAAGTATAACTTTCCAAAACTGAACCAGGAAGAAATAGAAGATCTTAACAGACCCATCACAAGCAAGGAAATCGAAACTGTAATCAGAAATCTTCCAGCAAACAAAAGCTCAGGACCAGATGGCTTCACAGCTGAATTCTACCAAAAATTTAGAGAAGAGCTAACACCTACTTTACTCAAACTCTTCCAGAAAATTGCAGAAGAAGGTAAACTTCCAAACTCATTCTATGAGGACACCATCACCCTAATTCCAAAACCAGACAAAGATGCCACACAAAAAGAAAACTATTGTCCAATATCACTGATGAACGTAGATGCAAAAATCCTTAACAAAATTCTAGCAAACAGAATCCAACAGCATATTAAAAAAATCATACACCATGACCAAGCGGGCTTTATCCCAGGAATGCAAGGATTCTTTAATATCCTCAAATCAATCAATGTAATACACCACATTAACAAATTGAAAGATAAAAACCATATGATTATCTCAATAGATGCAGAGAAAGCCTTTGACAAAATTCAACACCCATTTATTATTATCTCTCCAGAAAGCAGGAATAGAATACCTCAACATAATAAAAGCTATATATGACAAACCCACAGCAAGTATTACCCTCAATGGTGAAAAATTGCAAGCATTTCCCCTAAAATCAGGAACAAGACAAGGGTGCCCACTCTCAACACTACTATTCAACATAGTTTTGGAAGTGTTGGCCACAGCAATCAGAGCAGAAAAAGAAGTAAAAGGAATCCAGATAGGAGAAGAAAAAGTGAAACTCTCGCTGTTTGTAGATGACATGATCCTCTACATAGAAAACCCTAAAGACTCTACCAGGAAATTACTAGAGCTAATCAACAAATATAGTAAAGTTGCAGGATATAAAATTAACACACAGAAATCCCTTGCATTCCTATACACTAACAATGAGAAAACAGAAAGAGAAATTAAGGAAACAATACCATTCACCACTGCAACAAAAAGAATAAAATACTTAGGAGTATATCTACCTAAAGAAACAAAAGACCTATACATAGAAAACTATAAAACACTGATGAAAGAAATCAAAGAGGACACAAACAGATGGAGAAACACACCATGTTCATGGATTGGAAGAATCAATATTGTTGTCAAAATGGCTATACTACCCAAAGCAATCTATAGATTCAATGCAATCCCTATTAAGCTACCAACGGTATTTTTCACAAAACTAGAACAAATAATTTCACACTTCGTATGGAAATACAAAAAACCTTGAATAGCCAAAGTAATCTTGAGAAAGAAGAATGGAACTGGATGAATCAACCTGCCTGACTTCCGACTATATTACAAAGCCACAGTCATCAAGACAGTATGGTACTGGCACAAAGACAGAAATATAGATCAATGGAACAGAATAGAAAGCCCAGAGACAAATCCACGAACCTATGGACACCTTATCTTTGACAAAGGAGGCAAGGATATATAATGGAAATAAGACAACCTCTTTAACAAGTGGTGCTGGGAAAACTGGTTAACCACTTGTAAAAGAATAAAACTAGAACACTTTCTAACACCATACACAAAAATAAACTCAAAATGGATTAAAGATCTAAATGTAAGACCAGAAACTATAAAACTCCTAGAGGAGAACATAGGCAAAACACTCTCTGACATGAATCACAGCAGGATCCTCTATGACCCACCTCCCAGAATATTGGAAATAAAAGCAAAAATAAACAAATGGGACCTAATGAAACTTAAAAGGTTTTGCACAACAAAGGAAACGATAAGCAAGGTGAAAAGACAGCCCTCAGATTGGGAGAAAATAATTCCAAATGAAGCAACAGACAAAGGATTAATCTCAAAAATATGCAAGCAACTCCTGAAGCTCAATTCCAGAAAAATAAATGACCCAATCAAATAATGGGTCGAAGAACTAAACAGACATTTCTCCAAAGAAGACATACAGATGGTGAACAAACACATGAAAAGATGCTCAACATCACTCATTATTAGAGAAATGCAAATCAAAACCACAACGAGGTACCATTACACGCCAGTCAGGATGGCTGCTATCCAAAAGTCTATAAGCAATAAATGCTGGAGAGGGTGTGGAGAAAAGGGAACCCTCTTACACTGTTGGTGGGAATGCAAACTAGTACAGCCACTATGGAGAACAGTGTGGAGATTTCTATAAAAATTGGAAATAGAACTTCCATATGACCCAGTAATACCACTTCTGGGCATACACACCGAGGAATCCAGATCTGAAAGAGACACGTGTACCCCAATGTTCATCGCAGCACTGTTTATAATAGCCAGGACATGGAAGCAACCTAGATGCCCATCAGCAGACAAATGGATAAGGAAGCTGTGGTACATATACAGCATGGAATATTACTCAGCCATTAAAAAGAATTCATTTGAATCAGTTCTAATGACATGGAGGAAACTGGAGCCCATCATACAGAGTGAAGTAAGCCAGAAAGATAAAGAACATTACAGCATACTAACACATATATATGGAATTTAGAAAGATGGTTATGATAACCCTATATGCAAAACAGAAAAAGAGACACAGATGTACAGAACAGACTTTTGGACTCTGTGGGAGAAGGCGAGGGTGGGAGGTTTCGAGAGAATATTTTGAATATTATCTAGGGTGAAACAGATCACCAGCCCAGGTGGGATGCATGAGACAAGTGCTCAGGCCTGGTGCACTGGGAAGACCCAGAGGAATCGGGTGGAGAGGAGGGAGGAGGGATCAGGATGGGGAATACATGTAACTCCATGACTGATTCATGTCAATGTATGACAAAACCCACTTCAATATTGTAAAGTAATTAGCCTCCAACTAATAAAAATAAATGAAAAAAAAAATAAAGATCTAAGTTTTCCAGAAAAGAAAAAAGAAAAGACAAGAACAATATAATTCTCTTTTGACATCGAAAGTTTCCAAATAAATTTTAAAAGAAATGAGAGCTTTGATTTAGAAGTCTTATAGTCAAATTCTTAAAGCTTCCACATATTCTGGCTTATAATGCAGTTAGAAGAAACTGCAATGTTCCATCAGTTACAGTGAACGTTCTGTAGCCCACAGAAGACATTTTGAGGGATGATAAAACATCTCTTCAGGTGGAGACTGGTCACACACATGGGAACACTTCATAAGCACCCTTAAACCGCAGACTCTATATTCATCGTTTCAGATTTAAAGAAAATCTTAAGCAAGCTTACAGTTACTAAAATTCTCTATTATAGATATCATGTCTCCTTTACTAAATGTATGTTTGCCAAAATGATTTAAGAGAACCAAAGCAGCAAAGAATGGAATTCAAACTACAGCATGAGTCTTCAAACTGGGGTTATACAAAGACTTTGCAAAGGGTACATGGACATAAATAGTCTTGAGGAAAACAATTTCAATTCAACTTCCATATATAACCAATATCTCCTATAAGTGATCTGCCTGAGAGATGCATTATATCTGGTCTTCTTTCCTACCTCTCTTTTCACAAACATCTTTTTCCATGTTTCAAAGGAAGGCACATTTCTTTGAATTCCCAAACTGGATTATTATGCATTATCCCAGAGTGTGAAAACTTCAGGGGCACCAAACAAAGGAATAGTTTAAAATATTGATGTTTGCAAACTCCATCTATTCAAATCACCATAAACTCACAGGAGTACATCTCTCTTATCTTGTACATATTCTTATTAAATGAGAAGGATTGTAAGACTCATGTTGAAATGTTCTATATTAAAAAATATTGTAGTATGAGGGAGGGGTTGTGGGACTGATAAAAAAATTTTTCATTTAGGAAGCATACCTCTCAATTCTGTCAACTATTGTAAAATAACACATTGCTCTTGAGGGTAATTCCTGTGAGACTGCTGCCAACAAAGATATGAAACCAGCATCTTATGATATCATTTATTTACAAAAGAACCAGGCTCAGAAAAATATCTGATTTGTTAAATGAGGAAAGCTAAGGGTATTATGGAAAAGGTACTATCATTAAAGTTTGTTTGGGAAACCTTTTACATATTAGTTTTCCTCTCTTGAAAATACTGTGATATGAACAAAGTTATGAATCTGATAGCACAGTTTATTCTTTACACAAATATTTATTGAGTAATTTCTATTTACCAGATGTTTTAAATTCTTGGATGCAACACTACATAAAATGAACAAAAATCAAAGCTCAAGGGAAAGACAAACAATAAACAAAATATGTAAATGGTATAGTACATTAGAAAGTCATGAGTGTATAGAGAACAAGAAAAGGGGGATGAAGGACAGGGAGAGCCAGGAGACACTGGGGATTTTAAGTTAGGTGGGCAGAGACAGCTCCCTTCAAAAGGTGACATTTTAAGGGTATATTTTAAGGTACAAACGTCAAATGTTTGAAGCAGATGAGGGAGCAAGACTTAGATATTTGAGTGGGGGTGGCTGCTGAGCAGAGCGGGGAAAGCATGTGGAAAGAACTTGGGGCAAAGTATGCTTGATTTGCTCAAGAACAGCAAGAAGGTCAGTGAGGAGAGGAGTAAGTGAAAGGGAGAGTAGAAGAATAAGAAATGATAAGGGTAATGTAGTGCTAGACCATGTAGAAACTTACAGGCTACTGCAAGGATTTGACTTTTACTCTGGATGAGGATTTTGTGGAGTATCAAGGTCTGACTTACGTTAAGTGGCACACAAACTGCTGTATTGAGAAGAGATAATAGGGAGCAAGGACAGAAGCAAAAAACCCAGCAAGGCTGTTACTGCAATAATCCAGAAAGAGACCAAGATGGTAGCCAAGGAGGTGATAAAAAGAAGTGAGACTCGGCATATATTCTGAAGGTAAAGTCAACAGAATTTTCTGATAGATTGGCTGTAGGGTGTGAAAGAGAATAGCCCTGTATCTATTGGAAAAAATAAATTCATAGTTTAAAATTTTCTAGAAAGAAAATTGCAGACACAGATGGTTTCACTTTAAATTCTAGTACATGTTTATGGAAGAAATCATACCAATCTTATTAAAACTCTTTCAGAAAATAAAAGATGAAAGATCACTGCTCAACTCTTTTTGTGTGGTCAGCATCATTCTAATTCTAAAACCCGATAAAGGCAGTCCAAAAAAGAAATTTATAGACCGGTACCATGCATGAACACAGATGCAAAAAGTCCTTAACAAAACATTAGGAAATGGACTCCAACAATATAACAAAAGGATAATACATGATGACCAAGTAGGGTTTATCTCAGGAATGCAAAGTTGCTTAACATTTGGGATTTCCCTGGTGGTCCACTGGCTAGGATTCCACACTTTCAATACAGGGGACTGCAGGTTTGATCTTTAAGAACTAAGATCTCACATGCTGTGCGGCACAACAAAAAAAATTGAAAAAAAAATTTAAAGTTGTTTAACACTTAAAGATCAATCAAGGTAATTCACCATATTAATAAAGGAGGAAAACTATACAATTTGAATAGATGCAGAAAAAAATTCAGCAGCCACTCATCATGTAAACTCTTAGCAAACTAGAAATAAAAGGGAACTTAAACTGATAAAGGACATCTTCTAAAAACCTGAAGCTAACTTTGTATTTAATAGTGAAAGTCTGAGTATTTTTGCTCAGACTGAAAAGGCAAGGTTGCTCACTGTCATCACTTCTATTCAAATTGTAGAGGAGGTCTTAGCCAATTAAATAAAGCAAAATTGTAAAGTTAAAAGAAATAAAAGGCAGAAAGATTGGAAAAAAGTAAAACTGTCGGTATTTGCTGATGACATGACTATACGAAAACCTTAATGTGAAAGTGTTAGTTGCTCAGTTGTGTCTGACTGTAGCCCACCAGGCTCCACTGTCCATGGAATTTTCCTGGTAAGAATACTAAAGTGGGTTGCCATGCCATTCTCTAGGGGATCTTCCCAACCCAGGAACTGAACCCAGGTCCCCAGTATTGCAGGCAGATGCTTTACCATATGAGCCACCAGGGAAGCCCATATAGAAGCCTACAGAATCACAAAATAAATGCTAGAAGTAATAAGTAAATTTAGCAAGGTCACAGAATACAACGTTAATTTAAAAAATCAAGCAATGTCACAAACAACTGGAGAATTAAATTTTAAAAATGATTCTATCTAGTGTATCAAACATTATGGAATAATTCTAACATATACCATGTTACATTATATATAACATAATAAATCTAACAAGGCTTTTAATATCTCTATATTAAACATATAAAACATTGTTGAGAGTAGTTAAAGAAGATCTAAATAAATGTTAAGATAAATCATTTCATAGATTAGAACATTCAGTTTTATCAAGATGTCAGTTCTCCCAAAATTAATTTATAGATACAATGCAATTCTAATCAAACCCTCAGAAGAATTTTTTTTGCATAAATATCAAAAAGCTAGGTCTGGAATTACATGAAAATCAAGAGGCACAAAGCAGCTAAAACAACTTTGAAAAAAAGAACAAATTCAAGAACTTAAACTACCTAACTTCATGAAACTATCATGACAGTGATAATTATGCTAAAATTATCAAGACTGGCATAATGATTGACAAAAAGATCAATTGAACTGAATATAGCCCAGAAATTGACCTCCAATTATATGGTCCTCTGATTTTTTTATAATGGCACCAAAGGAATCTGAAAAGAATAGTCTTTTCAACAAATGCTGCTGCAATAATTAGATATCTATATTAAAGGGAAAAAAATAATATCAGCCTCCACCTCACACCATATACAAAAAATTAAACGTAAAGCTAACTTAGTCCTAAAGCTTTGAAAACCATGTATCTGATAAAGGACTTATACCCAGAATATATAATGAATCCCTAAAAATTAATAATAAAAAGCTAAAATATTCAATTAAAAAACAAAATATTTTTAAATGGGCAAAATATTTAAATAGGCACTTCATAAAAGAACATGTACTAATGACTAAAACATACATGAAAAAGTACTTGACATCATTAGTCACTAGGGAAATACAAATTAAAAACACAATGAAATATTACATGTCCACCAGTATGGCTAAAATTAAAAAGACTGACAGCACCAAATGTTGACAAGGATTTGGGACAAACAGAGCTCTCATACATTGTTTCTATGACTGTAAAAGTATTCAAGCTATTTGGCAAAAGGTTTGGTAGTTTCCTATAAAACTAAACATAACACTGACCCTACAATCCAGCAATTCCTCACAGGTATTACCTAAGAGAAATGAAAATATATGTCCACAAAAAGACTTGTACACAAATGCTCATGACAATTTTCTTTTAAATAGTCAAAACTAGAAACAGCCCAGGTGTCTATAAATAAGAGAATGGATAAGCAAACTATGACATAGTCAGATAATGGAATACAACTCAGCAACAGAAGGGCTGAGCTACCAATACACAGGAAAACATGCATGAATCTCAAAAACATTATGCTGAGTGAAAGAAGCCATCCCCAAAAGGATACATATTGCATGCTTCCATTCATATAAACTTCTCAGTTCAGTTCAGTCACTCAGTCGTGTCTGGCTCTTTGCGACCCCATAAACCGCAGCATGCCAGGCCTCCCTGTCCATCACCAACTCCCGGAGTCCACCCAAACCCATGCCCATTGAATCAGTGATGCCATCCAATCGTCTCACCCTGTGTGGTCCCCTTCTCCTCCTGCCCTCAATCTTTCCCAATGTCAGGGTCTTTTCCTGACATTGAGTGAGCTCTTCGCAACAGGTGGCCAAAGTATTGGAGTTTCAGCTTCAACACCAGTCCTACCAATGAACACCCAGGACTGATCTCCTTTAGGATGGACTGGTTGGGTCTCCTTGTAGTCCAAGGGACTCTCAAGAGTCTTCTCCAACACCTCAGTTCAAAAGCATCAATTCTTCAGCGCTCAACTTTCTTTATGGTCCAACTCTTACATCCATACGTGACCACTGGAAAAACCATAGCTTTGACTAGATGGACCTTTGTTGGCAAAGTAATGTCTCTGCTTTTAAATATGCTGTCTAGGTTGGTCATAACTTTCCTTCCAAGGAGTATGCGTCTTTTAATTTCATGGCTGCAATCACCATCTGCAGTGATTTTGGAGCCCAGAAAAATAGTCAGCCTCTGTTTCCACTGTTTCCCCATCTATTTGCCATGAAGTGATGGGAATGGATGTGATTCATGGGGTCGCAAAGAGTCGGACACAACTGAGTGACTGAACTGAACTGAACTGATGGGAACAGATGCCATGATCTTAGTTTTCTGAATGTTGAGCTTTAAGCCAACTTTTTCACTCTTCTCTTTCACTTTCATCAAGAGGCTCTTTAGTTCTTCTTCACTTTCTGCCATAATGGTGGTGTCATCTGCATATCTGAGGTTATTGATATTTCTCCCGGCAATCTTGATTCCAGCTTGTGCTCCATCCAGCCCAGCGTTTCTCATGATGCACTCTGCATATAAGTTAAATAAGCAGGGGGACAATATACAGACTTGACATACTCCTTTTCCTATTTGGAACCAGGCTGTTGTTCCATGTCCAGTTCTAACTGTTACTTCCTGACCTGCATACAGGTTTCTCAAGAGGCAGGTCAGGTGGTCTGGTATTCCCATCTCTTTCAGAATTTTCCACAATTTATTGTGATCCACACAGTCAAAGGCGTTGGCATAGTCAATAAAGCAGAAGTAGATGTTTTTCTGGAGCTCTCTTGCTTTTTCAATGATCTAGCGGATGTTGGTAATTTGATCTCTGGTTCCTCTGCCTTTTCTAAAACCAGCTTACAGTTCTAGAACAGGCAAATCTCATCTATAATGGAAAATAATTAGGATAGTGGTTTCCTGGTAGGGAAGAGGGTGTGAAGGGGCCATCAGTGTATGTGTGGGAAAGAGCAACATTCTATGTCTTGATGGGGGTTTGTATTCATCAAAATTCAGTGGATATATGCTTAAGATTTGTCTATTTCATTATATGTAAATTTTATACCAAGAGACAAACTTTCGACAAACACTGAACTCTAACTGGCAATATGAATGCTGAAGTATACATAGGGAGTGTACAGATATCTTCAGTTTACTCTGAAATGCATCAAAAATTAAAATGTGTTGATATAGGTGATAAAACAAGTATAGAAAAATATAAATGGTAAGATCTAGATATATAAATATTCATCATAAAATTCTTTCAATTACTGGTATATTTGAAATTTTCCACAATAAAACAATTTTTAAAATTAAAACTATATAGCAATGTTGATATCCTTTCAAGATAATTAAAAGGTTTTTTCCCAAAAGTATAATACATGTACATTGATCTGGAGCTCAGTGTAAAATAATTAGTAGTGGGGTGATTTATCAGGCAGTCATTAATTCATTCAAACATTTAATAGTTATTCATTGAGCATCTATTACATGACAAGCCCTTGAAAGAAAGCAAAAATGCATAACAGTCCACTCAATAAGTAATTATCTATTTTCACCCAAGTAACCCACTTGGAAAGCAGTGCTTTGGGGAAATGAGGCATGACAAGCAAACCTGTCATTCACAGCTATTTTTTTTAATGTAACAGTTTGCCCATTAAAGAAGTCATTTTCGATATGAAAAAGCAATACTGTTAGATAGGAAATAATTGCACAAATACTAGTGTCAATTTTAAATTGTTTCTTAAACATACTTTCAACCTTGGAAGCAGAAAAATTGAGACTTAAGTAAAGAGAAGGCCTCACTAACATAACATGTGCTTTTTAAAATGTTGGTATTAAGCTAACAGATCGAGAGAGCTCTAAATGTCATTTCCTCACAAGAAGCTATTATGCACAGTGCTTGAACAGGGCTGGAGGACCTAGCAACAGAAGCAGGGGAAAGGTTTCCAAGGCGAGAGGTTTAGCTCTAAAAAAAGCTTAAATTGGCATGCCTAGAGGTCTTGACCAGGAAAATGAATGGCCAGCCAGTGTATCAGCCTAATGACAGGTCTTATTTCCCTAGATGACACTGGATTTATTAGATATATACTCTTAAATACATGATTTTCCAGTGTAATTCAAGTTACATCTTGAGGCGGAGCACAAACACTGATGAATGCTTTTGTATGCAAATATATTTTGGTCTATGAATCCATTGCTTCTCTCAGACGCTAAAGCACAAGTTTTAGGTTGGGAATCGGAAATAATCTCAGTTATATACCGCTCTAATTCACATTCCAGCACTAAATGTAGACTCTGAGTAATTTAGATGTTACAAAGCATGGTTGAAGGGTGAGACAGAGGCTGAGAATTTGAAAACCAGATAATTTAAAAGCCTTGCTTGACACTCTCAAGCAGCACTGGGTGCTTTGAAATGTACTTAGGCTACAGGACTCAGTTTTCCCTTCTTTCTTCTAGGGATTATCCTACTCCCTATTTTGTCCGAATTAGCTGTCAGAGTTTCTATTATTTGAAAGCCTGCCTAAACCATATCCTCTTCCTTCAAGGGCCTGGGGAAGGAGTGTCTTGAATTTTATCTTCTTTGTCTTTCCTTTAATCTTCTT
The DNA here is from genome assembly GCF_963930625.1 of Muntiacus reevesi. NCBI lineage: Eukaryota > Metazoa > Chordata > Mammalia > Artiodactyla > Cervidae > Muntiacus > Muntiacus reevesi. The sequence continues at coordinate 13,798,764 of NC_089271.1, read as the reverse complement.
TCTTTTCACTAAGTATCAGGGTAGCATTCAAAGGAAAAAAAAGTCACAAAAAGGGCTATTTTATAGCTAGAAATGGAACTGGAGAGAGACGCATGTGGGCATCATTGGCTTTAGAGGTAAAGCAGGGGTGGGGCGAGCAACATTTATCGATTCTCTAAATTCAAATTTAGAGTACTTTCATCACATAGATAGTAAAGCCCTCTTCCTCCTGTCTCTGCTGCTTCTGTGAAACACTGACCAGTATGTACAGTATGAGACCAGAAATCAGCTTCTCTTTCTCTCAATTTACCAAAAGGCCCTCCATAGGACAAAGAGAATGATAACTAAAGTACACTATAGACAGCTCTTGGGTTCTGATGAAACACAACCCACACACAAATACAGACATTTTTCCTATGTTTGTCCCAAGGGCTTCATCACATCACTGACTCTAGCATGTGAGCAGAGACATAAATAAGGAGATGTTGTTCCATGACACAAAAGCAAAAATCAGGCACAGAACTTAAGACTTCCATCTACTTTAATCTGGTTCTTAAATCTCTATCTGGCCTGGTAGCTCACAAAGTCTTGAGACTTGGTGTCAAGACAATAGGATTGAGAACAAAGTTAGAGGACAAAGGCCTTCATCCCTACCCTACAAGTCACATCCTAACACTGACCCAGGCAATAGGCCCTGATTCTATCCACTACTCTTATTTGTCCAGGTGGGTGTCTTGAAATTCCTTTAACAGAAAAGTCTCTCCTATTCAGTCTTGCCTCAGAGCATTTGTGGACTAAATTCACTAGCCTTCCCCTTGATCTTAATTCAGCTATTGAGAAAATCCAAACCTCTTTATATTTCTATTAGTTTTTGCTTACTCCATTGTCTGTTTTCCCAATTTTTAATAATAATCTCATTTCTATTCTTTTTGTAGCACCTCAAAAAGCCACACCAAAAATTTGCTTTAGAAATCTGTTTTTCTCAGCCATTGCTCAGGAAAAAAACACAATCAAATCAAATTCTTCCCTCACTACTGGTTGAAAAGTCAAAAGATAACATCTATTTTTACAAACAATACTTTCACCTCATAATTCAGTCAGTTCAGTTCAGTTCAGTCACTCAGTCATGTCCAACTCTTTGCAACCCCATGGACTGCAGCATGCCAGGCTTCCCTATCCATCACCAGCTCCTGGAGCTTGCTCAAATTCATGTCCATCAAGTCAGTGATGCTATCCAACCATCTCATCCTCTGTCATCCCCTTCTCCTCCTGCCTCCAGTCTTTCCCAGCATCAGGGTCTTTTCCAATGAGTCAGTTCTTCACAACAGGTGGCCAAAGTATTGGAGCTTCAGTTTCAGCATCAGTCCTTCCAGTGAACATTGAGGACTGATTTCCTTTAGGATGGACTGGTTGGATCTCCTTGCAGTCCAAGGGACTCTCAAGAGTCTTCTCCAACACCACAGTTCAAAAGCATCAATTCTTCAGCTCTCAGCTTTCTTTATAGTCCAACTCTCACATCCATAAATGACTACTGGAAAAACCATAGCTTTGACTAGACAGACCTTTGTCGGCAAAGTAATGCTGTAATAAAGATTTGGGGGATTTTAAGTGACCAACTGCTAAGTCACTTCAGTCATGTCCAACTCTGTGCGACCCCATCCCTAGGATTCTCCAGGCAAGAACACTGGAGTGGGTTGCTATTTCTTTCTCCAATGCATAAAAGTGAAAAGTGAAAGTGAAGTCGCTCAGTCATGTCTGACTCTGTGCGACCCCATGGACTGCAGCCTACCAGGCTCCTCTGTGCATGGGATTTTCCAGGCAAGAGTACTGGAGTGGGGTGCCATTGCCTTCTCTGTTAAGTGACCAAAACCCAGTTCAAATTTACTTAAGCACAAGAAGGGGGAACTCAGGGGCTTATTTTATTGACAAATCTGAGTCATCTGGCAGGAGTCCAGAAAAAGAGCCTCATTCCATTTTCTGAGATCAAATCCTATATCCTTAGTCTTACTTTTAGGAAGAGATACATATTTTCAACAGTCAGCCAAAGTCCCAAGGAAGGTAATGGCAATAGGCAGGCACAGACTGCCCATGATCGCTATATGCTGGACAATAGTCCATCCCTCTGGATTTCCTCACTGGGTCCCAGCAAAGCAGTTGAGTTTTGGGTCAGAAGAACACTGCTGCCAAAAGGACAGCAAATCCAAAGACATCAGTTCTTATTTCCTGTGGAACACGTTTTACCCCCACCAATTTGCTTTTAGGAGGTACAAGAAGATCCTGCCACTTTGGCAACTGGAGTCTAGGAATGAACTCATTTTGCACTGGTGAGACCTGGGGGACACTTGAAACACAAAATGTACAAAGACCATAACCTTTTGGAAACAATGCCTTCTCCTTTGTTCTCTAACCCGGAGGAGAGGGTAGCCACGAAGATTTCAGACAAAATAAAAATGGTCATGTGCAAGCCTCCAGGAACTGCAGTTCTTCCAGGTTAAGAGAATGGAACTCACACAAGATTATTTGGAGTGAGGTTTGATAATGGTAGCAGCTATTAATTTAATTCAAATGCTTTAAAGATTATATCAAATAGACTCCAGCAACTTTCATGCTTTCAGTTCTGAAATTCTAATTCTAGATTTTGTGATTTTCATTTAAACATAGAGCAACAGTGATTTTAAAATAATTATCCCTGAAAGTGATGTCACTCAGTCAAGTCCGACTCTTTGTGACCCTATGGACTGTAGCCTACAAGGCTCCTCTGTCCATGGGATTTTCCAGGCAAGACTACTGGAGTGGGTTGCCATTTCCTTCTCTAGGAGATCTTCCCGACCCAGGGATTGAACCCGGGTCTCCCACATTGTCAGCAGATGCTTTACTGTCTGAGCCACCAGGGAAGTCCATTATCCCTGAAGTTTTATTAAAAATTATGCAGCTATAAGTAAAGAGCATTACTTTCAAGATCTCAATTTGAAATGAAATGCAGAATTTCTAGATTTTAATGCATCATAAGCCACCAATTTCATAAAATTGCATCCACTTATCAAAGCTTATATCACCCCATGGAAGCAGCCCTTTGAAAAGGGATGAAGTATTTGATTCTCTAATGTCTCCATTTAGCCAATTATAGGCAGGTTTTCATATATTGTTCCCTTAAAAATATTATAAAAGCACTTTCTACCATGGTTCTAGCATGGTTGGAAAATGTTAAAGGCATTAATTTCATTGAACTACAGGAAAATTTTAGATCAGAAAATGACAAGATGATGTTTTTAAAATGAAACATTTTCCTTGTGCATAATGTGGCCTCAATTGCATTGAAACAGCTAAAATTTTGACAAAAGAGATAATCTCTGTCTTTAGGAAAAGTTTCACATAAAATGAAGATAATTATTGTAGGGATGGAAGAGAGTTTTCACTCCAAATGAGATGTACATATTACTTATTAAGCTATATACAGAAATATGCTTGCCAGGCAATGACCATTAAATCCTCGATATTTTTATACAGTAAGAGTGGGCAAACCTCTAAATTTCACCAGTTTTCATAACTTTCAAGAGTGTCAGGCCTAACAAATTTAGAAAAGGTAGGAAATAAGGAAAAGTAACAATGCTGATTTAAATAAGAAATGTCATTATGGAAGATAAGGAAAATGAAAATAGTAATAAAATTCTTTTATTTCCTAAAAATATTGCTTCTATCCTTTCTAAACACTAGATTGATATCTCTATCTGAGAATGTGGTCACCAGTCTCCAATATGACCCCCTAGTAATCCCTATTCCCTGGTTTATGCCCATATACATAGTCCCCTACCACAATGAATAAGGCAGACTGTATAATCAACAAGATATTACAGAAGGGATGGTGTATAACCTTGAAAGTCTGGGTCGTAAAGACATTGAAGATTTTGTCCTACTTTCTCTTGGATCACTCACTTTGGGGTAAGCCAGTTTCCATGCCATCAGGACACTCAAGCAGCAACTGGAGAGGCCCATATGACAAGGAACTGAGGACTCCTGCCAATATAGCCACATGAGTGGGTCATCTTGGAAGTGAATCTTCCAGCCACTGTGAAACTCTCAGATGACTGCAGTCCTAGCTGACATCTTTTTTTTTTTTAACTCATTTATTTTTGTCTGTGCTGGGTCTTCATTGCTGCATGTGGGCTTCCTCTACTTGTGGAGAGGAGGGGCTACTCTCTAGTTGCACTGCACGGGCTTCTCACTGTAGCGGTTTCTCTTGCTGCAGAGCATGGGCTCTAGGCACACGGGCTTCAGTAGTTGCGGCACAGGGGCTCATTAGTTGTGGCTCATGGGCTCTAGAGTGCAGGCTCAGTAGCTGTGGCACGAGAGCTTGCTCTGTGGCATGTGGAATCTCCCCAGACAAGGGATTGAACCTGTGTCCCCTGTATTGGCAGGCGGGTTCTTACCCACTGCGCCACCAGGGAAGTCTCCTACCTGACATCTTGACTGAAACCTTATGAGAGGTCCTGAGCCAAACTACACAGTTAAGATGCTCTCAAATTTTCAACCCATAGTAACCATGAGACAACAAATATTTGCTGTTTTAAGCCACTAGGTTTTAGAGTAATTTATTATGCATAATAGAAAACTAATACAGAGAATTTCAATATAATTTAGGTCTATAAATATTATAGAAATCTTTTGCTAAAATCAATTGATAAATTGTTAACTTGATGGATGATGCTCTTTCTGTCCAAGGATCTTTGATGGTTGTTACATAGGGCTGTGACTTGTGATAGTTCGTCTAATAATAACCACAAACTCAAAAACAGTAAGATGATTTAATAATCCTTTACAAAACATTCAAACTATTTTATTACTACAAATAATGTTAAAGGGACATTTCCAGACAGGCTAAGAATTCCTGATTCTATAAGATAATATTGAAAATGTTTATTTTCTGTTTGTGCAAGAAATATCATTTTCTGAGAATTGTCTGGAAAAGACTTCATTACTTGGTGGTGGTGGCAGTAGCATTGTCACTAAAGATTTAATATTTGGAAATGCCAAAATTTTTTTCATTTTCTCTGATTATCAAGAATTCAATCAGAAGAGACTAAGAAAAACAGTTAAATCCAAGCATAGACTTCAAAGCCCTAAGATAATCATGGCACTCTAGCAAGTAAGAAAGATAAATATAAAACATACTCTCAATGAATAGGTGAAGCAGAGGGGATTTTTTTTTTTTAAGGAAGTGAAATTATTCTATGTGATACTGTAATGGTGGATACTTGTCACTATACATTCGTTAAAATCCATAGAATGTACAACATCAAGAGTGACACCTAATGGAAACTATGGACTTTGGGTGATAATGATGTGTTAATGTTGGTTCACTGATTTTAAAAAATGTACCACTCTGGAGGCAGACGCTGATGGTAGGAGAGGCTGTGGGAATGGAGGGAGGGGAAATATGGGAACGTCTCTGTACTTGATGTTCAATTTCACTGTGAACCTACAACTGAACCTACAAGTGCTCTAAAAATGAAGTCTATTAATAAGAGGAGAAAAACAGTTTCTGCCATCTAGGAACTTTTATCATTTGTTTAACAAATAGTCGCTTGGATTTCCTTTTTCTATTCTTTTACATTCCATCTTTCCATGTCGTTATGCTTTATATGTCTTATAAATGGCACATAGTTTGGATATGGGGTTTTATCTAATCTAGGAAGCTCTACACTTAATGAGGAATGTTGAACCATTTATACTTATGATTACTACAGATATATGTGGATTTCTTTTCATTATTTTGAGTGTTCTAGCTACTTTGATTTTTCTTTGCTTCTTTTTTTCCCTTTTGCTTCTTTTTTCCCTCTTTTTCTATTTTCCATTTATTTGGAAAATATACATCTTATTTCAATTATGTTAGTAGAAAGATTTAATATACCTACTTGACTTTAATATTTTGAGTGTATTCACACGCTTCGACTCCTCCTGACGATGAAAAGTACTCAGAATTCTGTAACTCAAGATATATATCCCCAGTGCTCCATGATAGGTCATATAATATTTAATTCTATTTTATTTATACTTTATACCACTTTATGCCCCCCTCCACTGTCATAATTGCTCTTATAATTATGGGGTTATTTTTAGACAGTCATTGGATCTTTAAAATTACCAACCTGTTTGCCAATTTCTTTGCTCAACATGACTTCTTAGATATTAATGCTTCTTTCTAGGTTTGATTTCCTTCTTACAGAAGTGCATCTTTTAATTTTTTTAATTTTAAATTTATTTATATTTTAGTGGAAGGATAAACACTTTATAATATTGTGTTGGCTTCTGCCAAACATCAACATAAATCACACATAGCATTTTTAATATTAAGGGTTTGTGGATGGTCAAGTCTTTCAGATTTTGTTGGGAAAAAATCTTTATTTCACCTTTAGTATCAATAGATAGTAGTATGATTTTTTAAATTTTCCTGCTAGTCATATGATTGTTCCTCCTTTGTCTACATTATCTGACTCTTAGTTCCCCCTCATCCTTTAAATTTTCTCCTTCCAAATTTCACATTAGCATATGTTGAGCATTCTTACTCTCCTTCACTTTTCTTTATCCTGTATTTCACAATTTCTCTTCTTTTTATGTATATAAGCTAAATTCTGTTGAAATATTTAAATCTATGTTCTAATTCTCTTTTTCTTTAATTATATCTTATCATAATGACTCATCTTGACTCAGTTATGACTAGCATTTATATAGTGAAATTATTGAGCTAACTAGAAATATAATGAATTTATAGAGGGAAAATGAGTGTTTATGAAACATTCATGTGTGTGGTGGGGGTGAAGAGATCTGAAAGAGCTAAGTTTGACTTAGGATAGTGAAAAAATAATTAGATATTTCCTACAAGTTAAAAAAGAACAGCCATCAAAAAAATTAAGAAGTTGAAAAGTTACCTCTAAAGAAGGAAAAGGAGTGAAATAGAGGCTGGGGACTGATATTTAGTCATAATAAGTCTTGGGAATAGCAAGGAGAGATAAGAAAGATAAGAAAGATAAGAAAGGCTTCCTCAGTGATCAATGCAAAGAAACAGAGGAAAACAATAGAATGGGAAAGACTAGAGATCTCTTCAAGAAAATTAGAGATACCAAGGGAACATTTCATGAAAAGATGGGCACAATAAAGGACAGAAATGGTATGGACCTAACAGAAGCAGAAGATATTAAGAAGAGATGGCAACAACATACAGAAGAGCTATACAAAAAAGATCTTCATGACCCAGATAACCATGATGGTGTGATCGCTCACCTAGAGCCAGACATCCTGGAATGCGAAGTCAAGTGGGCCTTAGGAAGCATCATTACGAACAAAGCTAGTGGAGGTGATGGAATTCCAGTTGAGCTATTTCAAATCCCAAAAGATGATGCTGTGAAAGTGCTGCACTCAATATGCCAGCAAATTTAAAAAACTCAGCAGTGGCCACAGGACTGGAAATGGTTAATCTTCATTCCAATCCCACAGAAAGGCAGTGCCAAAGAATATTCAAACTACCTCACAATTGCACTCATCTCACACACTAGCAAAGTAATACTCAAAATTCTCCAAGCCAGGCTTCAACAGTACATGAACCATGAACTTCCACATGTTCAAGCTAGATTTAGAAAAGGCAGAGGAACCAGAGATCAAATGGCCAACATCCACTGGATCATCGAAAAAGCAAGAGAGTTCCAGAAAAACATCTACTTCTGCTTTATTGACTACACCAAAGCCTTTGACCGTGTGGATCACAACAAACTGTGGAAAATTCTTAAAGAGATGGGAATACCAGACCACCTGACCTGCCTCCTTTGTATGTAGGTCAAGAAGCAACAGTTAGAACTGAACATGGAACAACAGACTGGTTCCAAATTGGGAAAGGAGTACATCAAGGCTGTATACTGTCACCCTGCTTGTTTAACTTATATGCAGAGTACATCATGAGAAATGCTGGGCTTTATGAAGCGCAAGCTGGAATCAAGATTGCCAGGAGAAATATCAATAACCTCGGATATGTAGATAATACCACCCTTATGGCAGAAAGTGAAGAACTGAAGAGCCTCTTGATGAAAGTGAAAGAGGAGAGCAAAAAGTTGGCTTAAAACTCAACATTCAGAAAACAAAGATTATGGCATCTGGTTCCATCACTTCATGGCAAATAGATGGGGAAACAATGGAAACAGAAACAGACTTTATTTTCTTGGGCTCCAAAATCAGTGCAGATGGTGATTGTGGCCATGAAATTAAAAGACGCTTGCTGCTGGAAGAAAAGGTATGACCAAATTAGACAGCATATTAAAAAGCAGAGACATTACTTTGCCAACAAAGGTCTGTCTAGTCTAGGCTATGGTTTTTCCAGTAGTCATTTATGGATGTGAGAGTTGGATTATAAAGAAAGCTGAGTGCCGAAGAATTGATGCTTTTGAACTATGGTGTTGGAGAAGACTCTTGAGAGTCCCTTGGACTGCAAGGAGATCCAACCAATCCATCCTAAAGGAAATCAGTCTTGAATATTCATTGGAAGGACTGATGTTGAAGCTGAAACTCCAATGCTTTGGCCACCTGATGGAAAGAGCTTATTCACTGGAAAAGACCCTGATGCTGGGAAAGATTGAGGGCAGGAGGAGAAAGGGATGACAGAGGGTGAGGTGGTTGGGTGGCATCACCAACTCAATGGACATGACCTTGAGTAAACTCTGGGAGTTGGTGATGGACAGGGGGGTCTGGTGTGCTGCAGTCCATGGGGTCGCATAGAGTCAGACTCGACTGAGCAACTGAACTGAACTGAAGTCTTGGGAAGTATTCAATGTTTTAAATTATACACAAGAATTACAGACAAAAAAATTTTTTTCCTCAAAAGTGGCTGAATGGAAATGAAACTGTTGAGAAGAGTTGTGCATATTTAAATATCAAGTAAGAAGAATGAATAGGTGGAGTACAGAGTATTTTTAGAAAATGAAACTATTTTTTATGATACTATAATGGAAGATACATACATTTGTCCAAATTCATAGACTGTACTACACCAAGAGAGAACCCTAATGTAAACTATGGACTTTGGGTGATTGTAACGTGTCAATGTGGGTTCATCAATTGTAACAAACGTACCACTCTGGTAGAGGTGTTGATAATGGGGGAGGACATGCATGTTGGGGGAGAGAAGCAGGGGCTGTATGGGAAATCTCTGCATCTTCCTCTCAATTTTGCTGTGAACCAAACACTGCTATAAAAAATAAAGTCTATCTTTTAAGAAATCAAATAAGAATTAGCATGTTACCCCAATTGCAATTTGAAAGTATAATAGCAAGGTAAAATGACCAATTCTGAATTTTTGCTATGACTCTTTTACCATTAATTTGCCATGTTGAAATTTATAAAAAAGAAACCCCTAACCTACCTTTGTTTCTATATCCCATGTTGTAATTTATAAAGTTTGCAAAATATAGAAGTACCAGTGGGGAAACCTGTGTTAATAAAATGTTTTAATGTTTTTAACTGCTGTAAAATATTAAGGCATTTGGAAAAATAAAATTTTTCAATAACTGGTACAGTAGTAAACCATTTGGTGACCTAACAAATTTGGAGAAACTTGTCCACCATTAAATTTTTCTGTTTACCTGACTGAGCACACACACACACACTTGCCTGGTTAAGAAGACAACTTTCTGTCCAAAGTGGCTCACAGAGAAAGAGCAAGGTGGTGAACTCTGATAAAGTACATGTTACGGTGTTTCTATTTACTCAGTAGAGATTTGCTGATAGAAAATTGGCTTGGTTATAAGATAAATAAGTTTTGAAGATCTAATATACACCTTGCTGGTTATAGTTAACAATAATTTACGATATACTTGAAATTTACTAAGAGAGTAGATCTTAAATATTCTCACACATACACATGAAGTGGTAACTATGCAAGATAATGAATGTGTTAACTAACCTCATTTCATAGCATATACATATATCAAATCATCATGTTGTACACTTTAAAGTTACTGTTATTTGTCACTTATATCCCAATAAAGCTGGAAAAGAAATAAAACACAAATTGGACTCCCTCTCTCAAAATAAAGGAAAAATTCTATTTCTTTGGAAAAAGAGAAGTGAAAGAATTCAAACCAGCACTGTCCAAAGGGATGTAACACAAGCCATATATGTAATTTCAATGCTTTCAGCAGCCATATTAAAAAGTAACAAGGAACACGTGAATACTTTATTTAATCCAATACATCCTAAAAATTATCATATAAAAATATTAATGACAGATTTTACATTCTTTTTTGTACTAATTCTTCAAAATCTGGTGCATACTTTACATTTATAGCACATTTCAGTTTTCACTAGCCACATTTCAAGTGTTCAAAAGCCACACATGCTAGATCTACTATCTTCAATAGCATAGGTATAAACTCCCACCTTTACATGTTCAAACAAGACTCAAAATTGCAGAAAGAGAATTTACTACGAAAAATGGCAGAAAAGCAGGAAAGACTGATCAGAGGTGCCTATGTTAGCATTTCAGACAACAGGGCTTTCCTTTCTATTTCCAAAAGTCCCCTTGATCAGGACTGATCTAGAGCAGGGTCAGCAAATTTCTTCTGTAAAGGGCCAGATAGTAAATATTTTAGACTTTGCAGGCCACATGATCTCTGTTGCAACTACTCTACTATGCTGTTGCAACAAGAAAGCAGCCATAGACAACACATTAAACAAATGGGCATGGTTGTATTCCAACAAAGCTTCAATTATGGGCACTGAAAGTTGAATTTCAAATAATTTTCATGTTGTGAAATTTTTGTTTCAAACATTTAAAAATATAAAAACCATTCTTACCTCATGAGCCCTAACAAGATAGGTGATGGGCCAGACTTGGTTCACTGGCTATAGTTTACCAACCCCTGACCTGGAGGACAGGGATTAAGAAAAGGGAGTGCTAATAAATTGTTTTAATTACAGACATTTGTTGAAGAATGAAAACCAGTGCTTTGGAAGCTAGAATACAGAGAATGTGAAAAGAATACAGAACTTAGTGTCCAACCATCTCTGTTTTGACATGTCTACATGCTTGTACCCTAGTCACATTGATTCTCCTCTGGTCCTCAGCATCTTCTTGTCAGCTAGATGATTAATTACCATGGCAACCCCAATGAGTCCAACAATAGCTCATATACTCGTACTGCATTAAATCAAAATTGGTAATATTTTAAACAGAGTCTGGGAAAATTTACCATTTAAAATAGGAGAGGAATGGCTTTCTTGAGAAATAAACAGGATTGCAGAGATCTATAAATAGCTTTAACACTGCTATACTAATTTGGAAACAACTCTTACTATAAATAAGTCAATTATCATTCATTACAATAAAGAGAGATTATATGTGACAGCCCTGGAGCCTAATTCTAATTATTGTTTATGTTTTAAAGAAATAATAGATGCATATCTTGTAATACTCAAAATTTCAGATTCTCTACTGTAATTAGTGAAAATATGTGTAGCTGTCCAGTATTTCACATTATTTCTTATTTTCTCTTATTTTACAAATCTTCCATTAAGTAAATCTCAAGAAGGCAAACTCAGCCAAACTTTTAACCTAATGTAAAATAATTGCTTGGATATAAAACTTTAGTTGTCCTTCATAATGAATTAGAATTCACAATTACAGTGTAAATGGAAAGACAATTTGTTGATCTGATTTTTCTATTAACATTAAGATGACTTTTCCCATCATGACCTACCCCCAAGAATTTCAGCCAAAAAAAAAGAAAGAAAGAAAGCAGCAACAGAATTAGCTGTAAGTTGCAACTTGAAAGAGATGGTATGGATTGGTTTCTCCCAAACTATTCTTACCTCTATCTCTTTTCCCTTGACTTTCTTTATCATAAAGACTAAAAGGCTAACAATTTAACTTCCAGTGTTAGAGTTCACCATATCACCAGGTTCTAGCCACAAGATAAAGGCTAAAGGAATCCCTGAGCAGAGTTACTTTACCTGAATAAACATAGTAGAAGCCCTTTGTTCCTCTCTCTTCTCCCTGTCTGGAACAGAGAAGTAATACCTGGAGGCACGGCAGCCATCTTACGACTCTGGTGACAAAGCCACTTGCTAAGAGTGGGAAAACAGGAAGCTAGAATGAGTCTGGATCCCTTGATATCATCTTTGAGCCCTGGATAATAATCTGGGAAGTCTTCCTTGGCACTTCTTATTTTGCGAGAATAATAACATTCTTTCTTCCTTACACAGTCATTATTTGTGAGGTTTTCTGGGGTTTGGGGGGTTTTATTTTTCCAGCTGATTTTACTTGTAACTGGTAAACAACTAAAACCAAGGCAGGATTACTTGCCATCTACTATATATCAGTGGTTCTCACAGTAGAACACAGATCAAAATCACCTGGAAGACTTACTAAAATTCAGATTGCTAGGGTCTAGCCCCAGAGTTTCTGATTCAGTAGGTCTTGGATGGCTCACAGGAAACTGCATTTCTAACAAGTACCCAGGTAATGCAGCTCTGGCTGCATCAGGGGCCACACTTTAAGGCCCACTGGATTACACAATAGCATTTCATAACATAACGTAACACACAACACCGTACAGCATAGCCTACCACAGAGCACCACAGCACAGGATTGCATAATATAACATAACACACATAATACAGCATAACATCCAACTCTCCAGGTTTCTATTTCTCTGTTGCTTTGCTTTTTAAAAAATAAATGTCTGCCTGATCTCTAGACCAAATATACTGTTTAGTAATCTTAACACCAAGTGTAAAATGAGTCACAAAAAGATCAGCAGATGTTATAGTTCTGCTCCTGCCTGAAGCTAGAAGATAGGGAAAGAGTCGTCTAGCACTTGCCAGGCTAGACTATTTGCCGTGTCATTTCCTGGCACATAATTATGCTGCTTGCTGACGACTATTCTACCTTCTGTCCTTCCGTAAATTGTAAATGACAGTTTGGAAGCTGTTGGCTGAAAATTCTGAAAAAAGAAACATTTACAAGGAGAGGCAAGGATAAAATCATGGTCAGTTTAGACCAGGTGCTGATAAGCTAGACCTGAGAAACATTGTCAAGTTAGCACGCTGTGAAAGAGATGACATTTCCTGTACCTTCCTCTTCCCCATCTCCACTCCTATGACCTAGAGTCTTGAAGCATGTGATTTACTCAATAATTCAAATGAGTCAGAAAGACCAGTGCTTGGAAGACTTTTGCTACCTGCTAGAATAACACACAGTTGAATTTTATACTTAGGGTGAAGAGAAAAAGTTTCTATCATGTCCATATGTTGCCCTACACCCACAGTCTGCCCCCCTCCCCATAATGACAGGCTTCAAAAGCCCTCAAAAAGAGTCATGCTTTGAGAAAAGTGATTCAGCCATTTACCAGGTCAAATATGTGGTGTACTTTAGCTCTCACCCTCCCTCCCACTGCCCCCCCACCCTGCCGCCCAGGAAGTGGCCAAAGTAATCCTTCTGCCCTAGTAGCTACAGGTTTTAAGCCATGCTTTGTCAACCAACTAGGAGAGATGGATGAGTCTAATTCACCGATCACTCATCCACTCCCCATTGCATCCAGGATCTCAGTGAGTGGAACAAAATAACTAGTGTGAGTTAAATAATCAAACCTGGTCAGGCTTCATGGAAATTAAGAATTTGGGGATCAGAGTAAAGCTCATTAGTCCTACTAGAAATAACATCTAATACCCTGACCTTCTTTTACCTCTGCCCCACCCACTGAGCTAAGAACTCATAGGTTCCCAAAATATACTCCTATGATTACCTACACTCCTTCAAACACTTGCAGACTTCAGCACCAGGGATTTCTGGTTTTAAACCTTCTCCAGTACTCATTTTAGCGTTCCAACAAGTTTTGATTCTTTGCAGTTTCCGTGAGAAGCCTGAGAATAAGAAACAGAGTACAGAGCCATCTCTCACTGTTCCTTCTTGATCTAACTTAGCTTTTCAAGTGCAGTCAGAGCTCCTAGGTTTCTCTTTAAAACAACTCCAGTTGCAGCTGTTTTCAGGTATACTTTATAGAAGGTATTGTACCGAAAGCACAAACGATAAGAAGCCAAGCACTAAAGGGAGGCACACAGCACCCAAGTAGAGTGACTGAAGAGGAAAAGTCATCCTCAAATGCTGCAAGGGAGAGAGGGCCTCAGAGTGGACTTGAACTTGCAGGAAGGATAGAACATACCTCCGAAGAGAAACTTCTGAGAGATGTGATTCCAAGGAAGGAAGCATGAGGTAAAGTGGAAAGAACATGGGTTTGGGGGCCACACAGATCTGGCTTTGAAGCCACTGCCTAGATGTGTGACTTGAGTGAGTTACTTCAATACTCTGATGCCTCAATTTCCTTATGTGTGAAATAAGAATAATAATACTTCTCTTGAAGGACTGTCCTAAAACTACTAAAAAAATTTTAAAAGGGTGTAAAATATCAACATATAGCTCAATCAATGAAGCTATAATGGTAAAATCGCAAGTGTGGGCTTAAACATGAGATATACTTGGTAGGACCAGTTTGGCTGGGGTGAATGCTTTCCAGAAGGGACTCAGGGGGACATTAAAAGAAAAAAAAAAAACTGAATCAGTAAATAAATGCAGATTTCAGTTGTCCTTCAATTGTCCGAGGCTACAGAGTTCAGGGAAATCCACCAGGATTTCCTTGGTGGCTCAGATGGTAAAGCTTCTGCCTACAGTGCGGCAGTCCTGGGTTCGATCCCTGGGTCGGGAAGATCTCCTGGAGAAGAAAATGGCAACCCACTCCAGTACCATTGCCTGGAGAATCCCACGGATGGAGGAGCCTGGTGGGCTACAGTCCACGGGGTTGTACAGAGTAGGACATGACTAAGCGACTTCACACAGTTCAAACTTGACTCTGGAGACAATATAAATATGAAATCTATCAAGGATATTTTAGGAAGGGAAGTGACATGTTCATACCAGTAATTAAGACTTTTCTTGTACTGACTGGAACTGAGGAGATTAGATGTTATTCTCAAGTGGATTGATTTCCCCTTCATGCCAAACTTGTGTTCTACTCCAGCTAAGTATCTGGGTCACTGTGGCTCTAGTAGTCAGGCTAAGCTAAGTAACAAATTAACTCCCAATCTCAGTGGCCTGGCCCAAAAAAGATATATTTTTTCTCAGACTTCATACCCAGCACCAGTTCATGGGACTCAGCTCCATATAGCAACTCAAGAATCAAAGCTGATGGAGGTGCCACCGTCTTGTCACACCATGATCTCAACACAAGATTTCTAGGGCTACTGCAAGAAGGGAGGAAACAGTTGAGAGGCGACACAGAGACCTTACGGCCAGGTGTGAAAGTGGCACATTTCACCGCTGCCCACATTCTATTGGTTATAACACAATCTCAACCTACCTGCCCAGGTGGCTGGGAAACACAGAGGAACACATGCAATGTCAGGCAAGCAGCTCTCTGCCACGGGGGAGCCACAGGGAGCCACCCCTTCCTTTTACACTCTTCCCTTATGTAATTGCAGGCCCACCACCCTAAAGGTTCCTTAGAGGCTGCAGCATATGAGGCCTTCCTCAAAGTTCTCTTTAAGTCACTAAGTTGAGCTCCGTTCCACAGTGCAGTTCAATGAACTGAGCTACTGAGGGTACAAAACAGACAGATCCAGAAAACTGAAGGATAGATGAATGTATTTCAGATGTGTCCGCTCTTCAGAGCTGGCAAAGTATGCGTAAGAGCTGAGCAAACTGGAAGGCCAATGTTGTAGTTCTAAAACAAATTTACTGTAAAGATTCCAATGCCTTTAATGCAGTGATAAAGGACAGATGTTCAGCATGTCGAGAACATAAAGAAATTATATATGCACAGTGGAACAACACGCCAAAAGTGAGTGACTACACATTAATTATTCGAACTAATCCATAAATAAAAACATATGCCAATACAGTAGTTCCTGAAGAACAATGAGATACATGTCATGTGTTTAAAAAAATTCTAGGTGAAAGTTTGAGAACTGACAAAAGTGGGATCTTTACTACTACTAAGAATGACTCTCTTGATAAGAATGTTTACTAAGTGCTAAAAATCTTACAGCTGCTTTGCATGGATTAGTTCATTTCATCTTCACAACAACCTATGTGTTGATGTTACCATCATTTTACAGATGAAGGAAGTAACTCATTCAAAGCTTCCTAACTAGGAAGATCTAAGATCTAAGATCTAACTAGGAAGATCTAAGATTCAAACCTAAGCAGTCTTTCCAGAGAAACTGAACTTCATTATTGTATCTGACCTCTGATACAAATGAGCCACATCCGGAATTCTGCAGGCCCACTGAAACCTTCTGAGGTAACCTTCAAAACCCCATTATGCTGTCCAGCATCTGCCCCAAAACAGTCTTTAGATAGCATCTTTCACAAAGCTCCTCATATTGCTATTTTGCCTCTAACTGATTAAACTTGGGAGAGACTGAAAGAGGTCTAAGAGGAATCAGATTATACTGCTAAACTTGGGCAACCAGCAACAGAAATTAAAATATCATAGACACCATGAATCAAGAGACTTGAGTTCTAGTCCTGATTCTACACTTTCCTAGCTGTGTAAACAAAGTCACAAATATTTATTGAGCACTGTTCTGGCTATCTGGGGTTTCCCTGATGGTTCAGTGGGTAAAGAATCCGCCTGCAATGCAGGAGACGCAGGTTTGATCCCTGGGTCATGAAGATCCCTGGAGGAGGAAATGGCAACCCACTTGAGTATTCTTGCCTGGAAAATTCCATGGACAGAAGAGCCTGGCAGGCTACCATCCATGATGTCACAGAGTCACGTATGACTGAGCACATGAGACTTTTTAGCAACAAAACACCCCAAAATTTAGTCACTTCAAAGAACAACAATCATTTTGTTGTATCTCATGATGTTATGAGTCAGGAATTTGGGCAGTGCTCAGCTGATTCCTCTGCTCCTCATGTTATCAACTGAGATTACTCAATGGTATTCGGCTGATGAATGGGCCAGTCTGAAGGGCTTCAGATGGCTTTTTGCACATGTCTGACAGTGATAAGTATAAGGCTAGACTCTGCTGAGACTGTTGACTAGAGTTCCTGTACACGGCCCATTCAACATGGTAACCTCATGATAGTCAAAATTCTTATAAGTTGACTGGTTTCCCTCAAGGCAAGCATTCCAAGAGGCTTAGAAAGTTACAAGGTGTATTATATCCTAGCCTCAGAGTTTCAGAACATCACTTCTACCACAATTTATTAATTAAGAAAGTCATTAAGTCCAGTTCTAAATGAAGGGAAGAAGAAATGGATCCCACCTCTCAGTGGGAGGAGTCACAAAAAAGAAACCATTTTTTTAAACACTGAAGTACAACTGATTTATAATATTATGTCAATCTCTGCTATATAACAAAGTGACTCAGTTATATACATATGTACATTCTTTTTTATATTCTTTTCCATTATGGTTTATCATAGGATATTAAATATAGTTCCCTGCGGTATACATTAGGACCTTGTTGTTTATCCATTGTAAATGTAATAGTTTGCATCTACCAACCCCTGACTCCCAGCCCACTGCTTTCCCTTCCCGTCCCCCACACCTTGACAAGCACAAGTCTGTTCTCTATGTCTATGAGTCTGTTTCTGCTTTGTCAATAGGTTCATCCATGCCATATTTCAGATCTCACATGTAAGTGATATCCTTGATGTGTCTTTCTGACTTACTTCACTTAGTATGATAATGTCCTATTGCATCCATATTGCTGCAAATGGCATTATGTCATTCTTTTTCATGGCCAAGTAGTATTCCATTGTATATATGTACCACATTTTCTTTATCTCTTCCTCTGTTGAGGGACATTTAGGTTGTTTCCATATTTTGGCTACTGTGAACAGTGCTGCTATGAACATTGGGGTGCATTTATCTTTTTGAGTTATACTTTTGTCCAGGTGTATTCCCAGGAGTGCAACTGCTGGATCATATGGTAATTCAATTTTTAGTTTTCTGAGGACCCTCCATGCTGTTTTCCATAGTGGCTGTACCAATTTACATTCCCACTAACAGTGTAGGAGGAGGGTTCCCTATTCTCCACATCCTCTCCAGCATTTGTTCTTTGCATATTTTTTACTGATGACCAATACGACTAGTATGAGGTGGTACCTCGTTGTAGTTTTGATTTGCATTTCTCTAATAATCAGTGATGCTGAGCATCCTTTCATGTGCCTACTGCTCATCTATATGTTGAAAGATGCCATCTTGAATCTACTGCAAGCAACCACTCTATGCCAAGCACCATACTAGTCATCAGCTCAGTTCAGTCGCTCAGTCATGTCCAGCTCTTTGTGACCCCATGGACTGCAGCACGCCAGGCTTTTCTGTCCATCACCAACTCCTGGAGCTTGCTCAAACTCATGTCATACATACATTCATAGATATACAATGCCTGTGTTTTCCTGGGTTATATGTATGCTTTTCAATATAAAATGAAAATTTTTTTATGAGATTGTATATTTTCTTTGATTGTTCATTTAAGATAGGGCTTCCTCTTGATTCCCCAAGAGGATAAACTAGTCCAATAAAGAACCAGATAGTAAATATTTTGGTTTTGCAAGTCATACAATCTCTGTTGGAACTACTCAACTCTACTGTTCATAGCCCTAAGCAGCTATACACCACATGTAAATATGTGACCACGTGTGCATACTCAGTCACTCAGTCACGTCCAACTCTTTGCAATCTCATGATCTGTAGCCTGCCAGGCTCCTCTGTCCATGGTATTCTCCAGGCAAGAATATCGGAGTGGGTTGCCATTGCCACCTCCATGGGAGCTTCCCAACGCAGTGATTGAACCTGCGTCTCCAGCATCTCCTGCATCGGCAGGCAGATTCTTTACCACTGAGCCACCTAGGAAGCAAGTGAGAATGACTGAGTTCCAATAAAAGTTTATTTACAAAACCAGGCATTGGTCTTGATTTGGCTTGCAGACCATAGATTACCAACCCCTGGTCTAGCAGATAATAGGTGCTCAAATAACATTGGTTGGATGGACAAATTTTAAAGCTTGGAAAATACTTGCATGAGCTTTCATTACTTCAAACACCCATCTGTTCCTTTTCACACAGGATTCAAGAAGCCCACTGTCATTCAGGTCAGCCCCACAGGACCTCATGGATATCAAGGGTCTAGGCAAAAAGTGATCAGGCCATGTGACCCATAATCTAAGTCTGGAGTTGGAAAATCAGATTAAAAAAAAAAGTTCCAAGTGGACAAATCAGATGAGGGAGATAAGCAATTCAGCTTAATAACTCAGGAACAATGGGACAGAGTGTCAGTTTTATCAACTGATTTTACATACCATGCTTCATCAACTCTAAGATGCCATTTATGGGAGGAAATGTTGCCAATTAAATAATGAAACACCCTAGCCTATAAGGTGCATCCCAATTTCAGAGGGGTTAACAAGTGGGAAAAAGTGAATGTCAAAGAACCAATGAAATATAAATTTTCTCATTCATTTGTCCACAAAACAAACAAAAGCAAAGTATTATTTATAGCACCTATAAGTCCCAAGCACTTTCCATAAATATTTCTGTGCAATCCTTACATCCATTTAGAGTGGTTCATTATTCTCAGCTTTTTACACTCCTGCCTCCCTAAACCACACGTGGTTTCTTGGATAGACCACTCTCTTCCCACTCCAGGTATTTTGCAAATGCTATTGCTTCTCCCTGGACCTTCATCTCATTCCTATAGTTCATCCTTAAACACTTTCAGGTATCAACCCTTTTGTTCCTGACTCAAGAAAACATTTTCTAAGCACAGTGCTCATGTGGCTATAGTTCAGCAAATCTAAGATGTCCTTAACTCTAAAACACACAATTATTAATATTTTCTATACCACTAAGAAAGAAAAACACAACAACTAAATCATGACCTACCATCAGGCATAATACACATCTCAGTTTCACAGATGTTAAACTGGGTGTGTGAGGGGGGATGTACGCTTTGGAAATGATGAAATCTGTTAGTTCAGTACAAGTCAGTGATCTTCAAAGACTTAACACCTGAGCTAAAAGGTGATGTCGCCTTCCATACTGTTTGTCTTTCAGCATAAGGGATGAGATGAAGGAAATTTTACTCATAAGAATTCCTAGGGAAGCTGCAAATGGTGGCAAGAAAGCCCCAGCTGAGAACCACCGCTTTAAATGATGGGTCCGAAGGACACCAATGGCTGTGGGAAGACCAGTCAGGAAATAGTTAAGAAATCGGGAAGAGAGTCATGACATGGAATAGTGTATGGTTTAGAGAGAAAAAAAGAAGAGTCATAGTTGTTAACTTTCCTTATACCAACCTATCTGATAGGTACTACTAGCACCATTTAACAGATGAGAAAACTAAGGAATTGAAAGTTTGAGAAACTTGTCTCCAGTGGGAGAACCAAGACTCAAGCACAGGCATTTGGAATATATTCTTTTAGAGCCAGAAATCAACAAGACTTAGTGATGACATTAAGTGAGAGAAGGAAAAGGGGAATAAAAAGGTTATTCCAGTTTGGGGCATAAGTAATGGCGGACAGAGGTGACATTTACTGAATGAAGAACACTGTGAAAGGAACAAATTGTGAGAGGAGAAGAGAGGGAGTCAAAAATTCCACTTTGGACAATGTTACATTTGAGGTGCCTATGAGATATTCAAGCTGCTAAGTTGCGTCAGTCATGTCCGACCCTGTGCGACCCCACAGACGCCAGCCAGGCTCCCGTCCCTGGGATTCTCCAGGCAAGAATACTGGAGTGGGTTGCCATTTCCTTCTCCAGATGAGATATTCAGGCAGAGGGATCAAATAAGCAGTTGGTGTGGCTCAGAACTATTCTGAATGAAAATTCTAGAGTTGTCCCCATTTAAAGTTTTAGTTCTAGTTGTGGATAAAATCATTTACACAGAACGGAGAATGAGAAGGGAAGTTGTGCAACTTTCCAACTGCTTTATCTGCTTCCTTTGGCTTTTTTGTCCTCTCCTAAAAAACTATCTGGCTGACTAGCAACTCTTTTAAGGAGATGTACAGAGGATGAGATGTTTGGATGGCATCACCGACTCAATGGACATGAGTTTGAACAAACTCTGGGAGAGAGTGGAGGACAGGGAAGTCTGGCATCCTGCAGTCCATGGTGTTGCAAAGAGTTGGACATGACTCAATGACTGAACAACAAACAACAACAAAGGCCAAGTTTGGCTTTTCATCCATTCCATGCTGTTCCATTATTCAACACATTGCCATTAATTGGCATCTTCTTTCCAGGAGATGGGTAACTCAAAGAGGTCTATAGCGTGGGCCATAAACAGCTCTCAAAATCTCAGACTGGTTAAGAAGAGGTAGCATAATTAGTGAATAAGAATTCCATCTCTGATGTAACAATGCAAGGGTTTGAATCCCAGCTCTATAATGTATCAGCACATGAACTTGGGGAAGTTACTTAAGCTCTCAAAACCCTACTTTCCTCATCTGTAAAATGGGCTTGATAATAGATCCTGAGCTCGCTGATTTATTTTGAGAGAAAATTCATTTGAGAGAAAATTCACATAGCAGGGTGCCTTGCTCATAGTAACTGCTAAATAAATATTAGCTGTCCTTATTAATTCAGATGAACCATAAGTAAATGGGCCATGTTGCTTGTAAAATTTCTTTTAAGCAAAGTCAGTTCTAAACACTGACAGATTAAAAAAGAGAATGACAGTTCTTTAGCATAATTAGGCAGAAAAACACTAAAAGGAGGTGAATTTCTGCAGCATTCTCAGGCTCATGTGATAAGATACTGTCAGGAGGCCTGAAAGAGCTCTCTGGCCCGTCCTCACACTTCATATTTCCTGATGCATAAAATCCCATTTGCACAGGACAATGCCTTCTGTTCCTGTGTTCAGGGATTTGGGGAGAAGTAAGGCAGTTAATGTAATCCCCCTGATGGGTACAACAAAAGAAAAGAACTAGGAGGCAACCCCCAGAGAACAAATCTCCATTCCTTCTCAGATCTATGGACAAGGAAAGATTTCCCTATTTTGGACAGTAAATGGATTGTTTTTGGGGGGTTGAGATGATCACAAAGACACATGCCTGGGCATTAAGGCTGGGCTACGGAAGTCCTCATTCTCACTGGACATCAGAATCACCAAGCAAGATTCTAAATGATACCTGTCATTCAGAGAGGGTTCCGCTCTCAGAGATTCTGAGGTAATTAATTGGGGAACACCACTTTGAAGTACTGCTTAGCAGTTTCTAACACAGTAAACATATATCTGCCTTAACAGCCAAAAAAATCCACTCCTGGGTATGCACTCAACCGAAGTGAGTGCTCATTGTCCACCAGAAGGTACACACAAGAATGTTCACAGCAGTTTCATTCAAAGTAAAACAAAAATTGGAAACAACCTAAATGCCCCTCAGTATTGCAGAAGATTGCTTCCATGACCCCCTGTGGATATTAAATGCTGCAGATGCTCAAGTCCATCATATAAAATGGGGTGCTTACAACAAAGGAAACTATAAGGTGAAAAGACAGCCTTCAGACTGGGAGAAAATAATAGCAAACGAAGCAACAGACAAAGGATTAATCTCAAAAATATACAAACAACTCCTGAAGCTCAATTCCAGGAAATAAATGACCCAATCAAAAAATGGGCCAAAGAACTAAACAGACATTTCTCCAAAGAAGACATACAGATGGCTAACAAACACATGAAAAGATGCTCCACATTGCTCATTATCAGAGAAATGCAAATCAAAACCACAATGAGGTACCATTACACACCAATCAGAATGGCTGCTATCCAAAAGTCTACAAGCAATAAATGCTGGAGAGGGTGTGAAGAAAAGGGAACCCTCTTACACTGTTGGTGGGAATGCAAACTAGTACAGCCACTATGGAGAACAGTGTGGAGATTTCTTAAAAAACTGGAAATAGAACTGCCATATGACCCAGCAATACCACTTCTGGCATACACACCGAGGAAACCAGAACTTAAAGAGACACGTGTACCCCAATGTTCATCACAGCACTGTTTATAATAGCCAGGACATGGAAGCAACCTAGATGCGCATCAGCAGATGAAGGGATAAGAAAGCTGTGGTACATATACACCATGGAATATTACTCAGCCGTTAAAAAGAATTCATTTGAATCAGTTCTAATGAGATGGATGAAACTAGAGCCCATTATACAGAGTGAAGTAAGCCAGAAAGAAAAACACCAATACAGTATACTAACGCATATATATGGAATTTAGAAAGATGGTAACGATAACCCTATATGCAAAACAGAAAAAGAGACACAGATGTATAGAACAGACTTTTGAACTCTGTGGGAGAAGGCCAGGGTGTGATGTTTCGAGAGAACAACATCGAAACATGTATATTATATCTATAGTGAAACAGATCACCAGCCCAGGCTGGATGCATGAGACAAGTGCTCAGGGCTGGTGCACTGGGAAGACCCAGAGGGATCGGGTAGAGAGGGAGGTGGGAGGGGAGATCGGGATGGGGAACACATGTAAATCCATGACTGATTCATGTCAATGTATGGCAAAAACCACTACAATATTGTAAAGTAATTAACCTCCAACTAATAAAAATAAATGGAAAAAAAGTGGGGTACTTAGTCACTCAGTCATGTCTGACTCTTTGTGACCCCATGGACTGTGGCCTGCAAGGCTCCTCTGTCCATGGGAATTCTCCAGGCAAGAATACTAGAGTGGGTTGCCATTCCCTTCTCCAGAGGATCTTCCCAACCCAGGGATCAAACCCAGGTCTCCCACATTGCAGGTGGATTCTTTACCATCTGAGCCACCAGGGAAGTCCATAGAATGGGGTAGCATGTGCATATAGCCTATGCACATCCTCCCACACACTTCAGATCAGCGCTAGATTTCATATAATGCCTAATACAATGTCAATGGTATGTTAATAGTTGATTGTTGTTGTTCAGTCTCTCAGTCACATCCGACTGTTTGCAACCCCATGAACTGCAGCATGCCAGGCTTCCCTGTCCTTCACCACCTCCAAGAACTTGCTCAAACTCACCTCCATTGAGTCGGTGATGCCATCCAACCATCTCATCCTCTGTCATCCCCTTTTCCTCCTGCCCTCAATCTTTCCCAGCATCTGGGGCTTTTCTAATGAGTCAGCTTTTCACATCAGGTGGCCAAAGTATTGGAGCTTCAACTTCAGCATCAGTCCTTCCAATGAACACCCAGGACTGATTTCCTTTAGGATGGACTGGTTGGATCTCCTTGCAGTCCAAGGGCCTCTCAAGAGTCTTCTCCAACTCCACAGTTCAAAAACATCAATTCTTTGATGCTCAGCCTTCTTCAAATAGTTGACGGCACACAGCAAAGTCAAGTTTTGCTTTTTGGAACTTTCTGGAATATTTTTAAATACTTTTGATCTGTGGTCAGCTAATTCTGTGGATGTGGAACTTGTGGATATGGAGGGCTAACTTTATAGTAGAATGGACAAATAAAACGTAGTAGATTCTACTTCTACACAGCAATGGAAAAGAGTAGCATCTGATACGCATAACAGCATGGATGAACCTCACTCATGATGAAATAAGTGAAAGAAGCCAGATAGAAGCATACTATATGATTCTATTTACAGTAAGTTCAAAAACAGGCTGGACTCACCTAAGATGATGCAGAACAGAAGAGTAGTAACCCTCAGCAGTGTTTTTCTGAGGTTCTGGGAATGATCTTAACCTGGGTAATGATAATACAAGTGGATGCATATATAAAAATTCATTATGTTGTACACTTAAAATTTTTGCTCTGTATGTTTATTTACTTGTTTGTTTTAAATATCAATTACAAACATTAAAAAGTCCCCCAAGTGATTATTAGATGTGGGCAGAATTGAGAACCACTGACATCAGGCTACCAGGTCTGCCAGAGTATTGTTCTACCCACAAACAGCTTTGTCCCTAGGTAACAGATTTTGCCATGTCATTCTTTGCTCTCCTAAAACCACTCAAAACACTCCTGAGAGGCTAACAAAGAAAGCACTAAGTGCATCATTTAAAATTCCTAGTAAGGCTATTATCTTCATTAGTTCATCTTTTCTGTACTTTGCAATTTCTAAGAGATGAGAATTCTCTTGTTAGTCCTTAAGCTCTACAGGTCCAAATGTCCAGAAAGAAATCTATGGCATCACTGCTGACCTCTTAACATTCCTCTGGTTTAGAACTTTCTCTTCTATACTGCAAGCCCATGCAAAAAAATTAAAGAGAAGTGGAACTATGTAGAAGCCAAGAAGTAATCCACTCTGAGGCCCAGACAGGAGAACTGATTTGTCTTATGTCATTCAACAAATCAGTAATCTGACATTCTCATACACTGACAATCTGACACTTTGCCATTAACATGCATTTTTGAATAAGGAACGCTATCCCCAAAGTCACCTGGTGAAACACCAGTAGTAACAGCAGAGGCTTTGGGAAGTTTGGTTGTTGTTCACTTAATGTTTTTCTCATCCAAGCATTAGCTAAAAATGCATCTTTTATTTCTAGCATTATACCTGGCCTAGTGACATGGCACCAATAATCCTGGAGTCCCCATGTGCCGTGGTCACTTATTTGAAGGTGCCAGAGTATTGTAAACTAGCTCAATCTGCAGTGAAGAGGGTGAAAGAATGAGGCAAGTGTTTTGGTGCAAAAAACACTAATCAGATAGAGTTCCAGTCTGAAATCAGCCTCCTACCAGACCTTAAGCAAATCATGAAAACCCCAAGAGCTTCAGCTTGTTTGTCTATAAAATGGGAAAACGAGCTATGGTTCAAGTATTTCACTGACTTATTTTAAGTATCAAATGAGACAAGGTTTATGAAACTACCATAAGCCTCTACCAAAACACACAAGGCTTCCTCCTTTTTTTTCATGATACTAAATATATTTGTGAAGTCAAAGGAGGAGAACAAAGCTGGAAATGTGCTGATGGATGGTTTTTCTGCTAAAATATTTGCCAGCAAAAGACATCTTGTTAACAAGCTACTCTGTATACTGTAACATATATTTCACAATTTATCTACCTCCTGCAGGCTGTCAAAATAATTGGCCTATAATATTTCTAAAATATAGTCAGCCATCTCTGGATTTATTATGTGTATATCCATTTGCATAATGATGACTGAATTTACACATCATGCATCTTTCCAGACTTTAGGTTTCCATTACTCTTTCTCTGAAAATCCACAAGTTTTGTTACAAAATGCAAGAGTCTCTAAGCATGGTTACCATTTTCTTCAGCATAAAAATAAGTGATGGAAGCAGTGCTCCACTGTTACCCTGGAGATGAGAGACTAGTTATCATTGATAACAAACTTGGAATTTCTCTTCCATTGGCCAGAGAAGAGGTGGTTCCAGATTTGCTGCTCAACTCTGTCAAGGCAGCAACCCCAACACCTCAGTAAGTTGGCAGAACACTTGAGGCAGAGGCACTATTGCCCGTCATCATTGTATCTGCTATTAGGAAAAGATTTTAGTATCCCAATCCAAGCTAAGTGAAAACAGAAAGGTGGTGGCCCCAGTAGATAGTGATGGCTGGTACTGACGACTGGCTATCCCAAAGCAGTCCCCAGCCCATTCTCCCTTGCTGTGTTACACTACAGACAGTAGCAAGTCAAATGCTTTCCCACATTCCCTTGCAGCTTTTTGCTATATGACCCAGCTCTGGCCCGTGAGCTACAACTGAGTTGTTCAGCTTTTTTTTGCCCATGGAGTCTATCTCTTTGCGACCCCATGAATCACAGCACGCCAGGCCTCCCTGTCCATCACCAACTCCCAGAGTTTACTCAAACTCATGTCCATTACATCTTACTTAACCATGGTACATTTGTCAAAACAGAAATTAACATTGGTACAATACTATTAACCAAACCATAGATTTCTTTAGATATCATTATCCAAATTACTGTGGTTTGAAGCCATTTGAAATATTTCTTCTCCCTGTACTTTATATTATTATTTTTTTAATTTGGTCATGCCACATGGCATGTGGGACCTTAACTCCCTGACCAGGGGTCGAACCTGCAAGCCCTGTGTTGGAAGTGCAAATATAAACGCAGGACCACCAGGGAAGACTCTTTTCTCTGTGCTTTTGCCACTAACTTACTATATACCTTTAGATTTGTTCGTTTCATTTTGTTTTTGATATTTAGGAAATGCTTCTAAATTTAATTTTGTTTAGAGTTATGTAAAAGATTTACCTGATTCCAAAGTTAAATATGTAAAACATAGTAAATTTCTATCCCTGTCTATCCCACTTTCTATCCCTGTCTCTTCTACCTGGATTCTTCCTTACTCCTACACATGGCTATTTTAAAGATTTTGGCTTACTTTTCCAATGTGTGGTTTATTTTTAGTTTTAATTTTTTTTCCAATTATTTTTATTAGTTGGAGGCTAATTACTTTACAATATTGTAGTGGTTTTTGCCATACATTGACATGAATCAGTCATGGATTTACATGTGTTCCCCATCCTGAACCCCACTCCCACCTCCCTCCCCATCCCATCCCTCTGGGTCTTCCCAGTGCACCAGCCCTGAGCACTTGTCTCATGCATCCAGCCTGGACTGGCGGGAGGGTGGGATGATCTAAGAGAATAGTTTTAATTTTTAAATAACTCTAGATTTACAGAAAGTTGCAAACATAATAGAAACTCCTTATATACCTTTCATCCAGCTCCCCTAAAGTTATTGTTGTTTAGTTGCTATGTTGGACACTTTTGTGACCCTCTGGACTGAGCCCACCAGGCTTCTCTGTCCAAGGAATTTCCCAGGCAAGAATACTGCAGCTGGTTGCCATTTGCTTCTCCAGAGGATCTTCCGAACTCAGGGATCTAACCCATGTCTCCTGCATTGGCAGGCAGATTCTTTACCACTGAGTCACCAGAGAAGCCCTCCGTTAATATTCAGTTCAGTTCAGTTCAGTTGTGTCCAACTCTTTGCGACTCCATGAATCGCAGCACGCCAGGCCTCCCTGTCCATCACCAACTCCCAGAGCTTACTCAAACTCATGTCCATTACATCTTACTTAACCATGGTACATTTGTCAAAACAGAAATTAACATTGGTACAATACTATTAACCAATCCATAGATTTCTTTAGATATCATTATATTGTTGTTGTCCCACTAACATCCTTTTTCTGGGCCAAGATCCTGCATTAATTACATTTAGATGTCATGACTACTTAGTTTTCTCCAATCTGAGATGGTTTGCCAACCTTTCTTTATCTTTTGTGATTTTGACACCTTTGGAAAGGACTGGTCAGTTATATTATGTAATGTTCCCTAACTTGAGTTTGAATGATGGGTCTTCATGGTTAAGTTCAGGTTACAAGTTTTTGACAAGAAAATCATAGACGTGATGCTATACCTTTCTCAGTGAATTGTATCAGGCATATGATGTTAATTAACAACATTACCAATGAGGTTAACTTGGTAAAAGTGGTGTGACACAGGTCTCTCCACTGTAAAGCTACTATTTTTCCCTTTATAACTACTAAATATTTGGGGGAGATACATTAAAACTATGCAAATATCTACCTTATTTCTACCCAAACTTTCATCCACTAATCTTAGCATCCATTAATAATTCTTGCCTAAGACAATTATTAGCATAGCTTTTGACAAATGGTGATTTTTCTATTTACATCATTCTTTCTATATTTGTTATTGAAATTCTATCAAAAACAGAACTTTTCTGCCTCTTTCATTTTAAAGAAAATTTTATTTATTTCTTTATTTTTGGCTGCACTGGGTCTTCGTTGCTGTGCAGGCTTTTCTCTAGTTGTGGTGATGGTGGGGGGCTACTCTTCATTGTGATGCATGGGCTTTTCATTGCAGTGGCTTCTCTTACTGCAGAGCATGGACTCTGGGGCATGCAGACTTCAGTAGTTGCAGTGTATGGACTCAGGAGTTGCAGTTCACGGGCTCTAGAGCACAGGCTCAGTAGTTGTGGCACATGGGCTTAGTTGCCCTGTGACATGTGGGGTCTTTCTGGACCAGGGATCAAACCCATGTCCCTGCACTGGCAGGAAAGGCTTCTTAATGACTGAACTACCAGGGGAATCCAGCTTCCATGTATTATTTTGCCCAATTTATTTACATTAGTATGAATTCATGGATATTCATCTCATTCTATAGGTTATAATCCATTACTATCATTTTTTTTTATTGCTCATATTTTCCCAGACTTGGTCATGAAGAGTTCCTTCATGTTGACTCTCCTGTTCTTTCAATATATTTCCATGATTTTTCAGCACTTCTATTTTTTGATACCACAAAATGTTTTGGCTCTTCCTGTATCTTCCCTCCCCTAGTTCTGAAGTCAATCAGATCTGTAAGGAATCTTGGTTCCTTTTATTGGAGAATAGATTTGAGCGTTATGTGTGCTTCTGGCTACTGGGGTGTCATTGAACATCATCAAAATTGAATTATTTTGCTTTGCAAAAGATACTGTTAAGAAAATTAAAAGCCACAGATTGGGAGAAAATATTTCTAGAATATATATCTGATAAAAGACTTGTCCCCAGAGTATTAAAAAAAAAACTCTCAAAACTCAATAACAAGAAAACAAACAACTCAATTAAAAATGGGCCAAAAATTTGAACAGACACTTCACCAAAGAAGATGCATGGGTGGCAAATAAGCTATGAAAAGTGACATTGTTAGTCACTTGAACATGCAAATTAAACCACAATGAAATACCTATTAGATACTATATACCTATTAGAATGATCAAAACTGAAAAACAAAAATAACTCAAATATCCTCCATTGGAGAATATAGAAACAAACTGGTATACATATTTAATGAAATCTACTTAGCCATCAAATGGAACAAACTACTGATACACGCAACAACATAGATGAATTTCAAATGCACTGTGCCAGATGAAAGAAGCCAGACCAAAGGCTATATCCTATATGATTCCATTTACACGACATCCTGGGAAAGTCAGAGAGATCAGATCAGTGGTTATCAGAGGATGGAGTTAGGGGAGAGGATAATTACAAAGGCACACTAGGAAATTTTAGGGAAATATTCTATATCTTGCTTGTCATGGTAGTTACAAAACAGATATAATATGTCACAGTGGGTACATGCATTTGTCAAATTTCATAGATCTGTATACCAAAAAAAATGAATTTTTCTATATATAATTCATTCCTCAATAAAAAGGGGAGAGGGGAAGCAGGGAGGGATGCAACGAAATTCAAATCACATCTCTGAAACTCCAGATTATCTATGTCTAGTCAAACCGCCCACAACATTTAACAGGGTGCCTTAAATTTTCTATAATTTTTTGTGCTTCTGGGATCAGAGACCCGGAAATAACCATGAAACATCATGTGAATAAAGTACCTTGTACATTTGGAACAGGGTTTTACAAGAAAAAAATGAGAAAAGCAGCTATTCTTCTATACTGATAAAAGGTGTAAGAAGCAAACCATGTTAAGAGGCTTAAAGACCTAAGCTCTGGAAATCCTAATTTAAGAGACACAGATGGGCCAATTACTGCTTTTGAATAAAGGACAGAAAATCTTCCCCAGCTTTGTTCAGAGCAGTGAGTCATTCTAAATGAATCTGTTCAGAACAACAATTTAGCAAGGCAACAGGCATCACTCATTACGTAGGTGGGGAAGAGGTATAGGCCCACTCTGAAGAAGAGCTGTCCCCTCTGTCTTCTTAAAACCTGAAGTCAGGTATGTTCTTGTCCTAACATCCTCCTCCCATCTCCCCATCAAGTCCACCTCTTCTACACTGAGTGCAAATCCCTTATAGCCCCTCTGCACCAATGAAGACAGTTTATAAACTGCAGACCATCAGCCAAGCCCAGCCAGCTACAAGATTTTGTATGACCTGTGAGTGAAGAGTGGGTTTTTACAATTTTTTAATTATTGAAAAAAATTAAAAGAAGAATAATATTTCAAGAAGTGTGAAAATTAAATGGAATTTGAATTTCAGGGCCCATTAATAAAGTTTTAGTGGAGCACAGACATGCCTGTTTCTGCATTGCCTAAGAATACTTTAGTTTCACAACAGCTGATCTAAGAAGCTGCTAAAAAGACCATGTGACTCACAAAGCCTAAAATATTTACTATCTGCCCCTTAACAGAAAGTTTGCTTACCCTTAATTTAGGCATTTTCATTCTGTTGCTTCTAAGTTGATGTCTAGACGATAAATTTATAAAAAGATGAGGTCCAGAAGCATCCTTTACACAGTAGATCATGTCTCTATGACATCATAACAAATTGTGCTCAATACCTTTGGCTGCTGCTAAGCAGGATAAAGACATGGAACACTGAGGGAAAAAAGAATAATTTGAGAAATACATGGATTCTTTGTTTCTAAAACTATCTACTTAAGTACCCCATAGGGTTGTACACACTTTTAAAGGAGATTTGTAGAGTTCAAAACAAGAACTATTCATTATGTACTGCTTCACAAATTCAAGTCACTCAACTGGAACATTTTATCAATTTCTCAACTCTACAGGTTACATTGTCTTTCCAACATGAGTGTGACAATCCTATCCAGAGCAGTGATGGCAAGTTATACTGATTCTGTGCCTTTCCTTCCTCACCTGTTTGTATTTTTAGCACTGCTCATATTTTCTTTTGGGACTTCCCCGGTGGGCCTGTGGCTAAGACTGTGCTCCAAATGCAGAGGGCCTGGGTTCAATCCCTGGTTGGGGAACTAGATCCCACATGCTGAAACTAAAGATTCCACATACTGAAACTAAGACCTAGCACAGCCAAATAAATTAAAGAGAGAGAGAGAGACCTAGGCTGCCCACGGAACAGCCCCACTCAAGGGGTGACAGCCACGGTGTCCTGAGCAAGCACAGTCAGGGTCTTGACAAGAAAGGGGGAGCCTGACCCTCACAGAGAGAACCTGAGGGTACGATGTTCAGTCTTAACACCAGCTGGAATCCAACAGGAAGTAAAACCAATGACACATGGTTCTCTGATCACGAAGTAACTACACAGTCGGCTGCTGTTTATATTTGTCTAAAGGCTCCTAAGTAATGTTTCTAACTAGTGACATACTTCAGACCAGGAATTTCTAGATCCATGATGTCTAAACACACCACGCTGAAGAGATTTCTCAGTCCAAACCACAAGCTCTGTACAGTCTTGCCCTGGTAACAAGCTTCTGCTCCAGAGCCTTAGGCATTAGATAATCTGAGGAGTTATCTGCCTACAGTGCAGGAAACCCAGGTTCGATTCCCAGGTCGGGAAGATCCCCTGGAGAAGGAAATGGCAACCCACTCCAGTACTGTTGCCTGGAGAATCCCGAGCCTGGTGAGCTACAGTCCATGGGGTAACAAGAGTCAGACATGACTTGGTGACTAAACCACCACTACCATATTTTCTTTTGACATTATCATATTATGAGGTCAAATGATATAGCAAAAAGAATGCTGGACCCAGAATATGATTTAGAATCTAAAAGTATGCATTTATAGCTTGGTTATACCATTTACATTAGATGAATTCTGTAACATCTTGCAGCCCTACATCCTTATCTGTAAAGTATGAATAAAAATTGCATTTCACAGGACTTCTAAGCAGTGATAGTTATGTGTAAGCATCATGCTTATGTTATGATGATGATGATGTATTCTATCTATCTTCTGGACCCCTTCCCTTTCTACTCCCTCAACATTATGAAAATTACTTGTCTGATATTGAGAAAGCCAACTGTTAAGTAAGAGAGTTCCTCAACAAGTGTGGCCAGCAAACACTCAAAAAAAAAATCAGTTGTTTAAATTTTTTGATTAATTATTCCTATAAACTCACTTAACTAATGTTTGGCCCTCAAGCAGACAGATTAAACAGTTTAATATTGCTTTTATTCTGTGCTTAGGAAAATAGTCTCATTTTCAATTAGCAGGATCAAAGATATCTCACTAATAGGAGATGATGATCAATTAATTATGAGCTACACTGCTGTAAAGAGAAAATGCTCACTTCTCTTCCACAGTCATTATTCTTCAAAAACACTGGGGGTGTATCATCAAATACAGGAATGATTATCAGACCTTATGAGTTCTGAAGTAACAATTTAAAATGTCATTAACCGTTTCCATGGAAAACATATCTATTAAGGGTCATAAAAGGACAAAAACAATTGGCTCCAGATGTCGTTGTGAATAATGCAAACTCCTACGTACATGTGCGAGGCACTAGGAGTTTAAAAGCACTGAATTGGAGGTCAGGGGCCTGAGTTCTAGTCCTAAATCTAATACTAACCAGTGAAATGGGCAAGTATTGCTCTATGAGCCAAGTTTTGAGTTCACAAATGTTAACTTTCCATTCTAAAGCAATTCAGTAATTGTGCCTCGTTAGTGTTCTAGGCGCAAACCAGGAGGATGTTCATTCTAATAAAGCTGTGAGTGAAAGGTTCAAAATTCTGAAAGACAGACGTTATAAGGGTTGTTGGGTTTTTTTTAATGCAATCTCTTTTATTCTATTGAAGATTACATGTAATAAAAATCTGATACTACTCACTGAGTCTTTTGGCCATCTGCTTGTGAGGTTTCTTTGCTTTAATTATCTCCTATGACCTAGCAGTAACTCTGGAAGATGGTGAAGGACAGGGAAGCCTGGCATGCTGCAGTCCATGGGGTTGCAAAGAGTTGGATACAACTAAGCCACTGAACAACAACAACATGACCTAGCAGTAAATACCCCATAGCAAACAAGGTCAGGCTCCCTTGAATGAGTCTTAGCCCCAGACAAAGAGATTGGCTTTGCTCTGTAGTACCTAAAACAACTAAGAATATTGATCTGTGAAAAACCAGAAAGCAACTTCTGATATACAAAACTAATCTGATGGTCACAACTAGACCTCAATATTTTTACAAGCTCATTTGACACTCACAGTCAGGTCATTTTGGTTCTCTTGGAGAATATAAACTCACAGTATATCAACCTCAAACAAGATTACTCTGAGATCATGATAAAATGAAATGAAACAAGACCACTTCATAACTTTAAACACAAACAAAAACAAGGTCACTATGACACTCACAAAATACCCAGCCATGGCACTGTCCTCACTTTCTGATAGCACCCCATCTATACCAAACCCCTGCATCCTTAGACTCTCCTCTAACTCACCCTACTGGAGCCCAAATCCTACAGTATGTTCTAACACTCTCTTACAGAGGGACCCCATGATTCCCTGCAATGAGTAATAAACCCAATTTATTTAATCAAGTGTCCTACAGTGATATTTGACTAAAAGGCATTGACACATTCTAATATATCTTTTCTTCTCTCACCTGGGACACCCAGAGCCAGGCTGATAGAACTACCATAAAGGTACAAGCACACCAAAAAAACTTACAACATATAGCAAGCTAAAAAGACTTGGGCAGAACAACTTCGCACTATAGTTCCTGTCCCTTTTGTATCTTTCGTTTATTATCTCTTGGAAATGAAATCTCCCAAGCTTAATCTATAAAAAGAATAAATTGGATTTGAAGGGAAATATCCCAGGCTATGTCCCTTGGGAAACCAGTGTCCTTCAAATGCTGATAGGTGATTCCAGAAAGGATTCTGTGGAAAAATGTCTTTGAGAAACTCTATAGTCTATAGTAAGTTCCCTTTCATTGTTCTAGTATCAGTTCTACAAGTTACTTTGAGAGTCATATAAAGCCCTCTTTAGTTAAATCTCAGTTTCATACCTGCAAAATGGTTGTTATAATATGCCATGCCCATTCCCCAGTGTTTGGAAGCAAATAAAAAATGTGACAGAAAAGGGGTTTCCCTGGTGGTCCAGTGGCTAAGAATCTGCCTGCCAATGCAGGGGACATGGGATCAATCCCTGCTCTGGTAAAATTCCACATGCCACGGAGCAACTAACCCCACAAGCTGCAACTACTGAGCCCACATGCTGGAACTACTGAAGCCCATGAGCCCTAGAGCCCATGCTCCATAAGAGAAGCCATCAAAATGAGAAGCCCACAAACTACAACTACAGAATAGCTCTGCTCTCTGCCACTAGAGAAAACCTGTGCACAGCAGTGAAAACCCAGCACAGTCAAAAATAAATAAATAAATCTTTTTTTTTAAGTGACAGAAAAGTATTTCAAAAACAGGAGAGTATCATGTTTAGGTGAGACATGGAGGCAGCACTGATTCCGCTAGAGAAGTCCTTAAAGAGAAAAGCCAAGTTCAAAAATTAGGCCAAAAGGATTTGTGTATAAACTGGAGCAAGCAAAGTGAGGAAGAGGAGACTCGGTATTCCAGGGCTATGGCTGGGAGAAAAATCAACCAAAAACTTGCATAAAACAATCAATTATTATGTTCACAGATTGTGCAGGTCAAGAATTTGAACACTGCATTATAGGCATGACTTGTCGCCACTCTACAATGTTTGGACCTCAGCTGAAATGTTTTGACAATGGCTGGTGGGTATACCATCTTGAAGGCTTCCTCATTCACCTCTCTGATACTTGAGGCCAGCTACTGACTGAAACACTTATATATGGCTTCTCCACATGGTCTCTCCATGTGGGCTAATTAGAGCTTTCTAACAGCATGATGGCTGGGCTCTAAAAGAGCAAGAGGGACATGCGTGGCATGTTCATGACCAACCCAGTCCCATTGTGCACTTTGTCATACTTTAATGGTTAAGGCAGTCACAAAGTTTCACCCAGATCAAGGGGCAGGGACACAGACCCTACTACCCAAGAGCAGGAGTGTCAAGGTCACCCCGAAGAAGAACATGTGAGATGGGAGACACTTCTGTGACCATCTTTGGAAAATCTGCCTCTTACCTGGGGCAGATGCAAAGTCAGTGAAGAAATGGGGCTTCTTAAAGCATGGATGGTGGAAGAACAACAAGAAGAAATCAACGATTTCCCCAGATTTCAAGCCTAGGTGGAAAAAGAATAACCACAAAAGGCTTGAGCCAAAGTCAGTTTGCAGAGGAAGATAGCGCAAAAGATGTTCCTAGTAGTTCTGCCTTTTGAGTTTGGAGAAGATATGAACATATTTGTTGGCAGAGATAATAGAGCCAAGAGGAAGACTAAAGATAGAAAATGAGGGAGAGGGGCTTCTCTGGTAGCCTAGCAAATAAGAATCCTCCTGCCAATGCAAGGGACACAGGTTCCACCCCTGGTCAGGGAAGATTTCACATGCCACAGAGTAACTAAGCCGATGTGCTATAACTACTGAGCCCGAGCTCCAGGGCCCACAAACCACAACTACTGAGCCTGTGTGCTGTAATTACCAAAGCCCACATGCCTAGAGCCTGTGCTCTGCCACAAGAGAAGCCACCACAATGAGAAGCCTGCGTACCACAACGAAGAGTAGCCCCCACTTGCCACAACTAGAGAAAGCCTGCACAAAGCAACAAAGACCCAGTGCAGCTATAAATTAAAGAACAAATAAAATGGACAGAAAAATTAATAGGGCAAGATTCTGGAGGAGACTGATGTGACTAAATACTCAGATGGAAGTTAAACTTCACATGGAGAAATACTACTTCTCTGAGGACACAGAAGGAGAAGATGGGAGAAAAAGAACAGAATTCTGAAACATTATGAAGTGCAGAGAAGGGAAAATGGCAGATCTCAAACTGAATAGCCTATCTTCTCAGGGAAGTATGAGATAAGAAAATCTATTGAAATTAAGATGAGATGTCTTAAAGTCCGTAAGAAATAGAAATGACTAAGCAAGAAACTGAATAGAATATCTGTAAGATATAACTCAACTTTTTCTTATTTTGAAAAAAGTTGAAAGATTGGTAAAATAATAATTATTGACACTGGGTGATGGAATATGGGAATTTATTATACTGGTCTCACTAAGCATGTATGTAATTGAAATTTTCATAATAAAATGCTTAAAAATTTAAAAAGCTATTGAATAATACATGTATCTCTGTTTTTTAAAAAGAAACTTATAACACTGCATTTTTATTTATGAGTTGTCAGTAAAAATCTTTCCCTTAAGTCAATGGCTCTCAAGAGTGAAAGGATTTTCTATTTGTCTCATACCTATTACTGCCCTAGATGAAAGTTCAATCAATTCAAATGTACCTGTAAAATCCTCTGCCTAATATTTTTTAAATGCCAGCCGTATACTTTAGACAAATTCTGAAATAATTTTGCTTATTTCCCCTAACAGCACATTATTGCTTTTTGCTGAACTAAACAAAAGTCTTTTTTATTTCTTTATTATTGTCATCATCATTATTATTACTTAACACAAACTGGGTTCTATTCTGTCCTCTCTACAGCAATACCCAGGTGAAGAATATCACAGGTTTCCATTCTCATTAAGATTTCTTCCTGGCATTGGGAAAACATTGAGCTGGCAAAATAAATAGCTCAAATCACAGAAATATATTAAAGTGATATGGAATCCTATATGTTTCATAGCCCTAATCATCAACTCATTTATATTCTTGGAGATTGAAGGAAACATATTAAGAAAGGATATTCTTGCCTTGTACAAAATTGTCACAGTTGGCTAGCAAGAAATATTAAAGACTGAAGAAATATCCATGAAGCAGTCACTTGGTTTTCTGAAGCATCTCAATGATACCCAGAATTCATCAAGTTCATGGTTCCACATCTTGGATTGTGAAAAGTAACTAGGCAGTGTGCATGATTTTGATCTTTAATCAAGATCTCTTTTTCTTCATTATATTAGGAATAATGAATTGTCAGAAATATCATTGGCTCAAAGCAATATTCTGGGAAAATGGCTCGTGGGTTTTAGAAATTAGATGGCAATCAACTCAAGATCTCCAGATGACTTTTTTTTAAGACACTGCAAGTATCTTAAAAGGAGAATAGCCTACCTTTCCAGCTTTTGCTCTTACCACACCATCCACATGTTGACCAGACTCCTGTTCAGGTAAGAAGCACTAGAGTGAAGAACATACATAATATGGTGGTGAAACATCTGAACAGGATAGAGGGACAGGGAGAGAAGACCAGGGAGATTAATGAAATCAGGGAAGACCCAAAAGCATGAACTCAAGGTCTGAGGAGCAGAAGACATCATGCCTCCTTTGCTGAGGGGTCAAATTACTTCTTTCATGTCAGGACAGCAATGTAAAGACAGGAAACAGGAAAATTTTCATTCAAATGCATTTTACTGGGCAAAATAATACCCAGGCAACTTCACTCTCAATGACCTCTCATGGCAATTTGAGGAATACAAAGGAAAAATTACTGATATCCAATGATTGACACCATTCATTCCTCCCTTGACTGACAGTAATCACAAGTTGCTGTCCATAAAGGAATTTTTATTTGATGGAGAAAGAAGCATATGTCACTTTATCTTAGCATCAAACTAAACAATAGTTCTGGGATTCATTTTCATGGACTACAGGCTATGTCTGGAGCTCTGCTCCTGATTTTGGTGTTCAAAAAATTACAAAGAAGCCTAACACATGACAAACTAAGGGAGAGAGAAAGACCAAGAGTGAGGCTGGAGTGGGACTTGTGAAGTGTGACTTTACCTAAATCCCCTTGCTTCCTTAGTGGATATAAAATATCAGCCAGATATATACAGACACTCTTAGTGGCCAGAGAAGAATCATCTCATCATTTCCTTTTCTGCTTTATTGATTTCCCAAAAGATATAATCAAAGAGTCAGTGTTGGATGGACCTAGTGGAGATGCCACTCATGGTTCTGCCCTTGTACAATCATCCCAGGAGAAAGCCTTGTCCATGGATAGGCACAGCTGTACCATGCACCCCTGTACTCTCTGAGGTCATGTGACACAGACCCATGACCCTAGTAATGGTGTCCAAGCCCTGACACAGACTAACTCTTATGCTAAAAGAGTGAGGAGTAAGTACAGATTTTAACTCTGCAAAATTGATTTCAGGCATTGAACAGAAGCAAATGTTGAAAGGAAAATATAATTTTTGTGCCCAAGTTTCCCTAACTGTCCAATGCCCTTCTGCAAAGATGTCCATGATGTAATACCAAGAACCTGTGAGTGCTATCACCTTACGTAGCAGAAGAGACTTTCTAGATGCCATTAAGTTAAGAATTTTGAGGTGGGGAGATTATCCTGGATTATCTTGGTGTGCTCAATGTATTCACAAGGGTGCTTATAAAAGGGACATAAGAGGAGTCAGAGAGAAGGAGATGTGATAGCTAAAGCAGAAGAAGAGATAGAGATTCAAAAGATGCTATCTGGATGGCTTTGAAGACAGAGAAATAAGCCATAAGCCAAGTAATGCACATGGCATCTAGAAGCCACAGAAAAGGTAAGGAAACAAATTCTCTGCTAGAACATTCAGAAGGAATCCAGTCTGAAAACCCATTCAGACTTCTGACTTTCAGAACTATAACAAATCTGTGTTATTTTAAGTCGCTAAGTTTGTGGTCATTTGTTACAGCAGCACTTGGAAACGAATATGACAATAGCCCATACAGACAAGATGAGATCAGTTTACTCCTGGTCCCAAAATTACAACACATGAAGTCCCATCTGACTTGTCAGTATAACTCTAGCCTTTCTTTGACTTCTCTCAACAAATAAAAGGGGAAGTTTACTTCTTTCAGGGCTTTGCCTTGGTTGTTTCTGGATGACTCAGTCTCCTTCTCGTTAGAAGCCACTCCTTCCTTCCATCCATGGGGCCACTCTGCTGCTGATCATTGTCCACTCCCAGGTTCACTTCCAAAGCATGCCTGCATTGTTCCTTTGCATTGCTTCACCCAGAGCATGATCCTAATCAGCTTCCCTCATTTCCAAAGTGAAATGCAAATGCAAGGCTACAGCTTGTAGTATAAACAAAATAATAAATAATGATAAAACTACTAGTTGAGGAAGTGACAACACAGAGGTAACTATCTTGGGTTGCATTCCTCAGAACTGAAACCTGAGATGAGAATTCTTAGGCATGTGATTTCTTCTGGGACAGAGAAGAGGAATGAGGAAAGTAGGATGGGGTAGTGGAAGGAGTGAAGTAATCATGAGGTCTTACTGGGATCTAGCTTCAACCTGATCCCACATGGAATTCTGGAGTACAAATTGAACCAGAGGACAGTACCACCTCGAAGGAAAAGGGACCAGCCTTCTATACCCTATGTCAGTCTGTCATTAGCCATAGCCACTTGGAGAATGGGGTAACAGGACTCACAGGTGACAACACTCCCATTCTGCTGGGAGCAGTTCTCCAGAGAAAGAGGCAGGGATGAATAGGCAACATTCATTGCTGCTAAGGGATGGTGTCAGGGGTCCTTAAAAAGGGATGTGCGTAGTCACCAAGATCATCCATGAAAACAACCTATCACAGAGCTCACAACTAGTCCTGGAAGAGCACCTCTGCCAATTGCCCTGACTTCACCACTGTTTGAAAGAGTTAACTTTACTCTTCATTTTTCCACCTCCTTTTCAGTCCACCAACAGAAATATCTTTGAGCCATCTCTTCTCTCTGGAGGAGAGGTCCCAGAGACATTTCTTTCTCCCTTAAAGACACCACTTAATTCTGATTCAGCTTTAGAATTTTCCAAAATGATTGACAGGCCTAACTCCCTAATCTTGGTCTTAGGACTCCAAGAAGACATTGGAACTCAAAAGCCCAACCTTAGCACATCTGACTCAATCTAACGTAAAACTGAATAACCTGTATATACCATACTAGCAGTATATACCATACATTGAGCCAAGGTGATTAGCTCATCATTTCCCTTTCACAGACATTCACTCCTCCTTGGGGAGGAAAAGATTAATCCTCCACTTTTTCCCTGCCATGCACAAACAACTCTATGAGAACAAGCAGGCAATGAAAACTATAAATTCCTTTCTAAGGAAGAACATATCACCAAAAAGTGTTATTCATACTACAGGAGGCAACCCATTAGAGGCCTTGAGAAAAAACTACTGAAAAAAGGTAGACTAGAAAAGATTTAAATTCATTTCAAATAATAAATGTACTTGTTGTTTAATGGAGCAAGACTGCTTCAGTTCATATATTCATATACATATATTCAAACATTTGTATGTCTGGGTAATGATGTATTTCTTATTATATAGGTAGGGGTAAAAAAAAAAAAAGTTAAAAAAACTCACTGATGTAAATACTTTTCAGCACATAGATGACTTCTCTCATTTTCATCCAGAAGAGCTTGGTTTCTTAATGTCACTGGAGGTTTAGAAACCTCCATTTATCATTGTGGGTCTTTGCTTCCTATCTGCAAAAGAGAAAGATCCATTTGGGTATTTGTTTTTCCCTTAAGCAAGAGAATTATTAACTTTATTCCATATCCCAAAGGTGAATTGATCTCTACTTCTCTACAAAGCCTGCTTTTAGCTTTGAAATGATAACATTATGGATTAAAGTAGGCAGAATCAGGTCTCCTAAAAAGATATGTTCAAGTCCTAACTACCAGTACCTATAAATGTGACCTTATTTGGAAATACCGTCTTGGCAGAAGTTATCAAGCTAAAAATGGTATCATATTATGTTAGAGTGGGCCCTAATCCAGTGACTGGTATCCTGGTAAGGAGGAGGAAATCTGGGCACAGAGACACACGAAGAGATGGCTACGTGATGACAGAGGCAGATATTGGAATGATGTACCCTCAAGTCCAAGAATGCCCAGAATTGCCAGAAACCACCAGAAGCTAGGCAATGGCAAAGAAAGACTCTTCCAAGAGCCTTGAGAGAAAGAATGCTCCTGCTGACACCTTGATTTTGGATGTCTTACCTCCAGAACTGTGAGAAAATATGTGTCTTTCGTCTTAAGCCTCTACTAATTTGTTCCAGCAGTTTTAGGAAACTAATACAGGGGTTTTCTTATTTCTACTCTCTCCATTGAATTTTCAAATATATTAGCAGATATTTACATATACCTGCTCGAATATTCACAAAATATCTCTGAAAAAAATCATCTGGTAACACTAGCTGCCTTTGGGAAACGGAAGTGGCAGGATAAGGGAAGGAGGTTTTTTACTATAATATCTTTTTGAATTTTAAACCATGTGATGTATTATCTATTTTTAAAACAAATAAAAATTTTGAAAATTTATGGCTCACACTCAACCTACCTACCAGTCTTCCCCA
The DNA here is from genome assembly GCF_963930625.1 of Muntiacus reevesi. Taxonomy (NCBI): domain Eukaryota; kingdom Metazoa; phylum Chordata; class Mammalia; order Artiodactyla; family Cervidae; genus Muntiacus; species Muntiacus reevesi. The sequence continues at coordinate 13,756,695 of NC_089271.1, read as the reverse complement.
ACTCCCCAGAGATCACTGCTGATGGATACCTGTTCCGTTTCTTAAAACAAAGATGTAAAGTCCTAAAAGGAAGGATCACCCTCTTTCACAGAAAACCCATGGTTCACAGTCATTTCCTTTTTGTACCAAAAATCCAAGAAGGCTAACTGTCTAGTCTTATTCAGAGATATGTTTACTCATCTGCCTCTCTCTTTCAAGCTATTGGCTTAAGGATTAAAAAGGTACAACACTGGCAACTAAAATATTGTTTGTATCCCCGCTATCCTTAATTACTGACTTAAATGAAGAGCCATTGTCAGATTTCCTCATTAAAAGATCTATTTTATGAACAGATAACTCACACAAATGATTTAAGAAGGACAGATTCATCAGTTTGAGGTTGAATCCAACAAGGTACACAAGATTAATTATATAATTTGAAGTGTTGGGCAAAATTGGCCCAAGGGTCTTTCAACATCAAAGCCTCCAGTGGAGAAAGATGTGTAACTGGGGCCTTCAGCTAAACTCTCCTGTAAGACAACTGTATACAATATTGGTGATCAGTGCATATTTCATGAATTGAATAAAATTAAAAACATAAAATTAAGAGCTAGAAGACACTCTGGAATTCTTAAGCATGTTTCCCTAGCAATGCTCTGAAAATGAACACTAGGCTGGGTTGGAATACTGACTTCCCTTTAGCCAGGCTTTTTTCTATGCCTCAGTTGTCTCATCTGAAAAACACAGTGATTATAATTTCTGCCTCTTAGGGTTGCTAAAGAGGTTAATGGATGTGAAGCATATGCAGTAGATGCAATTGGTACCTTGCCCAGATTCCATTTACAAGGCCAGAGCACCCATCCTCTTGCTGGGGAGAATGTGGACTACCCCAGCTGCCTCCTTCTCTGCGGAACTGCCCAGGAGTGATGGTAGCCATGCCCTCCAGAAGTTACCCCACCCCATGGTCCATAGCCAAAGACTGACTGATATGGGGGTACAAAAGAGACCCCTTCTCTCAAGGCAAGTATAACTCCAAGGTGTGATTTGTATTTCAGAGCCTCTTTAAGAAAGTGAGACCATGTCCTCACTCAGCTTCCCACCTCCTTTTAAGTTCTTCCTGAAGAGCACTGCCCACAATGCACCCGACTTCCTTCAGAGCTTCAGGTTCTGCTTCTGACCTAAGAGACGAGGTGTGCGCATGCTAAGATTCTTCAGTTGTGTCTGACTCTGTGCAACCCTATGGACTATAGTCCGCCAGGCTCCTCTGTCCATGGGATTCTCCAGGCAAGAATACTGGAGTGGGTAGCCATTCCCTTCTCCAGGGGATCTTCCCAACCCGTGGGTCGAATTTGAGTCTCCTGCATTGCAGGCAGATTCTTTACCATATGAGCCAGAAAGTAGCAACACAAAACGTGGAAAGAAAGAAAGTTACTTGGGCGAGTCTATTTCCCAACTAAGAATGAGGAGACAAACCAGGAGCCAGAAAGAGCTAGGCTAGTCCTGCTTAGATTTCTTTTAAAAACCAGAATAAATAAATAAAAACTAGAGACCCTGTAGTAAAGGCCTAAATTTAATATTATGTGCTGTCTTGACATCTGGTGAAATCAGCAGGGTGTCAAATTGCCTAACTTGCAAGTTCTTCTGCCTACTCTGCCACAAAGGTTCTCTAGCCAAACACCTCTCCTTATCACAAGGACCTGTAGCCCTCGAACTATTCAAACAAGCCAGTCATGTCCTCCAGCAGAAGCCAGGGTACACCTCACCCTCTTGAAGCCTGCCTCTCGTGGCCCCTGGTTGTTTGCTCTGCCTTTGAGGCTAACCCTCACATAGCCGTACATCACATGTGGGATCCTCCTGCTCGAGACTGTGTGTGACTAATAAACCATTGTCCATCTCATCCCTCCAGTAGTGGATGCTGTGTGTTCAGCCATCCCCAAAACTCCAGAGTGGGAATCCACTCACCACGAGTGGGGTAAAGAGAAAGCAGTTGAAACAAACCCCTGTTACCAGGGCTTGTAAGAATTCTTAGTTTTTTAACTTCTTCATTGTTTTGCTAAATTTGAGAAAAGCCAAGTGTGTGTGTATATATATGTATGTGTTAAAGAAACAAGATTAGGTTGGAAGAAGCTGGAGCATCATCTTTCTCAGTGGCAAACACAGGAAAGAGGCTATGTGTGGATGGGAGGCAGGGGTGGATGAAGTAGGGCTCAGCTTGGGTCAGAGGAAGAGAAGAAGAAATGGACAACTTGCTGAGACAAAATTGTGTTCCAAATAGAAGCCTGGGTGCTCCCCATTAGACCAAGGTGCTTGCCATTAGAACAGAAACCAAAAATCAGTGGGAATGGATCAGAGCTCAATAGTGAAGGAAGTAAAGGTGCTTGGGCAGAAACAAAAAATGAATGACGAACAGGTGAAACACACATTGTCAAGAACTCCTGATGCTGTGGTTATTCGTGCAGAACGTGAGGGATGAGATTTGGTTTCTCTCACTAGTTTTAGCTAAGGTCATCAAAAAATCTAACAGACTTTAAAGTACACAGTACCTCGACCTTGACAGTCATCCTAGTTATGAGATCATCAAGGACAAGTTGAAGGAGGGGCCCATTTTTAGAACCTTACAGTAGAAACCTTTCTGATAATCTTCAAATCACAACCTTCTGGACTTTTCATCAATTCAACTCATGATTTAGGCACTAAGTACCTATACTATATAATATCTAATGTACCATGTTTTTCCACATGTGCATCTATGATATGAGAAAATCTGTCCTTTTAACAAGCCCAAAGGTGAACCTTATGTATCCCAAATTTTGAGAACTTATACCTGAAAAGATGCAAAGGAGAAAAAGACAAGTGAAGCAGGGATGTTAAAATACATTTGTGCTCTTTTGGAAAAGATGGGTTAGAGGCATTTCTTCAAAGAAGATATGCAGACAGCCAACAGGCACATGAAATGATGCTCAAAATCACCTCACACCAGTGAGAGTGGTCATCATAAAAAAGTCTACAAACAGGGAGTTCCTAGCACTCCAGTGGTTAAGACTTGGCACTTCACTGCCATAGCCTAGGTTCAATGCCTGGTTAGGGAACTAAGATCCCGAAAACTGCAAGGCAAAACAAAAAGAAAAAGTCTACAAAAAATAAATGCTAGAGAATGTGTGGAGAAAGGGAACTGTTCTACACTGTTGGTAGGAATGTAAATTGGTGCAGTGACTATAGAGAACAGTATGAAGGTTCCCTGCATGCCTACTCAGTCATGTCCAATTCTTTGCAAGCTTATAGCCCACCAGGCTCCTCTGTCCATGGGATTCTCCAGGCAAGAATACTGGAGTGGGTTGCCATTTCCTCCTCCAGGGGATCTTCCTGACCCAGAGATCGAACCCACATCTCCTGAGTGAACTGCATTGGCAGGCAGATTCTTTACCACTGAGCCACCTGGGAAGCCCTAACAGATACACACTACTATATATAAAATAGATAAACAATAAGAACTTACTATATAGCACAGGGAACTATATTTAATATATTGTAATAACATACAATGGAAAAGTATATGAAAAAGAATATATGTGTGTGTGTGTATGTGTGTATCACACACACATATTGTATGTATTAATAACTGAGTCACTTTGCTGTATACCTGAAACTAAACCAACAATGTAAATCAACTATACTTCAATTTTTAAAAATGGGTCAGAGGGAGTTTTTCTTTAAATAAATAACATAAAGTAAAATATTAATACAAGATCACATATATTTTCACACTTTTAATGGACCAACAGGAGGGAAAGAAACTGTTGAAAAGAAGATGAAGGTAAGTGTTCAGCCTTCTGAAAGATAGGGAGGCTAACTTGGGCTTTGAAGATAAGTAGGATTTAAATAGACATAGAAAGCATTCCATAAATCCACACGATGATGAAAGTGAGCATTCAGTATTCATTAATTACTAAAAAAAATATAATAATAACAAACATCTCAACAAGTACACAGTGGCTGCCATTTTAATTTGGCTGACTCCCTATTTTAGGGAAACACTTTGGTCACAAGTGACAAATCCAATTTAAACACTTAAATCATAAAAACCACAACTAAATAGTACCGCACTAATTCTGTTTTTTCTTTTAAAATAACTTTATTGAGGTCAATTGACAATAAACTGTACATGTTTAAAGTGTATAATTTGATAAGTTTTGACTTATGTATATACCCAAGAGGGCTTACCTGATGGCTCAGCCTGTAATGCAAGAGACTGCCTGCAATGCAGAAGACGCAATTTTGATCCCTGAATTGGGAAGATCCCCTGGAGAAGGAAATGGCAACCCACTCCATTATTCTTGTCTGGAGAATTCCATGGAGAGAGGAGCCTGATGGGCTACAGTGTATGGGGTCACAAGAGTTGGCCATGACTTAGCAACTAAACGACCACCACCATATACCCATGAAACTATCACCACAGTCAAGATAATGAAAATAAACATCATCCCCAAAAGTTTCTTTGTGCCATTTTGTAAACCCTCCCTCTCAATACTTCCCCCCAAATTATCCCTCTACACTAACTTTATTCATGAGACTTGACCGTGTAACTCATGCAGTACCACCAAGGACCTGGTTTCTCACTATGTAGTTTCTTCTCAGCCTTCTATGTTGTTGGCACCATTGTCAGGGGTTCACACTGATCTTTTGGCTTGCTCCTCACTCTAGCAAATTGGCAGCTAAAGTCCAAACCTCATCATCCTCACACCAACTCTTTAGGACAAGAGTTGGGTTTCTTTCTGTAGCCTCTGCCTACCTTTCTGCCCCATCTTGAATCATGTTCTCACTTGCTCTCTGCACCCCAGCTTCACTGGACTATTTCAAGCTCATCAAATTTGCTATTCTTCTATCAAAGCACATGGGTTTCCACGGTACATTCCTCCTCCTCTTCACCTGGTTAACACACACTCAAATTTCATCTCCCAGTGTAAACCTCATGACAAGGTCAGTCCCTGTTATATGCTCTCAGTACATAGTGTAGTTCTCTTTCATGGCAATATTATTCATATAACCATTTGATTAGTATTTGCCTTTTCTACAAGAAAGAAACCATGTCTGGTTTGGTTCATCACTGTATCCTCAGCATCAACCAGTGTCTGGACAGTGGGCACTTAATACGTATTTATTTCTTGATTGGATAGTTGGATGGATGGATGGATGAATGGATAAATGAACTGATAGGTGGATGGATGGGTGGACTTGGCTTCTAAAAATGGCCATGTAGCTAATTAGCTACATAACCTTCAGCTTTTTTGAGCTTCAGTTCTCTCAACTGTGAAATGAAAAGGTTGGACTAGTTGACCTTTAAGATACTTTCTGAATTTAAAGTGCTGAATTCATAAAGTGTTAGTGGCAAGAGAATTTCTTTAACTCCAAGTATGGTGGAAACAAACTAAAAAATGGTGTTTGGAGCTACTCTGCTACCCTTTTACAAGTGTCATTTTTAATCTAATCCTGACTTTGTGTGGTCTCATGCAGTAGTTAGCAATCTGGAGAAATTGATATTCTACAACTGTTATCAAGCAGCTGGAATTGCCAAATAGCTAATACAAGTTAGAAAAATATATATTGACAGTCTAGGCAGATGTTAAGTTAAATGTTATTGAGAACATTTTATACACATTCCTTTCCTAACCCTATCCCCCAAGATTGGCAACATCCAAAGCAAAGGGTGGATTAGGTTTGATGCAATGCTAAAAATAAAATTTCCATCTTTGAGTGATATTTAGCACAAAGCATTATTATCATATTGACATAGTTCTATCTTGAATTTACAAAATAGCCTTGCTATATCAAAATTCACAGAAATTTGATTAGATCCTAAATATATTTTCATTCAGGGTCCAATTCATATCCATCTATTTCTGCATTTTAAAAGAAAATATAAATCATCTTTTTACTTGACATGCCTATGACGTGCAAGATAAAATTTTCTACCTGCTCCCCCATTCAACATCTGGATCTGAACTATAATTTGCCTATAAATAAGAAATGAGAATTTTGATCAGGCAGATTTGCAATCTGTTCAAAATAGTCTGGGAATACTTGATTGCATAACAAATCTCCAAGTAAATTAAGTGGTGTTAGGACAGTTTAACTACCATACAATATTTCATTATATTTCATCCCCCTTAAAAATTTATACTTTCTAATGAAATGATGCAGCCAGAGCACTGATAAAGAGAGTGCTATATGGAAATGTCTTTGTGAAAGTAACCTTCCCTTGTTGAGGAAACCAAGGCCCTGTTGTTTCTCTTCTAAGTGGCTGGGGCAGGAACTGGCTAACTGTTCCCCAAATCCATTTTTATATTCTCCTTTGCTCCCAGGTATACTGCATTTCCCAGCCTCTCACATGACAGATTCCTGGCCAACGGAATATAGGCAGGAGGTTATACACCCCACTTATAAGCCGGGCTTATAAAATCCTCCAATCAAACCTCTACCCTCTTATCTCCCACACATTAAAGATAGCTAAATAAGCTAAGAATGTCTTGCTTTGTGAACACTGTGTAGGGCAGAGCCTCTCTCCACTGTCTCATATTCCCAACCACATTACGAACTACCAGAAGAGAGACTACATTATCGTCTCTCTCATTCTTCTCAGTATCTTAGACTTCTGAGCACGGCACACTACCAAAAACCTCCACTAAAAATTTGCTATAAGTGATTATTTCTTTTACCCATTTTTTTCTTCATTTTAAAGACAGAAGAGTAAAGAAGAGAAGAGAGCTTGACATTCCATTACTTTTCTGCCCAAGAACCACCTATCCTTGCATAAAATGGACCCATAAAATAGAATGGCTGAAAGAATGGAGAAAATTTTTAGCTTCTTCAAATGAGTGTGTTAATCCAATTTCTCACAGAAGCACATGCCAAGATAAGATTAAGCATACAGGGATTTTACTAAGAGAAATGCCTATGAAAAAAAATGGAGAGTGAGCCAGGAAAGCTGGACAGTCATGAGACCATGATGTGAGGCTGACCCAGAGTGAAGAAGTGATGGGGAGAAGGTTGGGCAGAAGTGTGCTGCTACGTAGTCTAAGGAAGGTTTGGCAAGGCCATCAGGGAGTCCTCAACCCGAAGTTAGCCATCAAAGGAATCCCATGTCCTTCCAGAAAAAACCTGTCTTCTCCTGCCACACATCATTGGCTGGGAGCAGCCCGTGGAGCTTGAGCCCTTGGCTCAAACTTGGAGGTGGATTTCAGAACCCAGTAGATGGGGCCATCAATCAGTTATACTCCCCGCAGTTCTTCAAAGCACATTCTCATCGTCTCTACAGAGTTCTTTTAAAAGTGACATGAGTTTATCCATCTTATCTATATATCATTTTGTTTTAATAAATTTTAGCCACTATGAAAACAAAAAGGATCAGGACCAGAAAAAACTAGATTCCATGATGGGTCTTGTCATAAATTTTGTTTTTATCAGTCACCATCAGTCAATCACGTAATGTTCCCCCATTGAATAAAGGCTCATTAACCAAGTCAGGATTTACATTCAGCTTTAAGTTATGGGGGATGGAGATTTTTTAAATGCTTTAATCAAGACAGAGGTTTATTTCCCTCTTATATAATGGAAGTCTGCAGTTAAGTATAATAGCTCCAAAGTATCATCCTGAACCCAGCCATTATATATATAAATATATATAAAAATAAATATATATATATATATAAATATATACATAAATATATTTCTATTCCTTCATTCTTAGAGTATGATTACCATCCTCAATGTTACCTCAGGTTCCAGAATGGATGCTGAGAATCCAATTATTATGTTTGTATTCCAGTTAGGATAAACGTGAAAAAGTGAAAAGCATAAGGGACATATGCTAGTTATGGGCCCCTTTAAAAAACAAGAAATTATTCCTGGGAAGTAACACTATATGCAGACAGTTAGAGCATACAACTCATGGGCAACACTGTGCAACATGAAAGGCTGAGGAATATATTCTTTAAGCTGTGCATAAAAAATCCCCAACTCTTTTCATAGAAAAAAGGTTATGAAGACTAGACAGGTATTCTTTTTCCCAGCCATTTCTTAGGTTTGGTTCTGAAAAGAAAGTTTTAAATTAAAAAAAACTGGTGAGGTTTTTCCTGTGCTACTAGATGAATTGATTATATTGATAACAGCCACTGATCCACTTTAATTGCCTTCCATAAATTTGCATATATTGTTTATCAGTTGTCTTGTCCATATAATCTGTTCATTTTGTACTTTCTTTCCTCTATGGAGGAAAAGTGTTTTTCCATTGTATTAGAGGCCTTCAAGGCTCTCTGCCCACCCCACCAGCTTCCTTCTCTGACAATTGCTCTCCCAGACAAGAGTGGTTCTTGACTCATATTTATAACTACCAAATACATCTCTTGACCCTTAAATATTGAGTCAGGAATATAAAGTAACCCAAGCTGAGCAAACCCATTTCTCTCTTCTGAAAACTGGAATCTGGAATCAAAATTACATATCTGTATCCACTGATCATTTGAACAAAGAAGACATAAATTAAGAAATGATAGGGACAGACATATTCTGCCATGTTTATGGGACAGTCAAGAGAGCCAATTTGTCGACAGAGGAGAGGCAAGCAGAGATGGCACAGCTCTTACTGTGCTCTAGTTATGTGGATCAATGCCTTCCCCAGATATTTTTCCAAATATTATATCCACATAGATGAACTGGAAAGGCAAGAAACAGCTGGTAGCTAGTGTCAGGTGCTTTCCAAACTACCTTTATTATTATGATCTAACCAATACAATCCAAACCTTTTCCTCTGTGGTTCCTCCAATGTGGTACACTGGAACCAAAGTGGAATGTGTTGATTTTTCGATGTGTTCCCCAATCCCTATCCCTATCCTTAATGTATATTTCTTTGAGTAGCTACTTGTTACTTCCTATCAGTAGACTTATCCTTACTGTCATGTGTTATCACAGTTATTAAGGATAAAGATAGTGATAAGAGGTCAGGTTACTGGTTTGGCTTGTTGGATTCAATCTGAGAAATGGAGTTCATGTGGGGTTCTACACTATGCTTGGTCTGGAAGTTGAACAGATAGATAAGACATGGACCCTGTCCAGCATTTTATACGTGACTCTCACCAAACTCTAGTACTATGTGTGCACATCAAGTCATATCTAGCAAAAAAGAGTTAAGACCTCTTAGTTGGAAGATGACTCAATAGCCTAGAGGTAGAAGAAGAAGATGATTCCACTAATTTCCTGGAAAAAGGGAATTCTTTCAAAAGTTTTTTATTTTCCCTCTCTGACCTGATTTTTACCTATACCCTTCTGCTTGTTTGTACTTGGTGCATAGATAACTCTACTGAGAAGGGGATCAAAAAGAATGCCAAAGCTCTTTTCTGACCACAGCGCTATGAGACTGAAAATCAACTACAAGAGAAAAACCGCCAAAAACACAAACACGTGTCCGCTACTAAACAATCAACAAATCACTAAAGAAATCACAGAGAAAATTAAAAAAAATACTTAGAGACGAATGAAAATCAAAACACAATGATCCAAAACTTAAGGAAAACAGCAGAAGCAGTTCTAAGAGGGAAGTTTATAGTGATACAAGTTTGCCCCAGGAAATAAGAAATATCTCAAATAAACAACCCAATCTTACACCTAAAATAAGCAGAGAAAGAAGAACAAACAAAAGCCAAAGTTAGCAAAAGGGAATAAATCATAAAGATCAGAGAAGAAATCAATGAAAGACTAAAAAAAAAAAAACCCAAAAAACCAATAAAACTAAAAGCTGGTTCTTTGAAAAGATAAACAAAAATTGATAAACCTTTAGCCAGACTCATTAAGAAAAAAAAGGAGAGAGTCAAAGTCAATAAAATAAAAATGAAAAAGAAGTTACAACCAACACTACAGAAATAAAAAGGATTATGAGAGACTACTACCAGCAACTATATACCAATAAAATGGACAACCTAGAAGAAATGGACTTCTTAGAAGGGTATAATTTCCCAAGACTGAACCAGGAAGAAATAGAAATATGAATAGACTAATTACTAGCACTGAAACTGAATTAGTAATTTTAAAACTCCCAAACAAACAAAAGTCCAGGACCAGATGGCTTTACAGATAAATTCTACCAAATATTTAGAGAAAAGTTAACATCTGTCCTTCTGGAACTTAAAATTGCATAGGAAGGAACATTCCAAAACTCATTCTATGAGGCCACCATCACCCTAATACCAAAACCAGACAAAGATACTACACAAAAAAGAAAAATCACAGGCCAATATCACTGATGAACATAGATGCAAAAATCCTCAACAAAATATGAGCAAACCAAATCCAACAATACATTAAAAGGAACATACACCAAGATCAAGTAGGACTTCTCCCAGGGATGCAAGAATTTTCAATATCTGCAAATTAAGCAATGTGATATACTGTATTAACATATTGAAAAATAAAAACCATATGATCATCTCAATTGATGCAGAAAAAGCTTTTGATAAAATTCAACATCCATTTATGATAAAAAAAAAACTCTCCAGCAAGTGCACATACAGGAAACATACCTCAACATAATAAACGCCATGTATGACAAACCCATAGCAAACATCATTCTCAATGGAGAAAAGTTGAAAGCATTCCTTCTAAGATCAGGAACAGGACAAAAGTAACCACTCTTGCCACTTTTACTCAGCATAGTTTTGGAAGTCCTAGCCACAGCAATCCGAGAAGAAAAAGAAAGAAAAGGAATCCAAATTGGAAAGGAAGAAGTAAACTGTCACTGTTTGCAGAAGACATAATACTATATATACAGAAAATTCTAAAAACACTACCAGAAAACTAGAGCTCATCAATTAATTTGGTAAAGTTGCAGGATACAAAATCAATATGCAGAAATGTGTCTCATTTCTATAGACTAACAATGAAATATCAGAAAGAGAAATTAAGAAAACAGTCCCATTTAACATTTCATCAAAAAGAGTAAAATACCAATGAATAAACCTCCCTAAGGAGGCAAAAGACCTGTACTCCAAAAACTGACACTGATGAAAGAAACTGAACATCACACAGATGGACAGATATACCATGTTCTTGGATTGGAAGAATCAATACTGTTAAAATGACCATACTACCTAAGGCAATCTACAGATTCAATGCAACCCCTCTCAAATTACCAATGGCACTTTTCACAGAATTGGAACCAAAAACTTTACAATTTGTATGACTCAGATGGTAAAGAATCTCCTTCCAATACAGGAGACTTGGGTTTGATCCCTGAGTTGGGAAGATCCCCTGGAGAAGGAAATGGCAACCCACTCCAGTATTCTTGCCTGGAGAATTCCATGGACAGAGGAGCCTGGAGGGCTACAGTCCATGGGATCACAAAGAGTCAGACACAACTGAGCGACTAACACACACACACACACACAAAGAAATGCAAAAGACCCTGAACAGCCAAAGCAATCTTGAGAAAGAAAAAACAAACTTATGTTTACCAGGGAATGAGGGCAAGAAGGGATAAATTGGGAGACTGAGATTGACATATACATATTACTATATATAAAATAGGTAACTAATAAGAACCTACTATATAGCACAGAGAACTTTACTCAGTACTCTGTAATGGCCTTCATGGGAAAAGAATCTAAAAACAGAGTGGATATATGTATAACTGATTCACATTGCTGTATACCTGAAAATAACACATCATTGTAAATCAACTACACTCCAATAAAAATTTTTTTTAATTTTAAAAAAGAAAAGAGCTGGAGGAAATTAGACTCCCTGACATCAGACTATACTACAAAACTGCAGTAATCAAAGGAGTATGGTACTGGCACAGACAAACAGGCATATAGATCAATGGAACAGGACAGAAAGCCCAGAAATAAACATACAAATTTATGGTCAAGTAGTCTACAACAAAAAAGGCAAGAATATATAATGAAGAAAAGACAATCTCTTCAATAAGTGGTGCTGGGAAAATTGGACAGCTATATGTAAAAGAATAAAATTAGAACATTCTCTAGCACCATATATGAAAATAAACTCAAAATGGATTAAAGATATAAATTTAAGACTGGATACTATAAAACCACTAGAGAACTATATAGGAGAACACTCTTTGACATAAATTGCAGCAGCATTTTTTTTGGATCCATCTCATAAAGTAATAGAAACAAAATAAAAAATAAACAAATGGGACCTAATTGAACTAAGAAGTTTTTGCACAGCAAAGAAAACAAACAAAAAGGCAACCTACTGAATGGGAGAAAAGATCTGCACATGATATGACGGACAAGGGATTAATTTCCAAAATATACAAACAGCTCATGTAGCTCAATATAAAAAAAATTATAATAAATAAACAACCCAATCAAAAAATGGGCAAAAGTTCTAAATAGACATTTCTCCAAAGAAGACATACAGATGGCCAACAGGCACATGAAAAAGATGTTCAACATTGCTAATTGTTGGAGAAATGCAAACTGTAACTACAATACAGTACAACTTCACACCAGTGAGAATGGTTATCATTAAAAAGTCTACAAATAATAAATGTTGGAGAGGGTGTGGAGAAAAGGGAATCCTCCTACAGTGTTGGTAGGAATATAAATTGGTGCAGCCACTATGGAGAACAGTATGGAGGTCCCTCAAAAAACTAAAAATAGAGTTACCATAAGATGGGGAAACAGTGGAAACAGTGGCTGACTATTTTTCTGGGCTCACTGAAGATGGTGACTGCAGCCATGAAATTAAGATGCTTACTCCTTGGAAGGAAAGTTATTAAAAACCTAGACAGCATATTAAAAAGCAGAGACATTACTTTGCCAACAAAGGTCCGTCTAGTCAAGGCTATGGTTTTTCCAGTGGTCATGTATAGATGTGAGAGTTGGACTATAAAGAAAGCTGAGCATCAAAGAATTGATGCTTTTGAACTGTAGTGTTGGAGAAGACTCTTGAGAGTCCCTTGGACTGCAAAGAGATCCAATCAGTCCATCCTAAAGGAAATCAGTTCTGAATGGATAAAGATGTTGTATATATAGACATTGGAATATTAGTTGGCCATAAAAAAAGAAATAATGCCTTTTGCAGCAACATGGATGGACCTAAAGGTTATCACACTAAGTGATGTCAGACACAGAAAGACAAATATCGCATGATATTACTTTTATGTAGATCTAAAAAAAATGATACAAATGAACTTATTTACAAAACAGAAAGAAACTCACAGCATAGAAAACAAACTTATGGTTACTAAGATAAATTGGGAATTTGTGATTAACAGACACAGGCTACTATATATAAAGTAGATAAACAACAAGGACTTACTGTATATAATAGGGAACTATACTGAATATCTTGTACTAGCCTATAATAGAAACAAAACTGAAAAAGAATACACACACACACATACATATACTATTGTTCAGGCACCCAGTTGTGTCCAACTTTTTGCGACCCCACAGACTGCAGCAGGCCAGGCCTCCCTGTCCTTCACCATCTCCCGAAGTTTGCCCAAGTTAATGTCCACTGCATCAGTGATGCCATCCAGCCATCTCATCCTCTGAGGCCCTCTTCTCCTTCTGCCCTCAATCTTTACCAGCATCAGGGATTTTTCCAATGAGTAAGCTGTTTGAATCAGGTGACCAAAATATTGGAGCTTCAGCTTCAGCATCAGTCCTTCCAACGAGTATTTAGGGTTGATTTCCTTTAAGACTGACTAGTGTGATCTCCTTGCTTTCCAAGGGACTCTCAGGAGCCTTCTCCAGCACCAGAGTTCGAAGGCATCAATTCTCTGGCACTCTGCCTTCTTTACAGCTCAGCTCTCACAACGAGGGTACATGATCACTGGGAAGACCATAGCCTTGACTATATGGATCTTTGTAGGCAGAGTAACATCTCTGCTTTTCAACACACTGTCTAGGTTTGTCAAAGCTTTCCTTCCAAAAAGTAATCGTCTTCTGATTTCATGGCTGCAGTCAGCCATTTCAGAGCCCAAGAAGAGGAAATCTCTCACCTATTCCATCTTTTCCCCTTCTATTTGCCATGAAGTAATGGGGCCGGATGCCATGATCTTAGTTTTTTTAATATTTAGTTTTAGGCCAGTTTTTTCACTCTCCTCCTTCACCCTCCTCAAGACATTCCTTAGTTCCTCTTTGCTTTCTGCCATTAGAGTGGTATCATCCGTATATCTGAGGTTGTTGATGTTTCTCTCTCCTATCTTGAGTCCAGCTTGTAACCCATCCAGCCTGGCATTTCTCATGATGCACTCAGCATATAGGTTAAGTAAACAGGGTGACAACAGACAACACTGCCATACTCCTTTCTCAATCCTGAACCAATCAGTTGTGCCATATAGGGTTCTAACTTAACTGTTGCTTCTTGAGCTGCATACAGGTTTCTCAGGAGACAGGTAAGATGGTCTCGTATTCCCATCTCTTTAAGAGTTTGGAAAGAGTTTCCCATCTCTTTCCACTGTTTGTTATAATCCATACAAAGGCTTGAGTGTAGTTGATGAAACAGAGGTAGATGTTTTTCTGATTCAGATTCATATATACACACATATATACATTTGCATCACTTTGATATATACCCAAAACACTGTAAATCAACTATACTTCAATTTAAAAAAAAAAAAAAAAAAACTTTCTCTTACAGAGAAACTTTCTGTGAGAAGAATGCAAATTTAGTTTTGAGTATTAGGCCTGTGGGATTCATTACTGGAGACCACCCAGTGTTTTTTATTATATGAAACAAATGGGATGTAGTCTAAAAACAAACAAACAAAAAGTGCCAAAGCAAGGTAAACAAAATATAAAAATCTACAGGTAACTATTTTATGTGGTTTCAAATCAAAAAGCTCAAAATTATGCCAGGTTATGAAAGTTTATAAAAATTTTAATGCAGATATAAGGAAACAGCAATACTTTTTCTTAATCCTCCCATTACCTCTGATTTGCCTTGCTATTAAAAAAAAAAATTGAGTTCCCTGCCTTCTGGAACTTTTTACCAGCAGGAGGTGAGAAATCATATAAATTGCTAGAAACAAATGGTAACAGTCAGTCACTTCTTTTGTAATGGACCATTAGATTGGTGTATATGCATGTATCATTAAGATTTATTGCAAATTTTCTAATGGAATGACAATGCTAGAGAGATAGTCTGTTTAATACAATTAGAATGTAGGCTTCTGAGGTAAAATTACTACATATTTTTCTTGGAGGAGAAAAAAAACGTATATCCTCTACCATGAAAATAGCAGTGAGAAAAAAGGGGCTATTCTGAATGCTTTTGTTCAATTTAACATTTTTCTATCATAACAAAATTCTTATGAATTCCACATTAGTCAGTGATTTGTAAGGCAAGCATCTTTGAGAGTAAAAATTATTTAAAGGTATAACACAGGATAATTAAGAACAGGAACATTATCTTTTATTCTTTGATGGAAAAGGCAGACACTTTCTGGATGCAATTATCAGTGAAGGTCAATGTTATGTCTCTAACAAGGAACTGCAGAACACTCATCTGAGCAATGCTTCTTTGTGGCAGATGAGAGTTGGAACTAGATACACACTCCCAAGTGGGACAGAACCAGAGGCCTGCCCTTGTTTAGAGATGCAAAAAGGTCTGTCCCAGCCTAGAGGTAGGTTTTCAAGAATTTCTGGTGCAAAATTTAATTTTCACACCTCTTCTTCCCATTAGTATTTGGAAGTATTGGCTAAATATTTCCTATCCCCAGTGGTAGGCCTCCCCAGTGAACATTGCTCCCTTCTACTCCCTCAAACAACAGAACTATCCCATCACTCCTTGAACTGTTGTCACAGCTTTCATGGCACCCTGACTCACTCCAGAGAAAAACCACTACAGTATTGTAAAGTAATTAGCCTCCAACTAATAAAAACAATTAGACAAAAAAAACCCATGTGGAAATTAAACTCAATACAGTTCTGCACCTGGAAGAGTTTGGGGAATACCTTTCCAAGCTTTCAGTTTTATACTAATTTTTTTAAGTGAACCTAAGCATTTTGGAGACTTTATTTTTTTAATACAACATTAAATTAACATATTGAATGTTATGCATATATTCTACAGAAAGGTGAGATTAGTAAAAAGAAGACAGAGAGCTAGAACTAAAAACCAGTGACTTTAATATGTATTTTAACATGAATAAGTTAAATCTTCCTCCTGGCATCAGAAAGATATTTTAGAATATTTTTCAGAGATGAATTTTGGCTATTTGAAATTTAGTGATAGGATGGGTTTAAGTATAGTCAAATGGATCAATACAAATGGAGTATGACTCTCATTTTTCTCCCCCAGATCACTTCTATTTCCTCCCTCCCCCTTCTCTTCTCAATCCAATTCTGTGAATCTCTGTGGGTGTTCTGGGCTACAGAGAACACTTAGGGAACAGAGTACTGCGTAGATCTGTCTCTCTCCTCTTGAGTGCCTCTTTTTCTCCTCCTGTTCATCTCTATCTCCCTCCTCCCTCTCCTCTTCTTCATATAACTCTGTGAACCTCTCTGGGTGTCCCTCACTGTGGAGAATCTTTTTACCATTAACCTAGAAGTTTTATTATCAGTGCTGTATAGTTGGAGAAGTCTTGAGGCTACTGGAAGAATAAAACTGAAATCCAGAGGCAGGAGACTTAAGCCCAAAACCTGATAACACCAGAAAACTCCTGACTACAGGGAACATTAGGTAAAAAGAGATCATCCAAAAGCCTCCATACCTACACTGAAACCACCACCACCCAAGAGCCAGTAAGTTTCAGAGCAAGACATACCACGCAAATTCTCCAGCAACGCAGGAACATAGCCCTGAACGTCAATATACAGGCTGCCCAAAGTCACACCAAACCCACAGATCCATCTGAAAACTCACTACTGGGCACTCCATTGCACTCCAGAGAGAAGAAATCCAGTTCCACGCACCAGAACACCAACACAAGCTTCCCAAACCAAGAAACCTTGACAAGCCAATCATCCAACCCCACCCACTGGGTGAAACCTCCACAATAAAAAGGAACCACAGACCTCCAGAATACAGAAAGTCCACTCCAAAAACAGCAATCTAAACAAGATGAAAAGGCAGAGAAATACCTAGCAGGTAAAGGAACATGAAAAATGCCCACCAAGCCAAACAAAAGAGGAGATAGGGAATCTACCTGAAAAAGAATTTAGAATAATGATAATAAAAATGATCCAAAATCTTGAAAACAAAATGGAGTTACAGATAAATAGCCTGGAGACAAGGATTGAGAAGATGCAAGAAATCTTTAACAAGGATCTAGAAGAAATAAAAAAGAGTCAGTTAAAAATGAATAATGCAATAAATGAGATCAAAAACACTCTGGAGGGAACCAACAGTAGAATATTGGAGGCAGAAGATAGGATAAGTGAGGTAGAAGATAAAATGGTGGAAATAAATGAAGCAGAGAGGAAAAAAGAAAAAAAAAAAAAAAAAAAGAAATGAGGACAACCTCAGGGACCTCTGGGACAATCTGAAACGCCCCAACATTCAAATCATAGGAGTCCCAGAAGAAGAAGACAAAAAGAAAGGCCATGAGAAAATACTCGAGGAGATAATAGCTGAAAACTTCCCTAAAATGGGGAAGGAAATAGCCACCCAAGTCCAAGAAACCCAGAGAGTCCCAAACAGGATAAACCCAAGGCGAAACACCCCAAGACACATATTAATCAAATTAACAAAGATCAAACACAAAGAACAAATACTAAAAGCAGCAAGGGAGAAACAACAAATAACACACAAAGGGATTCCCATAAGGATAACAGCTGATCTATCAATAGAAACCCTCCAGGCCAGAAGGGAATGGCAGGACATACTTAAAGTAATGAAAGAGAATAACCTACAACCTAGATTACTGTCCCCAGCAAGGATCTCATTCAGATATGAAGGAGAATTCAAAAGCTTTACAGACAAGCAAAAGCTGAGAGAATTCAGCACCACCAAACCAGCTCTTCAACAAATGCTAAAGGATCTTCTCTAGACAGGAAACACAGAAAGGCTGTATAAACGTGAACCCAAAACAACAAAGTAAATGGCAACAAGACCACACCTATCAATAATTACCTTAAATGTAAATGGGTTGAATGCCCCAACCAAAAGACAAAGATTGGCTGAATAGATACAAAAACAAGACCCCTATATATGCTGGCTACAAGAGACCCACCTCCAAACAAGAGACACATACAGACTAAAAGTGAAGGGCTGGAAAAAAATATTTCACGCAAACAGAGACCAAAAGAAAGCAGTAGTTGCAATACTCATATCAGATAAAATAGACTTTAAAATAAGGCTGTGAAAAGAGACGAAGAAGGACACTAGATAATGATCAAAGGATCAATCCAAGAAGAAGATATAACAATTATAAACATATATGCACCCAACATAAGAGCACCGCAATATATAAGGCAAATGCTAACAAGTATGAAAGAGGAAATTTTCAATAACACAATAAGAGTGGGAGACTTTAATACGTCACTCACACCTATGGATAGATCAACTAAACAGAAAATTAACAAGGAAACACAACTTTATTTTTTTTATTTTTTATTTTTTTTTGTCATTAAGGTTTATTTATTTATTTTTTTTTTTAAACTTTTTTTTTTTTTTTTTTTTTCCATTGGGTTTTGTCATACATTGATGTGAATCAGCCATAGAGTTACACGAATTCCCCATCCCGGTCTCCCATCCCACCTCCCTCTCCACCCGATTCCCCTGGATCTTCCCAGCCCAACAGGCCCGAGCACTTGACTCATGCCTCCCACCTGGGCTGGTGGTCTGTTTCACCACAGATAATATATATGCTGTTCTTTCGAAACATCCCACCCTCCCCTTCTCCCACAGAGTTCAAAAGTCTGTTCTGTTCTTCTGCGTCTCTTCTTCTGCCCTGCATATAGGGCCATCGTTACCATCTTTCTAAATTCCGTATATATGTGTTAGTATACTGTAATGTTCTTTATCTTTCTGGCTCATCTCACTCTGCATAATGGGCTCCAGTTTCATCCATCTCATTAGAACTGATTCAAATGAATTCTTTTTAATGGCTGAGTAATATTCCATGGTGTATATGTACCACAACTTCCTTATCCATTCATCTGCTGATGGGCATCTAGGTTGCTTCCATGTCCTGGCTATTATAAACAGTACTGCGATGAACATTGGGGTGCACGTGTCTCTTTCAGATCTGGATTCCTCAGTGTGTATGCCCAGAAGTGGTATTGCTGGGTCATATGGTAGTTCTATTTCCAGTTTTTTAAGAAATCTCCACACTGTTTTCCATAGTGGCTGTACTAGTTTGCATTCCCACCAACAGTGTAAGAGGGGTCCCTTTTCTCCACACCCTCTCCAGCATTTATTGCTTGTAGACTTTTGGATAGAAGCCATCCTGACTGGCGTATAATGGTACCTCATTGTGGTTTTGATTTGCATTTCTCTGATAATGAGCAATGTGGAGCATCTTTTCATGTGTTTGTTAGCCATCTGTATGTCTTCTTTGGAGAAATGTCTGTTTAGTTCTTTGGCCCATTTTTTGATTGGGTCATGTATTTTTCTGGAATTGAGCTTCAGGAGTTGCTTGTATATTTTTGAGATTAATCCTTTGTCTGTTTCCTCATTTGCTATTATTTTCTCCCAATCTGAGGTCTGTCTTTTCACCTTACTTATAGTTTCCTTTGCTGTGCAAAAGTTTTTAAGTTACATTAGGTCCCATAAACATCTTCGCTTTTATTTCCAATATTCTGGGAGGTGGGTCATAGAAGATCTTGCTGTGATTTATGTCAGAGAGTGTTTTGCCTATGTTCTCCTCTAGGAGTTTTATAGTTTCTGGTCTTACATTTAGATCTTTAATCCATTTTGAGTTTATTTTTGTGTACGGTGTTAGAAAGTGTTCTAGTTTCATTCTTTTACAAGTGGTTGACCAGTTTTCCCAGCACCACTTGTTAAAGAGATTGTCTTTTTTCCATTGTATATCCTTGCCTCCTTTGTCAAAGATAAGGTGTCCATAGGTTCATGGATTTATGTCTGGGCTTTCTATTCTGTTCCATTGATCTATATTTCTGTCTTTGTGCCAGTACCATACTGTCTTGATGACTGTGGCTTTGTAGTAGAGTCTGAAGTCAGGCAGGTTGATTCCTCCAGTTCCATTCTTCTTTCTCAAGATTACTTTGGCTATTCGAGGTTTTTTGTTTTTCCATACAAATTGTGAAATTATTTGTTCTAGTTCTGTGAAAAATACCGTTGGTAGCTTGATAGGGATTGCATTGAATCTATAGATTGCTTTGGGTAGAATAGCCATTTTGACAATATTGATTCTTCCAATTCATGAACACGGTATGTTTCTCCATCTGTTTGTGTCCTCTTTGATTTTTTTCATCAATGTTTTATAGTTTTCTGTGTATAGGTCTTTTGTTTCTTTAGGTAGATATACTCCTAAGTATTTTATTCTTTTTGTTGCAATGGTGAATGGTATTGTTTCCTTAATTTCTCTTTCTGTTTTTTCATTGTTAGTATACAGGAATGCAAGGGATTTCTGTGTGTTAATTTTATATCCTGCAACTTTACTATATTCATTGATTAGCTCTAGTAATTTTCTGGAAGAGTCTTTAGGGTTTTCTATGTAGAGGATCATATCATCTGCAAACAGCGAGAGTTTCACTTCTTCTTTTCCTATCTGGATTCCTTTTACGTCTTTTTCTGCTCTGATTGCTGTGGCCAAAACTTCCAACACTATGTTGGATAGTAATGGTGAGAGTGGGCGTCCTTGTCTTGTTCCTGATTTCAGAGGAAATGCTTTCAATTTTTCACCATTGAGGGTGATGCTTGCTGTGGGTTTGTCATATATAGCTTTTATTATGTTGAGGTATGTTCCCTCTATTCCTGCTTTCTGGAGAGTTTTAATCATAAATGGGTGTTGAATTTTGTCAAAGGCTTTCTCTGCATCTATTGAGATAATCATATGGTTTTTATCTTCCAATTTGTTAATGTGGTGTATTACGTTGATCGATTTGCGGATATTAAAGAATCCTTGCATTCCTGGGATAAAGCCCACTTGGTCATGGTGTATGGTTTTTTTAATATGTTGTTGGATTCTGTTTGCTAGAATTTTGTTAAGGATTTTTGCATCTATGTTCATCAGTGATATTGGCCTGTAGTTTTCTTTTTGTGTGGCATCTTTGTCTGGTTTTGGAATTAGGGTGATGGTGTCCTCATAGAATGAGTTTGGAAGTTTACCTTCATCTGCAATTTTCTGGAAGAGTTTGAGTAAGATAGGTGTTAGCTCTTCTCTAAATTTTTGGTAGAATTCAGCTGTGAGGCCATCTGGTCCTGGGCTTTTGTTTGCTGGAAGATTTTTGATTACAGTTTCGATTTCCTTGCTTGTGATGGTTCTGTTAAGATCTTCTATTTCTTCCTGGTTCAGTTTTGGAAAGTCATACTTTTCTAAGAATTTGTCCATTTCGGTTTCTATTGATAGATCAGCTGTTATCCTTATGGGAATCCCCTTGTGGGAAACACAACTTTAAATGACACAATGGACCAGCTAGACCTAATTGGTATCTATAGGACATTTCACCCCAAAACAATCAACTTCACCTTTTTCTCAAGTGCACACGGAACCTTCTCCAGAATAGATCACATCCTGGGCCATAAATCTTGCCTTGGTAAATTCAAAAAAATTGAAATCATTCCAGTCATCTTTTCTGATCACAATGCAGTAAGATTAGATCTCAATTACAGGGAAAAAAATTCAAACATATGGAGGCTAAATAACACACTTCTGAATAACCAACAAATCATAGAAGAAATCAAAAAAGAAATCAAAATATGCATAGAAATGAATGAAAATGAAAACACAACAACCCAAAACCTATGGGACACTGTAAAAGCAGTGCTAAGGGGAAGGTTCATAGCATTACAGGCTTACCTCAAGAAACAAGAAAAAAGTCAAATAAATAACCTAACTCTACACCTAAAGCAACTAGAGAAGGAAGAAATGAAGAACCCCAGGATTAGTAGAGGAAAGAAATCTTAAAAATCAGGGCAGAAATAAATGCAAAAGAAACAAAAGAGACCATAGCAAAAATCAGCAAAGATAAAAGCTGGTTTTTTGAAAAGATAAACAAAATTGACAAACCATTAGCAAGACTCATTAAGAAACAAAGGGAGAAGAACCAAATCAACAAAATTAGAAATGAAAATGGAGAGATCACAAAAGACAACACTGAAATACAAAGGATCATAAGAGACTACTACCAGCAGCCCTATGCCAACAAAATGGACAACTTGGATGAAATGGACAAATTCTTAGAAAGGTATAACTTTCCAAAACTGAACCAGGAAGAAATAGAAGATCTTAACAGACCCATCACAAGCATGGAGATTCCTTAAAAAACTGGAAATAGAACTGTGAAAGAGACACGTGTACCCCAATATTCATCACAGCACTGTTTATAATACCCAGGACAGGGAAGCAACCTAGATGCCCATCAGTAGAAGAATGGATAAGGAAGCTGTGGTACATATACACGATGGAATATTACTCAGCCATTAAAAGGAATTCATTTGAATCAGTTCTAATGAGGTGGATGAAACTGGAGCCCATTATACAGAGGGAAGTAAGACAGAAAGAAAAGCCTCCCTGTCCCTCACCAACTCCTGGAGTCCACCCAAACCCATGTCCGCTGTGTTGGTGATGCCATCCAACCATCTCATCCTCTGTCATCCCCTTCTCCTCCTGCCCTCAATCTTTCCCAGCATCAGGGTCTTTTCCAATGAATCACCTCTTCTCATCAGGTGGCCAAAGTATTGGAGTTTCAGCTTCAGCATCAGTCCTTCCAATGAATATTCAGGACTGCTTTGCTTTAGGATGGACTGGTTGGATCTCTTTGCAGTCCAAGGGACTCTCAAGAGTCTTCTCCCACAACACAGTTCAAAAGCATCAATTCTTTGATGCTCAGCTTTCTTTATGGTCCAACTCTCATATCCATACATGACTACTGGAAAAACCATAGCCTTGACCAGATGGACCTTTGTTGGCAAAGTAATGTCTTTGTTTTTTAATGTGCTGTCTAGGTTTTTCACAACTTTCCTTCCAAGGAGCAAGCGTCTTTTAATTTCATGGCTGCAATCACCATCTGCAGTGATTTTGGAATCCAGAAAAATAAAGTCAGCCACTGTTTCCACTGTTTCCCCATCTATTTGCCATGAAGTGATGGGGATGGATGCTGTGATCCTAGTTTTCTGAATGTTAAGCTTTAAGCCAACTTTTTCACTCTTCTCTTTCACTTTCATCAAGAGGCTCTTTAGTTCTTCTATGCTTTCTGCCATAAGGGTGGTGTCATCCGCATATCTGAGGTTATTGACATTTCTCCCAGTAATCTTGATTCCAGCTTATGCTTCCTCCAGCCAAGCGTTTCTCATGATGTACTCTGCATATAAGTTAAGTAAACAGGGTGACAATATACAGCCTTGACGTACTCCTTTTCCTATTTGGAACCAGTTTGTTGTTCCATGTCCAGTTCTGACTGTTGCTTCCTGATTTGCATACAGGTTTCTCAAGAGGCAGGTCAAGTGGTCTGGTATTCCTATCTCTTTCAGATTTTCCACAGTATATTGTGATTCACACAGTCAAAGGCTTTGGCACAGTCAATAAAGCAGAAATAGATGTTTTTCTGGAACTCTCTTGCTTTTTCGATGATCCAGCGGATGTTGGCAATTTGATCTCTGGTTCAGCCCCAGTGCATATTCCCAAGAGCTTGTTTACTTGTTCATTTATTCATTTGTTTAGAATTCTGTGGGCAACCTGAGATCAGCAATTCATCTCAGCATCCTCAATGCCTGAGACACGGTAAACATTCAACAAATGTTTGATGACAGCATAATTATGAACCTTAGTCATTTATTAGTGGTGGGATCTTGCCCAGTAAATGGAAATCTCTGAGGCTCAAATCTCCTTATCTAAAAAGTGGGTATTCACTCAAGAAGGGAAGTTTGGCTTCACTTTAAGAAGGGAGCAGCATCAAAGTCAGTTGACAAGCCAGGCTTCAACAGTATGTGAACTGTGAACTTCCAGATACACAAGCTGGATTGAGAAAAGGCAGAGGAACTACAGATCAAATGGCCAACATCTGTTGGATTATAGAAAAAACAAGAGAGCTCCAGAAAAACATCTACTTCTGCTTTATTGACTACATCAAAGCCTTTGCCTGTGTAGATCACCACAAACTGTGGAAAATTCTTCAAGAGATGGGAATAACAGACCACCTGACCTGCCTCCTGAGAAATCTGTATGCAGGTCAAGAAGCAACAGTTAGAACCAGACATGGAACAACAGACTGGTTCCAAATCAGGAAAGGAGTACATCAAGTCTGTATACTGTCACCCTGCTTATTTAACTTATATGCAGAGTACATCATGCAAAAATGCCGGACTGGATGAAGCACAAGCTGAAATCAAGATTACAGGGCGAAATATTAATAACCTCAGGTATGCAAATGACACCACCCTTATGGCAGAAAGCATAGAAGAACTAAAGAGCCTCTCAATGAAAGTAAAAGAGGAGAGTGAAAAAGCTGGCTTAAAACTCAACATTCAGAAAACTAAGATCATGGCATCTGGTCCCATCACTTCATGGAAAATAGATGGGGAAACAATGGAAACAGTGACATACTTTACTTTTTTTGCAGCTTGTGACTGCAGCCATGAAATTAAAAGACGCTTGCTCCTTGGAAGAAAAGCTATGACCAACCTAGACAGGATATTAAAAAGCAGATACATTACTTTGCCAACAAAGGTCCATCTAGTCAAAGCTATGATTTTTCCAGTAGTTTGTATGGATGTGAGAGTTGGACCATAAAGAAATCTGAGCACTGAAGAATTGATACTTCTGAACTGTGGTGTTGGAGAAAACTCTTGAGAGTCCCTTGGACTTCAAGGAGATCCAACCAATCCATCCTAAAGCAAAGCAGACCTGAATATTCACTGAAGGACTGATGCTGAAGCTGTAATCCCAGTACTTTGGCCACCTGATTCGAAGAACTGACTCATTGGAAAAGACCCTGATGCTTGGAAAGATTGAAGGCAGGAGGAAAAGGGGACAACAGAGGATGAGATGGTTGGATGGTATCATCGACTCGATGGACATGAGTTTGAGCAGGCTCCAGGAGTTGATGGTCTATAGGGAAGCCTGGCTTGCTGCAGTCCATGGGATTGCACAGAGTCAGGCACAACTGAGCGACTGAACTGAACTGAGCATCAGAGTGCTTATAGACATAATCTAAAATCATCAGTGTGATTTCCAGAAGTGGTCATAGCAGCCAAGATGAAGTATAATTAGTATAGTTGGCTGTCAGCCCATCACCTCCCTAGATGTGCACTTTCACCTTCTCAACATAAGTATTGTGCAGTGGTTAGTACATAGGCCCTGGAAGCCAGGTCCTCCCCTTTCTAGCTGGGGGCCCACAGGCAAGTCACTTAACTTCAGGTTCCATTTTTGTAAAATGAGAACAGTCATTTACATTGTTCTTCTGATGATCTTAGAAATGCTTGACCTAATTCTCAACATGTTCTCAGGAAATGTTAACAAAGCTCAAGATGGTGTACTTTCTTAAGCAGTCATTTCAGTCTGTCAACTCAATTGAGACCTCATGCTCATATTGTTCAGTCACTAAGTCCTGTCTGACTCTTTGCGACCCCATGGACTGCAGCAAGCCGGGAAGAGCACATAGCCAACTCAAAATTGCAATTTTCTTGTTTTCATCTTATTAAACTCTAAAGTCTGGCCTCTCATACTGATTTTCTGTAAATACCTTTTTAATCAATTTTTTATGTTAAGATATAGTCCACATGCCATAATATTTACCATTTTCAAATGTAAAATTAGAAAAAAACTTAAAGTGGGGATTAATAATACTTGCTTACATTAGAGTTATTTTAAGAAACAAATATGCTTGTTAGACTATTTGATTTTTATTGAACTGTGATCATCATTATTTTTGCCACTATTATTCTCATGATGAATTTTTAACTACTTTCCTAGAAGAGAGATTGACTCAGTTCTCTCAAAGTATATGACTAAATTTGATCTTGAAAGATAGAGCCTGACTCATGAGAAAAGGATAATAATGAGACTATGTTTTCACTGGAAAATCTGAGTTAGCAGCAAGAATCCTGTTTGTTAAAATTCAGATACAGATAAATAATGAGTATGGTTCAGGAATAATTGCAGAGTATCCATGGTTACAGAAAATGTTGCAACACCCACCTTGGGAGACATGTCACCACATTTCTATAAATAGAGTAGAAATTGATTCATTTCGACCTTGATCATGTGTAAGATTCCAGTCTTCTCAAGAATAAAGGAACTAGACTTGACGTAATGGGGGAATAGGTAATTTAATGGATATAATGGGCCACATGTCTAAAGAAGGTCAACAAAGCAAAGGAGGAAGAAAGTTTATGAGAGCAAATGGTGCTTCCTTGATCTCCAGTAGGCAAATGCTTGGGGGAAGACTGACCCTGAGAACCTGAACAACCTCAAGCTAATTAGAGTTTCTCCTGACCACTCATTCAGTTTTAGAAACAAAACAAAAAGACAGTTGGAAGATTTCTAATTAAACACGAGAGAAAAACGGATTTCTAAGAATGGCCATAAGGCCAGAAAGAATGAGAGTAGATGACAGCAAATGAGAGATGACCATAACATTTTAAAAGCTGGAAAGTGGATGGCTAAGTGGTAAACGACTTAGCATAAACCTAAAATTTGAGTATCTACAAGGATTCAGAGTCAGGTAGCATTGTCAATAAAAAAGCCAATCTGAGCAGCAGAATCCCAGGAATGCTCAGAAGTTGGCAGCACCAAGTACTTTCGAAGCTTTAGTGGCAAAAGGCTAAAAAATAACCATAGCTGAGGGCAGGAGTACAACACTAAAATGGAGGAATTAATTCAGAGTTATGACATCTCAGATGATATCTTCCCAATCTGACTCCTACTAGGCTCTGAGAACACCAGCAGCTGCTCACTTAGTTTCCAGATAAGAGAATGATGCCTGAGAAATACTGACATGTTTAGTATTTGCTTAGTTACAGATGTGAACATATGGGGGTCTCCAATGAAACACTGAGGCCCCCTCATTGTCAAGCCCAATCAGTGTACAATTACCACTAAACTAAGTTTTTCAGTGTTTCACTCTTAGACAGACTGAGGCAGGAGACAGATGGGCCCCAGGCTGAACAGTTTCTCCCCATGGACAGAAACTCCATAAAAGCAAGATGATGGAGGAGGCTGGGCCCTGCCCAGTTAAGAGATAAAAGACCACATATTTCTCATTCTGTAAGTCAAGGAGAAGAATTATACAAAAAAGATCTTAATGACCCAGATAACCACCATGGTGTGAACACTCACCTACAGTCAGACATCCTGGAGTGCAAAGTTAAGTGGGCCTTAGAAGCATCATTATGAACAAAGTTAGTGGGGGTGGCTTCCCTCATAGCTCAGTCGGTAAAGAATCGGCCTGCAATGCAGGAGACCTGGATTCGATTCCTGGGTCAGGAAGATCCCCTGGAGAAGAAAATGGCAATCTACTCCAGTATTCTTGCCTGGAAAACCCCATGAACAGAGGAGCCTGGTGAGCTATAGTCCACGGGGTTGCAAGAGTAGGACATGATTTGGCGACTACACCACCAGTAGGAGTGATGGAATTCCAGCTGAGCTATTTCAAATCCTAAAAGATGATGCCATGAAAGTGCTGCTGTACTCAATATGCCAGCAAATTTGGAAAACTCAGCAGTGGCCACAAGACTGGAAAAGGTCAGTTTTCATTCCAGTCCCAAAGAAGGGCAATGTCAAAGAATTTTCAAACTACCACACAATTGCATTCATCTCACAGAGTAGTAAAGTAATGCTCAAAATTCTCCAAGCCAGGCTTCAACAGTATGTGAACCAAGAACTTCCAAATGTACAAGCTGGATTCAGAAAAGGCAGAAGAATCAGAGATCAAATTGCCAACATCCATTGGATCATAGAAAAATCAAGAGAATTCCAGAAAAAACATCTACTTCTGCTTTATTGACTATGCTAGAGCCTTTGACTGTGTGGATCATAATAAACTATGGAAAATTCTGCAAGAGATGGGAATACCAGATCACCTTACCTGCTTTCTGAGAAACCTGTATGCAGGTCAAGAAGCAAGTTAGAACAGGACGTGGAACAACAGACTGGTTCAAAATTGGTAAAGGAGTATGTCAACTCTGTACATTGTCACCCTGATTATTTAAATTATAAGCAGAGTACAACATGCGAAATACGGGGCTGGATGAAGTCCAAGCTGGAATCAAGATTGTCGGGAGAAATAACCTCAGATATGCAGATGACACCACCCTTAAGGGAGAATGTTAAGAGGAACTAAAGAGACTCTCAATGAAGGTGAAAGAGGAGGGTGAAAAGCTGGCTGAAAATTCAACATTCAGGAAACTAAGATCATGGCATCTGGTCTCATCACTTCATGGCAAACAGATGGGGAAACAATGGAAACAGTGACAGACTTTACTTTCTTGTGCTTCAAAATCACTGCAGATGGTGACTGCAGCCATGAAATTAAAAGACACTTGCTCCTTTGAAGAAAAGCTATGACCAACCTAGACAGTGTATTAAAAAGCAGAGACATTATTTTGCCAACAAAGGTCTGTATTAGTCAAAGCTATGGTCTTTCCAGTAGTCATGGATGGTTGTGAGAGTTGGACCAGAAAGAAAGCTGAACTCTGAAGAATTGATGCTTTCAAAGTGTGGTGCTAGAGAAGATTCTTGAGAGTCCCTTGGACTGCAAGGAGATCCAACCAGTCAATCCTAAAGGAAATCAATCCTGAATATTCATTGGACGGACTGATGCTCAAACTGAAGCTCCAATACTTTGGCCACCTAATGCAGAGAGCCAACTCATTGGAAAAGACCGTGATGCTGGGAAAGATGAAGGCAGGTGGATAGGGGATGACAAAGGATGAGATGATTGGATGGCATCACTGACACAATGGACATGAGTTTGAGGACGCTCTAGGAGACGGTGAATTATAGGGAAGCCTGGCATGCTGTGGTCTGTTGTGTCGCAAAGAGTCGGACAGGACGGAGTGACTGAACAACAAGTCAAGGAGACCTCCCTGACTACACATGTGCAGAAAGGCTCCCTGGAGGTCAAAAAGGGAGGGTGCACCACCTGAAAGTAAGTGATGTCAACTGCCCATAAGCCTCTTCACCAGAATCTATCTTGGCTAAGAGATGAGTATGCACACATGGGAGGATACTGAAATATGCCTAATATGGACTCAGAACCAGACAAATCAAAATGACTGGCCAAAGGAAACCTGGAAGGAATGCCCCATAAAAGTGATTCAAACCACCATGAGGGCGCGACACTCTCTGAGCTCACCCAAGTATCTATCTACATATACTGTACTCTTTTTCCTCCTAATAAATACTTGTTTCACTACTTTCCATCTTTGTGGGAATTCTTTTCTGCAAAGCCAAAGAGCCAGGGCTATGTCACTGACCACTGGTATAGTGGCTAAGTCAGCGCCCTCACCACCTAGACTCGGTCTCAATCTCTTGATAGGAACCGAAGCCCCACTTCAAGTCATTGTAGGTTGAGGTCACCTGAGATCAAGACCACCAAGAATTTCCATTTAAAGAAAATTTCTAACATGAAAGGCAAAGAATATATGGGGGGGGGGGGAGGAAACCAAAGAAAATAGAAACAGTGCAGAGAGCAGAAGAAACCTAAACATCACCATAAGTAGTACCTTCAGATGATAAATGAGACTGCATCATCCAAGAAACAAGAAGGACATGGAATACAGAAAACAAACAACCCAAGAATAATAAAGAGCTTTGAAAATAAAAATATAACAGAAAATAAGTCAGTAGAGGAGTGGTAAGATAAAACTGAAGAAATTTTATAGAAAGTTGTGTCAACTACAAAGTGGCACTTGCCATCTACCTCTACAAGGACTAAATCATATGCAGATGGAGCTGCTGGTTTTCAAAATCCCCTGAAAGGAGTTCAGGGTGAAGAGAAAAAATGAGGCACTCTGTGCTGGCTGAGGGGGTGGGGGGCGGGAGGGGATAAGGGAAATGGCAGAACAGGTCTTCAGACAGATATTTTCAGGAGCTGATTTTATGAGCCCAATTCTTGTATCTCCTCATATCTAGAAAAGCACTAAAATCCTTCACGGTGACCAGTGAAGAAAAGCACTAAAATCTTTCATAACTGGTGAAGGCTTCACAAGACTAGTAGAAACCTTCTGGAAAAATATGTGCTTGATTGCATATATTTCCCTTTCACCAAGATCACATAAATACTGACTACCCCCAACCCCACCCCTGCCCCACGTCTTTGGAGCAATTTTTCAGAGCTATCTGAGGTGTTCTCTCCCAAGCTGCAGTCCTCATTTTGCCTCAAATAAAACTCAACTTGCAACTTTAACATTATGCATTTTTTTAAGTTGACAGTAGAATAGACAGAAAAAGAAAGAAATGGAAAGTATTATAAGAAAAAAAGAGAAAGAAAATCAGAGAATCGATTCATGAGGTTCAAGATTGAATTGTAAGGGTTCTAGAAAGAAAGACAAGAAAAGGGACAGGAGAAAACAATTAAAAAATTTTTTTTAAATTTCCCAGAACAGAATAAGGGGCCAACCCAGCACCGTGCCCTTGCTAAGGTATTATTGTAAAATTTCAGAACACTGGGTATAAAGAGATTCTAAAGTCTTTGAAGAGGAAAAAACAGCTCACAAATAAAAGAAGTAGACTAGCTAGAAGAAAATGGAGTGATGCTATCAAACTTCCTTCAAAAAACAGTTTCAATATAGAACTTTAAATACAACCATATTATATTTTGAGGGTAGTTTAAAAATATTTTCATACCAGTAGCGTCTCAAATGAAACTATGTCTCAATGAAACTATGAGCCATGCCATGTAGGCCACCCAAGATGGATGACTCATGGTCCAGAACATGGAGAGTTCTGACAAAACTGGTCCACTAGAGATGGGATGGCAAACCACTTCAATATTCTTGCATTGGGACATACTCATGAACAGTATGAAAAGGCAAAAAGATATGACACTGAGAGATGAATGCTCCGGTCGGTAACTGCCCGATATGCTACTGGAGATCAATGAAGAAATAACTCCAGAAAGAATGAAGAGACAGAGCCAAAGCGAAAACAACACCCAGTTGTGGATGTGATGGAAATAAATTCTGATGCTGTAAAGAACAATATTGCATAGGAACCTGGAATCTTAGGTCCATGAATCAAGGAAACTCAGAAGTGGTCAAACAGGAGACGGCAAGAGTGAACATCTACATTTCAGGAATCAGTGAACTAAAATGGACAGGAATGGGCGAATTTAATTCAGATGACCATTATATCTACTATTGTGAGCAAGAATCCCTTAGAAGAAATAGAGTAGCCATCATAGTCAACAAGAGTCCAAAATGCAGTACTTGGGTGCAATTTCAAAAACAAGAGAATGACCTCTATTCGTTTCCAAGGCAAACCATTCAATATCAAAGTAATCCAAGTCTATGCCCCAACAAGTAATGCTGAAGAAACTGAGGTTGAACGGTTCTATGAAGATCTACAAGACCTTCTAGAACTAACACCAAAAAATGATGTCCTTTTCATCATAGGGGACTGGAATGCAAAAATAGGAAGCCAAGAGATACCTGGAGTAACAGGCAAATTTGGCCTTGGAGTACAAAATGAAGCAGGGCAAAGGCCCTGCCAAGAGAACGCACTGGTCATAGCAAACACCCTCTTCCAACAGCACAGGAGACGACTCTGAATATGGATATCACCAGATAGTCAACACCGAAATCAGATTGATTATATTCTTTGAAGCTGAAGATGGAGAAGCTCTATACAGTCAACAAAAACAAGACCGGGGCTGACTGTGGCTGAGTTCATGAATTCCTTAATGCACAATTCAGACTTAAATTGAAGAAAGTAGGGAAGACCACTAGACCATTCAGGTATGATCTAAATCAAATCCCTTATGATTATACAGTGGAAGTGACAAAAAGAATCAAGGAATTAGATATGATAGACAGAATGTCTGAAGATCTATGGACACAGGTTCGTGACATTGTACAGGAGACAGGGATCAATACCATCCCCAAGAAAAAGAAATGCAAGAAGGCAAAATGACTGTCTGAGGAGGCCTTACAAACACCTGAGAAAAGAAGAGAGGCAAAAGGCAAAAGAGAAAAGGAAAATATAGCCATCTGAATGCAGAGTTCCAAAGAATAGCAAGGAGAGGTAAGAAAGCCTTCCTCAGCGATCAATGCAAAGAAATAGAGGAAAACAATAGAATGGGAAAGACTAGAAATCTCTTCAAGAAAATTAGATATACCAAGGGAACATTTCACGCAAAAATGGGTACAATAAAGGACAGAAATGGTATGAACCTAACAGAAGTAGAAGATATTAAGAAGAGGAGGCAACAATACACAGAAAAACTATACAAAAAAGATCTTCATGACCCAGATAACCACAACAGTGTGATCACTCACCTAGAGCTAGACATGCTAGAATCTGAAGTCAGGTGGGCCTTAGAAAGCATAACTACAAACAAAGCTATTGGAGGTGATGAAATTCCAGCTGAGCTATTTTAAATCCTAAAAGAAGACGCTGTGAAAGTGCTGCTGCACTCAATATGACAGCAAATTTGGAAAACTTAGCAGTGACCACAGGACTGGAAAAGGTCAGTTTTCATTCCAATCCCTAAGAAGGGCAATGCCAAAGAATGCTCAAACTACCGCACAATTGCACTCATTTCACACGCTTTCAAAGTAACACTCAAAATTCTCAAAGCCAGGCTTCAACAGTACATGAACCATGAACTTCCAGATGTGCAAGCTGGATTTAGAAAAGGCAGAGGAACCAGAGATCAAACTGCCAACATCCGTTCACTCATCAAAAAAGCAAGAGAATACTAGAAAAACATCTACTTCTGCTTTATTGATTACACTAAAGCCTTTGACTATGTAGATCACAACAAACTGTGGAAAATTCTTAAAGAGATGGGAATACCAGACCACCTGACCTGCCTCTTGAGAAATATGTATGAAGGTTAAGAAGCAACAGTTAGAACTGGACATGGAACAACAGACTGGTTCCAAATAGGAAAAGGAGTACGTCAAGGCTGTATATTGTCACCCTGCTTATTTAACTTATATGCAGAGTACATCACGCAAAACGCCGAGCTGGATGAAGCACAAGCTGGAATCAAGATTGCCGGGAGAAATATCAATAACTTCAGATATGCAGATGACACCACCCTTATGGCAGAAAGAGAAGAAGAACTAAAGAGCTTCTCGATGAAAGTGAAAGAGGAGAGTGAAAAAGCTGGCTTAAAACTCAACATTCAGAAAACTAGGATCATGGCATCTGGTCCTATCACTTCATGGAAAATAGATGGGGAAACAATGGAAACAGTGACAAACTATTTTCTTGGGCTCCAAAATCACTGCAGACGGTGATTGCAGCCATGAAATTAAAAGGCGCTTGACCCTTGGAAGAAAAGATATGACCAAGCTAGACAGCATATTAAAAAGCAGAGACATTAGTTTGCTGACAAAGTTCTGTCTAGTCAAAGCTATGGCTTTTCCAGTAGTCATGTATGGATGTGAGATGAGAGTTGGACCACAAAGAAAGCTGAGCACCAAAGAATTGATGCTTTTGAACTGTGGTGCTGCAGAAAACTCTAGAGAGTCCCTTGGGCTGCAAGGAGATCCAACCAGTCAATCCTAAAGGAAATCAGTCCTGAATATTCATTGGAAGGACTGATGCTGAAGCTGAAACTCCTATACTTTGGCCCTAATGTGAAGAACTGACTCATTGGAAAAGACCCTGATGCTGGGAAAGATTGAAGGCAGGAGGAGAAGGGGATGAC
This sequence comes from Muntiacus reevesi, assembly GCF_963930625.1. Classification (NCBI taxonomy): domain Eukaryota; kingdom Metazoa; phylum Chordata; class Mammalia; order Artiodactyla; family Cervidae; genus Muntiacus; species Muntiacus reevesi. The sequence goes on along the minus strand of NC_089271.1, from coordinate 13,722,745 downwards.
AGAGGATGAGACGGTTGGATGGCATCACCGACTCAATGGACATGAGTTTGAGCAAGCTCCAGGAGGTGGTGATGGACAGGGAAGCCTGGCCTACTGCAGTCCATGGGGCTGCAAAGAGTCAGACATGACCGAGCAACTGAACAATAATAACAACTTGGTGTCATATGTTCTCTGGGTTTGGACAAATGTATAATGACATGTATTCATCATTATAGTATTACACTCTTTTCACTGCCCTAAAAATTATCTGTGTTCTGCTTATTCATCTCTCCTTCACCTCCACGCCCACCAACGAACACCTGGCAACCACTGATCTTTTTACTATCTCCATAGTTTGCCTTTTTAAGAACGTCACATAGTTGGAATCATATAGTATTGGTATATACTCATTAAAAAATTAGAAAATAAATTAATCATCACAACTCCAGAAGCCTGAGTCAATCGACATTGATATTTTGTTTTGAAAACCTAGATCAAAGTAGTGATTAGACAGTCTTTCAACTGGATATTCTCTAGTGATGTTCAGTGTTTATATAGAGAGGGAATGTAGGGAAATGGCACAGCATTAGGATGCTTGCTAGTTCTAGCCTCTCTTAATATTCTCAGTAATGCAACTCCACTCCCCAAATTCTACACTTCACTCAGCTCTTGGTTCACCATCTTCACCTCCAACCAACTTTGCAAAGTGTTCCTTCCAACCATGCACAGTGCAGTGTGTAACAGAATTTCTGTCAGTACAGCTTTCTCCATATTGGCAACATTTCCAATGATGTTTCAGTGCTCTAATGATCTTTTACCTACTCTACTTCTTAGCCATTGGTACCCTGGAATAATGCCTTTTTCCCCACTCTGGCACCAAATTAAACACGGTAACAAGAGATTACGTCAACATTCTCAGCAGCAGTGAAGAGAAGTTAAAACAAAATCTTCAATTTTCCAGTTATCATAGAACATTTTACCTTATCTTGTTTTATAGTCACCTCCAGCAAAATCTCTTTTGAAGTGTTCACAGAGATATTAACTTTGATCCATATCTAGTGTAAGGGGAAAAATATCAAACAACTGTTTATATATAAATACTTTAACTTGGATGGGTGGAATGGACTATAGATTAATGAACTCCATCAATAGAACACACTCACTCATTTCCCTGTGAGAGGGAGAAACAACTTGTGCAATCAGGGAGTCAAACTCATTGCTGTTTAACTTTACACTGTTATCGCTAAAAGCACAGGAGCAATGGTGACATCTTGTGTCAGGTTAAAAAGTAACAGGATCTTAATTCCTTATGGTGTCTACTGGGAGTACTTTGGATGAGTCCTGGCTAACACTCATCTTTTCTGTGCATTTTAGCTGCTGATCAAATAGTAAAACAGGGCACTGGTTCTTCAGGTGCAGAGATTACATCTTCAGGAATGATGGGGAAAACTCCACTTGGCATTTGATTCATTCAACTGCCACCACAAGAACATGGCAACCAGGAGTCCCAGTCTACTTCGTCAACTCAGCCCTTAAACCTTGCCAGGATATCCTACTAAAACACATGGGCTAGTGGGCCCATCCACCATCATTCTGCAGCAGCCAGAAGAGAGCCGTGGAGCTCTGTAATGACGGCAATTAGTTATCTGACTGCTTTGAGCATTTTCCGCATCTTTCGCAGGTCTTTGAACGTCACATAACATGACTGCAACCTCTGGAGTCCAAAAGATGCCATACCAAATACTGCTAGCAACAGATGCCTGCGAAGCCAAATTTCTTTGTTTTGAGTGTTTTTCATGAGAGCACTGGTTCTTAATCATAGCCATACAAAATCAAAAGTCATATGAAAAAGCCTATAAAAGTATCAATAACTGGATCCATTATCAGTTTGGTTCAGTTGCTTAGCCGTGTCTGACTCTTCCAGCCCCATGAACTGCAGCACGCCAGGCTTCCCTATCCATCACCAACTACCAGAGCTTGTTCAAACTCATGTACATTGAGTCAGTGATGCCATCCAACCATCTCATCCTCTATCATCCCTTTCTCCTCCCGCCCTCTATCTATCCCAGCATCATGGTCTTTTTCAATGAGTCAGTTCTTCACATCTGCTGACCAAAGTATTGGAGTTTCAGCTTCAGCATCAGTCCTTCCAATGAATATTCAGGACTGATTTCTTTTAGGATGGACTGGTTGGATCTCCTTACAGTCCAAAGGACTCTCAAGAGTCTTCTCCAACACCACAGTTCAAAAGCATCAATTCTTTGGTGCTCAGCTTTCTTTATAGTCCAACTCTCAAAACCATACATGACTACTGGAGAAATCATAGCTTTGACTAGATGGATCTTTGTTGGAAAAGTAATGTCTCTGCTTTTTAATATGCTGTCTAGCTTGGTCATAACATTTCTTCCAAGGGGCAAGCATCTTTTAATTTCATGGCTGCAGTCACCATCGGGAGTGATTTTGGAGCCCAAGAAAATAAAGTTTGCTGCTGTTTCCATTGTTTCCCCATCTATTTTCCATGAAGTGATGGGACCAGATGCCATGATCTTAGTTTTCTGAATGTTGAGCTTTAAGCCAACTTTTTCATTCTCCTCTTTCACTTTCAACAAGAGGTTCTTTAGCTCTTCTTCACTTTTTGCCATAAGGGTGGTGTCATCTGCATATCTGAGATTATTGATATTTCTCCCAGCAATCTTGATTCCAGCTTGTGTTTCATCCAGACGGGCGTTTCTCATGATGTACTCTGCATATAAATTAAACAAGCAGGGTGACAATACACAGCCTTGACATACTCCTCTCCCTAATTGGAACCAGTCTGTTGTTCCATGTCCAGTTCTAACTGTTGCTTCCTGACATGCATACAGATTTCTCAAGAGGCAGGTCAGGTGGTCTGGTATTCCCATCTCTTTAAGAATTTTCTACAGTTTGTTGTGATCTACACAGTCAAAGGCTTTGGCATAATCAATAAAGCAGAAGTAGATGTTTTTTTGGAACTCTCTTGCTTGTTCAATGATCCAACAGATGTTGGCCATTTGATCTCTGGTTCCTCTGCCTTTTCTAAATCTAGCTTGAACATCTGGAAGTTCATGGTTCATGTACCGTAAAGGCCTGCCTTGGAGAATTTTCGGCATTACTTTACTAGCGTGTGAGATGAGTGCAATTATGTGGTAGTTTCAGTATTCTATGGCACTGCTTTTCTTTGGGAAATTACCCAGCACATAAAAATTACGGGCTTCCCTGGTGGCTCAGACAGTAAAGAATCTGCCAGCAATGCAGGTGACCCAGGTTCTATCCTTGAGTAGGGAAGATCTGCTGGAGAAGGAAATGGCAACCCACTCCAGTGTTCTTGACTGGAGAATCCCATGGACAAAGGAGCCTGGTAGGTTACAGTCCATGGGCTTGCAAAGAGTCAGACATGACTGAGTGACTTTCACTTTCACTTCACTTTCATGAAAACTAAGCACCCTACACCTTGGGTTGCTCTCTATTTCTGAGACTGATTGCATTCTGTGTATGGAATTCTATCTTCCAGGACTTCTCACTTTCTGTGATGGCCCAGTCTATCTCTGGACTGTGTATCTCCCTAAATAAGCTGGCTTTCCCACTTAGTTCTTAGGGCAGAACCTCATTACCCACTCCTATCCCTCACAAGTGTTTGTGCCTAGTACTTTGCCCCATGCTGAATTCTTTTTGTGCTGAGACATAAAGAACCAGAACTTCAGTAAGTCCTGACACCAGGTAGTGATTTTAATTAAAAAACAGTGGGTTTCATTCCCAGCCCATGGGTTCAAGTTCCAATTCGAGTTTTGGCTAGGGTTGGGTCCCCTCTGAAGTACAACTGAGTCCAAGTTCAATCTGAGACAATGTGTGTGGTTTCACTTTCATTTATTCATTCATTCATCAAATACTGATTAATGACTATTATATATAGTCACTGTGCTAGGCATTGGGAACAGAGTGGAGAACAAGACCAGGTCACACTGCCTTTGGAACTCCAGTCCAATACTTGGATTTAAATTCTTTATGAAATTGCTGTAACATTAATTAACTAATTAACATTAATTCACATTAAATAACTTAAATTTTCTTCAAAGGAAAATGCATAATCTCCTTAATTATTAGAAGCTGTGATGATTTCTGTTTCTTTGTCAGTCAAAGTACAAAGGAATCTCATGCTATGAAATCCAAAGGCAAAGGGAAAAGGAAAGACATACCCATTTGAATTCAGAGTTCCAAAGAATAGCAAGGATAGATAAGAAAACCTTCCTCAGTGATCAGTGCAAAGATATACAGGAAAACAAAAGAATGGGAAAGACTAGAGATGTCTTCAAGATAATTAGAGATACAAAGGTAACATTTCACGCAAAGATGAGTTCGATAAAGGACAGACATGGTATGGACCTAACAGAAGCAGAAGATATTAAGAAGAGGTGGCAAGAACACACAGAAGAACTACACAAAAAAGATCTTCATGACCCAGATAACCACAACAGTGTGATCACTCACCTAGAGCCAGACATCCTGGAATGTGAAGTCAAGTGGGCCTTAGAAAGCATCACTACGAACAAAGCTAGTGGAGGTGATGGAATTCCAGTTGAGCTATTTCAAATCTTAAAAGATGACGCTGTGAAAGTGCTACTGCATTCAATATGCCAGCAAATTTTGAAAATTCAGCTGTGGCCACAGGACTGGAAAAGATCAGTTTTCATTCCAATCCCTAAGAAGGGGAATGCCATAGAATGTTCAAACTACGACACAATTGCACTCATCTTCAGTTCAGTTCAGTTCAGTCGTTCAGTCGTGCCCAACTCCTTGCAACCCCATGATTCATAGAACGTCAGGCCTCCCTGTCCATCACAAATTCCCAGAGTTTACTCAAACTCATGCCCATCGAGTCAGTGATGCCATCCAGCCATCTCATCCTCTGTCGTCCTCTTCTCTTCCTGCCCCCGATCCCTCCAAGCATCATGGTCTTTTCCAATGAGTCAACTCTTCACATGAGGTGGCCAAAGTATTGGAGTTTCAGGTTCAGCGTCAGTCCTTCCAATGATCACCCAGGACTGATCTCCTTCAGGATGGACTGGTTGGATCTTCTTGCAGTCCAAGGAGCTCTCAAGAGTCTTCTCCAACACCACTGTTCAAAAACATCAATTTTTCGGCGCTCAGCTTTCTTCACAGTCCAACTCTCACATCCATACATGACCACTGGAAAAACCATAGCCTTGACTAGATGGACCTTTGTTGGCAAAGTGATGTCTCTGCTTTTTAGAGTGCTGTCTAGGTTGGTCATAACTTTCCTTCCAAGGAGCAAGTGTCTTTTAATTTCATGGCTGCAATCCCCATCTGCAGTGATTTTGGAGCGCAAAAAAATAAAGTCTGACACTGTTTCCACTGTTTCCCCATCTATTTCCCATGAAGTGATGGGACCAGATGTCATGATCTTAGTTTTCTGAGTGTTGAGCTTTAAGCCAACATTTTCACTCTCCTCTTTCACTTTCATCAAGAGGCTCTTCAGTTCCTCTTCACTTTCTGCCATAAGGGTGGTGTCATCTGCATATCTGAGATTATTGATATTTCTCCCAGCAATCTTAATTCCAGCTTGTGCATCTTCCAGCCCAGCGTTTCTCATGGTGTACTCGGCATATAAGTTAAATAAGCAGAGTGACAATATACAGCCTTGACGTACTCCTCTCCCTATTTAGAACCAGTCTGTTGTTCCATGTCCAGTTCTAACTGTTGCTTCCTGACCTGCATACAGGTTTCTCAAGAGGCAGGTCAGGTGGTCTGGTATTCCCATCTCTTTCAGAATTTTCCACAGTTTATTCTGATCCGCACAGTCAAAGGCTTTGGCGTAGTCAATAAAACAGAAGTAGATGTTTTTCTGGAACTCTCTTGCTTTTTCGATGATCCAGCGGATGTTGGCAATTTGATCTCTGGTTCTTCTGCCTTTTCTAAAACCAGCTTGAACATCTGGAAGTACTTGGTTCACGTATTGCTGAAGCCTGGCTTGGAGAATTTTGAGCATTACTTTACTAGCATGTGAGATGAGTGCAATTGTGCAGTAGTTTGAGTATTCATTGTGGTTGCCTTTCTTTGGGATTGGAATGAAAACTGACCTTTTCCAGTCCTGTGGCCACTGCTGAGTTTTCCAAGTTTGCTGGCATATTGAGTGCAGCACTTTCCCAGCATCATCTTTCAGGATTTGAAACAGCTCAACTGGAATTCCATCACCTCCACTAGCTTTGTTCGTAGTGATGCTTTCTAAGGCCCACTTGACTTCACATTCCAGGATGTCTGGCTCTAGGTGAGTGATCACACCATTGTGATTATCTGGGTCATGAAGATCTTTTTTGTACAGTTCTTCTGTGTATTCTTGTCACCTCTTCTTAATATCTTCTGCTTCTGTTAGGTCCATACCATGTCTGTCCTTTATCAAACTCATCTTTGCGTGAAATATTCCCTTGGTATCTCTAATTTTCTTGAAGAGATCTCTAGTCTTTCCCATTCTGTTGTTTTCCTCTATTTCTTTGCACTGATCGCTGAGGAAGGCTTTCTTATCTCTCCTGGTTATTCTTTGGAACTCTGCATTCAAATGGGAATATCTTTCTCTTTTTCCTTTGCTTTTCGCCTCTCTTCTTTTCTCAGGTATTTGTAAGGCCTCCTCAGACAACCATTTTGCCTTTTTGCATTTCTTTTCCATGGGGATGGTCTTGATCCCTGTCTCCTGTACAATGTCACGAACCTCCGTCTGTAGTTCATCAGGCACTCTGTCTATCAGATCTAGTCCCTTAAATCTATTTCTCACTTCCACTGTATAGTCATAAGGGATTTGATTTAGGTCATACCTGAGTGGTCTAGTGGTCTTCCCTACTTTCTTCAATTTAAGTCTGAATTTGGCAATAAGGAGTTCATGACCTGAGCCACAGTCAACTCCCAGTCTTGTTTTTGCTGACTGTATAGAGCTTCTCCATCTTTGGCTGTAAGGATTATAATCAATCTGATTTCGGTGTTGACCATCTGGTGATGTCCATGTGTATAGTCTTCTCTTGTGTTGTTGGAAGAGGGTGTTTGCTATGACCAGTGCGTTCTCCTGGCAAAATTCTATTAGCCTTTGCACTGCTTCATTCTGTACTCCAAGGCCAAATTTGCCTGTTACTCCAGGTGTTTCTTGACTTCATACTTTTGCATTCCAGTCTCCTAAAATTAAAAAGACATCTTTTTTGGGTGTTAGTTCTAAAAGGTCTTGTAGGTCTTCATAGAACTGTTCAACTTCGGCTTCTTCTACGTTACTGGTTGGGGCATAGGCTTGGATTACCGTGATATTGAATGGTTTGCCTTGGAAACAAACAGAGATCATTCTGTCGTTCTTAAGATCATCTTACATGCTAGCAAAATAATTCTCAAAATTCTCCAAGTCAGGCTTCAACAGTACATGAGCCGTGAACTTCCAGATGTGCAAGCTGGATTTAGAAAAGGCAGAGGAATCAGAAATCAAATTGCCAACAGCTGTTGGATCATTGAAAAAGCAAGAGAATATTAGAAAAACATCTACTTTCGCTTTATTGATTACACCAAAGCCTTTGACTGTGTAGATCACAACAAACTGTGGAAAATTCTCAAAGAGATGGGAATACCAGACCACCTAACCTTCCTCCTGAGAAATCTGTATGCAGATCAAGAAGCAACAGTTAGAACTGGATATGTAGCTACAGATTGGTTACAAATTGAGAGAAGAACACATCAAGGCTGTATATTGTCACTCTGCTTGTTTAACTTATATGCAGAGTACATCACGCAAAATGCCAAGCTGGATGAAGCATAAGCTGGAATCAAGATTGTCAGGATAAATATTGATAACCTCAGATATGTAGATGACACCACCCTTATGGCAGAAAGTGAAGAAGAACTAAAAAGCCTCTCAGTGAAAGTTAAAGAGGAGAGAGAAAGTGAAGTCCTTCAGTCATGTCCGACTCTTTTCGACCCCATGGACTGTAGCCTACCACGCTCCTCCTTGTGGCTCAGCTGGTAAGGAACCTGCCTGCAATGGGGGAGACCTGAGTTCAATCCCTGGGTTGGGAAGATCCCCTGGAGAAGGGAAAGGCTACCCACTCCAGTATTCTGGCCATGGAATGGGTAGCAATGAGTTGGAGAGTGAAAAAGCTGGCTTAAAACTCAATATTCAGAAAACTAAGATTATGGCATCTGGCCCCATCACTTCATCACAAATAGATGGGGAAAACAATGGAAAGAGTGACAGACTTTATCTTTTTGCAGCTTGTGACTGCAGCCATGAAATTAAAAGACGCTTGCTCCTTAGAAGAAAAGCTATGACCAACCCAGACAACATATTAAAAAGCAGAGACATTATTTTGCCAACAAAGGTCCATCTATCAAAGCTATGGCTTTTCCAGTAGTCATGTATGGATGTGAGAGTTGGACTATAAAGAAAGCTGAGTGCCGAAGAATTGATGCTTTTGAACTGTGGTGTTGGAGACAACTCTTGAGAGTCCCTTGGACTGCAAGGAGATTCAACCAGTCAATCCTAAAGGAAATCAGTCTTGAATATTCATTGGAAGGACTGATACTGAAGATGAAGCTCCAATACTTTGGCCACCTGATGAGAAGAACTGACTTGCTAGGAAAGATTGAAGGCAGGAAGAGAAGGGGACAACAGAGGATGAGATGATTGGATGGTATTACCGTCTCAATGAACTTGAGTTTGAGCAAGCTCTGGGAGGTAGTGATGGACAGAGAAGCCTGGCATTCTGCAGTCCATGGGGTTGCACAGAGTTGGACATGACTGAATTGAATGAAAGGACTGTTAAAATAACCCACAAGATAGGTTTGGAAAGAAAAAGTTGATAACCTAAGCAAAGCCAAAATATTATATTTCCATCAAGTCAACAAAGGACCTCGCTATTCCTCTGTTCTGAGAAAGAACCATCCACAGAAAGATTAGAAATTGCACAAGCCCACACTGACCTCTATCTATTCCATCCATGTCATTTTTAAGGTGGAGATCATGAGTCCCGCTGGTCAGGCTGTGAGCTTCCTCTGTTCTTTGTTTTATAATGTGGTAATTGGGCCTTTCACACATCTTACCTAACATAATCAGTGGGCCATCTTGTGAGGAAAGCATTGCTATCTCCATCTTGCCCAGGAGGAAATAGAGATTGGGAGAATAAAGTAATTTGCACAAGGCTACCCCTGCCACAAGTGCTAATGCCAGGATTTTAAATCCCAAATTTGTCTGCCTCTTGAGTTTATATTATTTTATTTTCACTGTGACACAATGTCTGGGATCACAAGTTTTGTGAAATCAAAATAAATATCTTTCTAGTTCTGGTGTGTGAATGGAAGGGGATCTCTTTGTTCAGACAAGAACCAAGAGAGGATTTAACTGGTTCTTGTAATTAATAGCAGTGGAAAGAAGCTTCAGTGACAATAGAGCATGGGCAAATCATTTTTTTTTCCTGTACCTAAATTTCTTTAGGTGATAACTGGGAATAATAAAACAGAAAACCCCAAGGGGACACTATACAAATCAATCTAGTGTTTATGACAGGTTAGCAAAAGAACGTTAAGAATTCTTATTAGTATATTTCTCCTCTATGCTAACAAGACTATCATTTAAAAAAAATCTGGAAATAATAAACAAACAAAATGTTCATAGATAGGACTATGAATATTTTAACTGTGGTATGTTCATGAAATGGAATATAGCAACAGTAGTAAAAATGAATGAACTTCAGCTGCAGACAACAATATGGATGAACTGATGAATGTTAGAAACTTGACAGAAAAAAAATTACATATATTGTGATGCCGCTTTTATACAGCTTAAAAACAAGCAAAACTAAATAAATTGTTTAGGAATACATCTATATATAGTAAAAGTGTTTTGTTTTTAATGAACAGGAATGCAAATTTAGAAGAGCAGTTATTTTTGTGGAAGAAGTAGAAATAGTGGGGGAGAGTCCAGATATTAATGTTTCAGGCTTTGCATGTTTATATTTTAATATTTTAACAACTTATATATTAATATATATCATATTTATTATTTTGCATATATATAAAACATTATGTAATAAAAATTTAACATAAAAATATCTTTTCTGTCTATTGTGAAATGAATTCTTAAAAGATATTAAGACCAATCTATTTTCCTTAAAAAGTTAAGAATCTGTAAGAATTGAGAAACAGATCAAGTGAAGTCTGAATTCTGGTGCAAAGGACTCAATGCATTTCTCCAGCTAGCCTTTGGAGGGGCCCTTATCAGCTGATACAGCAGTTTCCTGAAACATAGGATCATCCTTCCAACCCAGCTCCAAACATCTCATTATTACTGAACTGGCTCATATTAGCCGCTGGCTCTTTTCCACCAGATAAGACCATTTGACATATTATATAACCATTTTGAGAATTTAGCTTCTTACTCACCACAACATATCTTCAGGCTGGAACATTGGATGGGCATTTTTCAAAGACTTGGAAAATAATGACCATTATCAGCAACTTCCCATTATTCTTTGTGTCCTTGATGCCACAAGGGAAGAATTCATGAGAGAACTCAGAAATGCTGGAAAAGCCTTTTGGGTCCTGGATTTATATTTGGCGGTTTTCCTTCTGAGAAAAGTTCCCTGCACTTTTATAGTTGCTTTCTAAGGCAAAATGAAATGACTTGGTTTTTAACCCCTTTTACCCTCATGTCTGTCTTACAGGACATGGAGAAAAGTGGAGAGGAGTGAGGCAGGGAGTGGGGAGGAGGAGGAGAAGTGGGGGAGGGAGGACAAGGAGAAGGGGTAAGTTGGTAGGGGAATATGAAATGGGGAGAGGAAGGGGGAAGTGAAGAAGGGAAGGAAGAAGAGAGTATAGGGGGAGGGATGTGGGGAGGACAGGAGGAGGGTAAGGAGGGAGGACAAAGTGACTTAGTCTGCCTCTGGGAATTGGAATTTCAGAACAAGGTAAAGCACCAGGGGGCAGAGGCCTGGAGCACAGGAACTAGATGGGAACCCCAAACATATGCATATTGAAAAGCTTCATCTCACTGAAAAGAAGAATACTTGATCATTCTTGGCCTACTCCTGCTAGCAACTCCTTTGAACAGAAGACAGACAAAAGAAATGGGACAGACAATTCTTAATACCTAAAAACAGTGGTTTAAATACAAGTGTGAAGAACCTTTGAAGAAATAGCATTATGTATAAGCTCAAAAAGGTCTTGTAGGTCTTCATAGAACGGTTCAACTTCAGCTTCTTCAGCGTTACTGATTGGGGCATAGGCTTGGATTACCATGATATTGAATGGTTTGCCTTGGAAACGAACAGAGGTCATTCTGTCATTATTGAGATTGCATCCAAGTACTGCATTTCGGACTCTTTTGTTGACCATGATGGCTACTCCATTTCTTCTAAGGGATTCCTGCCCACAGTAGTAGATATAATGGTCATCTGATTTAAATTCACCCATTCTAGTCCATTTTAGTTCACAGATTCCTAAAATGTTGATGATCACTCTTGCCATCTCCTGTTTGAGCACTTCCAATTTGCCTTGATTCATGGATCTAACATTCCAGGTTCCTATGCAATATTGCTCTTTACAGCATCGGACCTTGCTTTTATCACCAGTCACAATCACAAATGGGTATTGTTTTTGCTTTGGCTCCATCCCTTCATTCTTTCTGGAATTATTTCTCCACTGATCTCCAATAGCATATTGGGCACCTACCGAACTGGGGAGTTCCTCTTTCATTATCCTATCATTTTGCCTTTTCATACTGTTCATGGGGTTCTCAAGGCAAGAATACTGAAGTGGTTTGTCATTCCATCTCCAGTGGAACACATTCTGTCAGACCTCTCCACCATGACCCATCCATCTTGGGTGGCCCCATATGGCATGGCTTAGTTTCATTGAGTTAGACAAGACTGTGGTCCATGTGATCAGATTCGCTAGTTTTCTGTGATTATGGAAAATATGTCCTTTTCATTATAGGGGACTGGAATGCAAAAGTATGAAGTCAAGAAACACCTGGAGTAACAGGCAAATTTGGCCTTGGAGTACAGAATGAAGCAGTGCAAAGGCTAATAGAATTTTGCCAGGAGAACGCACTGGTCATAGCAAACACCCTCTTCCAACAACACAAGAGAAGACTATACACATGGACATCACCAGATGGTCAACACCGAAATCAGATTGATTATAATCCTTACAGCCAAAGATGGAGAAGCTCTATACAGTCAGCAAAAACAAGACTGGGAGTTGACTGTGGCTTAGGTCATGAACTCCTTATTGCCAAATTCAGACTTAAATTGAAGAAAGTAGGGAAGACCACTAGACCACTCAGGTATGACCTAAATCAAATCCCTTATGACTATACAGTGGAAGTGAGAAATAGATTTAAGGGACTAGATCTGATAGACAGAGTGCCTGATGAACTACAGACGGAGGTTCGTGACATTGTACAGGAGACAGGGATCAAGACCATCCCCATGGAAAAGAAATGCAAAAAGGCAAAATGGTTGTCTGAGGAGGCCTTACAAATACCTGAGAAAAGAAGAGAGGCGAAAAGCAAAGGAAAAAGAGAAAGATATTCCCATTTGAATGCAGAGTTCCAAAGAATAACCAGGAGAGATAAGAAAGCCTTCCTCAGCGATCAGTGCAAAGAAATAGAGGAAAACAACAGAATGGGAAAGACTAGAGATCTCTTCAAGAAAATTAGAGATACCAAGGGAATATTTCACGCAAAGATGAGTTTGATAAAGGACAGACATGGTATGGACCTAACAGAAGCAGAAGATATTAAGAAGAGGTGACAAGAATACACAGAAGAACTGTACAAAAAAGATCTTCATGACCCAGATAATCACAATGGTGTGATCACTCACCTAGAGCCAGACATCCTGGAATGTGAAGTCAAGTGGGCCTTAGAAAGCATCACTACGAACAAAGCTAGTGGAGGTGATGGAATTCCAGTTGAGCTGTTTCAAATCCTGAAAGATGATGCTGGGAAAGTGCTGCACTCAATATGCCAGCAAACTTGGAAAACTCAGCAGTGGCCACAGGACTGGAAAAGGTCAGTTTTCATTCCAATCCCAAAGAAAGGCAACCACAATGAATACTCAAACTACTGCACAATTGCACTCATCTCACATGCTAGTAAAGTAATGCTCAAAATTCTCCAAGCCAGGCTTCAGCAATACGTGAACCAAGTACTTCCAGATGTTCAAGCTGGTTTTAGAAAAGGCAGAAGAACCAGAGATCAAATTGCCAACATCCGCTGGATCATCGAAAAAGCAAGAGAGTTCCAGAAAAACATCTACTTCTGTTTTATTGACTACGCCAAAGCCTTTGACTGTGCGGATCAGAATAAACTGTGGAAAATTCTGAAAGAGATGGGAATACCAGACCACCTGACCTGCCTCTTGAGAAACCTGTATGCAGGTCAGGAAGCAACAGTTAGAACTGGACATGGAACAACAGACTGGTTCTAAATAGGGAGAGGAGTACGTCAAGGCTGTATATTGTCACTCTGCTTATTTAACTTATATGCCGAGTACACCATGAGAAACGCTGGGCTGGAAGATGCACAAGCTGGAATTAAGATTGCTGGGAGAAATATCAATAATCTCAGATATGCAGATGACACCACCCTTATGGCAGAAAGTGAAGAGGAACTGAAGAGCCTCTTGATGAAAGTGAAAGAGGAGAGTGAAAATGTTGGCTTAAAGCTCAACACTCAGAAAACTAAGATCATGGCATCTGGTCCCATCACTTCATGGGAAATAGATGGGGAAACAGTGGAAACAGTGTCAGACTTTATTTTTTTGCGCTCCAAAATCACTGCAGATGGGGATTGCAGCCATGAAATTAAAAGACACTTGCTCCTTGGAAGGAAAGTTATGACCAACCTAGACAGCACTCTAAAAAGCAGAGACATCACTTTGCCAACAAAGGTCCATCTAGTCAAGGCTATGGTTTTTCCAGTGGTCATGTATGGATGTGAGAGTTGGACTGTGAAGAAAGCTGAGCACCGAAAAATTGATGTTTTTGAACAGTGGTGTTGGAGAAGACTCTTGAGAGTTCCTTGGACTGCAAGAAGGTCCAACCAGTCCATCCTGAAGGAGATCAGTCCTGGGTGATCATTGGAAGGACTGACGCTGAACCTGAAACTCCAATACTTTGGCCACCTCATATGAAGAGTTGATTCATTGGAGAAGACCACGATGCTGGGAGGGATTGGGGCAGGAAGAGAAGGGGACGACAGAAGATGAGATAGCTGGATGGCATCACTGACTTGATGGACATGAGTTTGAGTAAACTCCGGGAGTTGATGACGGACAGGGAGGCCTGGCGTGCTGTGATTCATGGGGTCGCAAAGAGTCAGACACAACTGAGCGACTGAAATGAACTGAACTGAACTGAACTGAACTGGTAAGCCCAAAAGGCAAGGAAGGTAAAACTGGATGTAGACTTGAAAGTAAACACATTTCTATGATTCATAGAAAAGACAGAATCACAGAAGAGATAGTATCAGGGGACTCAAATTCAAGCTTGAATCTCTAAAAATAGAGTTCTGGCTATGAAATAAGAATACTGTGATAAATGTAAAGAAAGAATTAAAGAAACAAATTTTGCTATGAGCTCAGGTGTTTAAAAGGTTAAAAAATGGCCACAAAACCTCTCCCAACTCACTGCAACTCCAGTGAGGATTTTGGGAATCAAGAACAAAATAAAGGTAGCACAGACTGCAGTCAAAGTTCCAAATTAGAGGACCAAAAGGCTCTCCTGGTTCTCTCTTGTGCTCCCTACCAGAGTGCCTCAGTCGTAGTCTGAGAGATCCCCCTGGCAATTGTCAACTACAAATTGGCACTTACCAAAGCACTGCCAGCAAGGAATTTGTCATCTGCCTCTATGGAGATTGAACTCTGTGCTGCTAAAGCTATTGACCTTCAACAACCCCTGAGTGAATTCAGGGTGGAGTGAGGCACTCTGCTCCAGGGAATCTGGTGGGATAGGTCTTTAGAAAGTTGGATGTTTTTAGGAACAGATTTTATGATCTCAATCCTTGTATCTCCTCACATCTAGAGAAGCACTAAATCCCTTCATGGTGACATCAGATACTCATGACTAACAAAAACCTTTCGTAAAATGGTACTGAACTCCCCTTTCACCAAAACCTTATATATTGACTTTTCCCCACTGCCGCTTTGGAGCAGTCTCTCAGAGCTATCTGAAATGCTGCCTCCCGGGCTGCAGTCCTCATTTTGCCCCAAATAAAACTTAACTCGTGACTCTCAAGTTGTACATCTTTTTTTAATAGACACAATTATGGAGAGAGATCCAGAAAAAAGAAATGCGAGATAGCTGCTCAATGGTCAGCAGTATCCAGGTCTTAAATCAAAAGAGAAAAAGGAGTTCTTGATCTTTCTACAAGATCCATCCTGGATTCCCAAAGCAGGTAAGCAGTTAGGGATGCAGACTATGCTAGGAATAGGAGCATGGTTTTACCATCCAGGGTCCTGCTAGGAAACAGATGGCAGGGGAGTAGAGCAGGCTACCCCACAATTGTGCCACTTTGGCGTGTGAACTGTTTTGAGCTGGAGGCAATCAAGACCCAGCAGATTCAAGAAAAACTTTTACTTCCCCCTAACTACCTAAAATAATTTAAATAGGGGACCTGGCCCAGAAAGAGAGCTATTACCAGATATAGCTTTTTTACCTGAATAACCTATCTGTATGGCAGGGCCAACATCTAATTACCAAACATCTGCTCTTCTTATCCTGTGAAATACTCCCCCTCCCCTTTGTTCAACTTTTTTTTTTTTTTTTTTTTTTTTGGCTGGGTGGCTTCCAGGATCTTAGTTTCCTGACCAGGAATTTAGCCCAGGTCCTTGGCAGTGAAAGTGCGGAGTCCTAACCACTGGACAACCAAAGAATTCCTGGTTCCTTCCCCTTTGAAACTGCAAGCTCCTATCCCATTTCTTAGCTTGAAATGGGATATAAGCCTCAATTGCCTGCTTTACCCTTGAGTCTCATTCTTTTTATGGTGCTTCCCTGAGTACAAAATTTACTTTGCTTTTCTTTCTCCTGCTAATCTGTCATATGTGAATTTGATTCTTAGATTAGTCATGGGGTGAGCAACTCCCTGAAAACTGAGGTCTGGGAGGGGGAGCCCAGCACAAAAGCCATCATCAATACAAGAAGACATCTAATGACAAGGAGGGAAATGGGAATCAGACTACATCAACCATCTCTCCCTATTGTTCTCCTCCAATGTCCTACTTGTGCTTCCCACTGCCAGAGGGTACATGAGCCCAGTGAGGAGGGCCACAGAGAAAGGTAAAGAAAGATGGGGAATAAACAACAGAAGGAAAATGGAACAGCAAATGCAATCATTCAAAAATTATGAGTATATGCAAAGATTTAGCTACAAGGAGAATTTTCAAAGCATTTGTAAAAGCAAAAATATGGAAATGACCTAAATACTACATAGCGAAAAAAAATTATGTCACTACATGAGGGCAGAGACAATCTTGCCTATCTTTGTATATAAACTACAGAAATTGGAATAATGCCTTACATAGAAAAATATTTCTTAAACATTAAATATGCTAGTGTAGGGATATATTTATGGACATGGAAAGATGTTCATAATTCAGTTTTAGAAAACAGGTTACAAAATAATGTGGTAATGATCCCATTTTGTTTGATAGCTGGCTACATAGATAGATAGGGGATGTAGGTTTGGAAAAACATACAAGGAGATAAAATAATTAATGACATACTGAGGGACACTGGGTTTTGTTTTGTTTGATTTGTTTTTATGCTTCCTTTTCTGATATTCCTGTAATGAATGCAAATTCCTTTTATAATAAGAAAATACATCTTTTTTCAGTTTTATTTATAAAACAGTGTTCATTTTCCTTTCTCTTCCCTGTATCATCTCTTGCTCCATAACCTTGAGAGTAGCAGCAGATGGCTGGGCAGGCATGTGGATCGAGGGGAAGGGAGGGAATCCCTCCATATGGGAGTCATGACTCACAGCTTTCACAGCTTGTGGAGCACCAAGGATCAAAATACAGAAGAGTGGTGGGGCCTAGGAAAGCCTCCTGTTTCCAAAGCTTAAATCTTAGGAAGCTGAGAATTATAGTACATGCTGAAAATGACTAAAAAGCATTTTGAAGTTCCATTGGAAGCAAGATAAACCAGCAGAGAAGAACATCACTGCTAAGGAAAGATGTCACATTACCAGATAGCAGGGAGAAGAAGCAATCTATTCCAATTTTACTTTCATATCAACCATAAATAAGGCTTTCTTCTCCATTTCTCTTTCTTGGCCATCATCATCACCACTGTCACCTTCATCATCATGATCATCACTGCCATTATCCTCCAAATAGGATATCCTCATCTCCATTCTAGATAAAAAACTTTCTCAGTTCAGTTCACCTCAGTTGCTCAGTCATGTCTGACTCTTTGCAACCCCATGGACTGCAGCACGCCAGGCCTCCCTACCCATCATCAACTCCCAGAGCCTATTCAAACTCATGTCCATCGAGTCGGTGATGCCATCCAACCATCTCATCCTCTGTTGTCCCCTTCTCCTCCCACCTTCAATCTTTTCCAGCATCAGGGTCTTTTCCACTGAGTCAGTTCTTCACATCAGGTGGCCAAAGTTTTGGAGTTTCAGCTTCAACATCAGTCTTTCCAATGAATATTCAGGACTGATTTCCTTTAGGATTGACTGGTTGGGTCTCCTTGCAGTCCAAGGGACTCTCAAGAGTCTTCTCCAACACTACAGTTCAAAAACATCAATTCTTCAGTGCTCAGATTTATAGTCCAACTCTCACATCCATACATGACTACTGGAAAAACCATAGCTCTAACTAGATGGACCTTTATTGGCCAAGTAATGTCTCTGTTTCTTAATATGCTGTCTAGATTGGTCATAGCTTTTCTTCCAAGGAATAAGCATCTTTTAATTTCATGCCTGCAGTCACCATCTGTAGTGATTTTGGAGCCCCCCAAAATAAAGTCTGTCACTGTTTTTATTGTTTCCCCATCTATTTGCCATGAAATGATGGGAACGGATGCCATGATCTTAGTTTTCTGAATGCTGAGCTTTAAGCCAACTCTCCTCTTTCACTTTCATCAAGAGGCTCTTTAGTTCTTCCCTTTCTGCCATAGTGTGGTGTCATCTGTGTAACTGAGGTTATTGATATTTCTCCTGGCAATCTTGATTCCAGCTTGTGCTTCATCCAGCCCAGCATTTCACATGACGTACTCTGCATATAAGTTAAATAAGTAGGGTGACAATATACAGCCTTGACATACTCCTTTTCCTATTTGGAACCAGTCTGTTGTTCCATGTCCAGTTCTAACTGTTGCCTTCTGATCTGCATACAGATTTCTCAGGAGGCAGGTCAGGTGGTCTGGTATTCCCATCTCTTGAAGAATTTTCTATAGTTAGTTGTGATCCACACAGTCAAAGGCTTTGGTGTAATCAATAAAACAGAAGTAGATGGTCTTCTGGAACTCTCTTGCTTTTTTGATGAGTGAACGGATGTTGGCAATTTGATCTCTGGTTCCTCTGCCTTGTCTAAATCCAGATTGAACATCTGGAAGTTCATGGTTCACACACTGTTGAAGCCTTACTTGGAGAATTTTGAGCACCACTTTGGAGAAGGAAATGGCAACCCACTCCAGTATTCTTGCATGGAGAATCCCATGGATGGAAGAGCCTGGTAGGCTACAGTTCACGGGGTCGCAAAGAGTCGGATACGACTGAGCGACTTCACTTTCTTTCTTTCCTAGCGTGTGAAATGAGTGCAATTGTGCAGTAGTTTGAACATTTTTTGGCATTGCCTTTCTTTGGGGTTGGAATGAAAACTGACCTTTCCAGTCCTGTGGTCACTGCTGAGTTGTCCAGATTTGCTGGCATATTGAGTGCAGCAGCACTTTCACAGTGTCATCATTTAGGATTTGAAATACTTCAGCTGGAATTCCATCACCTCCACTAGCTTTGTTCATAGTTATGCTTCCTAAGGCCCACTTCACTTAGCATTCCAGGATGTCTGGCTCTAGGTGAGTGATCATACCATTATGGTTATCTGGGTCATGAAGATCTTTTTTGTACAGTTCCTCTGCGTATTGTTGCTACCTCTTCTTAATATCTTCTACTTCTGTTAGGTCCACACCATTTCTGTCCTTTATTGTGCACACCTTTGTATGAAATGTTCCTTTGGTATCTCTAATGTACTTGAAGAGATCTCTAGTCTTTCCCATTCTGTTGTTTTCCTCTATTTCTTTGCACTGATCGCCGAGGAAGGCTTTCTTATCTATCCTTGCTATTCTTTGGAACTCTTCATTCAAATGGGTATATCTTTCCTAAGAGTGGCAAAAAAAAAACTTCCTAAAAACACTTTCTAAAAAAACGTTTCTAAAAGTGGCAAGAAAACTTCCTAAGAGTGGCAAAAAGGACTTGCGTGCTAAGTCGCTTCAGTCGTGTCTGACTCTGCAATCCTATAGACTATAGCCTGCCAAGCTTCTCTGTCCACAGGATTCTCTAGCCAATAATACTGGAGTGGGTTGCCATTCCCTTCCCCAGCGATCTCCCCAGTTCAGGGATCAAAAAATAGGCCTTATCCCTGTATTAATATATATACCGAAACACTTAACAGATGATTCTACATCAGATAAACACAAAATAAATTGACAAGTATAAAGGTACTCTTGTCAAGTAAGCAGAAAACATGATGTTGGTAGGAACAGTTGATATACTGCATGAAAATTTTATATAGTAAGTCAGTATCACAATGGGTCAGAACTTTTTAAATCATGTACTGTCCCCCCTAGTATATTTATTTAATATGTATTTATTTATAAATTTTATATGTTTTATGTTATAAAACACATAGAAAATAAAATTTTTAATGAAACCAGTAATATTTGTTTTCCACATCCCAATGGATCATTTTGGGGTTTACACACCCTGTATGGAAGACCACCATCCTAGACAACAGAATGAGAATTGAAAGTTTCTGAAACAAATCTATGATGGTGGCTGTAACCAATAACAGGAGATTAAATATAGATGAAGGTCAAATGTTGCACTTCAATTCCCAAGTTGAGCCCACGTTTATATTTATATGCAAGTACACTACTGTAATACTAACACATCACCAGCAGATGACTTCTAGCTCTAGTAATTGAAGATGGGTGGACTGAGCAGCAAGCAGCATTTCAAGAAAAGCCAACCTTGACAATTATTCAAACGCACCAGATGGTGCCCCATTCTTGCTACTATCACTATGTAACATTGCTGTATTAAATTAGTGTTTTCTTTCTAGGGATTTCTTGAAACAAAATAAGGTTTCAGAGGGCAGGAGCAATATGTGCCTGCTTCCATCACTTTAGGAAACTGCTTTGATACCAAGGCAACCAGAAATTCTGTTACCCGAGAGAGCCCTGCTTTTCATTCCTTTGGGACCAGCATCCCAGCTCTGGGTTGCTGGTTATTAACTGCAGCAGTAGGGGATAAAGGAGCAGGCATCCTTACTAGTTCATCAGTGAGGGTGGTTTCCTTGAACAACTCCACTCAAATCTGAACGTTTACATCACAATTTCAGGTCAAAGTATGGAATCTCTGTAGAAACTGCCAAACCCTAAAAGTGGGGTTAGGGCAACCAGAGTGTTTTCTGGGTAGAATATCCTTTGGGCCAGCCACAGTGACTTTGTAGAAAGTTATGGTAGGACAGAGCAGAGAGAACAAAGGCTTTGGGGTCAGACAGATGTGGGATGGACTCCATCCACACTGCCTGTGTGACATCAGGCAAGCTACTGAACTTCTCCATCACAAAAGGCAGTCAGTGAAATGCTTTAAGATTTTCTAGGCTTACTGTGAGTGCTTGAAAGAATATTCATAGAGCATCAGGCACAAGATTCAAGCTCTCCGTTCACTCAGTCATGCCTGAGGATGTGAACACCTGAGGCACTTGTTAATAATACAGATATTTCTCCCCTAGAGATTCAGATGTCACAAGCCCAGAGTAAACAAAGGATAAACCAGGGTGAATATTCCATAATTTCCTGCCTTGGGGAAACCTGTTCATTTTAAGAAGTCCCCCTCACCCCCAGGTGATTATTATTGTCAAACAAGCTCAGGGATCCCCACATCAACAGTTTTTTTTTTACCATTGCTGTGCCCACTGCTGTGTCACTGCTATTTTGTTCCTTCCTGCCACCCCACAGCTACTCCAGGGTGCCACCATTTAGAGTCTGCCCACTTTCTTCCACCACAGAAAATTCCCTGCATTTTCTACTCCACTTCCTTCCTCCCACCCTCACTCCTCAGTCAACCTGCTCTCCACCATCTGTCGAGTTGGAAAGGCTGGAGTAGATGGATTTGTGTGAAGGCTTTGAACTGAAAGTGACTTACGGAGTTGCGCAGGCCAGGGAGTTTTTCAAAAGAAGTGGCTTAAACTCTAGAGATTCATCCTAAATAATAGCAGTACTGCCCGAGTGGCAAATGTTTTGAGAAGAGGGATCTCTCAATTCCTGCCATGACCCACTTGCTGATTCATCTGCATGTATGTAAGAATCACTGGGAAAAAAAAAAAAGAATCACTGGAGAGCTTGATAAAATACAGATTCTGTTATTAGATACTGGATCTAAGATGGGGCCCCAGATTCTGCATTTCTAACAAGCTCCCGAGTAAGTCGATGCTGTTAGTCCAAGGACATTCTGATTGTCAAGGAGTGGAAAATGGTGAAGAAAAGCCCTACATCCCCAAAGGACTGGAAATACACCAACAGCTAGAGACTAACGTGACCATGAACATCTAGAGTCTGTCAAGTTAGGAAAGCTTCAAGAGACAGGCCTGGTAACAGTACACACACAACCCACAAACATGTCAGAACTTTTCAACACCTTCAGTAACTTAAAAATCATTACTTTCCATGAGGGAACATTTCCATATAAAAATGACAACTAACAGCTCCAAAGTTTATCGTAAAAGCATCTTATGCAGTTATTTTAAAAATCACATCTCAATAATCATAAAGGTAAGTAGAGGTAAATGTGCTCATTTTACACATGACAGACAATACAAGAACACCAAGATAATTGTTAACAGAGCCAGTTCTCCTCGAACAAAGAAATTTCCATTTGCCTCTATGGCGCAGTCAACTCTACAAACATAAAAGGTTTTGAACAAGTTCAACTGGCTTCTGTTGTTAACTTCCTGGAGAAAGGTAAAACACAATGTGAAACAAAAAATGCTGAATGTGAGAAATGGGGACAATGGTGGTGTTCTGGAAGTTGAGCAGTAACCTATTTGTAAATCTGGAAGGTCTCTGCAAAGTGGCCACTGGCTGATCAAAAAGGTCATACAGTGCAAACTCCATAACTGCAATTGTCTATTGGGAAAACAAGCTCCACCTTAGGTGTGTGACAGTGATGCTTCTAGGGACACTGATATCCATGGTTACAAACATATCATTTGACTCTAAAGCTCCACACATTATCTAGAAAAGCCACCTTTGGTACTCACACAGATCCAGAGCCTCGTCCTAGGGTACGTGGAACTTTCTAGAACAAAAGGACAAAGTTGGTTTACAATCTGTTTAAAACTGCCACCACTCTCAAAGGGACCCTGGCTATGCCCAATCTGGAGCCCATATTGCTCTTTCCCCAGAAAGCTTTCCTCCTCTCCCTGGAAACCTGGCTTTTCAGCCTTCAGCTGCTGAGCTACCAGGCGGAGAAAAACAACATCAAGCAATGTCAGGCAGAAATTTTCACTATGTCTGCAGTTCTACTGGTGCTTGTGGGAAGATAATATTATGTCAACCTTACACAGGGATAGTCTTCTTCATACACTCCCACTCATCAGATTTTAACCTCTAGTTATTTTTTGAACTAGAAAACAGAGGAATAGCCTCTTTGCTGTTTAGGTTGGGACAAAATGGGATAATTGTGCAGTTTATCTCTGGTATTAAATACATCACTCAGATTTATTTTCATGTTTTAGTTTTGGGTTGAGCTATAACGCACATACAGGAAAATGCACAAATCATTATGCATGAACAGCTCAGCAAGTATTCACAAACTGATCACACCCTTTGACTCTCCTCCAAACAGGAATTAGAGCACTGGAGCATCCCAGAAGTCCCCTCTGTGCCCTCTGTCAGTCACTATATCCTCCTCTCCCCAGGAATGACTCTCCTGGCTTTTATCACTCTATAGATTAGTTTGGTGTATTTTCAAACTTTAAATGCGATTCTAAAAATGGGCTTATTTTTGACACATGAAATTAAAAGGTAATAATATTAATACCAAATTTGTTTAAGTTGCTTGTTTTCATGGTAATTTAAGAGTCCAAAAATTAAAGTTTTAATTAAAAATTAAATTAAATTAAAACTAAAAGTTTCTTTTAGTTCAGTCCAATTGCTATGGACTGGATTGTACACTCCCAAAATTCAAACGTTGAAGTCCTAACCACCAAAAGTGACTGTATTTATAGAAACAGCGTTTAGAAAATAACTAAGGTAAAATGAGGTCATAAGCGCTCTGTATAGGACTGTGGCCTTATAAGAAGGGGAATATCACTTTCTCCCCTGTTAGGACACAGAAAGAAGACTACCGAAGGCTGTCATCAGCAAGCCAGGAAGACAGGGCTCACGAGGATCCAGATCACCGGGCACCTTGAGCTTGGACTTTCTACCTTCCAGAAATGTGAGAAATGAATTATTGTTGCTTAAGCCACCCAGTCCGTGGTGTTTCGTTATGGCAATCTGACCTTATACGTCAATTTTCTCAAAAATGTATTTCACTTTTTTGAGTAATAAATTTATTGCTGAAGACCAGATTCTTCATTTCAAAATAACATTGTGTTTGGTTTGTTTTGTTTTTAGTTTAAAGAGAAGTTGGCATACAAAATTAAATTGCTACTGCACAATAAGAAAAGTACATTTATTAGATAAACATGCAAAGTCAAGTGGGCCTTAGAAAGCATCACTACAAACAAAGCTAGTGGAGGTGATGGAATTCCAGTTGAGCTATTTCAAATCCTAAAAGACGATGCTGTGAAAGTGCTGCTGCTCTCAATATGCCAGCAAGTCTGGAAAACTCAGCAGTGACCACAGGACTGGAAAAGGTCAGTTTTCATTCCAATCCCAAAGAAAGGCAATGACAAAGAATGCTTAAACTACCGCACAATTGTACTCATCTCACACACTAGTAAAGTAATGCTCAAAATTCTCCAAGCCAGGCTTCAACAGTACGTGAACCGTGAACTTCCAGGTGTTCAAGCTGGTTTTAGAAAAGGCAGAGGAACCAGAGATCAAATTGCCAACATCCACTGGATCATGGAAAAAGCAAGAGAGTTCCAGAAAAACATCTATTTCTGCTTTATTGACTATACCAAAACCTTTGACTGTGTGGATCACCACAAACTATGGAAAATTCTTAAAGAGATGGAAATGTCAGACCACCTGACATGCCTCTTGAGAAATCTGTATGCAGGTCAGGAAGCAACAGTTAGAACTGGACATGGAACAACAGCCTGGTTCCAAATAGGGAAAGGAGTATGTCAAGGCTGTATATTGTCACCCTACTTATTTAACTTATATGCAGAGTACATCATGAGAAACGCTGGGCTGGATGAAGCACAAGTTGGAATCAAGATTGCCGGGAGAAATATCAATAACCTCAGATATGTAGATAACACCACCCTTATGGCAGGTGTCATTGAACTTCCAAGGAAAGTGTAAATGTAATAGACGAGAGAGATCTTGCCTTTGTCTCTTTGCACCCCAGCACTTAGTATGTAGATCTCCTTCAGTTCAGTTCAGTCACTCAGTCGTGTCTGACTCTTTGTGACCCCATGGACTGCAGCACACCAGGCCTCCCTTGCCATCACTAACTCCCAGAGTTTACTCAAACTCATGTCCCCTGCAGTCACCATCTGCAATGATTTTGGAGCCCCCCAAAATAAAATCTGTCACTGTTTCCACTGTTTCCCCATCTATTTGCCATGAAGTGATGGGACCAGATGCCATGATCTTAGTTTTCTGAATGTTGAGCTTTAAGCCAACTTTTTCATGCTCCTCTTTCATTTTCATCAAGAGGCCTTTTAGTTCTTCTTCTTGCCAACAAAGGTCCATCTAGTCAAGGCTGTGGTTTTTCCAGTAGTCATGTATGGATGTGAGAGTTAGACTATAAAGAAAGCTGAGAGCCAGAGAATTGATGCTTTTGATCTGTGATGTTGAAGAAGACTCTTGAGAGTTCCTTGGACTGCAAGGAGATCCAACCAGTCCATCCTAAAGGAAATCAGTCCTCAATGTTCACTGGAAGGACTGATGCTAAAGCTGAAACTCCAATACTTTGGCCACCTGATTCGAGGAACTGACTCATTGGAAAAGACCCTGATGCTGGGAAAGATTGAAGGCGGGAGGAGAAGGGGATGACAGAGGATGAGATGGTTAGAAGGCATCACCGACTCAAGGGACATGAGTTTGAGTAAACTCCGGGAGTTGGTGATGGCAAGGGAGGCCTGGTGTGCTGCAGTCCATGGGGTCGCAAAGAGTCAGACACAACTGAGTGACTGAACTGAACTGAGGAGATCTTAGATGCTAAGTGCCGGGGTGCAAAGACAAAAAGGCAAGATCTCTCTTGTCTATTAAATTTACACTTCCCTTGGGAAGTTCAATCATTCCAAGTCAATGGCAGATATTAATGACTTTGCTAACATAGGTTTAGGTGCCTTGACTTTGAAGTAATGTAATAAAACCCTGTCCTTGCCACTGCCTTTGAAATCAGGGTGGTAGCTGCAGCGTCTCACACTAAAAGTAGACACCCAACACATGTTGTTGATTAAAGAGGAGGCTAGAGGATTTTGAAGTGTAGTTGGAGCAAGAGAGGTGCCAAGAGGTGGCTCTCTTTAATTAACACTCTGTTGGGAAGAATCAGGCTCCCAGTGGAATCACCCATAGTACCCAAAGGGAATGCAGTGATTCTATTTGCAAGCCAGTGTGACAAGAAGTGTTTCCACTGAGTCATATTTTCAAAAGCCATCATTTTCTTCTTCTGTAAACAAATGCCAATTAATGTGTAGGATTTGACTTTCTTAGAGTTGAATAAAAATAACACAGCAACTGGGTGGTATGCAATTTGCCACTTGTGCTTTTCATTTACAAACCTATTGCATGACACTTGTGCTATCAGAGAAACAAGAAATAATTAGAAAGGTAGACTAATAGGGAAAATAAGATGTTTGTGATATCTGGGTCCTCCTCATAGCTCAAAAGGCACTGTTTGTTATACTGCGTCCAAATATAAAACAAATGATCTGTCTCCAACATAAACTAGCCTGAACACCAGCCAAATGAAAGCAGCTGCCACTAGATTAAAAAGTCATTTTCTCAGCCAACTCAGATTAAAAAAGAAACATTTTATGAACATATTTCTTCAACTCTAGCAGATTTTTATTATTCTATGTTTCAGCTGCACATAAAAATAAAAACAGCATCTCCTGGCATGACCATTTGTCAGAAATTTAATTTCAGATAAACAGATGGTGCTAAACTAAAAATATTAGTAGGGTATCATCTGTAAAATTCAAATAATTTTAGTATGTGTTGTTTTTAGTCTTTTTTTTAAACATAGAAATATCTTTTTCTAAATCAATCACACCAAAATATAGCAAATTTTCATTTTTAAGGATGTTGAACAAGGGTCTCTTGTGTTCCCCATCTCTAGGGGCTCTAGACACGAAATACATTTAGAATATACTGCTCTTTTTTCACCTCAGGGCCCGGAAATAAATCTGGATAAAATGTTAAAGGGTACACACTGAAGTTAGAATTATCTTTACAGGTTGATTTACTTGCTGTTCAAGACTTGGACACATTTTGAGTACCTGGAAGCCCAAGTTCTACATGCCAATGTCCCAGTGAAAGGAAGCAGATAAAGGAGAAAAGGAGTCACACAGCAAATAGCCAAAAGACAACTTCCCAACTTCCATTAGTTATTAAAACAAAAAATTAAAGCAGTCCCTCCAATCATTCAGTGAAATTTCTACCCCAGGACCAACAGCCAGCAGCAATTCCAACTTTGGGACTAACCAAAGCATCCACCTAAAATGCGAGAGACCCAGGTTTGATCCCTGGGTCGGGAAGATCCCCTGGAGAAGGCAATGGCAACCCACTCCAGTACTCTTGCCTGGAAAATCCCATGGATGGAGGATCCTGGTAGGCTATAGTTCATGGAGTCGAAAAGAGTAGGACATGGCTGAGCGACTTCACTTTCACTTTCAAAGCTCTTACTGACTTGAAGTACAGACTGGATTAGAGTGCATTTCATTATGTACAGCATATATCAGGTTGAACTGCATAAAACTGCCAATACCCAACCAGTTTTCACTGTCATCTATTTCAACCAAATATGGAGACTGTTTCTAAGGACCACTTCATCTCTAACTCTGCCCCTAGTACAAATCAAGAATGTTACTCAATATGTACCAGATTGTATAGGAGGTGCTTGGCCATTTGGGTCTGCTTCCTTGCCCTTAGAAAACTATTCTTTTCCTCGTTGGTCTAATCAGATCTAATTCTCTAGCAGAACAGAACTTTTTCAAAACCAAGGCTTTGGACATCTTTGGAGCATAGGTTTCAGGGGATCAGTGAAAACTTAGATATTATATACATAATTGTGTGTGTGTGTTTTGGAGTTGGGATTGGGCAAGAGAAGTGAGTTCATGATGTTTACCAGCTTTAAGAGAAAAGAATGGGTCAAAATTGTTAGCTGCTCGAAAATCCTGCTTTGTCCCTGAAAACTCTGGCTTACGTTGATCGCACTCTGAAAGCAGTTCTGAAAGACTTAGTGTACTTAAATGTAAATTGACTCACATGCTATTAATACTTGCTGGTTTGAGAAATGTCTTCTCTTACAGATCAGATAGAAAGTTCCAAGAAGCATAGTGCTTTTATGCTTCTTATATCTCCCCTTAGTTTCCAGCACACAGGTTTAATCTTAAAGGTTAATTAAAAATTTTTGTTAACAAATAACATGTGTCATTTTTCCTTAAATTATTAAAAATTTGAGTTTTCTAGTGAAAATTCATCTACCATCACATACTTCTACATTTCTATAGTTTACAATTGGATTTGCTTATTGTTCATATGAATTTTTCTATTTGTAAAAAGAACAGTAAAAATTATAAAAATCATTATTCAAAAAACATAATTAAGAGTGTAAATTTGATATCAAAAGTTTATTGTAATGATATGTAAAAAGTTGCATCTGCCCCTGCTGCCACCAGCATCCATAGTTATGAGTTAACTGCTTCAGATAAATAAACAGCTTTGGCATTACTTTTCTGAGAAATGGAAGAAGGCCAAGCCCTACTTGGAAATATATTGGTAGCCTTAAAGGGATTTAAAATACACATATATAATTTTCTTGAGTTTATACTATCTTAGATGAGTGACTCTATAAGGCAAGGTTTCTCAACCTTGGTGAAAATGAGTCGCTCAATCGTGTGGACTCTTTGCAATCCTATGGACTATACAGTCCATGGAATTCTCCAGGCCAGAATACTGGAGTGGGTAGCCTTTCCCTTCTCCAGGGGATCTTCCCAACCCAGGGATCGAACCCAGGTCTCCCACATTGCAGGCGGATTCTTTACCAGCTGAGCCACAAGGAAAGTCCAAGAATACTGGAGTGGGTAGCCTAGTCCTTTGCCAAGGGATCTTCCTGACCCAGGGATTGAACCGGGGTCTCCTGAATTGCAGGCGGATTCTTTACCAACTGAACTATCAGAGAAACCGTCTCAACCTTGGTACTACTGGCATTTTGGACCAGATAATTCTTTGTTGTGGGGCTGTTCTGTGCAGTGTCAGATATTTAACAACATCCCTGGCTTTTACCCACTCAGTGCCAAGGTAAGCCCTCCTTCAGCTAGGACAACCGAATATATCTCCACTCATTGCTAAATGTTGGGAGGGGGCAAAATCACCCCCAGTTAAGACTCAAGAAGACTTACTTAACCTTTTTACTCAGTAGCTAACCTATCCCATGTGTTTCTCCTTACCTCATGAAGAGGAGAACCTCACTAGAAATAACAAAGTATTTCCTCAAAGGTTTTCTGTTAGGGTTGCCAGATTTAGCAAAAAACAGAAGATGCAGGCAGGGAGGAGGGCGGGGGTTTCAAGTTGGGGGGACACATGTATACTTGTGGCTGATTCATGTTAATGTATGGCAGGAACCATCACAATACTGTAAAGTAATTATCCTCCAATTAAAATAAATTAATTAATTAAAAAAAGATGCCCAGTTAAATCTGAATTTCAGATAACAATGAGCAATTTTTTTGTACAAACATGTCCCAAATGTTGCATAGTATTTAATTTGGCAACTTTATTCCCAGTGAAATACTAAAATCATAAATAAATTGCCAATTCATGACAGAAATTCAAAACAGGATTAAATAGTTACTGTGACTCTTTTCTACTCCAATGCTGTATTGAAGTGATGAGAACTGGGCTGTGTTGCAAATAAGTCACTTTGTTGTTGTTTTTGTTATTGTTGTTAAAAAATAATAAATAATAATAATATACTTCACAGCAGGTCATAGTGAAAATAGCACTTACTTTGGAACCAAGCAGCTCTGAGTTGAAACTTGACAGTCATTTTTGAAGGTGTGAACTTTGACAAGTTAACTTCTGAGTCTCTATTTCCTCTTTTATGAAAAAAAAAAAAAAAACCCTCACAGGGGTGGGAGAGGGAATTATAAATACTGTTACTGAGTAGTTGTGTGAGTCTATGATGAAGTGAGGTAGCTTTTTAAAGATGGAAGTGAATAATATTAATATATAACATTGCTGGCACTTGGCACTCTCTGGATTCGTGGGGATGATGACCGAGGACTCCAGGAGGCTGTGGACAGGATGTTCTTCTGGTGCTGCTCCTACCCCAGATGTAATCTCATAGGCCCCAAGCAA
Source organism: Muntiacus reevesi (assembly GCF_963930625.1). Classification (NCBI taxonomy): domain Eukaryota; kingdom Metazoa; phylum Chordata; class Mammalia; order Artiodactyla; family Cervidae; genus Muntiacus; species Muntiacus reevesi. The sequence continues at coordinate 13,692,769 of NC_089271.1, read as the reverse complement.
AGGCCCCAGGCAGCACCTGCCAGGGGGCAAAAGAGGAAGTTGAGTTGCCCATTCACTCATAGCCGCACCTGACGAATAATAGCTGAACTACCCACTCAGTAAAGTAAAGTATTAGTTGCTCAGTCATGTCTGACTCTTTGTGACCCAGTGGACTGTAGCCATCAGGCTCCTCTGTCCATTGAATTCTCCAGGTAAAAATACTGGAGTGGGTTGCCATTTCCTTCTCCAGGGGATCTTCCTGACCCAGGGATCAAATCCAGGTCTCCCACATTGCAGGCAGATTCTTTACCATCTGAGCCACTAGGGAAGCCCATGGGGCTGGTAGCAATACTGAGCAGAGAAGCATGAAAAACTGAGAAAAAAAAAAAAGAGAGAGAACCACAGCCTGACATTTGTAAGGCTATGGTGTTCAACTCCTAAAATGCTCTTCTCAAAATAGCTTTTCACTCAGATTTTTCCACCTTGCAACTGGTCTGACAATGTAGAAGATATATTGAGCTTTTTAAAAGATTCTTCCCTGTATTTCTATTTCTTCATTCCCAAAAGGAATGGGTGGGGCAAGTGAACTCTAATATTCATTCCAAGTTTGAAAAACTATGTGACTCATCCTTTCAAAGGGCTTCCCTGGTGGCTCAGCTGGTAAAGAATCCACCTGCAATGCAGGAGACCTGGGTTTGATCCCTGGGTTGGGAAGATCCCCTGGAGAAGGGAACAGCTACCCACTCCAGTATTCTGGCCTGGAGAATTCCATGGACTGTATAGTTCATGGGGTTGCAAAGAGTTGGACAGGACTCAGTGACTTTCACTTTCACTTCACTTTTCCTTTCAGAGGCCCAACTGAGGCTGGCTCCTCCTGAAGGGTTCTGCTCTGGAAATTCTGCCAGCATTAACCTCTCCCTTAGCTTTTACTGTCTCTACCATCCATTAAAGCAAATAACCTATCACAAGCTACTTCATACTTTAAAAGATTATATTACCTGCATAATGTATACAGAATAATAAAATAAATATCTATGTATCCACTGCTCAATCTAAGAAATAATGTTATGGATGTTTTCAAGGCCCCTATTTGTATCCCTTTCACTCCTAGAAGTGAAAGGGATACAGATTTTTGTTAACTATGTATCCCTTTTTTACTACTTCCTTGCTTTTCTTAATAATTTTATAACATATATCTATCCCTAAAGAGTATTCATTTAAAGTTGTTGCTTCTGAATGTTATATCTGTGTTTTCATACTTTATATATTCTATATTCTGTGACTTCTTTTACTCATTAGTGTATTTGTGAGACAGCCATGTTGATGGGTGAAATTCTAGTTCAATCATGATCACCGGCTCCACCACATTCTATTATTGAATATACTACCATTTACTTATTCATCATTCTGGTCAGTGGACTATTAGGCTGTTTTCAGTTTGCTGCTATTTTGAATAATGCTGTGGTGGGCATTTTATTCTTTATGTCTCCTGGTGCAAAGAGACCAGGGTTTCTTAGGGTAGGTACATCTTGTATTCTCTCAGTTCAGTTCAATCACTCAGTCATGTCTGACTCTTTGCATCCCCATGGACTGCAGCATGCCAGGCTTCCCTGTCCATCATCAACTTCCGGAGTTTACTCAAACTCATGTCCCTTGAGTCGGTGATGCCATCCAACGATCTCATCCTCTGCCGTCCCCTTCTCCTCCCACCTTCATTCTTTCCCAGCATCAGGGTCTTTTCAAATGAGTCAGTTCTTCATATCAGGTGGCCAAAATATTGGAGTTTCAGCTTCATTATCAGTCCTTCCAATGAATATTCAGGACTGATTTCCTTTAGGATGAACTGGTTGAATCTCCTTACAGTCCAAGGGACTCTCAAGAGTCTTCTCCATCACCACAGTTCAAAAGCATCAATTCTTCAGCGCTCAGCTTTCTATTGTCCAACTCTCACATCCATACATGACTACTGGAAAAACCATAGCTCTAACTAGATGGACCTTTGATGGCAAAGTATTGTCTCTGTTTTTTAATAAGCTATCTAGGTTGGCCATAGCTTTTCTTCCAAGGAGCAAGCGTCTTTTAATTTCATGGCTGCAATCACCATCTGCAGTGATTTTGGAACCCCAAAAAATAAAGTCTGTCACTGTTTCCACTGTTTCCCCATCTATTTCCCATGAGGTGATGGGACCAGATGCCATGATCTTAGTTTTCTGAATGTTGAGCTTTAAGCCAACTTTTTCACTCTTCTCTTTCACTTTCATTGAGTGGCTCTTTAGTTCTTCTTTGCTTTCCGCCATCTGCGGAAAGGGTGGTGTCATCTACATATCTGAGGTTATTGATATTTCTCCCGGCAATCTTGATTCCAACTTGTGCTTCATCCAGCCCAGCGTTTCTCATGATGTACTCTGCATATAAGTTAAATAAGCAGGGTGACAATATACAGCCTTGACATACTCCTTTCCCAATTTGGAACCAGTCTGTTGTTCCATGTACAGTTCTAACTGTTGCTTCCTGACCTGCATACAGATTGCTCAGGAGGCAGGTCAGGTGGTCTGTTATTTCCATCTCTTTAAGAATTTTCCACAGTTTGTTGTGATTCACACAGTCAAAGACTTTGGCATAGTCAATGTTTTCCAAAGGGGTTTACCAATTTACATCCTCACCAGCAGCCTATCAGTTCTCCTTGCTGCATGTCTTCCACCCAGGATACTGTGAGAGCAAATAAAATCAATTTCTCTGCTTACAGTGGGCAAAGAGACCATTCTCCTACCCAATCCTTTTCTTAAGAGTTCTTCCTAAAACATAGGGACAGAATGAATCTGAGCCCTCATTCTAAACTTTGGACTAGAGATAAATCTCTCTACGAGTTAAACCCAGTCTCCAGTCTTTACAACAGAGTTATCTCCAAGGCCAGGAGCAAACAGACTTGTAAATAAACGTGTACCTCTGGAATTAGCTAAGGGGTTGGTAGGAGACTTTCAGAAGGCACAGTCCTTTGTCTCTCCAGGAGATAAGAGACGTCATTGCTCTTTCTTCTGCTCTGCTCTATAAATTACATGAGACTTTGTCCTAATTTGTAGTCTCTTGCATGGACCACCTGCATCATGTGTTTTCTCTCTTCTAAAATTGATATGGAGGAGGTCTTGCTGGCAGGATTGTTTTGTTTCTCCAACATATTACTCTTTCATCCATTATTAAAATAATTTTTAAATTTTGGGAATAAATTTAGATTTGCAGAAAAATTGTAACAATAGCATAGAGAGTTCCCATGCACCCCTGATTTCCACTCACTGGAAAATTTTATTTAGTTGAATATTTAGTATCTTGCATTATTTGCTTATCATGTATATTATACATAGTATTTATATATATATTTGCTCATATGCATTTTTGTTTACATAAGGGTCTGGGCAAGGTGCTGCTCTAGGTTTCAGTACTTACTATAAGACCTTAACAATAGGAAGAAAGGCCCTAGCTGACTTTGAAGGCAGAGGTGGGAGAGGGCCAAATTGTTCCCTTAAGAAAATGAAAGGAATTTATATTTGTCTTCTGAGAGGAATGAAGCAGAAAACGGGAAGGAGAAGAAAATTTAACAAGGACACAAGCTGATATGGAGCTGCAGAGGAGGCCAAGCAATTGTTTTAAGAACCAGGATATTGAATATTAATTTTAAGTTTTGCCCATTCTAAAGCTGGGATGCACAAAAACCAGTTTAGCCACATGCCCAATCACCCAAGCAAGGCCAGAACCAAATATTCTATCCTAGGATGAAATTTCATACATAAAATTTTATTTTACAATATTAAAATTTTATTATTAAAAGTTATAGTCATTTTTTTAAGTGCAATGGTTTACTGTAGCTATAGAAACATTTGGGCTCAGACAGCTGCTGGCCTGCTCTTTCAACCACTGCACCATCGTTTGTAATTTTGTACCAAAGGGATATTCACTTTCAAGTGAGGTCAGAACAGGTACACCATGTTTTTGGCCAGCATCACCTGCATGGACTTCTGCCCCTAGTGACTCCATCACCGATTTATTAAGTTTCTTTCCTAATAGTAATTGACCAAGGTCAAAATTTACCTCCTGGAGTCCAAAGTTAGGTCGACGGTGACAGTGCAATTTCACTGAAGCAGGCTCAACCAACTGAGCTTTGTGCAGGATTTAAAGAAGGTAATTTCTGAATATTTTCAGGAGCTGCCTTAAGATTGTTTTTCTTGCTTTGGTTTTTTATTTCTAATATTTTGTTCAGCACTTACAATGCTTCACATGATCACAGGAGATAAATTTGTCCTCAAACCTTGGATCTGGAAATGTGGCATTGGAGCAAGTAATTGGCTTTCAAGATGACAAAACTATCTCTGAATTTCCACCTGCATCTCAGCTTTCATTGCATTCACACCAATTTCAGCATCTTCACTGGAGAAAAATGATAGAGGTATCTCTCCAGCAAGTCATGGAGAAAACACTTGCAGCTTCAAGGCACATCAGGCTGGTTAACTGCTTCAATAGCTTTCAGCAAATAACTACCTTCTCTGCAAATAACTGCTGGCTGCTAATAAGCCCAGCTATGTTGGTATCGTTATCTTCAAAACACAGAATTAAGGTTCCATTGCCCAAGTAGCATTTTTTTTAAATGCGTTAATGCTGCTTTTATATCTTGTTTGGCCTGCAGTTTGGAAAACACCTTGCACACAGTTTAGGGAAGGAGGTCTCATTTATTAAAGGCAACAATGAGTTAAATTAATACTTACTCAGCTTTAGTGATGCCCAGGGATTCTGATTTGGTATCTTGGGGTAGGACCCACATTTCTTTTAAGATTAATTTATTTTTGGCTGTGCTGGGTCTCCGTTGCTGCATGTGGGCTTTCCCTAGTTGCAGCAAGCGAGTGGGGGGCGACTTTTGCTTGCAGGGCATGGGTTTCTCATTACAGTGGCTTCTCACTGTGGAGCACAGGCTCTAGGGCGCTCAGGCTTCAGTAGTTGTGGCACACAGGCTTAGTTGCCTGGCGACATTTGGAGTCTTCCTGGACCAGGGATCGAACCCATGTCCCCTGCATTGGCAGGCAGATTCTTAACCACTGTACCACCACTGAAGTCCAAAAATTCACATTTCTAATGAGTTCCCAGGAGCTCCAACTGCTAGTAAGGGGCCCGTACTTGGAACAGCTCCAGGTTAAATCATGACCTTGTCCTCACCCACTCTCTTCCGTTGTGGGTCTGGTTTGCTGCAGGGGTGTCCATCTGCTTTTCTTATTTTGCCAGCTTCTAAACCTCTTTCCAAGGAAACCACTTAGTCTTCTATTTTTTCTTAACAACTTCATTGAGATATAATACACATACCAAATAATTCATCCATTTGAAGTGTACAATCCAATGGTTTTTACTATATCTACAAAGTTATGCAACCATCATCATAATTTTAGAATATCTGCATCATCTCAAAAAGAAACTCTCTTTAGCTCTCACCACCACCTCTCTCCAGGCCCTGGCAACCTCTAATCTTCCTAATGTCTTTATGAATGTGCCTATTCTAGCCATGTCATAGAAATAGAACAACAGTCACCCTCTGTCCTTAAGTATTTTCATGAAGGGACAGGAACACAGCAATATTTGTCATGACTAAACATGATCAGAAAAACAACCCTGTTGGACACCATTCTTTAAAAGACGAGGCCCTCAAAGATCTAAACAGACATTTCTCCAAAGAAGACATACAGATGGCTAACAAACACATGAAAAGATGCTCAACATCACTCATTATCAGAGAAATGCAAATCAAAACCACAATGAGGTACCATTACACGCCAGTCAGGATGGCTGCTATCCAAAAGTCTACAAACAATAAATGCTGGAGAGGGTGTGGAGAATAGGGAACCCTCTTACACTGTTGGTGGGAATGCAAACTAGTACAGCCACTATGGAGAACAATGTGGAGATTCCTTAAAAAACTGGAAATAGAACTGCCATATGACCCAGCAATCCCACTCCTGGGCATACACACTGAGGAAACCAGATCTGAAAGAGACACGTGCACCCCAATGTTCATCACAGCACTCTTTATAATAGCCAGGACATGGAAGCAACCTACATGCCCATCAGCAGATGAGTGGATAAGGAAGCTGTGGTACACATACACCATGGAATATTACTCAGCCATTAAAAAGAATTCATTTGAATCAGTTCTAATGAGATGGATGAAACTGGAACCCATTATACAGAGTGAAGTAAGCCAGAAAGATAAACACCAATACAGTATGCTAATGCATATATATGGAATTTAGAAAGATGGTAACGATAACCCTATATGCAAGACAAAAAAGAGACACAGATGTATAGAACAGACTTTTGGACTCTATGGGAGAAGGCAAGTGTGGGATGAGCTGAGAGAATAGCGTTGAAACATGTATATTATCTATAGTGAAACAGATCGCCAGCCCAGGTTGGATGCATGAGACAAGTGCTCAGGGCTGGTGCACTAGGATGACCCAGAGAGATGGGATGAGGAGGGAGGTTGGAGGGGGGTTCAGGATGGGGAACACATGCAAATCCATGGCTGATTCATGTCAATGTATGGCAAAAACCACTCTAATATTGTAAAGTAATTAGCCTCCAACTAATAAAAATAAAGGAAAAAAATAAAAGACAAGGCCCTTGAGGATGCTATCTCTTCCTAAACAGGGTCAGTTAGTGGTGTTAGTGGCGAAGGTTATTTGGATTTTGAAGGTTTCCTGCTGTGGTGGCATCTACTTACCTTATGTGGCCATCACTCCACCTTGTGAGAACGATTTATTCTGTCTTCTGGAGGACTCATCTTCACTGGTCCAATGGTGTGATTGTAATGGTGCTACTAGTTATAATAACCTCTTCCCAACTCCCATCACTCCACCTCTTTAACCCATGTTATGGACTGAATGTTTGTGTGTGCCCAAAATTCATATGTTGAAACCCTAACCCTGAATGCATGGGCTTTAGGAGGCAGAGCCTTTCTTTCAGAAGTGATTAAGTCATGAGGTGGAGCCCTCATAAATGGGATTAGTGCTCTCATAATAGAGAGAGCTTGCTTCTTCTCTCTGCTCTGTGCTAAGAAGGTGGCCAACTGTAAAGCAGAAAGAAGGCTCTCATCAGAACCCAACCATGATGGCACTCTAATCAGAACTCCCACCCTTTAGAATTCGGAGAAATAAATGTTGCTTAAGCCACCCAATATATAATATTGTTATAGCTGCTTGAGCTAAGACCACTCAATTCATAGGAGAGGAGACATGATCCAAGTTTGCTCTGTCAGAGGCCTTCCCTAGATATTTTCAAATCTGTCCTAAGGGAATGAAACTACTGGGAGAATGTGAGCCCTTGATCTGCCATCAATCAAGAGTTTCAACATCCTGGTTGATATGGGCAGGGAGTCAGAATCTTGAGGAGATGGGGTTCCAATCTTGTCCCTGAGGTTTCCACGTTCTTGCTTCCCTAAGAGTTGGGTTTGTTCATTCAGTCTCTATTCTAGAAGTATGGAATAAACCTCAGGCAGATCTGAAGGCTCAGACCTAGAAATTTGTGGTAAATTAACCTTTAATGTTACCAGTCTCATGGCAAATGAGGGGTGTGCCAACTTCTTATACCTTCTATCTGCTTATATCTCTGTGTCTTACTTCTCATTAGTGAGCAGGCAAGCAGATAGCAGGTTCTCTCCAGTATGACTGAAAGGGGCCAAGAGAGTAAAAAGACCCCAAGGGTAGAGAAGAGCAAAGTTCTCAGTCTGTGCTCAATATCCTTAAAGGGATCCTGGAGGAATAAGGATGCAAGCCACATAGTCTCCTGCTTTGTGAGGTTGCTGGGTGCAGCTGTCTTTGTATCTTTTGATATCAGGGAAAACACATTCCTTTAACTGTGTTATGGGCATCTTTCCACCAATCACAACACTGCCCCACTGAGACACAGTGCGCAAAGAATTATCCCAAGATCCTGCCAATAAATCCCTTTTAACCTAAAGTCCTTGGTTTGCTTTACCATCTGTTTTGAAAAGTTCCAACTATATACAACTACTGATGCTAAGAAATTTAGTTGTCATCCTGCTTATCTAAAGATAAGGCATTCACTATACTTTGGCATAAATGTGACTGTCAGACTGAACACCATGTACCGGCTACCAACCCTAGAGGAGGACTCCGAACACTTCTACCTACTGTGTGTTAGGTTGGAGTTGCCAAGGAAAACACAAGACAGTCAAGCACCAGATAGAATGATGCTTTACTTATATAGAGAGGAAACAGAGCAAGATCAGCTTCAATAGTGGGTTTCAGCCCGTTGTGGCCAGCAGGCCTCAGGGCAGCCAACACAGAGCAATTGGTCTATGCACACCCCTCTTGTGCTGCAACAGAAGGACCCTGACCTCTTCCTGGGGAATCTGAAATATTGAAAGCTGGGTGCCTGCCTGTGGGCCCTTAACACCCATAGTGAGGCACCATCAACACTCTGTGAGCATAAAACAGGGAAAGACACTCCATACAAGACAGAAAGACCCGTACAGACTGTGTAGGCTCTTTACCTCTTGGTAACGAAGTGTTCCAGACCCAAAGTGAAAGTGTTAGTTGCTCAGTTGCCCAAGGCTCTTTCTTATTTGGCTGAGCAGAGGGTCAAAAGAGTGCCTTTCGATCCTATCTTTATCCAAAACAATCATATTTACTTGGAAACTTTGGCTTTCAAGATACAGAAACCCCAACTCAGAACTGGCTCACACAACTAATAAAGTTCAGTAGTAAGAGTCTCAGCTCCATTTATTTGTGACTCTTTGCTCTGCCTTCTTATGCAATACTGTCACCATTTTAAGACAGGTATTCTTTATGGAAGCAAAACAGGTGCACACTTTGTCTCTCCTTAAACGCTTCTCTACTTGGACAAACTCAGCATTCTTGAAACAAAGGGGAAGGCGTTAAGGCTGCCACTTGTTGTGAGAGACAATCTCAAAGTTTGACATGTTTTTCTGGGCTCTGCTTTCACTTAGTTTTAGTTTGATAATGGTTGGATTCAATTGTTTACCGAGTATTGTCAATGAAAGAACACAGCCCTGCCTCAAAGAAATTGAGTCTTCTAGTCAACACACAAATAGTTACTCTGAATATAATACAGAATGCTAATTTAAAAGTAACCCAAGAAACCCAGAAGAGGGTACTTAGCCTAACCTAGAGTGCTATAACCCTAGATGAGGCCATGGCAATCCACTCTAGTATTTTTGCCTGGAGAATCCCATGGAGAGAGGAGCCTGGTGGGCTACAATCCATGGGGTTACAAAGAGGCAGACATGACTCAAATGATAGCACAGCACAGAGTGCTATAAAGGCTTCCTGGTAAACATTTTACCTGCACTTTGAAGATATTTCCACTTGGGACTTCAACTCCACACAGACACTCTTATGAGGGCAACGCCTGTCACCACAGTATCCACTTATCCCGGCAGGGACTAGCTCTCATGCCAACCTAAATCTGTTCCAGAAGAAGTCATTGCATAGTTGTATTTTAACTGGTTTGTGGTTTTCTTGTTTCCATTTTCAGTCAGTTGTTTGTTCTTTTCATATACTCTCTTTCCTCAACTTCTCACAGTGTAATAATCCAATCCTGCTCTCCTCCATTTGTTCTTACAGCTCTCTACCTTCTACATCTACATGTGAAAACTTAATTTTCATTTTCCAATGTATGGAGACACAGAAGTACTTTTCAAAGCAAGTTTGACAACACGGGGAAGGCGAGAACTGACATTTATTAAGCACCAACTGTGTGCCAGGCACAAGAGTAGGCTTTTTAGCATCCATTTAATTCTCAGAGAAGTCTGTGAGATAGATATAGTATCCCTGTTTTACAAATGAGGAAACTGAGCCCCAGAGAAGATATGCTACTCACAGAATTCTATACAGCTGCTTAGTGGAGTGGCTGCATTCTCTACATAAGGCTACCTGATTTCAAAGTTTTTCCAAAGCTACATTCTTTTCATTACCAAGTGATTTAAATTTTCACTGCAAGAAAAATCATCTGGAGAGGTTACACACACACACACACACACACACACACACACACACACCCCAAGACCTTGGCCCCACATCTAGAGATCTTTATTTCAAATGGGGGTGAGGCCAGTATTTTCCTTCAAATCTCCTTGGATGATTCTAATGAGAATCCAGGCTTAAAACAAATTGTACTAGAATGTGTTGCCTCCCAAACCATACCAATAAATTTCATGAAACCTAGCAGAGGCTGGACAGCACTTCAATCTCAACATCTAAAAATAGCTAATAGTGGCACCAATATACAGTATTAAAGGAAACTGAGGGTAATTTCACCTGGAATGCTTTACCCATGCAGAGTGTTTATAATCGGCCTGGGACCAAGATAGACAGCACAAATCAGACTCCGGAAGCCTGCTCTTGACTCTGCTTCTGAGCCTGTGTATGACGGTTGCCTTCTCAGCACACACTGCAAATGCCCTGCCCCATGTCCCCCTGGCAGGGCCTGGGTCACCTGCAGCTGTTGGGAAAGACAGTCTTGCTCCTGCTGACAGCTCTTCACCTCCAGCAACCACCCATGTCTTTCTCCATCTCTGCCCCAGGGCTTCACTAGTACCTTCAGCACGGGTTCAGTGGTGCAGGGCATCTAGGAAGTGCCAGGGACTTAACTCAGCCTTTTTTACTGTCTAAAAGTCCCCACTCCCTCACTTATGCTCCCTGAGGTCACATACCCCATTTACTCCCTGCACCCAAATCCTAGTCTCAGGATCTGCTTTGGAAGAACCAGACAGAAAATAACCTCCAAGTGTTTCATTTTAGCCTCAGATACAAATAAGCATTAGGCCAACAATGATACTAACTTATATATGAATTTTACTTTATAGCTTACAAAGAGCTTTCACATTCTCATTTTGATCACTAAAGGAGAACATTCCCTAACACCATCACAAGGGGAACTGGGAATGGATACAATTCTCTTTCATTTCTTGGGAGTAAAGTACTCATTATCATAATAAAGACAGGCATAGATTAACCTTTCCCTGTATGCACACACTCTGCCCACTCTTGACTCTGTGGGTTCTTCATAAGAAAAATGGCCAATTCAAGCAAATATTAGAAATAACTCTTGTTTTATATAGCGAATTCTCAATCAATTAGTGCAGCAATGTTATTGTGGGTTGTTTTTGTTAAACTTTTATCATGAATAGTCATTCATGCTTCATTATGTAAAATTATATGTCAAAAATGATTGTTGTGGAAACATTTTTCACTGAGATAAATACAATTTAACATGGGTCACAGACTAGGGATAACAGGGAAATTCAACATTTTTTATGTGTTCTTGTAAGTTAAATAAAAATGAGATAGAAAGGGGGAGATCATTGGGGTTGCACCATAAAAAGTAATATACCTTTGCCATTTCTAAAGATTCTGCTGAGTATTATAGCTTACAGCAGTCTCAACTATAGAAAACTTTAAATAAAATTGACTGGCTTGAGGAAAGGATATTATTATTTTGAGAACAGATATGAGCAAAAATGCACAGCTCTCTCTGAGTCTAAATCCCTAATGAAATGGATAATCCTGCAGTAGAAGAATTCAATTTAAGCTATTATTGTCCCATCTGTGCTGAGTCAGGGCTGACCACCTTGCACAGAAAAGTAGGGCTCCTTTTCAGTAGAATTGCCATCTTTTCTCTACAATTTGGATCTTTTTGCTGCTGGTTGGATTTCTATTATTTGTATTTTAAGGAATTTCAAAGCATTTCCTTAAAAACAAGATTAAAAGTTTTAAATTTATATGAGAGGTACCACATGAACCACATAGGTAAGGTTCTTTTAGTTTTATATTTACTTTTCAAGAAAATCTAGAAGATTTCTTAAAATGTCTAAACTCTAACATCCACAACTGAAGCCTTGAACTTCCAGAGATTTTTTTCTTAATCCATTTCCCGCCCCCAGAGAGAAGGTGGATTTGCTAGTGACTGCATATTTGACCTTCTTAGTATAGTCATGGTTCCTCAAATACATAAACAATTCCTGTTTTAGCCACCAATCCCTACTGGAACATTCCGTGTCAAACTGGGGAGAGAAACGGGTTGGGCTCTGTCTGTAGTCTAACATTTCTATTCTTGATAATAATAGTAGGGAGATGCTCACATATTAATTAAAACAGTAGTAGTGTTCTTGATCATGATGCTAATTATTATTACAGGCTTAGGATAGACTGCAAAACAGTAAAATGTAGAAACTGCATATATTCACCCATTTTCCTGTGCTAAATTAATATGACATTTATCTTGGGGAAGCAGAAAGGTGTGATGCTCTTTTCAACATTTTTCTTTGGAACTTTTCATCTTTACCATTGGCTTTTGAATTGTAAATGGAAAGCAGTTCTTTGGAAAAACTCAAAATGCATTCACATCTCCTTTGGGGCATATACTTATCTAAAAGAGGTGATTATTTGTTACCAGCATTCCAAAAATGCTGTTTATTGGGATGACTGCCCTTATCTGCACTTATTTTTATAACTTACCAAACACTACCATTCTAGTCTGCAAGTAACTTTAAGAGAAAAAAAAAAGTGTTTGAAATGGATTGTACTGAAATTAATAGAGACTTCAATTTTGGTATTTCCTACCTGAGGAATGTCTGAGACTCAGATGAGTTGTTTTAGAATCTTCCCATGCCCCAGCTGACTTGAATTTTATGAGTGTTGCTCATGAAGATGTCATCTTATCCAGATGAGGCATTTACATTTTACTCTGGGTTTTGGAACAACTCCTGTTTTTCTCTTTGCAAGGGTAGACATATTTTTGATATATGAATTTATGGTTCTAAAAGTTTTAAATAATCAGTTAACTTAAAGTTTAAACACTACCACATAACACAGAATACTTGTTTGTGTTTGCAAACAGAAACATTACTTTAAAATCATTCCTGCTGTAATATTCAGATGAGTTTTTTTTTCAACACTTGGAAATTATAATATTCTTGGATGTTTTATTTACCAGCTCCCTTTCTCCTACTGCTGTTTGCAAGTTGAAAGAATAATGCAAGACAAGAGATTTAAGTTTAAATCAGGTGAAGGTTACAAACGGTGGTGACTGTAACTGGACTGGAACACAGATATTCCTGTGTCACTTCATGCAGATTTTTTTTCTGGGTCTGGCTAAGAGTTAAGTCCTTTGATATCAGCTAAGACTGTCAAAATCAAGTCAGTTGTGAAAATTCAAGTCTTATGAGGCATTCTTTATCTGAAAATCTGTAAGTATGCCCAGGCCCTCAGGAGAAAATCTGGTGAAAAAGATTTTGCAAGAGCAGATTTGAATTTTCTAATGCATGTTTCACAGTTAGAAACAAATCATGTTTAATACCTTTTTCTTATTTTTCATCTGTAATTTGTGGATTCATAAATAGTTAAAAATTGAATGGAATTCTATGATTTACTTTTTTGTAATTTTTTAGAAAATAATTTTCTTGTTCTTTGGTGTTCTCATGATATTGAAGATGAAAAATATTATATAAGCATTTTGATGGATTTTGAAGTTTTAAAAATATAATGGTGTGGAAGTTGACTCTGGAATAATATAGTTTCTGATTTGGTGTTTAAATTGAACTTTTTCTACCCCTACTCCTACTCTCATGTACACACTCCATTCATTAACTGCATTAGGTATGGCACCTGGAGGGGAAAGTGCTCCTAAGAAAGAGAGATATCAGTACATCAAGCAAAATATTTGGTAACCAGTGGTTTTTGAGTTTGTTGATATAGAAGATTACTGAAATTTTAATATTAATCTGTTATGAGATGTTGGAAATAAATCCAGGCCCTTTTAGTGCATTCTTCAATAGGCTACCTGGGTAGCCTCTAGCACTAGCAGCTATTGTCATGTTGATTTTTCTTAAACAGGCATTTATTCTTCCTAGCCTTTGTTACTCTTTGAAGGAAAAACTAAATCTTTAAAATTAACCCTGGTTAAAATATATATTCAGTTCAGTTCAGTTCATTCGCTCAGTCATGTCTGACTCTTTGCGACCCCATGAACCACAGCATGCCAGGCCCCCCTGTCCATCATCAGCTCCCGGAGCTTACTCAAACTCATATCCACTGAGATGGTGATGTCATCCAACCATCTCATCCTCTATCGTCCCTTTCTCCTGCCTTCAATCTTTCCCAGCATCAGGGTCTTTTCAAATGAGTCAGTTCTTTGCATCAGGTGGCCAAAGTATTGAAATTTCAGCTTCAGCATCAGTCCTTCCAGTGAATATTCAGGACTGATTTCCTTTAGGTTGGACTGGTTGTGTTAACTGGTCTAGGAAATTTCTGGACTTCGCTGGTGGTCCAGTGGTTGAGAGTCTGCCTGTGAGTGTAGGGGACAGGGGTTCGATCCCTGATCCAGGAGGATCCCATATGTTTCAGGGCAACTAAGCCCACGCACCACAACTACTGAGCAGGTGCTCTAGGGCAAGTGAGCCGCAACTACTGAAGCCCGTTAGCCTAGAGCCCACGCTCCACAAGAGAAGCCAACGCATTGAGAAGCCCGCACTCTACAATGAAGAGTAGCTCCCCTCACCACAACTAGACAAAGCCCACATGCAGCAACAAAGACCCAGTGCAGCCATAAATAAATACACACACACACACACACACATATAAAGAAAATTTCCGATTTGTTTCTACGGGTGACCCATCTGACCCACTGATGTTATTTGCAAAATTTAAAAAATACACACATACACACACAAATAAATATCATCTGGTTAGGTTTTAACTCATCTTTCCTGCTTGCTTCAATCTTTCAAAATCCTGATTCTAAATCCTGATTCAAAATCCTTCCATTTGGATGTCATCTGAAAATTTGATCAGTTTGCCGTTTCAGGAGACGGATAGTCTGCTGTTTGGGCCTGGGCCTTCCCTCAGGGAGCTGAGTAACACGCTGTCTCATAGAAAGGACCTCAAGGTGTTCAGATAAGAAGCATTTGTAGTGAGAACAACATGAGTGAGAACTCACTACCGTCTCCTCATCGAAACTGAGGTCCAGCACATTGAAAAAAAAAAAAAGAAGCATTTGTGGTGTGCAAATTTTAGGTGCTTCACATCCTAGATAAGGATGAGTCTCACTTCAGCAAGGCCATTCTGCTGACCATTAATCCAAGCCTTCCTAATTCCTGATGATGCTCTCCTGATGCGGTACCTCTTGCCTTTCTTAACTTCTCTAGAAGTAAAGAGGCGCAGAGTCCTCCTGGAGCCAACCCTTGGTGCTTCCCACTATACTCTGCCTCCAACACTTCCCATGGAAAGAGCAGCTGCTGTAGAAAACAGTTCAATAGTTCCTCAAAAGATTAAAGACAGAATTTCCATATGGCCCAGCAATTCCACTCCTAGGTATATACCCAAAAGAATTAAGAACAAATGTTCAAACAAAAATTGTTCACAAATGTTCAGAGCAGTATTGTTCACAACAGCCTAAAGGTGGAAACAACTCTAATTTCCATTAACTTATGAATGGGTGAACAAAATCTAATATAACATCACTCAACTATTAAAACGGATGAAGTACTGATACAGGCTACAACATGGATGAACTTTGAAAACGTGATGCTAGGTGAAAGAAGCCAAACAAAAAAGGCCATGTCATGTGACTCCATTTATACGAAACACTCAGAATAAGCACACTCACAGACAGACACAGAAAGAAGATTAGTGACTGCACAGGAATGGGGGTAGGGGAAAATGGAGAATAAGAATGGTGGTTTCCTTCTGGGGTGATGAAAAAGTTCTGGGACTAAAGAGTAGTGACAGTTGTACAACATTGTGAATGTACTTAATACCGTTGAACTGTATATTTCAAAATGGTAAATTTTATATTATGTGTATTTTACTACCACACTTAAAAAAAAAGAAACAGTAATAAAAAAGAACAAAGCCATCTAACAGGGTGACCATTCAGAGCACGTCTATTCATCTTGTCTATGAGGATATCAAGACCTTGCCAAATACTTTGCAGAAATCTCTGTACACTATTTGTACTACATTACTTTGATCAACCAGCTTAATATCATTCATGAAGGTATAAGTGAAAGGAAGTCTGATAACTTACGTGATGTTCTATGTGACCCCACCATCCTAGCTCCCACAGTTCACTCACTTCCTGTGTGGGTGCTTATAAATCATTCTTTGAATATCGGAGTCAATTACCTGGGAGTAACATCAAGTATACTAGGCTATTACTTTTGGCACTGTCTCCTTTTTCAGAATTAGGACTCCCCCCATACCCCCACACACACCCTTTCATTCCTCTGGCATTTCTCCTCCTTCCCAACCATAGGAATTTAGGGTCTCATTTGTAAGTTTTCTCTGAGGGTTTATCACATTCACCTGGGCCCAAAGCACAGCACTTACAGCCAATCCACCCTGCATCTTTTGTCTCTGTGGTGGTGGTGATGTTCTTCTTGTTTTTATCTCACCTCTCATCACTCCTCTTCATTCACTTTACTCCAACCATACTAGTCTCCTTCCAATTCCTTACATTAGATATGGCTTGTTTCCTCATGCCGAGCTCTAAGATTTGGCAGTCTCTGTTCTCTCTGCCTGGAAAGCTTACCCCCTGGATTCTACTGGTTCACTGCCTCACTTTCTTCAACTCTGTGCTCAAATATCACTTTGCCAGAGAGGCATTTCCCAACCAGTGTATTTGAAATAGAGATTCCCGAGACCCCTCTCTGACATCTCTATCTCTCACTATTTATCACCTTCTGACCTGTTTATCTGCTTAGTGTGTGTCTCCCTCTGTCACTCTCTTCTCTTCACCTCTTGGCACTCCTCACCACTTGACAGATTTGTTTGTTTATATTTGGGCTGTCTGGCTCTGCTGGGATATGACGGGGGCTGTTTTATTTATGTAATAAATCGAGATTGGCCTTCAACTCTCCCCTGACCCGTTCAGTCAATCAACCACAAGTTACTGAGCAATTTTTATATGCCAGGCACTGTGTTAAGTCTCTGAACTAAGGAAAATGAAAAGACACGGTCCCTGCTTGTAAGTAGCTTCTGGACTAGTCTAAAGTAGGTCATAGGAGAGGCTACAATCTAGGGAATGAAGAGGTGATAGGGCTGAGGTTTTCTGAAGGCCAAGGAAGGCCTCCACAGGTGTTCAGAGGCACTGAGGTGGGCGAGAACATAGCTTATTCAAAGAACCTTAACATTCTAAGGCTGGAGCCCCAGATGTGAGGGAGAAAAGGGTAGTACTTATTATCACTTGATTATTTGTGAATTGTTTATCTGCCCCATTCTCTTCCCTTTAGTTCTTGGGCTTATCACCTTCTGAGCAAGCCCCAAGAGCCTGACCCTGAAGGGCCATCACAGAGAGTTTGACACCTGTAGGTGATGGAGCATGTGGTCAAGAAGACAGCAAGGGGGAAAGGAGACCTGGAACCCAGCAGTTACGCTGTTTGTACAAAGCCCTCATTATTCCCGCTTTCAGATGGCTGCAGTACTTAAGAAAGCTGCCAAGTCAGATTAAAATCAATCAAGAATGTAGAGTATGGGTCTCAGGTTCAACAGACAGAACTACTGGCGGGGGAGTCGTTGCTGTACAAAAGCCTCCCTGTCTCAGCGTAGGCTGGATCAGGGCAGTGTCCAGGGAAAGGCTGCTTAACCAACCCAGCATGTAATTGAGTCTGTTCTTTTCTCTGTTCTACTAATGATTCATTAAGCAGAGTGTACTACTCACTGTGATCCAGACTCATGACTTCAAATCAAACAGAGGAGGCCAATTTCTGCAAAGTACAGGAAGGAAACAATCAGTGCCCTGGGCTTGGTTAGGGCAGGCTACAGAGGCAGGAACCCTGCAACTGCTTTGCTCTGGGCAAGGCGTTTTGGGAAAACTGTAGCTTCTTTCTGCAGAACCGGTAGTAGAAAAAGTCGAGGCTAATAATAAAGATATGCATTGGACTTGGTTACCATCACACAAAATTTTTTTTCTCACAAACCTATAAATAATTATGAAGTTAGGACATTTTAGCTGTAAATGATTGTGTTAGGGAAAGAAATGGACAACTGGCACTAAATTTTCTAATATACAAATATTATAGTGTTCAGAAATTAAATTAGACCTGTTACTTTAAGGGAGGCTGAGGATTATTGGAAAGTTACTGTGTGAGAAATTAATAATAATATTCATATTCCATGGTATATCTATTACCTACTAAGCATTATGATAGGTTATTAGCATACTTTATTTCATCTTCAAAATAACTTCCTGAAATATATATTAATGACCTCATTTAACAGATGAGGAAACTTTGTCTCTGAAAGATTAAGCGAACTGACTAAGGTACCCAGAAAAAGCCAGGAGTTAAAGCCTGAGGCTGTTTGGGTTGGTAGGGCAAGTTTTATGTTTTCTATTGTGCCCTGAAAAGCTCTTCTAAGCTCTTGTGTCAAATACCAAGTACTTTTCAAATCAAAGTCTTACTGGAGAGAGACTAGGATGAGAATTAGGAAAATATTTTTATTTAACATAAATTTACAATGATGGAAATCATAGTACGGAGGTGCAGTTTCTTTAGAGTACAAACACACGATTCTTCACTCTTAAATTAGGAGATATCCACAAGCAAAAAGAAAGCACTTGAAAGAGAGAAATTACCTCAATGCAAGGCTAAATCATGAATATAAATAAGATATAAAGTGAGAAAGCATCTTCAGGAGAAATACAGAGAAGCTTCAAAAAAAGAGCCTCTTCACTGAGTACCTATGGGTTGGGCATTATAGGGGAGAGCCAAAGCAAATTCTTGACACTGGCCTTCTACCTGATTTGTGCCTGCATATTCTAGACTTCTGATATATAAATCAGGAACATCTCATTTCTGCTTAGGATGGAGAGAAACAACACCAAAACACATACCCACAAATCCCCAAACAACTAACTGGAGGTGGGATTTTTTGGATGCCCAAATTGAAAAAAAAAAGCCTTTAAGGTTCTGAGTGTCCAATCCTTCATATAGCAGACGAATCCCCTCTGCCAAGTCATTTGTTTGAATATCTCCAACAACTGGGAGCTCACCTACTTTGATTCCTGACTCTTAATTAGTAGTAGTTACTTGTTTATATTTTATCTGAAATCTACTACCCCAGTAACTTTTATCTGTCAATGCTCATTTTCCTCTTGAAACTAAAGAGAATTCTGTCTTATGTCCCAGCTCTTTCAATGTTGTGAGAGAGCCATCCTTTTGCCCCTATTTTATTCCCTGAGCTAACCATCCTCACTCATCTCAGCTGTTGCTCATATACCATGATTTACAGTACTCTATGATAGGACTGCTATGAAGGAGTTGAAGTTGGTCTATGTCCCTAATGAAATATATTTCCCAGAATTGAACATAATAAATCAAAGTTTAGTAAGATTGATTATCAAAAGTCCAGAACAGTCAGAATACTGTATTTCTACTTAAACAGCCCAATATTCCTTTGGTTGTTTTTTTTTTTTCCTTCTTCTTTTTCTTCTTTTGTTTTATAGCCTTATCATGCTCTTGGCTAGTAATGGCTTCAGGCCACTAACATCCCCAAGTCTTCTTTTCAACATGCTGCTATTTAGCAAGTTCTCCCTAGATCCTTAACTTTGGTTCCAAGGATAGAACACTAAAACTTGTCCATTAAACTTTTAATAGAGATGACCATTTATTTACATATTTACCCTGACTTTTTGCAAAAGACACTAGCTGATACATCATTCCTGGGCTGACGCCAATTTGGAATCTGCTTTGTCATCTGATTTATTCACACAATTTTTTCACACTCTCCCCCAGATTCTTGTTCTCTATACACTGATAACCAGGTCCATTCAGCCCATATCCAGATACTTAAAAAGGACCATGATAGTACAGCAACCCTATTCAAAACAGATCTTCAACAAAATTTGCCAGATTTGACAAAGATCCATTAATCAGCATTCTTACAATAGAATGACCATGCTGTTAAATTATCCAATCATCCATCCAGTCTCTCCATCTTTTCAGGAAGGATGCCACAGAAGTGTTTGAAAACTGCCTTGCAGAAGCACAGAAACTCTAGGTCCACAGGATTCCTTTGATCTACTCATCTAATAAACATATAACAAAAGAAAGCAAGGCCTGTCACTATCTCTTCTTAGTGAATTTGTGCTGGCTTCTTTAAGGATCACCTCTTCTCTCTTTGGGAGTTCACACATCACCCATTTGATAGTCTTAACAGAGAATAAATACTGAAATTCTGTTAATATTTGCATCATCTACCATCTCCCTGGGTCCGGAAGATCCCCTGGAGAGGGAAATGGCAACCCACTCCAGTATTCTTGTCTGGGGAGTCCATGGACAGAGGAGCCTGGAGGACTATAGTTCATGGGGTCGCAAAGAGTCAGACATGACTGAGCGATTAACACTACACTACTACACCATCTCCCATGTTTGAAAACCAAGACATTTGTACATCTCCTGTCTTCAGGAAGCACTTCTATTTCTAATCTATAGGAAACATAGATTGCAGATGATATTTTAACAATCTCTTTTAAAAACTGTCTTCATAGTCTCAGATGTGATGTGATGTGATGTGTCCCAACCTTAAGATTTGCATTTTAAGTTTGCATCCTTGGAATGGGAGTGATGGTGGTATGGGGAAAGAATAGTTTCCCTAAAGAATAAGGGTACTGTTTTTAGAAGGAGTGAGAGGTGCTGGGCAAACGAGATTCCACTGCAACAGTAAACCTTCAAACCCTTCAGTAAGCTTCAGTTCTCTCTAGCTGGTCTTTCTTGCATTAGTGTTACAGCTCTGTGCTGTTCTTGTGGTTTGAGCCTTTGATTACTACCTACCTCCCTCTTCCCAGGTTTTTATGTGTCTTTTACAATCTGAGCTCCTCAGAGAGCCTTAGCCCCTCTCACCAGCACATTTAGTCTCTTGGATTACTTCCTGTACCATTTTTAATAAGGGGCTCTAGTCCCGTCATACAGATAACAGTCCCTTCTGCTTATTTGTAATTGACATTTCCCGGAGGTTGATGCATTCATTCGGCTTTATTGCTTTTAGTAGGCTCTGATCCCATTTTTGCAGTTTCAGTTTCCAACATGGTTGAAAAAAATTATCCAAAGATCAGAGAAAATAAAGCTGTTGAGGGCTTCTAAGGTCAATAGGTTAGAAAATAAATTATTCCATTATCAGGATGAAAACTGAATCCTCACATTAACCTTCCTAATTGCTTGCTTACCTTGTTTTCATACTTTCTAAGTGAACAAGAACAAAGCTACTTGCTGCTGTTCTCATTAACACTAATGATCAATAAGTAGAAAAAACTTTTTCTGCTGATTCTTATATTTTGTTCAACATTATGTAGCCTTAATTTAGAGCTTATTAAGGCATTGCCAGTTTTGCTCATTATCTTCTCTATAAGATGAATGTTTCTTAGGCAAGTAGTTAACATGAAGCAACAATGACTGACTCAGTTTTTGTCATTAAGCAAGACTTCTGGTTATGTTTACTGCTGGGGGTGGGGAGGGAAAAAGCAAGCATGAGTGTTTAATACTGACTTAGATACTCACCAGAGAAGGATGAGATGTACTTATAACAATTTCAAAGCTGAATGTCAATGACCAGAACTGACTTTGCGTACAAGGCAAGTGTTTGCCCTGCATCCTCCCCCAAACTCTTTTGAGGTTCTTTCCACCCATTAAAATCGTGCTCTGAAACGAAATCCTGCCACAACATGGATGAACCTTGAAAACACTATGCTAAGTGAAGGAAGCCAGACACAAAGAACCACCTATGATACGCTTCCATTTATAGTGAATGGTCAGAACAGGTAAATCTATAGACAGAAAGCAGATGTGGTTGCTAGGGGTTGGGTGGTAGGGAAGGGGGAGTGCTGGGGAGATTGGAGATGATGACTAAGGGGTGTGGAGTTTCTTTTTGGAGTGAGGAAAATGTTTTGAAATTGACTGTGGTGATGGTTGCACAACTCTGTGAATATACTAAAAGCCACTAAAAGTACACTATAAATGGATGAACTGTGTGGCATGTGAATTATGTCTCAATAAAAACTTTTTTCAATCACACCCTACTCCTCCAGCTGCCATTATATACTATACTACTCCTTCTTTGGAGTCTTTAGCAACTGGATCACTGTCACCTTTTCCATCAGGTCTTGCAACCATCCCGAATGACTTTGACATCCATATAGATAACCTGCTGCCACTGCTGCTAAGTCGCTTCAGTCGTGTCCGACTCTGTGCGACCCCACAAACAGCAGCCCACCAGGCTCCACAGTCCCTGGGATTTTCCAGGCAAGAACACTGGAGTGGGTTGCCATTTCTTTCTCCAATGCATGAAAGTGAAGGGTGAAAGTGAAGTGACTCAGTGAGTACTGGAGTGGGTTACCATTTCCTTCTCCAGGGGATCTTCCCAACCCAGGGATTGAACCCGGGTCTTCCGCATTGTAGGCAGACGCATTTACCGTCTGATCCACCAGGGAAGCCCACAGATAACCTACTACTCATCAATCAACCAGAGAAGGCAATGGCAACCCACTCCAGTACTCTTGCCTGGAAAATCCCATGGACAGAGGAGCCTGGTAGGCTGCAGTCCATGGGGTTGAGAAGAGTCGGACACAATTGAGCGACTTCACTTTCACTTTTCACTTTCATGCATTGAAGAAGGAAATGGCAACCCACTCCAGTGTTCTTGCCTGGAGAATCCTAGGGACGGGGGAGCCTGGTGGGATGCTATCTGTGGGGTCGCACAGGGTCGGACACGACTGAAGCAACTTAGCAGCAGCAGCAGCAGCATCAATCAACCAAGTGAGTCCCTTCCTGGGTCTTCTCTGCTCCAGTGACCTTTGCCTCCTTTCTACCTGGCTACCACTCCACCCCTATTTATTACATTTTCCACCCAACCTCCCACCTCCCCCACCTCTAAAACAATGCCCTCACAGGTCCATCTCAGAATACGACTCCCAACACTTTCAGCTGGCTCACTCAGCTGCTCTAATTCTAAACTGGCCCTGGTGCGCATAGTGTCCTCCTCTTCCATTGACCCCATCACTTTGCCTCCTTCTGCTCTATCATATCAGCATCTACCACCTCCCTCCTGCCCCGAAACTCCCTGCTTGGGAATGGCTCTCCTTTTCTAGCTTGAATTCCACCACTTCAGTGTTTCGTCCTCTCTCAGCCATCAGGCAAATCTCAACCCTCCACCAATGCACCTAATTCCAGGATGACCCAGCCACAGATCTCATCTCCACTGCACACTCAGCGCCCTCAGTGATCTGTTCACATTGCTCCAGGATCCTCTCTCCAGTTCTCCAAGGTCTCTGGGAGAAACCTGCAGATAATCTGCCCTCCGCCTCTATGTCAGAGAGGAAGTTGCTTCCCTACCACCAAACTATGTGCTTGCTGGCATCCTTTCCTTTCCCACCATTCACTGATCTGAACAAAATGGAAAAAATACCCCTTCTCTTATTTAGCCTATACGCTGTCTGGCTGGTATCACCTCCCTCACAACATCCTTGTAGGACTGAGTATTTACTCCTTCCCCCCTTATCTTCAACCTCTTCCTCTCTACTGACTCCTACCCATCAATATGGCTCTCCCTCCTGAAGCAACAAGAGCACCTCAAACTTGATGCCATGCCCCTTTCTCCAGTTCTCTTTCTTTCCTCTTCTTTAAATACAAACCTCCCAAGAGAGCTGTCTTCACTTCTCCCTTTCCACTTTTTCCTCTATATGTTCAGGGTGTTTCTACACATCACTTCACACAAATGGCTTTTTTGAATCTGGTGAGCCCTGTCTATTCCTTCTTGAATTCTCAGCAATATTTGACACATTCAGCAACTTTCTCCTTATCAGGATCTCTTCCTTTAGCTTCATTACTCTACATACTTCTCGATCTCCTATGCTTCTGACTACTCCTTCTCAGTCTTCTTCTGAGGCTTTTCATTTGCCTGCCCCCTAAAAGTTAGTGTTCCTGAGTTGTGTCCTGGGTATGTGAATAAGTAATTTATAATAAATTTACACAAACTTAGCAGTTTAAAACAACATCCATCTATTATCTCTCACCTTCGGTGGGTCAGGAGTCCAGATTAGCTGGGTCCTCCGCTCAGTTCTCACGAGGCTAAAGTTAAGGTGCTGGCTGGCGCTGCATTCTCATCTGGAGCTTGGAGTCCTCTTCCAAGCTCATTCAGGTTGTTGGCAGAATTCAGTTCCTTGTGGCCATAAGGCAGGTCTGCTTTTTGGTTGGCTATCAGCTGGGTTCATTCTCACCTCCTAGAAGCTATCCTCAGGTCCTGCCATGTGGGTTCCCCTATCTCATCAATGAAGAACTCCCTCTCATCAAATCCCTCTTATGCTTCAAATTTCTCTGATTTCTTTTTCTATTAGCTGGAGAAAATTCTCATCTTTTAAAAAGTCCCATACGATTAAGTCAGGCCCAGTTTCATAATCTCTCTACTTTGTCAACTGATTGGTATCCTTAATAATATCTGAGAACTCCCTTTGGTCAGGTAAACTAACATAACATCATGGAAATCGCCTTATAATTCTATCTTTCATGGTATTTTTAAGGCGAGGGTGGGATGTTTCAAGAGAACAGCATCAAAACATGTATATTATCTAGGGTGAAACAGATCACCAGCCCAGGTTGGATACATGAGACAAGTGCTGGTGCACTGGGAAGACCCAGAGGGATTGGGTGGAGAGGGAGGTGGGAAGGGGGATCGGGATGGGGAATACATGTAAATCCATGGCTGATTCATGTCAGTGTATGGCAAAAACCACTACAATATTGTAAAGTAATTAGCCTCCAACTAATAAAAATAAATGGGGGAAAAAAAAAGAAATGTGTTATTGTTGTACACAATCTTCTGGAGTGACCTCATCCTCCTACTCAGCTTAATTTACCAGTTCTATGCTGATGACTCACAAACCTCTAGTTTCAGCCCTAACCTCACTCCTGAGTCTTCAGATTTAAATCAGTAACTCCCACTGTCCATTTGGAGGACCCACAGATATCTCATTTTGGAGGATGAAAAACGAGTTCATTATTTCACCACCAGTCTGCCTTCCTCCTGGGATCTGTCTCTCAGGGAAACATCCCCCAGTGGCATCCTTGACTTTATACTCACTTCCCCTACACTGGGATCAAAGCAACCTACCTCCTAACTCTCTCTAATCAATTCTTTCTTTTCATTCCTTGTTCAAGCTACCTCCACCTCTCATGTGAATTATTTAATAGCTTCTCAATTGTTCTCTCAGCCACCAATCTTGACCCCTGCAGTGGACACTGTGGGTCTGCTTGCTCAGTATCCTTCAGTGTTCTGATACTTCAGATAATTCTGATACTTCTGATACTTCAGTGTTCTGATAAGGCGAGGATACCCTTGCCTTAAAAAATACCATGAAAGACAGAATTATAAGGTGATTTCCATGATGTTATGTTAGTTTACCTGGCCAAAGGGAAATCCAACTCCCTTCAGTGTTCCTTCCAGAAAACAGAAAACTACACTCCATAGCAAGGCTTCTGGTTGTGATGTAGATTCCAACAATCAGGTGCACCTAAGCAAGTCCTGGAAGGGGGAAGTAACAGATCACGTAGAGACGGGGGCCTCACTGCTGCTATTGCTGTTGACTAGCATGGTTAGGGAAGCATCTGACTTTCAGGGGCAGTTGTAGAGGAAGTCCAGTGTCCAGTCTCTAGCTACAGGAGTGAAAAGAAGGTAGACCCATGGCATCTACTTTGCTAGCAGCAGATTTTTGATTTCTCGATTACAGTACAGGCAGTATAGGCCTGAAGCTAGCAGTGATGAAGACAGCTTCTCAGCATTCCAGCTCACTGATTATTGCAGACATAGTAGCTCCCTGGCAGTCAAGTTCTGCAGTGTTTTTCTGGAAGGTTTTCCCAGAAACTCAGCCTAGATTTGGCTCGTCTAATGATTTTCAGACTGCTTCTGTTTGTTTTAGTTACAATGGTTTATTTTATCTGCAACTAAACTCAGACTAAAGTGCATCCTACAATTAACTGCATTTCACCCTGAGTAATTTTTCTGAAACTCTAAAACTCAAATCCAGTAATGGCACTGCCCTTGCTTAAAATCTTTCAATGTCCCCAATATCTTTATATAAAGCCCAAAGGCTTTAATCCTGTTGAAACATCCTGTATAATCTGGTCTTCTTATTTTCTGCAGATTCATATTTACCTAGGTACTCCCTGACCACACTGATCTTCTATTTAGGTCAGCGAGACAGTCATACACTCATCTCATCTTTGTACATACCATTCTTGGAACACTCTTGCCTGTCTTCTCTTGACTAACTTTTTTCTTTCCTAATTTTGGCATAACAGCTGTATCCTACAAAAATCCTTCTCTGACCTCCACAGTTCTGTTGTGGCCCTTTTGGTAGGATGGATGGGAAGGGGATGGGGGGGTCTTTTTAAAATATGCACTCCTTGGAAATTCTTAGAACTCTGTAATACAGACGGGGGCTCCCCACTCTCCATCCGGGAACTGGGGGCCTGAGAGGTCTACCCCCCACACCTGGCCCCCTGCCGGCAACGCTATCCAGGCCCAGGAGGAGCCCCTGTCCTCCCAGGCTCACATGCTCACCCCACGCCTCCTGTACTACCATGAAGGCTGGCTTCTGAGATGTTGCAGCATGGGTACCCCACCCAGAGGACCCGACCCGTGGCTCAGATGGTGACTGCAGCCATGAAATTAAAAGATGTTTGCTACTTGGAAGAAAAGCTATGACCAACCTAGACAGCACATTAAAAAGCAGAGACGTTACTTTGCCGACAAAGGTCCATAGAGTCAAAGCTATGGTTTTTCCAGTAGTCATGTGTGGATGTGAGAGTTGGACTATAAAGAAAGCTGAGCACAGAAGAGTTGATGCTTTTGAACTGTGGTGTTGGAGAAGACTCTTGAGAGTCCCTTGGACTGCAAGGAGATCCAACCAGTCCATCCTAAAGGAAATCAGTCCTGAATATTCATTGGAAGAACTGATGCTGAAGCTGAAGCTCCAATACTTTGGCCACCTGTCGAAGAACTGACTCACTGGAAAAGACCCCGATGCTGGGAAACAGTGAAGGAAGGCAGAGAAGGGGATGACAGAGGATGAGATGGCTGGATTGCATCACTGACTGGATAGACATGAGTTTGAGCAAGCTCCAAGAGTTGGTAATGGACAGGGAAGCCTTGAAAGCTGCAGTCCCTGGGGTCACAAAGAGTCAGACATGACTGAGTGACTGACCTGACCCCACCACTTATCACTGTCACTGTCTGGGTTAGGCCCTTTCCTGTATGTTCCCACAGCAGCCTGGCCTTCTCCCTTTTGAAACTTACTTTACTGTATTGGGATTGCCAGTTGTAAACTGTGCCCTCCTGCCCTTATAGCATATGCACCTGGTAGAAGGTTTCATGTCTATCTTGTTCTCTATTTTACCCCTAGTACCCAATGAGTATCTGGCCCAGACTTAGGCATAAATATTAAAGTAATAAACAAATTGAATCATTTTAAGCAGAGGGTCTAATCTTCATTGAATTTAAGTTTCAGGGAAAAAAAATACTCAGATGACCACATGCAGAAGAAATTACAGTAATGGGATTAGATGGAGGAAATGAGCTGAGAGAGAAAATCCAGTCTGTTGCTCTAACCTAGAGCAATATTAGTGGGGATGGAAAGGAGATTACTCTGTATGCTATGGTGGGGGAGAGGAGCATTAAAAACTGGTAACACTCAAGGAGTTTACTTGAGAGATATGGGCTTATTTTTCTTTTAGCATCCAATTCAAAGTAATGTTTTCTGAGCATCTACTCTATGGACTTAACAAGATGGCAGAGTAGAAGGACATGCGCTCATCTTTTCCTGAGAAAATTCCAAAATTGCAACTCGCAGCTGAACAATCATCAACAGGAGAATGCTGGATCACACCAAAAAAAGATACTCCATGTCCAAGGATAAAGAAGAAGCCCCAACAAGACGGCAGGAAGGGCGAAATCGAGTTTAGAATCAAACCCCAACGCTCCAGAGATGCTCAGAGGGCTCAAGTAAAACCTGGTGCACACCAGGACCCAGAGGCCCCACAGAGACTGAGTCAGACTTGCCTTTCAGTGTTTCAGTGTCTCCTGCAGAGGCACGGGTCTGCAGGGACCTGCTGCACCGACAGGGACTCTGGCTGCAGAAGACCTGGATCACGCTGCATGTGAGGAGGTCTTGGAGGAGGTCACCATTAGCCCCACCATAGAGCTGCCGAGCAGATGACTCACAAACTGCAGAAAAATTATACCAAAGAAATTCTTGTACTGTTAAGTTCTAGAACCCACAACAGATTTCCGAACCCCCCAGCAAGGGGACTGAAAACTGCCAGGGAATTTGACTTTGGAGGCCAGTGGGAGACTGAGCCAGACTTGCTGTGAGTGTCCAGGAGTCTCCAGCGGAGGCATGGATTGACAGTTTGGCCTCAGTCAAAACAACAGGGAGGGAACACAGCCCGGCCCATCAATAGAAAATTGGATTAAAGATTAACTGAGCATGGCCCTGCCCATCAGAACAAGACCCAGTTCTCCCCCCCCACCAGTCAGTCTTTTCCATCAGGAAGCTTCCATAAGCTTCTCATCCTTATTCATCAGAGGACAGACAGAATGAAAACCACAATCACAGAAAACTAACCAAACTAATCACATGGACCACAGCCTGGTCTAACTCAATGAAACTATGAGCCATGTCATGTAGGGCCACCCAAGACGGACGGGTCATGGTGGAGAATTCTGACAAAACGAGGTCCACTGGAGAAGGGAATGGCAAACCACTTCAGTACTCTTGCCTTAAGAACCCCACGAACAGTATGAAAAGGCAAAAAGATAGGACACTGAAAGATGAACTCCCCAGGCTGGTAGGTGTCCAATATGCTACCAGAGAAGAGTGGAGAAATAATTCCAGAAAGAATGAAGAGACGGAGCCAAAGTGAAAACAACACCCAGTTGTGGATGTGACTGGTGATGGAAATAAAGTCGGAAGCTGTAAAGAGCAATATTGCATAGGAACCTGGAATGTTAGGTCCATGAATCAAGGTAAATTGGAAGTGCTCAAACAGGAGATGGCAAGAGTGAACATCAACATTTTAGGAATCTGTGAACTAAAATGGACTAGAATGGGTGAATTTAATTCAGATGACCATTATATCTACTACTGTGGTTAAGAATCCCTTAGAAGAAATGGAGTAGCCCTCATAGTCAACAAAAGAATCCGAAACGCAGTACTTGGGTACAATCTCAAAAACGACAGAATGACCTCTGTTCATTTCCAAGGCAAGCCATTCAATATCATAGTAATCCAAGTCTATGCCCCAACCATTAATGCCAAAGAAGCCAAAGTTGAATGGTTCTATTATGACCTGCAAGACCTTCTAGAACTAACAACAAAAAACGATGTCTTATTCATCACAGGGGAATGGAATACAAAGGTAGGAAGTCAAGAGATACCTGGAGCAACAGGCAAATTTAGCCTTGGAGTACAAAATGAAGCAGGACAAAGGCTAACAGAGTTTTTCCAAGAGAACACACTGGTCACAGCAAACACCCTCCTTCAACAACACAAGACAGACAACTCTATACATGGACATCACCAGATAGTCAACACTGAAATCAAATTGATTAGATTCTCTGCAGCCAAAGATGGAGAAGCTCTACACAGTCAGCAAAAACAAGACCGGGAGCTGAATGTAGCTCAGATCATGAAATCCTTATTGCCAAATTCAGATTTAAATTGAAGTAGGGAAAACCACTAGACATTCAGGTATGACCTAAATCTAATCCCTTACGATTATACAGTAGAAGTGACAGACAGACTCAAGGGATTAGATCTGACAGACAGAGTGCCTTAAGAACTAAGGACTGAGGTTCATGACATTGTACAGGAGGCAGGGATCAAGACCATCCTCAAGAAAAAGAAATGCAAAAAGGCAGAATCATTGTCTGAAGAGGCCTTACAAATAGCTGAGAAAAGAAGAGAAGCAAAATGCGAAGTAGAAAAGGAAAGATATACCCATTTGAATGCAGAGTTCCAAAGAATAGCAAGAAGAGATAAGAAAACCTTCCTCAGTAATCAATGCAAAGAAATTGAGGAAAACAATACAATGGGAAAGACTAGAGATATCGTCAAGAAAATTAGAGCTACCAAGGGAACATTTCATGAAAAGATGGGCACAATAAAGGACAGAAACAGTATGGACTTAAGAGAAGCAGATGATATTAAGAGGTGGCACAAGAATACACAGAAAAGCTATACAAAAAAGATCCTATTGATTCAGATAACCACGATGGTGTGATCACTCACCTCCAGCTAGACATCCTGGAATGTGAAGTCAAGTGGGCCTTAGGAAGCATCAGTACGAACAATGCTAGTGGAGGTGATGGAATTCCTGCTGAGCTATTACAGTCCTAAAAGATGATGCTGTTAAAATGCTGCACTCGATATGCCAGCAAATTTGGAAAACTCAGCTGTGGCCACAGGACTGGAAAAGGTCAGTTTTTACTCCAATCCCAAAGAAAGGCAATGCCATAGAATGTTCAAATTATCGCACACTTGCACTCATCTCACATGCTAGCAAAGTAATGCTCAAAATGCTCCAAGCAAGGCTTCAACAGTATGTGAATCATGAACTTCCAGATGTTCAAGCTGGATTTAGAGAAGGCAGAGGAATCAGAGAGCAAACTGCTAACATTCACTGGATCATCAAAAAAGCAAGAGAGTTCCAGAAAAACATCTCCTTCTGTTCTATTAACTACGCCAAAGCCTCTGACTGTGTAGATCACAACAAACTATGGAAAAATCTTCAAGAGATGGGAATACCAGACCACCTTACCTGCCTCCTGAGAAATCTGTATGCAGGTTAAGAAGCAACAGCTAGAACCGGACGTGGAACAATGGACTGGTTCCAAATCGGGAAAGGAGTGCGTCAAGGCTGTATATTGTCACCCTGCTTATTTAACTTATATGCAGAGTACGTTATGTGAAATGCCAGGCTGGATGCAGCACAAGTTGGAATCAAGATTGCCGGGAGTGATATTTCTAACCTCAGATACGCAGATGACACCACCCTTATGACAGAAAGCAAAGAGGAACTAAAGAGTCTCTTGATGAAAGTGAAAGAGGAGAGTGAAAAAGTTGGCTTAAAACTCAACATTAAGATCATGGCATCTGGTCCCATCCCTTCATGGCAATTAGATGGGGAAACAATGGAAACAGTGACAAACTTTATTTTCTTGGGCTCCAAAATCACTGCAGATGGTGACTACAGCCATGAAATTAAAAGACGCTTGCTCCTTGGAAGAAAAGCTATTACCAACCTAGACAGCATATTAAAAAGCAGAGACATTACTTTACCAACAAAGGTCCACTGAGTCAGAGCTATGGTTTTTCCCATAGTCATGTATGGATGTGAGAATTGGACTATAAAGAAAGCTGAACGACAAAAAATTGATGCTTTTGAACTGTGGTGTTGAAGAAGACTCTGGAGAGTCCCTTGGACTGCAAGGAGATCAGACTAATCAATCCTAAAGGAAATCAGTCCTGAATATTCATTGGAAGGACTGATGCTGAAGCTGAAACTCCAATACTTTGGCCACCTGATATGAAGAACTGGCTCCTTGGAAAAGACCCTGATGCTGGGAAGGACTGAAGGCAGGAGGAGAAGGGGACAACAGAGGATGAGATGGTTGGATGGCATCACCGACTTGATGGACATGAGTTTGAGTAAGCTCTGGGAGGTGGTGATGGACAGGGAGGCCTGGCGTGCTGCAGTCCATGGGGTCCCAAAAAGTCGGATAGAACTGAGCAACTGAACTGAACTGAACTCTATGCAAAGTATTGGATTAGGTTCTGTGATAGAAAGATTAGTAAAATACTATCCCAGTCCTGGAGATCGCAAAGGTTTCAATTCACTAGTGCAGACAGAAATACTTTAGTATCAGGCAGAAAGGCAAGATAAAGAAGAGTTTGTATTTTGAGGGGCTGTGGGTGTGTGGTTTTCCAGTTTATCTGTTTATTTTTGTCTAAAGATAATGGGTTAGTAATTTATGGCAGGAGACAATGGACTATGGTGAGAAACCACTGGCTGGAGACAGAACACAGGGCTCTGAGCTCCTCATGATCTTGAGCAATCTGTTTACTTTTTTGGGGCTAAATTTCCTTATTTGTAAAATGAAGTTTTTAAGTGAAGCAACCTTTAAAAATCCATTATTTCACTTATTTGTTACAGATGTATGTATTACTTCTAAAAGGTTTTCAAACCATTCAGTTGAAATGTCCATGTATTCTAAATAGTGTTTCAGGATAATGTTTTGACTTTGTCCTATAGTATTTAGAAGACAAGCATATAATCTGATCATAAATAAACTGTCAGCTTTGGTGTCTTGGTTCTGAGAAACTGACAACATCATCCACTTTTGACAATTAGGGATAGTTCACCAGAATATGCTCCCCCATGCCATTTTCTTGGCTCTTTCAGTCGTATGATTTTTTAAATTTCGCATCATCTACTGCCTGGTACAAATGCTATCTTTTGCCAGAGGAATGTAAAGTTAATGAAAAATCTCAAATCAGTCTTTTCTGCCCCTTTGATAGATGAGTAGTTTTAAATTCTGAAGTAAGATTTTATAAGATTTCTCTTTATATTTCAATCGAAGGGAGACACATGTAGGAGCACAAAAAGTAAGTTCAGAATTGAGACAAAAAGTTAGCCACTTGAAAATGCACCACTCTTCCCACTGTTATGGCTCCTTCTCTTTGTAATAAAGTATGTAACAGTTTGCAAGGATGGCTAGTAATACTAATAGTTGTAATAGATGAAACTGGAAAAAAATCACTAGCTTGATATAAAGTTATTTCTCATTCACTTAAAGTACACTTGGTGGAAGAAATGATGATTGTGGTAGTAGTCTGTGTGTCTGCTCCATGCAGTCATTCAAGAACCCAGGCCGACAGCAACTCAGCCATCCTCAAAGCCTGATTTCCAAGGTCACCCTGGGTGTCCAGGGGGCAAAAGCAGGATTGAGGCAGGAAGGAGGGAAGAAACCTTCTTGTAGGTTTTCTGGGCCCAGCCTGACAGCTCTTCCATCCACATTTCATAGCCTGATCTCAGCCCCATGGGCCTATCTAACTGCAGGGGAGGCAGAGGAACAGGGTAGCCAGGTCCCAAGGAAAGGAAAGGGCAGATTTTGATTAAAATACTACTTAGTGGTTTCCGCCTTATCCAGGGATACAGATTCTATCTAGCTGAGCCCTCTCAACTCTCTCCCTTCCACCTCATGTCTGTAATCGCTGACAAAGTATTTAGAGGTAATCCCCACTTGGAGGAAGTAGTTGGAAAAAAATTTATATCAGTAGTGATATTCATCAAGTAAGAATCTGATTTTTATGGTACAACCTTCAAGTTTCTCTAAGTACCCTAATTTCTAACTTGGACTATTACAGTACATTAGTTTCTACAAGGCACACCATGGTCATAGGCAACTGTGGGTTGTGTATATAGATTGAGTTTCAGTTCATATAATAGGGAATATTACTTTCCCAGTGTTATAAGACTTAATGAGATCAACAATAAAAAACATTCAGATCTCAAGTTTCCTTTAGATCATTTGGGAAAATTATATCACAATCACTGGCTTTGAGAACTTTTCTACTAGCTATCATAGCTTTTTTTTCTATAGGGTAGTGGAAATGGCAAGCCACTCTGGTATTCTTGCCTGGAGAATTCCATGGACAGAGGAACCTGGCAGACTACAGTCCATGGGGTCGCAAAGAGTCAGACACAACTGAGCGACTAACACACAGTGGTTCTCCAAGTGTGATTCTAAGACCAGGAGCATCAGCACCACCTGGGAATGTTAGAAATGCAACTCTTACCATAAAACTTCTAAAAGAGAATACAGGCATAAGATTCTCTGACATAAACTATAGCAATGTTTCCTAGGTCAGTCTCCTGAGGAAAAAGAAATAAAAGCAAAAATAAACAAATGGGACCTAATCAAATTTATAAGCTTTTGCACAGTAAAGAAAACCACCAAAAAAATGAAAAGACAATCTATGGAAAGGGAGAAAATATTTGCAAAAGATGTGACCAACAAGAGGTAAATTTCCAAAATATACAAGCACCTCATACAGCTCAATATATATATATATATATATATATATATATTTTAAAAGCCTATTTAAAAAACAGGCACAAGAGTAAATCGACATTTGTCCAAAGAAGACATACAGATGGTCAACAGACACATGAAAAGATGCTCAACATCGTTAATTGTAAGAGAAATACAAATCAAAACTACAGTGAGATAACATCTCACACGGGTCAGAATGGACAGCATCAAAAAATCTACAAACAATAAATGCTGGAAAGGATGTGGAGGAAAGGGAACCCTCCTTCACTGTTAAAAGGAATGTAAATTGATACAGTCACTATGGAGAATAGTATGGAGGTTCCTTAAAAAACTAAAAATAGAGTTACCATATTATCCAGCAATCCTACTCCTGGGCACATATCCAGAAAAGACAAAAACTCTAATTTGAAAAGAATCATGCACCACTATGTTCATAAAAGCATTATTCACAATCCCCAAGACATGTGTCCACTGATAGATGATTGGATAAAGATGTGGTGGTGGTTCATGTCTGACCTTTGTGACCCCATGGACTGCAGCCAGCCAGGCTCCTCTGTCCATGGGACTTCCCAGGCAAGAATACTGAAGTGGGTTGTCATTTTCTTCTCCAGGGGATCTTCCCAACCCAGGGACTGAACCTGGGTATCCTACACTGCAGGTGGATTCTTTACCGACTGAGACACCAAGGAAGGCCCAAAGAAGATGTGGCGTGTGTGTTTGTGTGTGCGTGTGTGTGTGCGTGTGTGTGTGTGTAAATATCACACACAAAATATGGAATATTACTCAGCAAAGAATGAAATAATGCCATCTGCAGCAACATGGACAGACCTAGAGATTATCATACTAAGTGAAGTAAGTCAGACACAAAAAGAAAATATCGTATGACATCACATATATGTGGAATCTAAAAAAATGGCATAAACTTATTTATAAAACAGAAACAGAGTCACAGATATAGAAAACAAACTTACAGATACCAAAAGGGAAAAGTAGGGGGAGGATGGATTAGGAACTCGGGATTAACAGATAGGAACTACTACATATAACATAGGTAAACACCTACAATGGAAGAATCTGAAAATGAATATATCCTTATAAATATATATATATATATATATATATATACACACACATGCTCTCTGAATTGCTTTGCTGTACACCAGAAACTAACACAACCTTATGAAATAACTATACTTCAATTTAAAACAAGAAAAAAAGAAATATAATTCTTAGGTCTCACCTCAGACATGCTGAATCAGAAACTTTGTGGATAAGGCCCAGCCATCTTGTGTTTTCACAAGTCCCCTAAAGAATATCCTAGAACCATGGGTCTAATTGAGTTAGACTACTGCTGAAACGTCTCATTTTAAGGACCAGGTCAAAAGAAAATTATTTCAAACTGCTTTGTTGAAAATATATTGAATCTCTTATACGGCTGTGAATTACGAGTTTTGTAGCAAGCTCACAGAATGAAAAGATTGTGAAGAGCCCTGGGAGATCATTAAGACAGATTGTTTCCAAAGCTGTCAGTTACAGAAATCTAAAGTTCTATGAAGCATCTCTAGGGGTTTCCTAAAAGGAAATGTATTCACATGTTTGACTGGTGATTGCTCCCCTGACCAGCCAGAGTTTGTTGCCAGAAGACATGGAATTGTGTGTCAGGAGAAATCATTTTGGAGCTTTAGGACAGAGTCAACATCTTACTTGTCTTTGTATCTACACTACCTTCCGTAGTGCCAGGCAGAGATCCAACATAATAAACATATATGTTAATGAATGAATGGAAGGAAGAGTCACCTCATGGATCTTGGTTGTAAGTAACTTCCACTAATATTCCAGGATCACTGAAAAAAAATCCCATTTGGATAGCTCATACTTGTTAAAGAATACTAACTGCCTCACATATGTGGCCAGCCTTTTTAGCAATTATGGATTTTACCTATCAAATATTAAGAATGCTCCCAACTATTCCAAGAGAAAACAAACATATGAAGGTAAATGTTTATTTCATTTCTTGAAATATCTATATGATATCTCCGTTGCTGCATGTTAACCTCTTCATTGACTAACTCAGGTTTCTCAACCTCAGCACTATTGACATTTTGGGCTGGATAATTCTCTGTCATAGAAGCTGTTCTGTGCATTATAGCAGCATCAACAACTGTTCCTGA
Organism: Muntiacus reevesi; assembly: GCF_963930625.1. Lineage (NCBI taxonomy): Eukaryota > Metazoa > Chordata > Mammalia > Artiodactyla > Cervidae > Muntiacus > Muntiacus reevesi. The sequence goes on along the minus strand of NC_089271.1, from coordinate 13,656,447 downwards.
GCTCCCTTGTCCCGCTGTGACAACCCAGATGTCTCCAGATACTGCCGAGTGTCCGCTGGTGGGGGAGAAAATTGCCCAGGCTGACAATCCTTGCTTTAACGTAATACTAAAAGGAGAAGAGTCATTTTCCTGCATTTTCTTCAAAGCTATGGAAACAGGCTTCAAGAAAGAACGTATGTTCCACATTTCTCTTTAGTTCATTGTGGAGGACTTTGTGGCAGTGACAGCTCTTTCTACTTGACATGATTTGGTTCATAAATCCTCATTATTTTAGGCCAGTTTTCTCCTTAGAACAACTTTATCTTAGGAGATGCAAATTCACAAACTCTAAGTATCTTTTTTACACTTGTTGTGATTTTCTATACTGATTCAGCACTGAGTTCCATTAGAAGACATTTTTATTTAATAAATAATAAATAATATATAGACTGGCTAAAGGAACACTGCACAAATCCATAATACAGTGTTAGCATTAACAGAAGAGTTTTTATCTACTTCACTACAGTATTTCAAAAAACTAAGTAAAACCTACACTAAAATAAAATGTAATAGTAACTTTTATTACATACTACCTCAAGATTCTATCCCTGGAAAGACATCACTGCTTCTGGAATTTACTTCCTGGTATTGAAATATGCTAATAATGCTAATTCTCTTCTCTTTTTTTTTTAATCTTATGTATTTTTTAGTATTCATTTTTATTTATTTATTTATTTGGCTGCACCAGGTCTTAGCTGGGGCATGTGGGATCTTTTCAGTTGCACCCTCTATTTCTGGATTTATTTTCTGTTACGGCATGAGGGCTTAGCACTGTTTCAACATTCCTTCCCTTTTGTCCTCCATATTCTCAATATAAATACGGTACTATTTTTACTTAAATTGTCAGTGCTTAATGATGTACCTTGTCAGCGCTTAATGACACCCTTGTTGACACCCTCATGTTAATGTCCCCTTAATGTCCCCTCCCTTACTGTCCATGTGGGTCTATACTTTAAATATTCCTTTTTTTTTTTTTTTCATTTAACAGCATTTTGAGACAGAGAGGAGATAAAAACATATGGCCGTCACATATTTAACAGGAAATTAAAACTATTTTTGAAAAATTATAAAAATCTCAAAATTTTACTGTTAGAAGGTAGAAATCTCTATTTCACCCTCACCTCTTGGATTTAGTACAAATAAAAGCTAGGCACTTTTTTATAAAGAAAACAAGTGACGTTAACTAGACTTACTGCAATCATTTTGCAATATATATAACTATTGAATCATTATGTTATACATCTGAAATTAATATAATGTGATATGTCCATTATATCTCAATAAAAACATAAATAAAAGGTAGGTTACCAGAAATACTTCAATTCTTCCCCGTCTGTTCACTTGGAATACAGTTATTTCTATTCCATGATAAATCTCTTCTCTCTTCTGACCTTGCTAATTTTCTTTTATCTACCAGGACCACTGAAACCTGGGAAACATCTGGCAGCCGTACACCATGAAACCACATGCTCTTTTTCCATTAGAAACGGTAGTGTAATAAATGTCTCCTGTATCAGAAAAAAAGTATAAAATCTTATTTTTAGTTTTTCATAAAAAATAATTCTTGTACCATCAATCAATAACAATCAAGAAATCAGGACCACCCAGATAACAACAGCAGAGGACTAAAAACAAGATACCCTATTAACATGACAGATGAAGATACTAGGTGAGAAGAACCCTCTATATAACAAACAAAGCCCACAATTTCCAAATTGTGGGAATCAAAGTCAAGCAGTTAATTACCAACAAAGACAATAACAGTGCTCCTTTTGTCTTTCACAGTGAATGCACAATTAACACTTAATCTAAGACTGGGGAATAAGCCATCTATAATCTACTGAAAAAGACCATCTGCTTCTATAAATTTTGTTCTTATACACTTGCCAAAAGAAGAGAACATATTAACAAAATAATGGGCCCTGCACTGTTAATTGCTAGGTTGTTTGCAGTTGTACTGTTGCTATTAGAATTTAATAAGCCATTCCTTCTGCTAAATTAATAAGCAGCCAAGATTATGTAATAGCTGCTTTCAGCTGCTAATTATTTTTCCCATAATTCCTTTCCCTCCCTCCCCTTAACCCCCACCTTTTCTTGGCTAGGAACATCAGAGACTGCCAGTGTGTCATCAGCAAGCCTCCCATCCTCAGAACCAGAGACCAAGATGCAGAACATAGCCAATGACTTTAAACTTGGAGGTAGTTATCTCAGGAAGCTTGAGGACATGAGTTTTGTATAGAAAAGCAGATTTTCTGGATTTGGATTCAGAGGACGAATTTTCATTACACAGTATTAGATCTGTCTTTGACTAATGGCACGTTTTGCGTAGTAAGGGAGAAATGGGATATTAACATGTGCCTCTGGGACAGGATTGGTCAGGTTGCTGACAGAAATTTGGGCAGGGGGCCTAAAGACCTACAGAAAGTCAACTCTGTGCTTTATGTTGACCACTTTTTAAATATTACAGTAAATGTTTAGCATACACATTAGTAGGAAAATTTCCAAGCGGCATAGCAGTGTCTGAAAGGGGAGGTAATATACATTTTTATCTTGCCAAAGAAGGGCATTAAAAAATGCCCCTAAATCCCTATTATGTACTTAGTTTTACAGACATTTTAACACACACGAAAAGAACACAATCCCTAATAAAGGATTCCTTTGATTAAACTTCGCTTCCTGGAAAACTTTCCCTTTGGGCCATTAAAAAATTCTGGCGACTATGTTTGGGTACCTCTGCAAAAAGGCCATAGCTTAAAAAAAGCAATATTCTAAATTTCCTTTGTAAGAACCGAGGTGACTGGGATAACGAATAGCATTCGACATGAGAAACCCGTGGTTGCTCAAGCAAGGTCACTTAATCCCGTGGGGCTCCCCTTTCCTCATCTGTAAAAGATGAGTCGAACTGGATGATTCAACTATTCTCTCATTCGAAAAAAAATGGACATCCATTATGTGCCAGACACAATGCTCACTCAGCACCATGGCTCTTAACTTAACAAATCTACCGTTTTAGAGTCCTTATCAGTCAACTCACATTTATTAGTGGTGTTATATTCCAGGCAGAGAACTAGGCTGGGATGTAGAATGAAGAAAACTCGAGATGTGCTAATGGGTATATGGGTGAAAGAGGGAATTCATTCTTACAGAATTTGAGTGAGGCTTCATAGGAGCTGTGACATTTGAGAGCAAGGGCATGCCAGGCAGAGAAAGTCGTCGGCAATACTAAACTGGAACCCAAGTGGCTGTGGGGGAGGAGAGGGGCAACTCCGGATGAAAGAAGCGGAATCTTGAAGAGGTGCCGGTCCGGCTTTTCAGCAGGGAACAGACAGTAACTCCTCAGGTTCGCAGCACTGAGGATGAGCGAGGCAAGCCCCGGCAAGAGACACTTGCACAGTTGGGGGCGAAAAGGTGTCTAAGACTGTAGCAGTGCGATGGGAAGGGCCGGATTCCGGATGGTTTTGAGGCAAAGTAATTGCAAAAAGCCCTCTAAACGCGTGCACGAGCTCCACGAAAGAGCTTTATTTTCTTCCGAGTTGCAGCACTCCCTCTCTCCCCTCACCAACATCCCCGGCCATTACACGGCCCCGTCCCACCCTCTTGGGGCACCGAGAGTTATCGGAGCTCGAATGTGGTTCTTGGAAGTACGGACCTTCCCTGCCCAGCTTAGTACGGTCAATAAACGGCACCATGAAACACTATCTTCTCTGCACAAAATAGACCGGACAGCCGCGCGCGTCACAGAGGCGCACTCAGGAGAGCGCAGGCGCGCCAGACCTGGCAACAGCCGCTTCCGGGTCACGTGGCCCGGCTTCCGGTCCGGACCACCCCTCTCGGTAGAGACGCAGCCAATCAGATTCCTCGGACTTCGAGGTCACCTGAGCTGCCTCCGGAGCCGTTGGCAACAGACGAGCTGCATCCAGCGAACCGCCCAGCCCGCCCCTCCGCTCGCCGCAGCCCCGGCTCCTCCCTCGTCCGGCCCCCGGGGCGGGGTCTGTCGGCTCGCCCTTCCCTCTCAGCCTAAGCCTTCCCTCCGCGAACCGGGTCCCCTCCCCACAGCAAAACGGCTTCTCTTCCTCAGCTCAGCGACAGGGGCTTCCCCTCAGTCGCCGCCGCCGACACTGCCGCCGCCGCCGCCGGCCGAGACCCGCCGCAACCGCGGCCCGCGGTCGCCGTAAGTCCCGGGAGGCGAGCGGGGACACCGGGATCGGGGAGTGGGGAGGGAGGGTCGGGAGAGCCCCCCGCCGCCCCACGAGCGCCTGGACGACCCCACCCCGCGCCCGCCCGCCCGGCCCGCTACTGGGGCACCGCGCCCCAAAACTCACTTCTCTTTGCGTCCGCGCCCCTCTCCACGCGGCGCCGCGTCCCGGGCTGCTGGGGCCAGTTTCGGACGCTGCAGCGGGTCCGCGGCACCTGTGGTTTGGGAATCGCCTCAAGTTTTGCGGGGCATTTGCGGGCGGGGTCGGCGGCCGGGGGCGGCGGAGACGGAGGACTCTTGGCGCCCCCTGCGCGGCGGCGGTTGCCATTGTCTTCCCCGCTCCTTGCTTGTCACCTCACCCGGGCTCGATCGGTCAGTGATGGAGTGCGGCCCCGTGGGGCGGCGGGCAGGCAACGGCCACTGGCCCCGAGCCCGCTCCGCGGCCGAGCCCATTGTTTTTAATTCCAATCTCCGGTAATTGAGGCGCCTTGTGATTTGAAGCAAAATCGGAGCGTTGGTTTTTAACTAGAGGGAAGGAATACTTGTGCCTTGCGACCAGGCATCATCCCATGTTAACATATAATTTATTTTAAAGAGCATAAATTATTTATTCGTCATATAAAGTGATGGTGGGGAGAGATGGAGGACCTTGCTGTAGACTCCCTTGAGTCCTTGAGTTTCAAAAGCAAATCCCCAGTACTAGTCTCCAAGATCCTGGAATACGGGTCTATTCTTTTCCAAGTTCTGCTAACGGGTTTGCGTGAAACATTGTCCAGTTGATGCGTTACTTGCTATCCCCTTCTAATGCCACTGTCTTAACAGGACTTCTGTGTGAGGCACTTTGACATCACCAGTATTGTTCGTTTATTTCGTGCCAGTGATGCGTTTTAAGTGTGGTGTTAACAGCTAGCTTTAACTTTATTAAAGTTAAATTGTCGCATCGTAAATTTCTAAATACCTTATTGATGCCCGTTTGGATTATTACAAAAAGCGGCAATGATTTCTTGGCGAAATTTAGCGCCCATTTTATTCAGATGGATGGTGTAAATTCCCCCACCCCATGTTCAAATTCAGTATGGTGTGGGTAATACCAAGAGTCAGGCTGAATCCTACTTGCAGAAACTAGTACTAAAACTTGGAATAGTTAAAAGAAAAGAAAAAATCTGATTTCTACCTTTAAATTACCTTTGTAGAAACAATGCTTTCTGTTTGCATTTGGGGAGACCGATTGAATTTCAAGGTTTCCTTAAAAATTAAAACATGTAGACTAATCACCATTTGCAGATTCTAAATAAATGTATATAAAATAGTTTGTGTGAAATACACTAGAATTCAGCATCCACTCCCTCTGTAGATGCTATGTTTTTAAATCGTTTTAAATTAAGTATTTTGTATAATGTCTGAATGTTTGTAGCTCTTAGCTTGACTTTTTAAAGGTTTATATTCTCTTTGGTAAAGTTATATTAGCTCACTTTATTGTATGTATGTTTATGTTGGAATTTTTTAAATGAGATGTGAATTTTTAAAATCAGGCTTTTATTAAGAAAAATGTGTGTTTATGGGATTTTTTTGGTTTGTATTTTAGTTCTTTTGTTTTGCTTAAAATACATAAACATAAACTGAAGACAGCATTCCAAGTTATAGCAGTCTGTCTACAAGTAATTCAGTTTGGCACTAGAACAGCTTGTTCTGTGTAGGGTGAAAAATAGTAGGTCTGTTTATTTCAAATGCATCTAAATCAGTTGATGTCAACAGTTCTCTTTTGATCCATATACATTCCTATAGCACAGATACACAATAGTTTCTTAAATTGCAAGAATTATCTTTCTTTTTCATCAGAATTTTCACCTCACCTGTTTTTGTCCTCCCCCTCACCTGCAAACTTAAATGGAACAGAGTAAGGTGGGAGAATTTGCGTCTGGTGGAAAGATCTTTCTACAAGAATTTCCTGCTATTTTAGCTAGCATAGAAATATTGATGGCTACTCATCATTTGTTAGCTAAATGCCCCGTCCCTCAAAGCTTCTCTTTGCCATGTGTCATCTTAATCTTAACTTTATTGAATCAAAGTATTGCCTGTAATCTTGGTTCTGTTTATCTTAACAGATGCAGTTTATGTTGCTTTTTAGTCGTCAGGGAAAGCTTCGACTGCAGAAATGGTATGTCCCATTATCAGACAAAGAGAAGAAAAAGATCACAAGAGAACTTGTTCAAACCGTTTTAGCACGGAAACCTAAAATGTGCAGCTTTCTTGAATGGCGAGATCTGAAGATTGTTTACAAAAGGTATCGTTTTTATTTATTAGAAAGGTGAAACAGAATCAGATATTAGATCATTTATAATGTGGAAATTGCAGACTTTCGAGAGATGACATTTATAAATAATGATTACTAAAGATATAAATGAAATAGTCTTAAGGTAATGCTTTGTACTTTTAAGATAACTACTGTTTCGGTGAAATGATAAAATCATGGGACTCTTTTCTTTTAATTTCATTTAAAATTATGTAACTAAAGGCATAAATGATACTTCATGCTTAATCATCTTTTTAGGAAAACTGAAAGAATTCATTTCTTTGCAGGGGAAAATAAAATCAGTATTTTAAATTGTGTGAGTAATTCTCTGAATTTAGATAAGCATTTACATCCCCCTCCCTTCTCCCCACAAATCTGTAATGACTAGTATTTGACATGCCTTTTAATCTGACTTTCAGGATCTCTTACTCATGTATAAACTCCTTGGATACATACACCATTTTAGTCATAGATGTTTAAAAATCGGATATATACAGGATTTGTTTGTTACTGCTTATTAATTTGAAGTACACTTGTTGCTGTGGTGGAGGTGTGATTAGATCTGGTAGATAGATAATTTTGCCCAGAACAGATTTTTTAAAATTTTGATGTTGTAAAATGACTCATATTTAGGCTTTAAACACTAAGCTTTTAAATGATGCTATACATCTTTCTTAATATCTGAAACTTTTTGATACCTTAAACTTCTCAAGATTGTTCTAATCGGATTAAAAGAAATTTAACTACTTTGTTTCTTCGCTATTTCTGTTCCCTTACAAATAACTTACCGAATTTAAGATAAAAATGTTCATGCATATAAAAATTCTCTTCTGTGGGGGATGTGAGGGAACTAACTATGGATTGCAAGGAGGGTCAAAGAGAAGTCTGGGTATTATCTCAGTTTTCATTTATTCCACTCTACTATGGATGGGGTTGTGGGCAAGATGGCAGAGAAAGACATGAAGATTATAGAACATCTAGAATTTTTAAAATAACATGGACAACTTTACAATTTTTAAAATACCATAGACTCCTCTTTACAATAGAATGAATTTAGTCATGTTTGGGTGATTTTGGATCTAGTGTTTGGTGTAGTATTTGTTGAGAAAAATCATAAAAATACCATTTTAGAGGTGGAAGATGTTTTAGAGTAATCTACTCAAATGATTTTTTTTTTTAAAGAAACTTTTTGCCCCAGGGATAAAACCTTAAACAAGTGGAAGTGGAGGTGCTTGTGTGACTGTATCTCTACTCACTTGGCTTCCACCCTCTGTGTAGGGCTCCTGAGTTTGAAAACCACTACTGTTGGTCAAAACTGAGTTTTATTTTAAAAAATGAGAATTTGGGAGAAGTGACTTGTCCAGGGTCAGTTGCTTATGACTGCCATAGGGGCCAGAAATCAAATCTTAAACCTGGAGGCAAGGGTTTTAAGCTGGGGTGAGAAGGAAATTTGCATTTCTTTAGGGATCCTGTAGTTGGAAAACGGGTGGGGGGAGGGCTGAAACTGGAACCTGAGGGATCTATTAGGATATGGAGTCCTGAAGGAAGATTTCTGCTGTGGGCTCAGCAGGTGGAAAGAGTTGTTCCTGAGGTAAGTTTGGTAAGACTTGGTCATTGCTAGAAGCAGGGAGGGCAGTGAAAGAGGGGGAGGACTGGGGTGATTCCACATTTCTGGTTCAGTTGATGAGGTAAGTGGCGAGGTAGAAAGTTGACTTTGAGGAGCCTGTGTGACTTCCATTTGGAGAGGCCTAGTTTTTTCAGGGTGGGCATAGGCATGGACGTCTGGGGGAAAATGAGGCATAAAGGGTTAGTTAGATCACCAGCATTTAAGCGGCAGACAGAGGATAAGTTTTAGGGTCAGTCACCTTAGGAAAGGGGAGAGAGTTCAAAACTAAGGTCACCAGTGCCAAATGTTGCATGAAGGTCAACTAAAGTAAAGAATCTATTAGATTTTACAGTGAGCATTTCACAAAATGCCCTTTGTTGGAACATTTTTTTGGAATAGTAGAGACAGCTCTTGAAAAAATGGGACAAAGTGTGAAGAGGTGGAGACAATAAAAAAGCAGGTGTAGACTGTGGGGGGGGAGGGGGGAGGGGGAAGCTTTGCTCTGAGGGACAAAAGAGGTGATAACCACCCATAGACAGGAGTGGGGAGACAGGGTTAAAAAATGGCATGAGAGACTTAAGCTTATTTCTAGATAGGGAAAGGAGTCCCCCGTGTGGAGGAGGAAAATACTAGCAAGGAAATCAGTCCAGGGAATCAAGATTCTTGGAGCTGAAGGAGATGGCCTGTCCATCAAGAGGAAAGAAGCACTAGTTGGTACTCTGCATAGCATTCAGCCCATCCATCTTGGGACACTGCTTTTTCTGTTATTAAAACCTGTAAAATGTAGTCTCACCTGACTCTGGTATTTACATCAAACTCCTATAAATAAAGATGCACTTTAAAATACCAGCTTTACTAAGATGAAATTCACATACAAAAGTTAGACCCCATTTCATACTAGAAACTTTTCTAGTGCCTTAAGGACATTTTTTTGGTAGATATGAACACGTGATTATTTTTTCCCTAGTCCCGCTGGAAGAGACCTTTTAAGTAAAAGAATTACCACTTAGCTACTGAGAAATTCTGAACTAGCATTTTTTGCTGTTCATATCACCAAGTGATCTTTCTGTTTGCCTTCCTCAAGTTGTCTCATCCACATGAGCCTTTCTTATAGTTGCCCATCTTGGGGAGGGAGAGGTGAGAGAGTGGAGTAAGGTTAATATAACTGAAAAAATAGACTGAAAATCTGGGGACTTGAGTTCAATTCCTTTGTGCCATTAGTTTTGTGACTTTGAACAGGTCATTTTGCCTTTGTTTCTTCATCTCTTGAAGATCCTGTGAAGACAGAAAACACTATGCTTTTTTGATGCCTATTTTGTGCAGCATGTTACAGGATTAAAGTCTGTAAAAAATATACACCTACCAATTACGAGCTTCAGAATTTGTTTGAGTACTGTATTGATTTTGTTCACTAACAAAAGAATTTTTAATGACATACCAGTAGAATATTGAGAACAGTTTGGTTACATTCATCCTCAGTCAGCTGGTATTTAGCTGACTGGGGAGAAGTCATGTGTTATGAATATAAGAATAGGCACTTTCAGATGTTCTCTGAGTGCCAGTAATTAGAGTAAGCCTTAATCTACTCTGCTAAAAATAACCAAACATACCTTCTTTCTTACTAGTCTATTATTAATTTTACTTCAGATTTAGACTTACAAATATGCACTGAGAGAACAAAATGAATTCATTATTGAATTTTTTTAAAATCACTTGGTTCTAAAAATAAGGACTACTCTTCAGGTTCTCTTGATAATCTTTTACTAAATCAGTGTAACAAATTTTCTTTCCCTCCTCAAAGCAGGTGAAATATTGCTTTGAATATGTTTTAACTTTTACCAGTTGCAGGATTACTTTATTTAATACAGTTTTGGACTATAGTTTTTAATATAAAACTTGGGCTCTGGAGTCAGGTTACTGTTCCTGAGACAGTTACTCAGTTAAGCCCAAGTCTCCTGTAAATGCGAATAATATTGGTATCTCTCTGAAAGTTTTTTTTGTGAGGATTAAAATGGTAAATTATGCCAAGGCTTTAGGTAACATTTAGTGCCTTAGTCACAGTGAGGACTCAATGAATGTTACCTGTTATTATGTTTCTGTTTCTTCCTTAAACTTTTTGGAAAGAGGTGCCTTCTTATGATCCTAATAACTAGATGTTCACCTACAATGAAGAATTCATTTAATTTGATATTAAAGTAATTTCTGAATGATTCCTACAATCTAGGACCTTTGACTACTGTTTAAATGCTATTTATTTGTAAGTAAAAGGCAGTTCTGTGGTTGAGCAAGAGTGGTATAAGCATTAGATTGCTTAACAGTAACATTGGAGAAATCTTGAAATTAAAAGTAAAAGAAATTTTACCCGACATTGCCTACTAGTGAATTATTTCTAGTGGAATTTATTTAGCACTGTGTTCATATCAGCTAGTAGTGTCTGTTTTTTATTTACCATTTTTAATGTCTTTCCCTTTAATCTTTAGTTTTATTAATTCAGAGAATCTTATGTGTCATTTGTATCAGTTTTCCAGATTTACAATTCCATTTGAGCAGCATGGGTTAAGGAGGAGGGAAGGTTGGGTTGGAATATCTCCTTGCCTTTTAAAGCAATAAACAGAATAGTGCTGGGAAAGAGAGGGAGCACTTTGTTAGTAAAGTTGGAGGTGGTGCATGTTATGCCCTTTATGATAATAAATGAATGTGCTTGAATGCCTTCCTGAAGACTGCAGGAGACAGACCATTTAAAATAACCTCGTGAATGTAGAAATCAGATACAATGGACATGACAACTAGTGTACCTGTGTGACAGGGGAGTCACTATGATAGGTGGGAAAAGGCCTGGAGTTAAGGTCTCAAGATCAGATTTCTGGTCCCAGTACAACCACTTGGCAGGCCCTGTACTTTTGGACCTCTTTTTTCTTCTGTAACCAAGAATGATGGTGTTTACTGTTGAAAAGCTCAAATAAGATGAAACTTTTTTGATAATATTGAAATTAATAGTGTTATGAAAATACTAGTTATTCTCAGACTGAAGAGCAGAAATTCATTGGACTTCAAAACTGAGGTTGTGTGTGTGTTTGTGTATTATTTTACATTAATGCTATGAGCAGTGATTACCCATTGTGTTTCCTAAAAATTGCTTAAATGCGCCTCAGTGAAAATTATAATGGCACCTGAGACTTATTTGGAATGTCTTAGGTTTTCATTTTGTTCCTTTTCAAAAGCTTCAAACACATTTAAACCAGTGGAAAATACTTTTAATCCTCCTTAAAGGACTTGGTTAGGTCATCCTTTGTTATGCCTCAAGGTTTTGTGTTAATAAGTTTTGGCTTCCTTGGGTCAAGTATAACCTAGTCCCATGTACTAGAATTCTTATTTGGAGAATATGAGTTTTCCAACCTTATTCCTTCTTCAAGGGTAAATAGCCTGAACTTCAACAAGGAAAACTTGGAAAATTTGAGGACATGTCTTAGCTTTCCCTGTTCTCTTTCTCTAACTTCTGTGATTACTTGCAACTTGTTTTTTTTCTGAAGGCTTCTTTTCCACAATCCTATATACCTCCTTTAAAAATAATTCTATGCTGTCAGGAGTCAAGATAGTAGTTACCTTTGGGGATGGGGGGCTGTGACTTGGGAGAGGATAGAAGAGGGGCTTCAGAGGTTCAGTAATAATTCTGTTTGTGGTCCAAGTGCTGGTACCACAGGTAGGTTCACGTTGAAAACTCATCAAGCTGTACATTTATGACTTGAGGTCTTTTCTGTGTGTATATTACATTTTAGTAAAACATTCCAGAACATTGACTTCATGTTGACAGTATCTTCAGTAAATCCTTCAGTTGGAGAGTTTATTTTCTTCCCTGTTTACTCGTGGTTTGAAATAGTCACACAGTGTATTTTGTTTTAAGTAAACTTCAGAACGTGTGTCAGCTATGTTTTAGAATATTTCTACAAAAGGAGCCTGAATGAAGGAAGAGCAAAATAAGTAACTATTTCTAGATAGCGCGATTTTTTTTTTTTTTGCTTTCCTGTACTTTTCAGAATTTCTTTTTTGTACATTTATTATTTTATAGTCTAGGAGAAAAACAACTTGCTGTTGTAAAGAGGAAATAAATTGTATAGGCACAAGGTCTTTCACAATAGGATATGAAAGTGTATTTTAGAAAATACATGATTATAGGATAAATTTTTTTCTGCATCTGTTTTTTGTTGCAGATATGCCAGTCTGTATTTTTGCTGTGCTATTGAGGACCAGGACAATGAACTAATTACCCTGGAAATAATTCATCGTTATGTGGAATTACTTGACAAGTATTTTGGCAGTGTGAGTAGTATTTTGTTTTAGGAAATTGAACTTGATAATATATATTTTTTAACCTTTTCTGTAACAAGTTTATTATTTGTCTTGAGAATTCTATTTGACAGTAACCTCAAGAGAGGGAAGGAATGACTATTTTTTGTCAGTGCAAGTCAGAATTGCCTGGTCAGTTAACTGCCAGAATTGCTTGACCCGACAGACCTACTCATTTAATTACGCTGGTGAGAATGAGGTTTAAAATAGTGAAATAGAAGGGAGTCCAGCTGTAAAGATTAATATACTGGAAGTACTTAGTATAGAATTTAGATTTAGTTAGCAGTTGTAATCATATTACCCAGAAATATGTAAATATTTCAAAAGACCAGTCTTTATGAGTAGAAAATCATTATTAAGTTGCCCATGTTAGGAGCTTGCAGAGTCTGGTCTTTCTTAGCTTGAAGGCATTGTGTGTTATCAAGTACTTGAGACTTGAAAATTAAGCTGACTAAATCAATGATGCTTAGTTAGCAGGATTGCCATTTTTAGATATAATTAAGATTAATTCACTCTGGTCAGATTTTATTGACTACCTGATAGTAGATAAATATCTTCTGCTTTCTTCAGGTTTTATTTATTTATTTTTGCTTTTCAGGTGTGTGAACTTGATATCATTTTTAATTTTGAGAAGGCTTATTTTATTTTGGATGAGTTTCTTTTGGGAGGAGAAGTTCAGGAAACATCCAAGAAGAATGTCCTTAAAGCAATTGAGCAGGCTGATCTGCTGCAGGAGGTAAGCTACTCCGAGTTCTCTTAACTAGACACAGCATGTTGTGCTCTTGCTAGGGAAGTCTCAGTCATCTTCCCTCATTCTTACAGTTTCAGAAATTACTCTGAAGCATGCTTGGCATGTAGTGTCCATGTGCAGTTTATTGATTGGCATATGTGTCAGTCACATCAACTCAGTTATCTGTGGATGTATTGTTTACTTTGGAGATGGTCTGAAGATGGCCCATTTTTGGACCCAAAACACCGAAGTCCAGACATTTAGAGGGATAGACTTCTTTAAGATGGGAAAAGTAGTAGTAATTTGAGAACTCTGTGTCCATTAGTTTGAATTACTTAAGATAACCCCTTATCTCCTTAGTGTCTACAATGAGGAGTTGACTGTGAGATTATGGCATTTTCATTCCAAGTTGGTTCATGTTTTCATCTCATGCCCATTAAGTGCAAATGTAGCCAAGCAAATGATAGTGTTTTATTACACTTTTTGTAGAATCCTCTAGTTTCTTGTTATTAAAACTAACTGAAAAGTATTTCTACTTCTCTTTGCTTTTCTTAAATACAAACCATGTTTTGTCAAACAGCTACATTCTTGTCTTGCCTTGATATCACAAGAACCATTGATAAAACCCCCTTCCTTTCTAATTTCCACGGTTGTCTTGGGTTAAATGTATATTTGATGCTTCTGTACCTTCAATTTCTGAAGCTAAAAATTCATAGATAAGGCTACCTTTTCTGAAAAACTTAATGATACATTAATTCAGGTACCTAGTTGAATTATGCTTTAGTCATAATTGAAGTTTAATCATAGAAAATTCATAGCAAGAGGAGGAATTAGTCAATATTAAAAAATGTTACTTGTTTTCATTACAGTAATTATCTTTTATATTATTATTGAAGGAGGTTTTAAAATCAGAGTAAATCTTTTTTCTTCATTATAATTTATTAACTGTTGGCCTCATTCAGGCTTCTCATTCAGGAGCTGTCAGTAATCCCTCTGCATCAGTCACTGACTTAGGTCAGTTGTGGGGATTGTTTGAAGTTGGGATGACAACATCTATAACATACATAAATTAAACATTAGAGAGCGATTTTTTACATTTAATGATACTGAGTTACCAAAACAGGGGTTAAGGTGCCTGCAGAAGTGAAGTATTTTGTTGACAGCCCTAATACCATCTGCTGCTCACTAGTGAAATGAACACAGCCCCTTTTCTGTGTGTGTATGGTTTACTATGGTTTTTTATTAATTGACTGCATACTTGTCTTTGTGAGTTTTTTTTCTTTAAATGTCAGGTGTGCTGACTACACACTCACATTTTACTCTTATAAAATTGGGTTAAAGTTAGCACCTCCTTATTTTGCTGGTTGCTAACCAGACTTTTCTGAAAATTAGGTCAAAACAAGGGTCATAACTTGGGAATTTTTCATATTTGTTTCTTCATTTGATCACTTTTATATTTCATTATTATGGAACTATATTCTGTTGTATCAGATCCTGGTATTTTTTCTAGTTTCTTTATAATTTCCCCATTAATTACATTTGCCTTAAAACATTTCTAAAGTTATTGAAGTTAAGCTTTTATTTTTAATATGTTTTTTCTGGAGAATAATATTTAGGGCATTGATACCTTCTTGTGTTTGGGTTTTTTAAACTTTACTGGGAAATCGCTATATACTTTACAGTATGACAGATATGCTGAATTTACTTTATAGCATGTATTGAATAATGTACTAGAGGATCAGAAAGTCATTACATGTATGTGTTTGTGAATGTGTGTGTGTGTGTCCCCTACAAAAGTATTTTAATAAGAAGTCTCCTTTTTTGAAGTAGTATTTTTATTTCTCTAAGTGGGAAAAGTAGGAATGGAGAGAGAAGCATGGGATGTCCATAGTTTCATGCAAAATTCTCCTTACCCCATCTTCACCTAGTTTAAAAAAAAAAGTTGACTACTGTTGATTACAGTTCCTTGTCTTTAGAAGAGACAAGGCCCTGTTTCTCTTCTGTGACTACCTTTACATTGTTTTGTACATAAACCAAATTGATAACTATATTAAGACATTTTCTATTCAATGGACCAAGTGAACCATTTTTCTTAATTTCCCCATGCAAGCAAGTCTTGAGGAGACAGAAAGTGGCTGGTCCATTCTGAATTTACGGTGATGTTAAGGCCTTAATGAAACCAAGCTAAAGTCTCTATAGGGCAGTTAAGCTTCAGGTTCTTCTGTTCAATTTAACAGTTTAACTTGTTTATTCATATTCATGTTATTCACCAACAACATATTGTCACAGGAAATCCAGGATGATAAGATGTTTGTTTCCTAAAATAGAGTCATTTATATGTTGATACATGATACAAGTTTACATCTCTGGGCGAGTATTTGAATCTTATGTTCACCAAATAGATGATAGAATACGATGAGAAAAAACATTCCAAACTGCTAAAATGATTTGTCTGGACACTGTGATAACAAAAAGGAACTTCAATGATAGCCAATGGTTATTGAGCACCTAGATGTGAGGCATCCTATGCTAATCATCAGGATTCCCTGAAAAAGGGTCCTGAGAGCCTTTTAACCAATGGAGAAGTAGAGGCTCAGTGAAGTTCCAGTGACTGGTCCTAGGTAGCAGTTGGCAAAACCAGGATTCTAAACCCAGGTCTGCTAGACTTCAGAACTGTATGAAATCTTAACCACTGTGCTCTGTTTGCCCCAACTCCCATTCATGTATTTTCTTGGTATGTATATTTTAAACATTCTGTTTTGGATACAAGTTTCAAAGTTCCAAGTACCATTACTGTTTGTCTCAGTAATATAGTAAAGAAATTCCTTATTCTCCTGGAGGTTTTTCTATATTGAGCAAAGTAGATTTTCTAAGACTGATGCCATCCTTTACTTCTTAGACTGGAAATTTTGTCCAGTTTATCAGTAGTTGGAATTCATTAATTGGATGTATAGATATACATTAGTATTTTTCAAGTCATTTCTTGTTGGGTTTATCAGAATGTCTAGATCTATAGTAGCTTTTTTGATCTTATAATTTAGGGTATAATATTCACTTAGTTTATGTCATGAAATGATTTTGCTTCCAAAATTGTACACAGAGCTGTAAAGACAGTTATCTAAACGCAGTCTTAAATTTGTTGGAAGTCCAAATTTATTTTAATTTAGTTTACATATATCATGATTTTTTTTTTTTTTTCCTCTTTGGTGTCAGGTCTTTTACTTGAATCAATTGTTCTGAATACAATTTTGGTTTTAATCCTTTTTTAATTTGTGAAATAATACATTTCTATCTTTATCTTTATGAATTTTTATTTTCAGAAATATTTCTTTAAAATGTCTCTTTTACTCAGTTTGTGTAAACGTCATGTAGTTTGTTTAGGTAGTCCTTCAATTCATAGGCAAATAGGGTAGACATCAATGGATACAGTAGATTTTCTATTAGCATTTTACAGTAGTAATGAGAACATAAAATGAATGTGTATTTGAATCATAATTACTAAAATATGACATTGTGATTAAAAAATAAAGATATCTTCCTTATTTTACTTAATTACTTAGTAAAGAAGGGTTCAGTTTTAATATTTCTAGACTGAACTCTGTTTCTTTCTTTTGGTATTCCAGTGTATGACTCCTTAATTAGATTTGGGGGTAAAGCCCAGAAAAATTGGTCCATTATCCAATTTTTAATGTTTGACCATTGGAATTTAAAACATATTTTCTTAACATGCCACTAATACTTAACTTGATTCTTAAATTATTAAAGTGCAACATGCTGAGATTGCTAAATTGACTTTTTATTTTTTTTGCAATACTTGGAACATTTTCCCCAGCACCAAATACCTATTTTAAGCTAGATTAGATTTTTTTTGGAGGTAGGGCATGGGGGAGTGGTACAGTTGGGGCTTATTTTATAAACATTACATATAATGACAAAGGAAATAATAGAGTGCATATTCTTTGTGAAGTCAGGCACTTACCAGTTTTTCTTTGCTCCTTAATTTTATAGAGCCAGAATGAAGAATGGGGAGGTTTGTCTGAGGATATCTTATGATAAAGAGCAGTCTAAGGCTTTAGTCCCTTTGACCCCCAACTTATTTATTGGTAACTACTAAATTTACCATTTTTGTGGCATGGATAAGACGGGGTGTTATGCAAAAACTGTTGCACGTGAAATGATTTCAAGTCCTTGCTTGATCTGTGAAGATCAAATAGTTAAATACTGGGCGTTGGGCTTTAACCCTCAGCGGTAGATGCATGATGGTGTTGATCAGCGCTTTGAGATGTGTCAACCTTTTTTTTTATACTAACAGCATCATTTTCAAATTTGTGGGGGTTTTCCTTTTGAGCTTTGTTTGCTGTTGGTATTATTTCTCACTAAAGTAATCTGACAAATGAAAAAAAGTGAGGTACCAAAAGCAAGCATAACACTCATGAATTTGCTTCTACTTCAAGGTGGTCCACTTTATAAACAGGTTTATTGGATTTATAGTTGTTAATTTGCCTCATCTAGAAAGTGGTGCTCTATGGAGAATTAGTGCTGCTAAAATTGATTTGTTTCAGTGCTGGGGCTGCATGATATATCTTAGTACTATAGAACATCTTTGTGGAAGTAGTAATTAATAAATCTGTTGGACTGCATAAAAATGGAAAGGTAAGAATCTTAGGTGACAAAGGGATTTCTTTAAACATGGATCTTTTGTAAATTAGAAGTATTTTAAGTAAGTAAGTACTTATTGAAGTATTTAATAACATGCCTTCTAATAAGTTTTTTAAATTAAAATCTTGCTAATTAAGAATATTAAGGCATTGGGTAGTTAAACTCAAGAATATCTTACATTGTTTTAAAAAACAGATGCTTTCAAATATATATAGTTATATAACAGCAAAAAGCATTTTGATAAAAATCCTCTTAAGATTGGTTTTAATAAGACAAATTCCTATAATTCCTTTGTAATTACCACTGTTTATATTAAAACTTTTAAGCCTAAACTTTCTTCTTTTCATTTGGGTTAAAAATTAACAAGTCTATATAGTCCTTTATACCAGCATATTTTAATTTTTTATATGTAAACTTGATTGGGTTCTACTAGAACAGATTCTGGATAAGTGAGGTTTAGTTACATTAATGCTTCAAATGGAAAATACAGAAGGGTAGATACAGAGAAAACAGAAGGTGAAACAAATCTTGCCTTTCACTTTGCATTTAATAAGAAACAATTTGGCCAATGCCCTTGGTCACTGGTTTTCAGGTTGTAATCATTCGCTCTATGTCTTTTGAGCTCTTTTTCCTTTGCTTTTCAGAATTTCGAGAATTTCCTCCTTACTCTTTCATTCATTTTAATTCATTTTGAGCCAACTCTTGCTACTCTGGTCTATTTGTAATAGCAAAAGTTGGAATAACTTAAAATATTCAGTAACTGTAAATCTGATTTTCCGGAGTATTTGACAAGAAGCCACAGTAATACCATACTTTTTTATATCATAATAGTTACATATACATAAACCAAAAAATTTTTTGGTTAAATTATATATACTTGCTCATATTTCTTGTTTTACAGTCTCATGTTGTCTGTTCTATTCTTTTTTTCCCAATGCTGATCCTGATCTACTAAGTTGATTGCATGAGCCCTAGGATTGAGACCTGCACAGGGACCTGCAAAGAACATATTCCTAGGTGTTGGTGATGGTTTTGTTTATTTATGTATTTATTTTTTAAAATTAAAGTAAGTTGACATGATTTTTAAAAAAAGTACTTTCTGAAAAATTTCAGTGTTTGAGTTCTTTTTTTACGCTCCTGAGCCATTGTTTTTTTTTTTTTTTTCTTTTATTGCTTTTTCTGTTGTCTTTTTTAAAATAAAAATTCCCACTATAGGAAGGTTAACAAATACAAGCAAGGACACTAGAACATAATCTTACCCACCAACCAGAGACAATTAGATTAATTCTGATTCTCAACTGGAGTTGAGAGTAGGGTAATTGTGCCTCCTCAGGGGACACTGGGCAAAGTCTGGACACGTTTTTGATTGTTACTACTAGCCACTACTAGCCATGAGGTGCCACTGGCATCTAGTAGGTGAAGATCAAAGATGCTGTTAAATATCTTAACAATGCCCCGAACAGCCCTCTCAGAGTAAAAAATTATCCAGCCTCAAGTGTCAATGGTGCCGAGGTCCAGAAACCCTGGTTTAGTTTAACACCATGTGATATATAAAGATTTCATTTACAGATTCCATTTACATTTATGGACTGCTACATATTTTTGATATAATTTATAGTGCAGATTACAAATGACTAGCCAAAAATGAATCAAAAGTATAAGGGGAAAAAACCCTAAAAATTATGAAGAGAGGGATACATGTGCTCAAGAACATGTAAATGGCTATAAAAATCACCTCTGTGATTCACCAAAATTACTTTTACTTGATCAAAAATAACTTTTGATAACCAGAGATAACCCACAGCACTATGGGATGTCACTGTATAATTTCCTCAACAACTAAATCTGTTAACATTTATTAAGGTTATTTAATTTTTGTTTGGAAACAAAATTGAGCATACCCTGCAGGCAGTTAGAACACTTGAACTTGCTGCTGATTTCCCTATCCACCTTAGGGATTTGATAATTCCTAATGAGAGGAATAGTTTAAATGACCAGAATTTACATATACAATATAGACTTACATTGTACGTACATACTTTTTTGTTATTTTTCTTTTATGCCCTATTAGCCTTATAGAATTTACTTAGTAAAGATATTTAGAGTTTGAATATTTGAAATTCAGTGATTCTAAGAAATCGTTTATATTTTAAAAACCTTGGTTAAATTTAGGGCATTTCAAGTTATGATCCAAATGGAAGACCAAGACAAATACAATTACCCTAAGATGTACTTAAAACTGTTTATTTACAGTCTAAAGTTGTATTTACTAAGTTAATTATTCTGCTTCTTTATTTTTATTTTTTTGGTTTGTTTTCTTGGATTGGCAAAGAATTGTTTCCTCCTTATGAGCACTTAAATTTGTATTCCATTTTGGAGGATTAGTTTAGTGGTATCTATTAACAGTTAAATGTGTACACTTTTTGCCCCATTAGTTATACTTGAAGGAATTTTATCCAACAGAAATATACAAATGCACTAAGACACATGCTGAACCATTGGAACCTAATCAAATGTCCATCAATGAGAAATAGGTTAAAATTACAGTACACCATATATGAAACTGTTGCTGCTGCTGCTGCTAAGTCACTTCAGTCATGTCTGACTCTGCAA